>NC_090329.1:14594444-15794444 GCF_035084215.1 Heptranchias perlo | reverse complement strand
TGAGAGGGCACCTCCTTAATGAGCGTGTAATACTGAAGTGAGGAATTTTAGCCTTTGAGTCTCACACTGTGTAAAGATTTCTAAAATGTATCACAATGTGGTATCATTGTTAGTTGCCCTGTGTTTGGGTGTTAGCTGTGGTATCACTCTCACCTCTGAGTCAGAAGGTTGTGGGTTCAAGTCCCACTCCGAGACTTGAGCACAAAATCTAGGCTGACACTCCAGTGCAGTACTGAAGGAGTGCTGCCCTGTTGGAAGTGCCATCTTTTGGATGAAACGTTAAACCAAGGCCCCGTCTACCCTTTCAGATGGACATAAATGATCCCATGGCACTATTTCGAAGAATAGCAGGGGAGTTCTCCCCGATGTCCTGGCCAACATTTATCCCTCAACCAACACCTAAAACAGATGAAGTTTTGCTGTTTGTGGGACCTTGCTGTGCTTAAATTGGCTGCCTCGTTTCCTACATTACAACAGTGACTATACTTCAAAAGTACTTCACTGACTGTAAAGCGCTTTGGGACATCCTGAGGTTGTGAAAGGCGCTATATAAATGCAAGCCTTTTTTTCTTTCTTTGTGAAGATGACTGCTGATGAAAATGAAAGTTTTAAGCAGCTTGTACGAACTGGGATGTCACCACCCAGAAATAGTGTTAATGACGGGCCAGAAGTATCTTTCCCATCATGCCATGCTGCCAGCTGCACGGAGTGTTATAGTATTGGAGACCATGGCAATGATTATCAAGGAGACCCTTGACCAAATTAGCCAAGCTTTAGCTCAGAAAGTTATTTCTTTGGCTTCATTCTGGATGATTAAGTGAACAGGGGAACATGCTGAAAGTCAGGCAACTGCGTGCAATCACTTGATTGCCATCAGCTTCAGGTTTATTAATGAAGTCCAATTGACCTTGGAGAATTTCAAGTACATGTGTACATGGTAAAAACTTTTACCAAAATGTCCATGGAAAATGTGTACGGGCATGGTGCCTTTTTTGAAATCTATCTCAGGGACTATTATTTCCCATTCTCATAGGAATTAAACAGGATGAGCTGAAGACTGTTTTCAACTCAGCACTTGGTAGTTTTAGCAAGAGCATCTTGATCGATCTGGGAAATGTGGAGAAACTCCCAGAACCTACAGTGCCTAAGAATCTTTCACCACTGAGATCAACATGGTCTAGGTGTCATTCGAGAAGGAGCTGTCCAAGTTGAACATCCCAATGGTGGAAGATCTAGGCTATGTCAGCTCCCTGCTGCCTAAGGGCAGACTGGAAGAGGAGCTGCCCATGTTAATTCCAGGAATCTTAGTCTCTCTCCAGGAAACACTTGGGGAATCTTTCCATCACAAAGTTTCTGTGCCGTGTACTGGACGTTGCCATGGATATAAGAAGCTCAGCGCTGAAAACAGCGATTTTTAATTATCATCTTGCTGCCAAGATGTGCAGTGAGATTCTTTACTGTTTCGCAGTTCTGACCCCAGCTTATGCAGATTCTCTGGTTGAATTCCTCCTGCACAAGTTAAACAACAACAATGAACAAATGAGAGTAGGAGCTAAGTGGATGGAGGCACCTCATCAGCTCGGTCCCTTCACGCTTAGAGAGTAGGAAGGCTCAGACTGTGGCCGCCATGAAACCAGTGCTTCTAGACAAGAACAACAATCAGGAGAAGATGCTCATTGCCCAGGTAATATATTGCCCAGCAAGATTACCTTGAGCCAGAGGGAGGAAAGGCAATGGTGAAACTCCTCATCCAACGGTGTGCTGTACCCATTGATTCAGGGGCCCCAGTAGCACCCAGTCATCAAGCAGATCAGGTCACAGATAAAGAATTAGTTAGAATATGTGAAACGGTGATGTTTATGATCACAAGTGCAGTGAAGATGGAAAATGTTCTCTGGTCATTCTTACTGGAGATTGTCACCATGACCCAGTACACCAAGGCTCTATCAACAATCTGCAGTTGTTTAGCATATCTTGTAAAAAAAAGAAACTTCAAGCTGGCAATGAAAGGCTTTTCCTTAATAACAATGAAAATGCCAATCTCCCTAAACCTCAGGCACCGCTGACATAGTTTCTCATTGTGTTCTGCTGCCCGTATCAAGGAGACAGCAAAGATGCTGCTACACGAAAGCTAATGAACATTTGGAGACTTTACATCCACTCAGCAACAGTGAGGGGGTGGGAAGAGGAGCTTCCATCATTAGCTGACTATTCACTGGAGAATTCAGCGGAGTCTCTGCCCCAATGAGAACGGGAAAAGAAACTGTTCCTGCTCTCGTCCAGAACTCTGACGACAATTGACAATGAGGAATGGACATGTCAGCTCGGTGACAAAATGTGTAAGCAAATCTAAACCGACCATCGTTCCTCACAAGAGAAGAAGCTTCTCTATAAATCTCTTGGTGTTGAGTTACGTTAGGCCGTGGCAAAAACAGAAAGGAGGAACTTCACCAAATGCTACTGAGTGTGCATCACCGTGAGAGGTCGGAGAGTGAGAGTGTAGCCGTTGCCATTGGTTTGATGAAATCCTCAGTACCCTGGAAGAGCTTGCTAACCCCAACCGCTTTAAGAATACTAAATGTTTCTTCAATAGTCCTAAAGACAAGCCTGATCTAGAATGCATAAAGGTAAGAGCACGCTGATTCTGTGCTATGGGAGTATGGCACTTGGTCCAGAATTGAGACCCCCATTCTGCCAGCTGTAGTTAACTAATTCACTGCAAGTAGGCAGGAGATTAAGGCTGAATCCAGGGATCTCACAACAAAGCTGAGCCTACTATAGACAGTAGGGTTAATTTTGAGTTTGTGCGATAGGGTAAAACAGGTGATAGCGAATCGGCAGCCCGTTTTGCACCTCTCCTGATTTTTCTTTCCATTGACTTCACTTCCCCCACCCAGGTTCAGACACATCACTCCCACAAACCTCACACCCAAATTGAGAAACTGTACCCCGCCCTCTCAAAGTCCATATCAGATTCAGACGCTTTAGGGTCGTTTTTATCCCGGATCGGATTTTGGCCAGGCAGGATTGTGGGGGGATTGCGGGGGGAGGGGGGCGTTTGCCAGGCCAATACAAAATGCATTCGCAGGCGTCAGTTTCAGGCCCAGGTCTCAATTACATGACGCCAGTGAACTTCCCGCCTAGAACAGGAGAGAAGAGGGCACGGAGCAGCTGCCTTCCAGGGAAGAGCGGGCAACCAAGGGCCACTCGACGGCTTGCAGTTACTTGGCGGGGAGGGGGTTTCGAATGGGTCTTGTGGGAAGAAAGTGGGGGGGTGGGTGGAATCCAGGGAAGGAGACATTCCTCGTGGGGCTCAGAGGAGCACTCTTGCTTCCTTGCTCAGGCCCCAGTTGAATTGTCATTGGGGTCCTATTGAATCATATTAGCATTTATACAGGAGACTTCTGCCTGAGTCCAGTGGCCGTCACCAAAACCAATGAATTGACGATCAGTGGGAACAGAGTGGGAAATGCAGCCAGTCCATTTTTAACTGCTCCCCCACTCTGTTCCCACCCAGCAGAGAGCTTAAACCCCTCCCTTTATCCCTACAATACCAGTGCACTCACAAGCACTATAACACTTTCAACATACCCCACCTCCAATGGTTAACGGACTTTACCCCTTCCAAAGCCCCTCAGAGTCACACACTTTATCCACTCCAACCCCCACCCCACCCCGCCCACCACAACCCCCCCACCCCCCCGGCTAGGTTCACACACTTTACCCCCTCTAAGCCCTCCCAAGTTTAGACAGTTTACCCTCAACAACCGCCCCCCCACCCAGGTTCACAGACACTTTACTTCTGCCAAATCTCCCCGTTCAGAAATGTTAACCCCTCCAACCTCACACCAGGTTCAGACTCCGCAAAAACCCCACCCAAAGGTTTCCTGTTTTCCCCGCTCTAACCCCCACCCTGAAAGGTTTGTAGACACATTACCCCCCTCAAGACCCCTCCTCCCCCCAGGTTCACAGGCACCTTAACCTCTCCAATCTCCCCCCGCCTGAAGGTTTGTCGACACTGTGAAGCTGGAACAGGGCATAGCACATTCCTGTATTACATCAGGGAGACGTGACTGGCTTTTCTATCCTCTGAAAAGCACCTCATGGCTCTGCATCAGTTCAAAAGCTGCATGTGGAATACCAATAGAGAACATTCACCTAGAAGCAGTCTCCCAAATATTGTCACCACCTAGGCAAAAGTTTAAAAACAGAATTAACCATCACTTGCTCAGCCAAAATTGTTGGATATGTATCGGGCTAAGGGAAATTTTTGATTTGCATGTTGGTATTATAGAATCATAGAATCTTACAGCACAGAAGGAGGCCATTCAGCCCATCGTGCCTTTGCTGGCTCTTTGAAAGAACTGTCCAATTTGTCCCACTCCCCTGCTTTTTCCCCATACCCCTGCAATTTTCTTCCCTTCAAGTATTTATCCAATTCCCTTTTGAAAGTTATTATTGAATCGGCTTCCACCACCCTTTCAGGCAGCGCATTCCAGATCATAACAACTCACTGCATTGAAAAAAATCTCTTCTCATTTTACCGCTGGCTGTTTTGCCAATGACCTTAAATCTGTGTCCTCTGGTTACTGACCAGTATTGCAGTATATTATATATTATACATATTGTAGTACAATATCTAAAATTCTTTACGTGTTTAATAATTCATGAGACAGTGGTCCTCATTTTAACTGCACCCCGTTGTGCTGCTATTAAAAACATGTACATATTCAGCAAGTTACATAGATGAGACATCCAAGGTTCAAGCACAGCTGTGCTAAAGACAATAAACAGGATTTAAGCAACTTGGAAACTCCAATGGAGACGTGAGAAAGAGGTACATGTTTCCTTTAAGTGTACTCATGCACAAAGATAAAATAAATTTTTGGAAAATATCGATCAAGGAGACACTGAGGATTAGACATCCACAATTGCCACCCTCACAGTTTACAATGAACTAATGAACTTGTTCTTTGCTGTAGCTTGATGACTACAAAATGGAGTTCTTCTCATACTGAGCCATCATACACTCCAAGATGACAACCCGGTGATGTCCTTGATTCGTTATACTGGTAGTTATGCATACAGCTAAAGAGGATAGTTTCAAAAACACCAATATAAAAACGCAAAAGGGTGATTTTAATTTTTGGCGATACTGTAAATGGGGTGCTATCGGATCAGCTGCACTGAAGTCAATGGAAACAAAAATCAGGAGAGGTGTATGGTGGGTGGCCTAGCTCCACAATGTTCTGTAACCTACCTAATACCTGCTAGATACTGATCCATTGGAATTAAAATATGAGGACCCTAAATGTCCAGGGGGCTGTCACAACCTCCTGCCATAACTTCATCAGGAGACCAACAAACCCCTGGAGAAGTTGCATAAATGGCCATTTTCTGCCGTTTACACCATTTTGCCAGTGGTTCCGCTGACCCCCTGTTGAGATTAAGGCAGGTGATCGGGACAACTCCAGTAGAATTTCAGGGCGTAGCATCTTAATGCTTTTCCGACTCTCATAACAAACACTTCATGTCTGTGTGTCTCCTGTTGCTTTTGCAAAACAAGCCAATTCTCAAAGATACTTATCGAAACATAGACTTCTTCATGATCTGAAATGAGATGAAACTACCTATTTGTTTAATAGGGCAGTGAGAGAACTCTCTGCTCTTCTTTGCATAGCGCCATGGAATCCTTAATATCTACCTGGACCATGAGAACAGCAACTGAGGCCTCAACACCGAATTACATAGAATTTACAGCACAGAAACAGGCCATTCAGCTCAATTGGTCTATGCTGGTGTTTATGCTCCACATAAGCCTCCTCCCATCCCTCATTATCTAACACTATCAAAATATCCTATTCCTTTCTCCCTCATGTACTTATCTAGCTTCCCCTTAAATGCATCTTTGCTATTCGCCTCAACTACTCCTTGTGGTAGCGCGTTCCACATTCTTACCACTTTCTGGGTAAAGAAGTTTCTCCTGAATTCCCTATTGGATTTACTAGTGACTATCTTATATTTACGGTCCCTAGTTTTTGGTCTCCCCCACAAGTGGAAAAATCTTTTTTACATCTACCCTGTCAAACCCTTTCATAATTTTAAAGACCTCTATCAGGTCACTCCTCAGTCTTCTCTTTTCTAGAGAAAAGACCCCCAGCCTGCTCAATCTTTCCTGATAGGTATAACCTCTCAGTTCTGGTATCATCCTTATAAATCTTTTTTGCACCTTCTCCGGTACCTCTATATACTTTTTATAATATGAAGACCAGAACTGTTCACAGTACTCCAAGTGTGGTCTAACCAAGGTTGTATACAAGTTTAACAGAACTTTTCTCTCATTTGAAGGATTGGACCTCTAATAATTCAATATTACCTCAGTATTGTACCAAACTGACCTAGATTATGCACTCAAGTTCTTGTGTGGGGTTTGCACCCACAAGCTTCTGACACAGAGATGATAGGTAGCTAGAGAAATGTCCTTTGGTCCTATTTTGGCAACTTCAAACTGATGCCATTGCTGTCAATTATATTAAGAGCAAACACCATCTGAGGTGTCTCCACAAACAGTATTTTTTTCCACTAATCGCCTGGCATAGTTAGCAAATGATGATCTGCAGAGACACTCAGTAGATTACAATTTGGAGTAATGACTAGTCTTTGATAAACCTAGCATCCTAAAAGCATTCATCCCCAAGATAAACTCTTTTCTCTGTTTTTATCAATAAACTGGAGATCAAACTAAAACCAGCCTATCCACAGATGACATTGCTATCTGCCATATTGACCAAGATCTTGTCAGCAAATAACCTCACCATAATCTCATACTACTAATGAATGGGGGATGTGCTTGTGTGTCTTATTCAATGCCAACAAAACACAAGTAGCAACTGTCAGGTTTCTACTTCATTCCAATAATGCTCATCCATCTGACACCATCGGCATAGAGTACGAAAGCAAGGAAGTTATGCTAAACATTTATAAATCACTTGTTGGACCCCAGCTGGAGTATTGTGGCCAATTCTGAGCACCACACTTTAGGAAAAATGTCAAGGCCTTGGTGAGGGTGCAGAGGTGATTTTCTAGAATGGTACGAGGGATGAAAGATTTCAGTTACGTGGAGAAACTGGAGAAGCTGGGGTTGTTCTCTTTCGAACAGAGAAGGTTAATGGGAGATTTGATAGAGGTGTTCAAAATCATGAAGGGTTTTGATAGAGTAAATAAGGAGAAACTGTTTCTAGTGGCAGAAGGGTCGGTATCCAGAGGACACAGGTTTAATGTAATTGGTGACATGAGGGAAAAAATATTTTCACAGCAAATTGTTATAATGATCTGGAATGCACTGCCTGAAAGGATGGTGGAAACAGATTCAATAACAACTTTCAAAAGGGAACTGGATAAATACTTGAAGGGAAAAACTTTGCAGGGCTATGGGGAAAGAGCAGGGAAGTGGGACTTATTGGATAGCTCTTTCAAAGAGCCGGCACAGGCACGATGGGCTGAACAGCCTCCTTCTGTGCTGTAACATTCTATGCGCGCTAAATTCGGCCACGTAGCGCCCGTTGTTTTGCGCTACATAGCCTCTCCAACACCCAAGATGGCTTCTCGGCTGTGGATGCACGTTTCCAGCGTGACGTGCGCCGGACGCCATCTTGGTATAGGAGTTCGCGCATGCGCAAATACCGAACACCGGAAGCATGTAAAGTAAGGAGAAAATGCGAACAATCAGTGTGCGACGCTGATTTAAAGTGATAGACACCATTTTGGCACTTGACGCTTAACCTCAACTATCTGAATGTGTCTTACAGTGCCTGGAGGACCCCTCGACAGCGCTATTTAAAGGGACCGGGCAGGTTAGTTGCTGGATTATTGCTTTTGGCTAATGGTGGAGTAGGAAGTGTTTTTTGACGCTCCCTACACTCACTGAGTGTTCCTAGAGTATATTTGAGAGTGATTTGGCAAGTACTGTCTTACAGTTCAGAAAGTTACAACCGTGGTTGAACAATATTCCTGGCAACCATGGGTGGCCTACTGGGCATTGAGCACAATTGGGAGCATGCAGAGAGGCCACAAATCACAGGTGAAGCTGTGAGGAGACAGAGGACAGGAGGGGCAGGGTACTGAGCAGGAGGCCCTATCCAATGAGGGCTTTCCTAGACCAATTCACTTACCTAAACATGAACGAGGAGGATTGTATCCAACACCTGAGGTTCACCAAGGAAGCCGTGACCGAGATCTGTCGACTGATGCGGCCACAACTGCAGCCTCGGAGCAGGGCAAGGACAGCAATGCCTGTGGCTGTGAAGGTCACCGTAGCGCTGTATTTTTCTGGCTCAGTATCATTTCAGGCATCTGCTGGCGACATGTGCAACATCTTGCAGTATGCAGTGCACTGCTGCATACGGGAGGTCACAGACGCACTGTACCACATGAGGAACAAGTTCATCACCTTCCCTCTTGACAGAGACAAGCAGAACGAGCGAGCACGGGGGTTCGCTCGCATTGCTGGCTTTGCCGTGGTGCTGGGTGCCATTGACTGCACACATATTGCCCTGCGTGCCCCACATATCAACTCTGCCGTCTTCGTCAACCGAAAGGGCTTCCACTCCCTCAACGTGCAGCTGGTGTGCAACCACACGCATCAAATCATGGAGGTCGATGCCCGCTACCCTGGGAGCAGTCAGGACACCTTCGTCATGCGGCAGTCCAATGTGCCAGCTATCACCCGACTCGGCAAGTCAAAGGCTGGCTACTGGGCGACAAGGGCTGTCCCCTCACACTGCGGCTCATGACTCTGGTCAGGAACCCACGCACACGTGCACAGCAGGCCTATAATGAGAGCCATGCTGCCACACGCCACATCGTGGAGCACACCATAGGCCTTCTCAAATAATGCTTACGCTGCCTGGACCGGTCTGGAGGAGCCCTGCAGTACTCCCCTGAGTGGGTGGGCAGACTCATGGTGGTCTGCTGAATCCTGCACAACCTCACCATGAGGGACCAGCCTTTGCCACCAATGATCGGAGAAGACCCTGAGCCAGAGATGGAGGAGGAGGCTGAGGAGGAAGAGGCTGAGGAGGAGGAGGAGGAAGAGGCTGAGGAGGAGGAGGGGGAGGTGTTGGAAGAGGAAGTGGAGGAAGACGCAAGGGTGCAACAGGGACCACACGCCTTGTCTGCAAGAGCTCTGCGTGCTCGCCTGACCCGTGCCCGCTAGCAATAATGTTAACTACATCCCCCAACTCACCAACAGTCCTACACGCCCAACCTTTCCACTCCCACAAGACAATCAAATCGCCCTCCATCTGATTGAACTTTGGTTGCCCCCTCAGCTCATCACACAAATAAAAACCATCACCAAATGCAAATTCAAAGTCACATTTATCAATAAAATAATGAAAACGGAACAGAACTATTCATCCTTGTGCATTCCCTTAGTGCCCGTTGTTCGTGTGTCTTTACCTATCCTAGTGCTCCTATGAGGTGCATCCTCAGTGGCTGGAGCATGGGTGGTGGGAGGCTGCTGGCCTTCAACGGAGGAGCGTGCAGATGGCCTTGGAGGATGACCTCGAGCATCTCTGGGCCGGAAGGGCCCATTTTCAGACTGCACCATCGCAGCATGGGCTGCAGCAGTCTGGCCTGGCTGGCCAATTGGCAACAACGGGGCACTGACAGAGTGGCAGGAGTGGGTGCAGGAATGCTGTCGTCCTGAGAGAGGTCACCTTGTCCGACTGCCATGGCGCCACTGCAACTCTCCTGGAGAACGGATTGCTGGAGTGCTGTGACGCCCTGGAGGCTCTGTTCCACAGTGGTCCCCAGAGCCATGATAGCAGCAGTCTGAGCTTCCATTGCAGCAGTCTGAGCTTCCATTGCAGCAGTCTGAGCAGCAACCGTAGCTCGCAGACCTTTGATGACATCGGTTTGTGCTGCATTGAAAGCTGCGGCATCGGCCATCAGACGCTGCATCATGGTGGGTTCCACAGGTGTGCTGATGGAGGTGACCACCTGTTCCATGTTGGAAAGGATGGGCTCCAAGCTCTGCGCAAAGCCCTGTGCCAAGTTGGAGCTGGACTCCTCCATGTCCCTTCTCATTGTGCGCAGGCTTTCTGGCAGGCTTTCCAGTGCCCCAAGCATTTGTTGGTGTACGCCCATCAGCCGTCTTCTGTAGCCTGGCCCATCGAAGTCCTCATCTGACTCCTCTGCAGAACTAATGAGCGACCTCGCCCTACGGTGAGCTGGCAGCCCCCGCGTTCCCCCCGCCCTGGCTCCTGCGCACTTGTGCCTAACCACTTGTGCTCGGTGTCTCACCACGTGCAGTTCCCTCCTTTAAACTAGCCTCTAAAGAATGCACAGTGTCAGTCTCTGAGCTGGTGGAAGCAAGTGTCAGATCAAGTGACGGTGTGGCTTCAGTGTCCCCCTTCTCCTCCTCCTCCTCCTCGGACGGTGCCACCACGTGTTCTTGGGTATCTGCAATGACAAAGGGAAACAGGTTGAGTTGTGGAGTGGGGAGAGGAGCAAGTGAGACGTGTGAGCTGACAGTATCTGCAGCACATGAGTTAGAAAAGATTATGGGAGGAGGGAGATGTGGGGAACAAGAAGGAGCATTAGATATGCCGAGACCCCCTTCATCGGGACCTCCAGCGCGGCACGTTGTCACAGCTGCAGTGATGGCCCGCCCAATGATCCGAAGCACTGTCTCCTCTAGGGGGGTGAGGATGTGTAAGCATCACCGTCCACCCTCAGGTCCCTCCTGCTGCCGGCTGTTATGCGCCACTTTCCCCTGCAAGAGAGAGGACAGTGTGTCAGTGAGTATCCTGCAAGGTGTGTGGGTGATGTGCCTGTCGTCGTCGAATAGCTGCCAGTGTGTGTGAGCTGTGAGTGGTGGTTGTGTGGCCTGCAAGTGTGGTACTATGTGCGGGTGAGATGCAGCATGCCAAGTGCAGCACTGCGTACGGATGGGTAGTGTTTGTTGGTGGGTGGATGACGGGGAGTGTGATGTGTGGTGCAGTTGGTATGATGTGCCACTTGACAATTGCATTCACTCACCTTGACCACTCGTGTCAAATCATTGAACTTCTTTTGGCACTGCACTCATGTGCATGCTGCCATGCTCCTGGCGTTCACTTCCTGTGCCACAGCCTGCCAATGCCTGCGGAGCTGTATTCTGGAGGGTCTCCTGCCGCCCTGAGGATACATGTTGGCCCTCCTTTCATCCATCCTTCCACCGGGGCCTCCGATGCATCATCGAAGAAACGTGGAGCCCTCTCTCGCGCCGGTCCTGCTATCCTTGCAGCCATCCTAGTGGACTGTGCATGTCCCATTTAAAATGTGCACCTGCACATTTAAGAGATGCAGGCTGCTGACGACGTGCGCTGTGCACGCCCCATTTCCGACTTCCTCATTCTCCGTGCAGCCTCTTAGCAGCGCAGGAGATATCATGATAATTAGCAGCAGCACGAAATTCATGTGCTGCCTGCGTAGGAGCCAACGAGCATGGGGTAATAGCGCATCATGCTACCCGCGCCCGAAAATGGACCTTATCCAATTTTTCCCCTTTGATTCTATGATTCTGCAGAGTAGTCTTACCTGGTCAGATCACTTAAAATGTAATGCCTTTCCTTACATCGATTCCCAGGTACACTGCCTTCCTTGAGGAAGATGCTCTGGAAGGCGAAACAGTGTAACAGTCCTCCAAGCACCCACCTCATGTAGAGCGGGAGAAATTTTGAGAAAATGCTGAGCAAAGAAGAGAAAATGGACACAATACTCTGGCTGAAGCCTAACCGGTGATTTATAAAGGTTTAGCATATAAAGGTGTAAGATTTCATGGTTCAAAGTATTGGCTGTCAACCTGTTCTTCATTTACTCCTCACCCATTCTAAGCCCTCACACAACCTTACAGCTCCTCTGTTGCATGCCAAGCATACCCATACCTCAGCAGGACACACATTCAAGCTGCAGCTTACAATTGAAAACCTCACCACAATCATATCTTCCAAAGACTTCACACTTCAAATCACTGTAACACAAACATGGTTACTAACTGACGTCCAGGATGGGGTGCAGATTGGGCACTTGCTCGTCACTGTGTAAGTGTTCCTACAACTTACACTATCTCACAATGACCTCATTGCTCACCTGACAAAGTTGCAGGTAATGTTAGGGAACTGATCTCAATGGAAATGAACTCAAAACCAGACAACATTGGCTGCTTTTGAGGAGGTCGCTCTGGACTTCTTGAATACAAGAGCGTGGAGCGTGAGTAGAACAAAGCAACAACTCTCCCCCAAGCTCATCTTTGGTGCCACCCTGCTACTTATGTTTTATCTTCCTCATTCACTCCCACACAGGCATACACAAAAAGAAAAGAAAGACTTGCATTTATATCGCGCCTTTCATGACCTCATGATGTCCCAAAGCACTTCATAGCCAATGAAATACTTTTGACATGTAGGCACTTTTGCAATGTAGGAAATGAGGCAGCCAATTTGCGCACAGCAAGGTCCAACAAACAGCAATGAGATAATGACCAGATAATCTTTTAATGATATTGGTTGAGGGAAAAATATTGGCCAGGACACCGGGGTGAACCCCCCTGCTCTTCTTCGAAATAGTGCCGTGGGATCTTTTATGTCCACCTGAGAGGGCAGATGGGGACTCATTTTAACGTCTCGTCTGAAAGGCAAGTACACAAACAGCATGCACAAGTGTCTGATTTTAACTTTCGGAAATGGCAGAAAACGGGCAGTGGCGGATGGGCCGCACGAAGAATAATTTTAGCAAATGATATGTTGCAGAAAATTTATGTGCGTTTTGAGAAAAGAAAAAGTAAGAAGCGATGTGTAGTTGACGAATCCTGTGTATCGTTCTTACAGCCACTGGTCACCTGTCACTCTCAAGGGACCTCAGGCTGGGAAGCTCTTATACTTAACCCTTTGGGTTATCCAGGTTACAGGGCCATGCTAATTACATCATGGCAATTCAGGGGCCACAGAGAGTAGAAGTGCTGCCTCCTTCAGACATCGGGGAGGGGAGAGCAGACAAGCAATGAGCTGCATGCGCTACATGAATAGAATGGTTTCGCGTTAATTAAAACTCGCTTGTTTGCGGCCTGAGTCCAATTAAAAGAACCCACAAGACCACTTGCAGCTGGTGTACTCTTACAATCAAAAGCACAACGAGAAAGAGAGGGACCTGACTGCATGTGAGCAAGGCCCGAATAACATAATGAAGCCTACATTGGAGTACAGTGGAATCGGATGGCAGCTGAGAGACAAAGAACAGGAAACATGGCACCATTTCAGAGCAATGCAATTACAAAGTGACTTTATTCAAAGATTGAGTGGGACATAAAAGTTTCCACTTTCATGAAAAAGATGAGGAGATTCGGACCTGTTGACTAATATACATAATTATATAGAATTAACCACTCTCTGAGTAAAGAAGCTTTTCCTGTATTTCCTATTGGGTTTATAAGACTATCTTATATTTATGACCTCCACTTTTGGACTTCCCCATAATGGAAACATCTTCTCTACATCTACCCTAGCGAGACCCTGCATAATTTTAAAGACCTCTATTAGGTCACCCCTCAGTCTTCTCTTTTCTAGAGAAAAGAGCCCCAACCTGTTCAGTCTTTCTGATAGTTATAATCTCTTAGTTCTGGTATCATCCTTGTAAATAATTTTTGCACTTTCTCCAGTGCTCCTATATCGTTTTTGTAATATGGAGACCAGAACTATGAACAGTACTCCAAGTGTGGTCCAACCAAGGTTCTATACAGGTTTAACATAAGTTCTCTGCTTTTGAATTCTATTCTATGGGGCAAGAAGCACAAGATATTCTTTGCTCATTTTAGCTGAGAAAGAGAAAGTGGGACTGTAAGAGAGTGGTGGAAAGATTTGAGATTCGTTTTGTGCTGCTTAGAGATGTGGGGGTGTAACTTTTGACTTGTAAATCCCCGATTTACCTCCACAAAATGAGCACTAATGCACCGAAAGTCGGGCCCCGATCTCGCCTGTCTGCTTCGCACACAGAATTCGCCTGTCGCCATTTTGCATTGGGGCTTCTTTTAGACGTCCAGTGTGCTCGCCTGAATGCAGCAGGCACTTATTTGTGCATGCTAATTAGGGTTCTGCACTTGTTTAAGGACCAAAAAGAACCTTTCCAACAGCTCTGGCATCCTATTCACCAATTCTAAAGCAGCCACACAAATCATGGGCCTGAATGCACCGTTTCTAGCAATATTTAAAGGGACCATCAGCTGCTCTCAGGTAAATCACTGGTTAGTTTGATGTGCTGCTTTTGAGCTTTTTGCGACTTATGTCTGCTGGAACTGGCAGTAATGGTAAGTGAAAATAATTTGCTGAGTCAGCAGAGGGGTTTTGGCCAGGGGCTTCTGATAAACGCAGTTTCAATGGGTTTGCTGCTTAGATTGGTTGGAAGAGGAGAGGAGCAGGAGAAGGAGAAGGAAGAGGAGCAGGAGTAGAAGGAGGAGGAGAAGGAGAAGGAAGAGGAGGAGGAGGAGAAGGAGGAGGAGGAGCAGGAGAAGGAGAAGGAAGAGGAGGAGGAGGAGAAGGAGGAGGAGCAGGAGAAGGAGAAGGAAGAGAAGGAGGAGAGAAGGAAGAGGAGGAGAAGGAAGAGCAGGAGGAGAAGGAGGAGAAGGAGGAGGAGGAGACAGAGGAGGAGGAGCAGGGGGAGGAGCAGGAGGAGGAGGAGCAGGAGGAGGAGGAGCAGGAGAAGGAGAAGGAGGAAGAGTTGGAGGAGGAGGAACAGGAGGAGAAGAAGAAGGAGGAGGAGGAAAAGGAGGAGGACAATGAGGAGCAGGAGGAGGACGAGCAGGAGGAGGAGGAGGAGGAGCAGGAGGAGGAGGAGCAGGAGAATGAGGAGGAGGAGTTGGAGGAGGAGGAGCAGGAGGAGAAGAAGAAGGAGGAGGAAAAGGAGGAGGACAATGAGGAGCAGGAAGAGGACGAGCAGGAGAAGGAGGAGGAGCAGGAGGAGGAGCAGGAAAAGGAGGAGGAGGAGTTGGAGCAGGAGGATAAGAAGGAGGAGGAGAGTAAGAGGAGGAGGACAATGAGGAGCAGGAGGAGCAGGAGCAGGAGGAGGAGGAGGAGGAGGAAGAGGAGCAGGAGGAGAAAGAGGAGGAGGAGCAGGAAGAGAAGAAGAAGGAGGAGGAGGAGCAGGAGGAGGAGGAGTAGGTTAAAGTCCAGGGAACTGCAGCTGCAGGAGAGAAGAGACAGAAGGAAGGCAGGTAGTAGGAGACCTGGGGTCGCATTACACGATTTTTCATTTTTAGCACCCACCCTCGACCCTCTTCCACCTGTCGTGGGGGGGCTTAAAATCCAGCCCACATTGTTTAGAAATACTAATATTCAGAAATTCATAGAATCGTAGAATTCACAGGACAGAAGGAAGCCATTCGATTCATCATGGCCGTTCTGTGTATTTGTACAGTTTATTAAACATCTTGTTCTGAAACAGGAGAAATGTTATGTAAGTGGCAGCGTTCGGGCATGTTAGCACATGGGTGTGGAGAGGTCCTGATCTAACCAAACAAAACAAAATTCTTAGGCTCTGACTTCCCCATTAACTAATTCTGCTTTGCACATGTCACTAGCAAGCTGTGTGAAGACATTTTCAGAGAATAGAATTACATTACCTAAAATTTACTGCAGAGAGAACAGGTCATTCAGCCCAACTGGTCTATGCTGGTGTTTATTCTCCACACGAGTCTCCTCCCACTGTACTTCATCTCATCCTATCAGCATATCCTTCTATTCCTTTCTCCCTCATGTGTTTATCTAGCTTCCCCTTAAATGTATCTATACTATTCACCTCAACTACTCCTTGTGGTAGCTCGTTCCCCATTCGAACCACTCTCTGGGTAAAGAAGTTTCTCCTGAATTCCCTATTGGATTTATTAGTGACTATCTTATATTTATGTCCCCTAGTTTTGGACTCCCCCACAAGTGAAACATTTTCTCTACATTTACCCTATCAAACCCTTTCTCCAGTGTAAGCTATGTTATGAAACACGTGTCATGCAGAGTTCAATTGCACTGAGCAGATAAGGCCAGACCTCACCTCCCAGCCTGAAGATCTTTTTATGTCCTTAAATCTCTTGGAAGGAAATGCCAACTGGCTCCTATACGCAGGGACTTTTGCACTGCTGCGAGGTCCCCTTGGTCTCTCCCAAACGACTGGCTCCACTGTGTTACAAACTCGTCAAAACTGGCCTTTGTCGCATTTTCGCACCGCGGACCTCAAAGCAACAGCTGTCAGTGGGAGGATTCGTGAGAGATACAGCAATCGTGCTTGTAGCCCATGTTCCTGAGGTGGAATCGATATTGTACAACACTCAGTGACAGTATGCAAAGCATTGCCGCATGTCACCTAACTGGGTGGGACAAAAGTGGCATTAACATTTATTTCGCGCCTTTCACGACCTTAGGATGCCCCAAAACACTTTACAGCCAACAAAGTACTTTTGAAGTGAAGTCAATTGTAAATTAGGGAAACGTGGCAGCCAATTTGCGCACAGCAAGGTCCCAAAAACAGCAATGAAATAAATGATCAGACAATCATAGAATCAGTTTCTCCTTATTTACTCGATCAAAACCCCTCATGATTTTGAACACTTCTATTAAATCTGCCCTTAACCTTCTCTGCTCTAAGGAGAACAACCCCAGCTTCTCCAGTCTCTCCATGTAACTGGAGTCCCGCATCCCTGGTACCATTCCAGTAAATCTCCCCTGCACCCTCTCTAAGGCCTTGACACCCTTCCTAAAATGTGGTGCCCAGAATTGGACACAATACTCCAGCTGGGGCCTAACCAGTGATTTATAAAGGTTTAGCATAACTTCCTTGCTTTTGTCTCTATTTATAAAGCCCAGGATCCCATAAGCTTTTTTAACATCCTTCTCAACTTGTCCTACCACCTTCAAAGATTTGTGTACATACACCCCCAGGTCACTCTGTTCCTGCATCCCCTTTAGAATTGTGCCATTTAGTTTATATTGCTTCTTCTCATTCTCCCTACCAAAATTCATCACTTCACACTTCTCTACGTTAAATTGCATCTGCCATGCGTCTGCCCATTTCACCAGTCTGTCTATGTCCTCCTGAAGTCTGTTACTATCCTTCACAGTGTTTACTACATTTCCAAGTTTCGTGTCATCTGTAAACTTTGAAATTATGCCCTGTATACCCAAGTTCAAGTCATTAATATATATCAAAAAAAGCAGTGGTCCTAATACCGACCCCTGGGGGACACCATTGTATATTTCCCTCCAGTCTGAAAAACAACCGTTCACCACTACTCTCTGCTTTCTGTCCCTCAGCCAATTTTGTATCCTCACTGCCACTGCCCCGTTAATTCAATGAGCATCAATTTTGCTAACAAGTCTATCATGTGGTGTTTTATCAAATGCCTTTTGAAAGGCCATAGACACAACATCAACCACACTACCCTCAGCAACTCTCTCCGTTACTTCATCAAAGAACTCAATCCAATAACCTGTTTCAGGTGTTGGTTGAGGGATAAATATTGGCCAGGAGACCGGGAGAATTCCCCTGCCCTTCTTCAAAATTGTGCCATGGGATATTTTACATCCACCTGAGAGGGCAGACGAGGCCTCGGTTTAACAACTGAGCCATGACTGACACCAGTATTAAGTTTATTTAAGTATTAGGTCACAGTATTAAGCCTTTTTAGCTGAAGGGATGCATTCTGTATCTCCTTTCTGCGTGGGAGTATTGAAGTTCAGACTTTTTTTCACACTTTAACATTTTGCAGCATTCCTAATCTAAATATGACAAAGGGTTTTCCAAATTGGCAATCAGATTTTGGTTTAAACACACAAAGTAAAGCACCCACAGCTGCCAGCATCACTTAACAGCGAGGGGAATGGTTTTGTTCGCTTGATGGGAGTAGAGCTGTCGGGTTAATTCATGCTATTTTGACAACAATAAGAAAAAATTCTAACTATTAGCTGTCACAAAAGGCTGTTTCTCGTTCTTGTTACAAAAAATATACACTGGATAGGTAGCTGAGTTTATTCATGCAAGGATAAGCTGAACCAGGCAATAACTGTTGTAGAATCATAGAATCGTACAGCACAGAAGGAGGCCATTCAGCCCATCATGCCTGTGCCGGCTCTTTGAAAAAGCTGTCCAATTAGTCCCACTCCCCCGTTCTTTCCCCTTAGCCATGCAGGTTTTACCTTTTCAAGTATTTATCCAATTCCCTTTTGAAAGTTACTATTGGACCTGCTTCCACCACCCTGTCAGGCAGTGCATTCCAAATCATATTGGGCCAGAACTTGCGTGGCAAGGCTCTCCGCACATCTGGCAAGAAAAAGGAACGAATATACTTACTGTGGGGTCTGCGACGTCAGCTTCCTCCATCTTGAAGTTTTCTCAAGCTGTGTGTTATCAAATCAAAGTAAGTATGGGGCAGGTTGTGGGAATGGAAGCCATGCCCACAGAATCTGTCAGGAAGACAAGTCCCGCCCACAAGCAGGCAAGTGGAAATCATTAATAATATCAAAACAGAAAATACTGGAAAGGCTCAGCAAGTCAGGCAGCATCTGTGGAGAAAGAAACAGAGTTAACGGTTCAGGTCGAAGACCTTTCGTCAGAACTGGAAGATGTTAAAGAGTTAAAGTTTTTGAGCAAATTCAGAGCCAGGAAAAGGCGGGGGGAGGGGAGGGAAGATCAAAAGGGAAGGTCTGTGATAGGGTAGAGGGCAGAAGTGATTAAATGTCAAAAGGGATGATGGTGCAAGGCAAGGAGGGTGGTAATGGGACAGGTTAAAAAACAAAAGATTGGTGTAAAGTAGCTGTAAATGGCAACAGCAGAACCATTACCAGCGCTCGCTGTCCGAAAAAATGGGAGCAGTGGTTATGATCTGAAGTTATTTAAATCAGTGTTGAGTCCGGAAGGTTGTAAAGTGCCTAAACAAAAACTGTTCCTCGAGCTTCCGTTGAGCTTCATTGGAACAGTGTAAAAGGCCGAGGACAGAGAGGTCAGAGTGGGAGCGGGACGGGGAATTAAAATGGCAAGTGACCGGCAGGTCAGGGTCACACTTGCAGACAGAGCGGAGGTGATCAGCAAAGCGATCACCCAGTCTGCGTTTGGTCTCCCCAATGTAGAGGAGACCGCATTGTGAGTAATGAATACAGTACACTAAATTGAAAGAAGTACAAGTAAATCGCTGTTTCATCTGGAAGAAGTGTTTGGGGCGCTGGATGGTGTGAAGGGTGGAGGTGAAGGGACAGGTGTTGCATCTCCTGCGCTCCCACGAGAAGGTGCCTTGGGGAGGAGAGCGGGTGTTGGGGGTGATGGAAGAGTGGACTAGGGAGTCGTGGAGGGAGCGGTCCCTTCGGAATGCTGAAAGGGGAGGGGAGGGGAAGATGTGTTTGGTGTCGTGCTCACGCTGGAGGTGGTGGAAATGGCGGAGGATGATACATTGAATGTGGAGGCTGGTGGGGTGAAAGGTGAGGACCAGGAGGACCCTATCATGGTTCTGGGAGGGAAGGGAAGGGTTGAGGGCAGAAATGCAGGAAATAGAATGGACACTGTCGAGTGCTCTGTCAATTACAGTGGAGGGGAATCCTCGGTTGAGGAGAAAGGAAGACATATCAGAAGCACTGGTGCGGAAGGTGGTATTATCAGAACAGATGCGATGGAGACAGAGAAACTGGGCGTAGGGAATAGAGTCCTTACAGGAAGCGAGGTGGGAGGAACTGTAATCAAGGTAACTGTTGGCCAGAGGCTGCAGAAGACTGCTGAGCTGAATTCAAAGTGCTAACAAAGACACTGACCTTTTGAACTGAGGTGACCTGGAGTTCAGTCACTGGTCTGAACTGGCCAGAACCGGTTTGAATTCGTTCCGCTTCTTACAGAGACAAAGAAACGGTGTGCTACCTGAGCTCTTGGAACAGAGCCAATCAGGGGATGACATCGGTCACTCCAGCAACTTTGAGCCAACCGGAGAAGACAGCATCGTTCGAAAAGACAGACTTGGGGAATAAAAACTGAAGAGTTGCTGGCTTGGGCTCAGTGTGTGTCTTTGTTTGTTTGTGAGAGAGAGAGAGAGTGAGTGTGTGTGTGTGTTTTTGTTGGTGTGTCTTTGTTTGTGAAGGAGACTCTGGGAGACTCTGGAAACTAACCCTCGTGGAAGTGGGAACCTTACGTCAGGGACGTAAAGACTGCGTCGAGGACGTGGAGACGACGTCGGGAGTAAGAGGGAGAATTGCCTGGCCAGCAGCGTCTCTCTTTTCCGGGTAAAATAATATCCTTTCTATTCTGGGACCACTCTGGGAGTGTCGTCAGGAAACCTGGTGGGTATGCGTTTAAAGCCTAATACTCGGGGAGTATTAATAGAGAAACCTAGTGGGTGTGCGTTTAAATCCTAGTTTGAGTATAAACCTGTATAACCTGCTGTAAACTACATGCCTATATCTAACTAGACGTATAAGCGGTATGTACATGATCTAATAACGTTAATAAAGCGAATTGAGAATTAAGAGAGAATTGACTCTTCCTCTGTGTACTAAGCTAAAACCATTAACCGGTGACTTCCGGTCAACAGTAACTGTCGGTGGGCTTATAATAGACATTGGTTGACAGCCTATCCCCAGAAATGGAGATAGAGAAGTCGAGGAAGGGAAGAGTTGACGATGGACCATGTGAAGGCGAGGGAAGGGTGGAAATTGGAAAAAAAAGTTGATGAAGTTTTCCAGTTCGGGGCGAGAGCAGGAAGCAGCACCAATACAGTCATCAATATACCGGAAAAAGAGGTGAGGGAGGGGACCTGAGTAGAACTGGAACAAGGAATGTTCCTCGTATCCCACAAAAAGGCAAGCATAGCTGGGACCCATAGGGGTTCCAATAGCGACACCTTTTATTTGGACAAAGTGAGTGGAGTCAAAGGAGAAGTTGTTCAACATAAGAACAAGTTCAGCCAAGTGATGGTGGATGGGGACTGGTTGGGCCTCTGTTCAAGGAAGAAGCAGAAGGCCCGCAGGCCGTCCTCGTGGGGGATGGAGGTGTAGAGGGACTGGACATCCATGGTAAAAAGGAGATGGTTAGCGCCGGGGAACTGGAAACTGTTAAAGTGGCGGAGGGTGACAGAAGAGTCGCGGATGTAGGTTGGAAGAGACTGGACAAGGGAAGAAAAAATAGAGTCGAGATAGAAATAATTAATTTAACATAAACTTCTGGATGTCAATATAAATAAAAATTTAACATTTTTTTCAAAAAGCAAATAATTAAAGAGACAGAAGTTAAAAGTAAAAAAAAAGTTTAACTTTTTATTTAAAAATGTTTTAAATGAAATGATCAAAAAGGTTACAATAAGAAGTAATATGATATTTCTACATTTTTAAAACTTAATTTTTAGTTTTTCAGCCGTCATTATTAGCCATCGCGCTTTTATAAAGTAGTGTAGAGCTGGTATTTTTCAGCGAACCTTTTGGTGGCGTAAGAATTTTCGTTTCAGCTGGGCAGATGGGTACGTTTACGATTTTCGAATGATTTCAGTGATTTTAGCGTAGCGTGCCCCTTTAATTCGCAGCTGCCAAACCGCCTATGAGCAAGTTCACGATTTCCGGGTTTTAGTGCACATGTACACATTCGTGAACTTACTTCATCGATTCGCCGGTGGAGAGAGAGGACACCATTGAGGGACGGCGCCCCGAAATGTGTAATTTCTGCCCCAATAACTCGCTGCTTAAACAAAAAATCTCATCTCCCTTCTGGTTCTTTTGCCAATTTTTAAATCTATGTCCTTTGGTTACCGACCCTCCTGCCAGTGGAATGCTGTGGAGATTTTTTTTAATATGTTAACTGTTATGAAGCTGCTTTTTTTCTATCGGTGACTAAATTGTTTACAATTATATTGAGATTATATGTGTAATAATTATTAGAAAAGGTAGATGCAAGAGGTAAAGCACAGTTAAAATGATCATTAAAATGAGCTGCGAGAGCCCAGTGGAGTGTGAAAGGCCAGAAGAGTGTGAAGTGTAGCCTCAGTGGGAGTGATAGGGACTCAGTACTGAAAGTTTCGGTTATATATTTCACCGTATTTTGAGTTTGAATTGACTTAGATTTACTTCACTTTAGCGGTGCAGTGTTTTTGGTGTGTTAACTGCCGCCCGTTATGTAAACCATCCGATTTTCATTTACATTCAAATCAATGGAAATCGGGTGGTTTCTATAACAAGCTGCCGTTTCGTTATCACCCATTTTGCACTAGTGTACAGTTACTAGGTTGCATCTTATTAGGTTGCATCTTAGCTGAAAATGTTTTATTTTTGTCTCACGGAGTAGGTAGTGCCTCAGCAATTCAAAATGACTGGTAGAAGATTTGCTAATCCTCTTGTGCAGTTGTGTTTATGTGACACAGGTGCAGAGATTTCACCGTTCAAAAGCTTCCTCTGGGCTTTATACAATAGTACTTTTCGTTAGAGCTGTACCAGATGGATAAAAGAAGGTACTTGTCTTATTTTCTTTCACGTATACGTGTGGAAAAGCAATGCGCTGCCTGTTGGATTATTATAAAGGGCATTTTCCATACTGCACCAACAGAGAAACAAAATCATTCTCCTCTACAACATCACAGTCCCCTCTGATTAATAATAGCAAGCTTTCAACCAGAGAAGCACAATGCTTCCACCTGTAATGATTCATCACCCTTCCGCTCAGCTTTACAATTTTATCTTCAGCAGAGAGAAACGTCACAAACAAACCAAATATTGGACGTCAGAATGGGACTGTGAAACTCGATTGCGGGCAAGTCAGCTTTTGTGTTTGTTTTTAAAGTTCAGGTACGGCCCCGCGGTGTCACAGCATATTGGAGGAGTGATACACCGCACCACAGCACTGGGGGGGGGGGGGGGGGGCGGGTGGGGAGGGGGGCACAGGGGAGTGGGAGGGGGGGTTAGCAGACGCAGGTCCCATTCCCTACTGCTGCTAAACTGCTGATCTCAGCTGCTCTGCTGTGAGGAAGTGCTGGGCGGAAAATAGGACAATAGGTACCTCCTCACTTGGGGAAGAAGGGAATTAAAGGATCTTAGAAAGACATTCCATCCTTGGTGAACATCTCCCAGGAGCTGTACCACAGAGTAGGATTGCCAACTCTGGTTGCATGCATTCCTGGAGGTTTTGTCACATGACCTCTCGCCTCCTCATGCACCGTCCCAGTCAAACAGCCTTTTTTTTCCCCACCTCCAATACTTTTATAACTAATAAATGAAAGTTTTCGAAGAAAATGAAAGAAAATACCCAATTTTTTTACCGCCTCACCCTCCCTGCCGATGATTTTTCTCCCGGGTTGCTTGCAGCGGTGTCAAGGAGACTTACCTTTAACTCCCGGAGACTCCAGGACAATCCGTGAGAGTTGGCAACCCTATCACAGCGGCATTGGAAGGTGCCCATCCCAGCTTTCTTGGGTCACAGCTAGTGCATGACCTTGGAGGAGTGGGCTGGAGGTGAGAAAGATAAGGGTTTCTGCAGTGGTGGTATGAGGTAAAAGAAAAGAAATAACTTGCATTTATATAGTGCCTTTCTTGAGCTCAGGATGTCCTGAAGTGCTTTATAGCCGTTGAAGGACTTTTTTTTAAGTGCAGTCACTGTTGTAATGTAGGAAACACAGCAGCCAATTTACACACAGCAAGGCCCCACAAACAGCAATGAGATTATGAGCAGATAATTTGTTTTAGCGACGTTGGCTGTGAGATAAACACGGTCCAGGACACGATGGAGAACTCCCCTGCTCTTCTTCGAAATAGCAACATGGGATCTTTTACGTCCACCTGAGAGGGCTGACGGGGCCTTGGTTTAACGTCTCATCCGAGGTAGGGACATAAATGGAGAATGTTTTGAAGTGGAACAGGGTACTTTCTGTGACAGGCCTGAAGTTGGGTTTGAAGCTCAGCACAACTTCAAGCAGGATGTGGAGATGATGCACCACTGGCCGATACTATGCTGTTAGCAATGGACATCAGCTGCTGTGTGACTTTATGGTCTAAAGGTAAACAAAGCCTCGGGTGATACACTGCATCTTTTTCTCATTTCTAAAGACCATAAAATGCCAACTATCACACCAGTTCCTTCAATCACTCAATGTTTAACCTGCTGACAGGCTGGTCAGCAAAGCTCCTTGAAAATATGTTTAGACACAAAAGGTAGTGGAAATCTGGAACTTTCTCCCTCAAAAAGCTGTTGAGGCTGAGGGTCATTTGAAAAATTTCAAAACTGTGATAGATTTTTATTCAGAAAGGGTATTAAGGGTTACGGAACCAAGGTGGGTAGATGGAGTTAAGATACAAATCAGCCATGATCTCATTGAATGGCGGAACAGGCTCGAGGGGTTGAATGGCCTTCTCCTTTTCCTATGTTCCAATCACATCTCTGGTTTTCTCCCACTCAACGCTAAATATAACCACCGCTGCCCACTCCAAATATTCAATACTGCATCATAACTTGGGCACGAATAAAGATCATGATCTTTTTTGAGTAGAATTTAGCAACTCCTGAAGATATTGTGCGGGTCCCTTTGAGTGTATCATCCTGCTGATTGCTCCAATTATTGTCACAATTTCGAGGATTCCAGTAATGAAAAAGCTTGTTCACTGTCAGCAAAGTGACGAGTATGTAGTAGTGTTACACTTGATGTAGTGATTCAATTACACTGCTAGTCACGTCTACTGTGTACATTTTGCATGTGATTGCACAGAATGACAAAAAAAATGTGTGCTTTAGTCAATCGTGTGAGAGTTTGTTAATGGGGCACTAATGAGTGTGCAATTAATGCAAATGACCCATATGGTGCAATAAATGTACAGAGTTGGCTGCAATTCCTCAGAATTTAAGACAAACAAGATGTGCAGCACTGACCCAGGTCTGACTGACAAATCTGGAATTTGAGTTTTGTTCAGCCGAGTTGATTAAAAACAGATCTGTTTAACTTGGGAAGGATACTACATGACCAAAGTGTCAACAACAACTTGCATTTATATAGTACTTTTAATATAGTAAAACATCCCAAGGCGCTTCACAGGAGCATTATCAGATACAAATTTCACACCGAGCCACATAAGGAGATATTAAGACAGGTGACCAAAAGCTTGGTCAAAGAAGTAGGTTTTAAGGAGTGCCTTAAAATTGAAGAGAGTTGGAGAGGTGGAGAGGTTTAGGGAGGGAATTCCGGAGCTTAGAGCTCAGGCAGATGAAGGCACAGCTGCCAATGGTTGGGTGAAGAAAATCGGAGATGCGCAAGAGGCCAGAATTGGAGGAATGCAGAGATTGCAGAGGGTTGGAGGGCTGGAGGAGGTTACAAAGATAGAGAGGGCGGAGGCCATGGAAGGACTTGAAAAGTCAGCGTTATCTTCCAGTGCATCTACCCATACAGTGGCACTGCTATACTTGCTTTTTGATGAGATTTCAATATCCTTACTTGTCTGATGACCAACCTCCTTGCCTTGCACCATCGTCCCTTTTGTCATTTAATCATTCCTGTCCTCCACCCTATTCCAGACCTCTCCCTTTTGTTCTATCCTCCACACCCCCACTTTTCCCTGCTTAAAAAATGTTAAATCTCTAACTTCTTCCAGTTCTGATGAAAGGTCATTGACCTGAAATGTTAACTCAATTTCTCTCTCTCTACAGACCACTGCCTGACCTGCTGAGCATTTTCCAGCATTTTCTGTCTTTATTTCGATATTCTTATGTTTGGGCTTCCTTTCTGTCTTAGGGATGCTGAAAATCCTGTACTGGGCAGCATAACATAATGTGGAGATGCCGGTGATGGACTGGGGTTGACAATTGTAAACAATTTTACAACACCAAGTTATAGTCCAGCAATTTTATTTTAAATTCACAAGCTTTCGGAGGCTTCCTCCTTCCTCAGGTAAATGTAGCATAACATAGACAGGGTCCATTGACTCCAAACACAACTGGCCCAGTGCAGTGCTTCACAAGCGAGTCCCATGGGGATAGATTGCCCAGACCTGCGATGGAGGATTGTGACATCACTAAACCATAGATGTGATTACTTTACTTGTCAATAAACATGTTCAGTCTGCAACAGCAGAGTTTTTGGGATGAGAATCAGACAGGCAGCTCATTTTTCATTCTGTTTTGTCTCTGCAAAGAGAAAGATCAACCACGGGGAAAAAAATATTTCTATAAGGAGATGACTCACAGGGCATCGATAACAAGTTATATTCATAGAGCACGGCTGATTTAGAAAGATGTCTCAGAGCACTTTACAAAGGAAAGGGATGGACGATGAGCAGGAAGTGAAAGGGGGGGAGGCTGAAGATACGGTCGAAGATTTTGAATGTGGGAAGGAGATGTTGGGAATGAATGCCAGATGACATAGGGCTAGTGCCTAGAAGACTGGCCTCCTCTGTTGGGGCAGAAGGTGTGGGAAACATGAAGTAGATCAGAGTTTTATATGGAATTTATATGGACAGAAGATTTCCCATAGTTAAGTAATTGGTGCACAGGACTTTGGTGTGTAGAGAAGACTCGGAAAGTTCTGGATTCATTGACATTCGTGAAAGAGTGGGAGCCAGCAAGGGGAGTAGTGAGAAATCAATTGATGAAGTGGCCAAGGAGTGGCTAAGTGTTTTAACGGTGATGGAGGTGAGATACGGACGTAAACAGAGAATGTTCCGGAGTGGAATAAGGCAGCTTTAGCAACAGACTTGAGGCGGAGTTCGAAGTTCATCTCAAAATCAAGCAAAATGTTCAGATCAATAATCACTGCTGCAAGGCTGAGAGAGAGTAATGGAGTCGGAGCCAGAGGCACATAGGTTCTGGTAAGAGCTAAACAAGATGACATCACTTTGGGCTGCTTTGAACATTTGTAGGCAGCCAGATAACATGGCATCTGCCCTGGACTAAACGGTAATGATGAAGAGGTACAACTTGATATTGTCTGTAATGATTTCGAAGATGGCCTTGTACTTGTGGATTTAGTTGCGATGATTTACCCCCAGAGCTCTCAACTGGTGGGCTGCTGGCCAGAAACAGAACATGGAGGCGTTTTATTTGGACTGCACTGGGCTGCGAGACGTCAGGTGAACCTGTAGTCGTATTTGGGGAAGTGGTTGAGTCAAGGTCACTCAGTTGTTAGAAATCAGCCCCCAGTTTCTGTGGTCTGGAGGGATTATTCTCACACTTTGGTCTGTGGCAAGTTTCAGGCAATACAAGTAATTTGTCGATGGTGTCACCTTGACTCAGTTGGTAGCATTCATACCCATAAATCAGAAGGTTCTGGGTTCAAGCTCTATTTCAGAAGTTGAGGGTATAATCTCAGCTGATGCTCCAGTGCTGTACTGAGGGAATGCAGTACTGTTAGATGAGATGTTAAACTGAGACCCATCTCCCTGCTCAGGTAGATGTAAAAGATCCCAGGCACTATATGAAGATAAGCAGGCAGATCTCATGTTGGCTTGGACAATGTTCCTCCCCAAACAGCACCACCAAAAACAAATTATCTGATTATGCGTTCATTTGCTATTCATGGAATAACAATGGCTGGAATTCATAGTCCATTGGTTGTGAAGCATTTTGGTATACCCCGAGGACATAGTGGCCTTGAAAATTTAGGCGCTGAACGGCTGCATAAGCCTCCAATATGGCAGGCAGGAAGCGCACATTTATTATGAGCCAGAAGTGCGCCGCCCGCCATATTGGTATAGGCAAAAGAATAGGCGCCCAAGGCCCATGCCTGAAACTGGCGGTAAGTCCTGAGCACAGCCAGAGCTGGGCCGCTTCATTCAGGAAAACCAGGTTTATATGCAGCCTAACTCACGCATGTCACCACACCAACAAGGTACGTTTTAAAAAAAATACTCACCTGAATGTGGAACCACAAGGTGCCAGAGTCCTTCTCCTGGCTCCATTGCTGCCCTGAAGACCATTGCAGGTCCACGATAGCCCCCCACCCTCTTCCAATTGCTGTGCCACTCTCCCGATAGCCCTCAAATTTCCATTGATCCTTGGTTCAGGTGTGTGCTGGTTGTAGGGCGCTAGGAAATGGGCCCAGACCAAAATCTACCTCCCAGTCTTTACTGCTCGGATGTTAGACATCACCTGGGCAGAGCACAAAGAGGAACATCTGACTGGGAGGATTGCACACTCCTGTGGTACCCGTTGGATTTTTCTGTCCATTCATTTCATACTAAGGCCCCGTCTGCTCTCTTGTGGATGTAAAATCCCTCGGCACTATTCCGAGGAAGAGCAAGAGAGTTCTTCCATTGTCCTCGCCAATATTCAACCCTCAACCAACATCACCAAAAAAACTGATTATCTGGTCACTTATCTCAAAGCTATTTGTGGAACCTTGCTGGGCACATATTGGCTGCTATGTGTGTCTACATTACAACAGTGACTACCCTTCAAAAGTTGACTGTAAAACACTTTGGGACGTTCCAAGATCATGAAAGGTACGATATAAATGCAAGTTCTTTCTTCCTTTTCTTTCAATTGGAAAATGCACATCCTAGCAGGACTGTTTCCATCATTGATTGGCCTCTTCACTTAGGCATCTCATGCCAACTCCTTGTGTGGTATAACTATAGTGCCAGTCTTATCTTTTCTCCATCTTTGGAACCTGCTTTAGATTTTGCATTTGTTTTCTCTTCTTAAAAAGTAAGATAATGTACATCAGTGGCTCCAATGTTTGGTATATTGTGTGTGGAGATAAGTGTTTTGTGTTATATGAGGCTGCGTGAAGTTGATTCCCAAATCGGCCGTAATATGGCATTACACTGCACCAACTGGTCCAATACCAACAGTGATTGAGTAAAGAGTCTCAGTTATGCTAACCATCCACATTACAATGGAGTGGGAGACGACAGTGATCAGCATGTTGCATGCGTTGACTACTGCTTAAAAACCTCTAAATTTCAGGCAGAGTTCTTAGCGAGTGAGAGGAACTCTTTCCAATTTTTGATTGCAAAGCAGGATTCTTTAATTTTCCTTTCAAAATAGGCTTTAAAAAAAAGCTGGATTGGCAGCAGTTCAGCCGGTGCCAAGGGGAACAAAGCAAGACCATCTTTTGGAGGTCAAACTGGTTCGAATCGATGCTGGACGGCAGTGGCAGCACCACGTTTTCCGTTTTGGCACCAGTCTGCAAAAAAAACAGAAAGAAAACAAGAGACAGCACCGAGCTAAGCATGCCGGGTGAGTGCGGCCTGAGAACACCAGATCCTGAATAAGACTGAGTGGACAGCTGACTCATCGTGGGCTAGAAGCCGACAGAGGCTTTGAACGTCATCAAAAGTGGAGCTGAAGCTTCATTATTATCCTGAGGCATTCCACATTTATAGCATTCCTCCAACTCTGCACTCTATCCCTTTATTTCTCTAAGCTCAAGCTGGGCACTTAGCCAAGCAACTTGTTAATACCTTTAAGCCCTTTTTCAGATTATGGTTTTGCAAGAACTGTACGGTCTATAATGAGCATCAGTGTGAATGGAATACACCCCATAATGCACAAAAGTGCTTGCTCAATAATGTTAAAAAAATATACATTTTGGCAAGTCATATCTGTACAATGTTTAAAATAAATCTTGTTTATAATTATGAAGAGAAATTGCAGTGTTCGTTGATTAACTCTATCCAGTGAATAAAAATGCCAATGTTTAAAGGAATGCAGCTGAATGCAGTTGGATCTTGTCTTGAAGCAATAATTGTCATTCATGAAGCAATTCAGGAACTTTCAGAACCGATTGACAATAAACAAACAAGCATGGTGGGAAAAAAATGAGCGTGTGTGACAAGTAGACAATTACCAAAAAGATTTGGCAAAATTATTTTTCAGTACTGCAATTAAGATAAAATTTGCAAGTAAAGCGATCCATCGGGGTAGGTTTTGGTCTTGACCGGCATGTGCCCAAACCAAGAGGCCTGAGAATCGATGGAATTATCGTAATGGTAATGAAAAGAGTATCTTAATTGCAAACCTGTCTATAGGATTGTAATTTGCTGAATGTTGCAAGGGCAATAATGGTAAAATAGCTCAAGTTGTGATACTATTACTTGTTTCTACAGCAGAAAACAAATATTGTTCATCAATGTCTGTGCCAACTTGTAGTCACCACACAGCTGCTTGAGTTGGCACGGCTGAACATCGCCCTGATGCTGGCTGTTGTTATAGGAAATAACTGGAATACTTTTAGAATTAAATCTTACTTCCTATTGCAAGGCGCTTTTACAATTATCAGTGCACTAAATTAACAGGTGTTATATTTCTTCCTGGTGTGTGTTTTTGTTTGGAAGGGGTGAATTTTTATTTTATAAATTGTTCTCAGGAGATGGGCAACACCAGAAAGGCCACATTTATTGTCCATCTGCTTCTTGAACAATGGATCACTAAGAGTCAACTACGTTAGGTGTCAGACTTAGCACAGTGAAGGCACTCTTATTTCAAAAGGTCATTGCTTCAAGCCCCACTCCAGAGACCTGAGCACATAATCTAGGCTGACACTTCTGTGCGGTACTGAGGGAGCGCTGCACTGTCGGAGGTGCTGTCTTTTGGATGAGTTGTTTAACCCTAGGCTCCATCTGCCCTCTCAGGTGGATGCAAAAAATCCCATGGCATTATTTGAAGAAGAGAGGGGGAATTTTCCCAATGTCCTGGCCAACATTTATCCCTCAAGCATCACTAAGAAAGCAGATTAACTGGCCACTTATCTCATTTCTGTTTGTGGGATCTTGCTGTGTACAAATTGGCTGCTGTGTTTCCCCATCTTACGACAGTTGAACACTCTTCAAAAGTACTTCATTGGTTGTGAAGCACTTTGGGGCATCCTGAGGTTGTTGAAAGGCACTATATAAATGTAAGTTTTCTTTTCTTACATAGTATGGGACTGGAGTTACATGTAGGCCAAGTAGGGATGGCAGTTACCCTTCCCTAAAGGACATTAGTGCATCAGCTGGGTTTTTACAACAATCCAGAAGCTTCCGTGGCCATTTTCAGATTTATTGAATTCACAGCTTCCTATCATTGGGATTTGAACTCACAACCTCTGGACTGTTGGTTCACTACCGTACACTTGAGCACTGCAGAATAAAATGCTTTTGGCAGTATCAACATCAGGTCCTCCTCGGTCAGATATAGTACAAACCAAATGTAAGGTAAAGCTTCACCCACAGAACGCCTTGACACTGTTAGGTTTGAATATTACTTGTATTATTTGTCCCTACGTTTAGGGGAATTAACCTTATTACTCGTTCTGACCTAAGCAGAGACAACAACCACAGAAACTGGTATCAAGATTACTAAGCACAATTGCCGAACGACAATAAGCAACAGATCTAAATAATACTCACAACTGTGGAATAAGGTTCAGAATTGCAAGTCGATCAAGCCATTGTTCTGGGAGAAGTGGAGTGCCTACTGAAATGATTCTTCTTGTCCTCTTCTTCTTGTGAGTAGATCTCAACACTCAGTGTTACTCCTGGGCCTTTGCACGCTCCTGTATTCAGTACCTCGTTTTTCCCCCTTTGTACGATTGGGAGCAAGTCTGATCGATATCTTATAAGGAGAACATTCTTTGCCTCCCTGTCTGGCTTCTTGTTTTTTCACTCTTTGCCAGTTGTGCAGATGTTGATGAAGTTCCAACCGTTGTGTTCTGCTCCTGATATGGTTATCTTTTAGAAGCACATTAAATCCAAACAGTTATTTGTTCAGTTACTGCGGCTAGCTGCTGCATTAAAGGCACTTTTATCCATCATGCTCTGCAGGAGTCACTTGGTCTGTTATGAAGAATTCTGTGGTGAAGAATTCTGGATCTCAGAAGAAGATTCCTTGCTTCCAGTTACAATAACAACAACTTGCATTTATATAGCGCCTTTAGTGTAGTAGAATGTCCCAAGGCACTTCCCAGGAGCGTTATCAGGCAAAATTTGACACCGAGTCACATAAAGAGATATTAAGACAGGTGACAAGCTTGGTCAAAGAGGTAGATTTTAAGGAGTGTCTTAAAGGAGGAGAGAGAGTTGGAGAGGTAGAGAGATTTAGGGAGGGAATTACCATAAGCAGGCGAGCTTTATGGCCCCATGAAGAAGTTTTCAAATTTATGTGCAATTATGGACAGTTTTGTGTTGTGAACCCACACCTACAAATTTGAGGCAGCTCAAAATCATTTCACATACGAGGCAACCATCAGAGAACGATATTCTTCCTGCAAAAACAATCCATTCCTGAAGATGCTAATACAGTCAGGCCTGATTAATTTGGATCCGTTGAGAAAATCCAGAGTTCATTCAATGTCCTGTGACTTCATCTCAACAGGACTGTTGAGGAAACCTCTTGCTCTAATCTAAAAAAAGTTACTATCCAGATTTTGTTTCCCGTCCTCACGCTCGCTGCGAAAAATGTTAATCGACTTTCCAGCTTAACATGGCGAAATCAAATGAAAATCAGTGAAAAGTGTAAATTACCGTTCCACATTTAAGAGAAGGAAACAATAGAAGTGACGCTTGGTGTCTACAGGAGTCAATTTGGAGTCAGAAGCACAAGATATATGGATTAACCATGTCAAAAACAATGGTATACGTGAGACATCGTTCAGATATGAACTAATGGGTCGTGGATTAAAATGGTCTGATTTGTGTTGGATGAAAAACCAACAAGGAGATCTTTGCCTGGTATTTTTTTTTAACCACTGGCCCTTCTCTCAGCTGAATTCAGCAACTACCATATGCTTGTATTATAGTACAAGAACTGAGCTTATGAACATAAATATTAACTTGAATTATCTCAGAACATCAGCCAAGCTATGGTGCGAACAAGATAGACAAGGGGGAAGCAAATCATCATGTGAGTCATGCCCACAAAGCTTATTTATCCAAAAAACAGCGAGTCCCATTCTGTGCCTATGTGTAACTCTCATATCAAGCACAATGCTCAAGAAAATTGGTTCCCAGCAGATAAGAATTTATTCTGCATCTTTCATATCTATGATTGAAAAATTTGGGCTAATCATCTTTATATAGCACCTTTAACGTAGCCCCAAGGCGCTTCAATATTTCTTCAGTATTAATATTGCGGAGAAATGCTGAATTATCGGATAAAACTAATAATTGTAATAAAATTTACATCAAGATAAAGCAGCTGCCATCGTAATGGTCATTGATCTGTATCACATAAGCCTGATTTTATGAGGCTTGACTGGCAGCCCAAGGTCATTTGCCCGATTCACACCGCACTGAATCTTCCAATAAAGGGCGATTTGAGGGTCGGTAACCAGAGGACACAGATATAAGATAATTGGCAAAAAAAAACAGGGGGGCAATGAGGAGAAATTTTTTTTACTCAGCCAGTTGTTATGATCTGGAATGCACTGCCTGAAAGGGTGGTGGAAGCAGATTCAATTGCAACTTTCAAAAGGGAATTGGATATATACTTGAAAAGGAGAAATTTACAGGGCCATGGGGAAAGCGCAGGGTAGTGGGACTAATTAAATGGCTCTTTCAAAGAGTCGGCACAGGCACAATGGGCCAAATGGCCTCCTTCTGTGCTGTATGATTCTATGAAAAAAAGCCTAATTTAAATGGAATAATTACATTATTTAGGTCCTGAATTTCACAAGTCTTTGCTGTGATCAGCCCACAAAATATAAAATGGTCACAAGACTGCCCTACAGGCCCACCCTGTGTTAGTACAATCCTTAAAACACGGTTTCTGTTATTAGAATTGATGGAAAGCTTTTTGGCAGAAAGAAAGATTTGCATTTAAATAGCATCCTTCATGACCTCACGATGCCCCAGAGCAATTTACAGCCCATGAAGTAATTTTGAAGTGTAGTCACTGTTGTAATGTAGGAAACGCAGCAGCCAATTTGCACACAGTAAGGTCCCACAAACAGCAATGTGATAATGACCAGATAATCTGTTCTAGCGATGTTAGTTGAGGGGTAAATATTGGCAAGACACCGGGGGGAAGTCCCCTGCTCTTCTTCAAAATTGTGCCATGGGGTCTTTTATATCCACATGAGGGATCACACACGTTCAGCTGTTAGACCCCATATTCTAAAATTATCTCTCTAAACATCTACACCTCCCTTTCTTCCTTTAAGAGCCTCCTTAAAGCCCACCTCTTTGACCGAGCTTTCCTAACCAGCCACGACAGGCTGCTCATGGTGGACTCTGAAAACGTCACAAAACTTTATTGCTCTTCTATTAACTCTCTGGCTGAAGCGTTTGCAACCATCTCGGCCAGAAGTGCCGAGTGGATGATCCATCTCGGCTTCCTCCCGATATCCCCACCATCACAGAAGCCAGTCTTCAGCCAATTCGATTCACTCCACGTGATATCAAGAAACGGCTGAGTGCACTGGATACAGCAAAGGCTATGGGCCCCGACAACATCCCGGCTGTAGTGCTGATTCAGCAGCTAATCGAGGATACCGCAGAATATTTACTGGCTGGTTGAAGATTACGGGGTGATCTAGTTGAGGTGTTGAAGATGATTAAAGGATAGGGTAGATAGGGAGAAACTATTTCCTCTGACGGGAAGGCCCAGAACAAGGGGGCATAACCTTAAAATTAGAGCTAGGCTGTTCAGGGGTGATGTCAGGAAGCACTTCTTCATACAAAGGGCAGTGGAAATCTGGAGCTCTCTCCCCCAAAAAGCTGTTGAGGGTGGGGGTCAATTGAAAATTTCAAGATTGGGATTGATATTTTTGTTAGGCAAGGGTATTAAGGGTTACGGAACCAAGGTGGGTAAATGGAGTTGAGATACAGATCAGCCATGATCTAATTGAATGGCAGAACAGGTTCGGGGGACTGAATGGCCTACACCTGTTCCTATGATGGCACCACAGCTCCAAACTCGCTCTGGCCTATACCATCCACTGTTCCCAGTCCAAAAAGGATTGGGATGAAATTGTGACCATTCTTTCAACACAGCAGGCCCACTATCGAACCTAGTCTTCTCTGTGTGGTTATGGATGCCTTCGCCGGGAAACACACACAATCTGTAAAGCTGTTAGATACCGTTTGAGCAGCCCAAACACCACCCCTGTGGCCAATGCACCTCTGCTGTACACATGTATTGCAAAGCAGAAGTTAATCTGGTTGTGGGGACAGTACTGTTAAGCTCAAGGTGTGCTGCACTAGGATGGTGCCCTGTAGCATTTGTGCAATAAACAGAGTTTCAGGAAATGAGGCAAAGGTTCTCTCCACACTCCCTGAGGGTGCAGCAGCTCATCATTTATATTACTACCCTGCATTCTGTGCCCATTAATAATAATGCATACAAAGATGGGTACACTCACCGTGGCAATTCTCCAGATGTAAGTGAACTCCTTTTGCATTCGACGCCAGGTCCAGTGGATCTGGCAAACTGCATTAACTCACTGCCCTACCTGTACCTATGTAGTCTGGACCTCCAATGATTCCAGGCAACGTAAGTAAATCTTCCCCAGTGTCAGCTATGGCTCAGTCGGTAGCACTCTTGCCTCTGAGTCAGAAGGTTGTAGGTTTAAGTTCCACTCCAGAGACCTGAGAACAGCATTTAGGCTGACACTTCAGCACATTACTGAGGGAGAGCTGCACTGTCGGAGGTGCCGTCTTTTGGGTGAGTCATTAAACCAAGGATCTGTCTGCCCTCTCAGGTGGACATGAACGAGCCCATGGCTCCATTTCAAAGAAGAGCAAGAGAGTTCTCCCTGGTGTCCTGGCTGATGTTTACCCTCTTGCCTCTGTGTCAGAAACGTATTCAAGTCCCTCTCCAGATACTTGATCATATAATCTAGAAGTACTGAAGGGAAGTTGCACTGTCAGAGGTGCCATTGTCCAGAGGTGATTTCACAGTAAGGCCCCATCTGCTTGCTCAGGTGGATGTAAAAGATCCCATGGCCCTCTTTGATGAAGTTGTGGGGGCTAACATTTAACCCCTCAATCAACAACACTAAAGCAGATTATCTGGTCATTTATCTTATGGCTGTTTGTGGAATCTTGCTGTGCACAAGTTGTCTGCCATGTTTGCCTACATCATAACACTTCAAGAAGTATATCTTTGGCTGCGAAGCAGTTTGGGGCGTACTGCGGATGTGAAAGGTGCTATATAAATGCAAGTTCTTCCTTTTCTTTGCCTTTCTTTCCAATGGTGATCAGCAGCCCTTTAAGAGCTACTGCCTTGCCGGATTTTGTGTGCCCTAGCCAATCGCAGGAGGAGTTCATACAACTTTTTGGGAGGGGCTAGCTCCACGCAATTCAGTGATAACATTCCTGCCACTGCCACTGCCAGCCCAGGCATATCCATGTCACAGCTGAGCGTTGCCAACTTAGCAGTCCTCACAAAAACAAGGCTATAATACAATGCCCAGTCTCCACAATGTATATCTTGTTCCTGTAAGAAATTAATAAGCACCTTCTTCATACCCCACCTTACATTGCATAGAATTTACAGCACAGAAATAGGCTATTCGGCCCAACAGATCCTTGCCGGTGTTTATGCTCACACAAGCCTCCTCCCTTCCTACTTCATCTAATCCTATCAGCACCTTCTATTCCTTCCTCCCTCATGTGTTTATCTAGCTTCCCTTTAAATGCATCTATGCTATTCGCCTCAACTATTCCATGTGATAGCGAGTTCCACATTCTAATGATTCTCTGAGTAAAGAAGTTGCTCCAGAATTCCTTTTTGGATTTATTATTGACTATCTAATATTTATGGCCCCTAGTTTTGGTCTCCACCACAAGTGGAAACATCTCTATGACTAACCTATCGAACCCCTTCATAACTTTAATGATCTCTATCAGGTCACCCTTGGCCTTCTCTTTTCTAGAGAAAAGAGCCCCTGCCTGTTCAGTCTTTCCTGATAGTTATAACCTCTCAGTTCTGGTATCATCCTTGTAATACCTTCATTGACAATGTACTATTTGTTAGATCTACTGTGGTATATTACTGAGAGGACTTATTCCAATAACAGAATACCAAACCATTCCTGTCTGCTACACTTAAGCTCATATAAAATGGGTTGACAAATTCATTAAGATGGACTATCTACAGTACAACACAAACTACGCCAGAACATGCCTCTGTAAAACATTATACTGACTCTGAATTTAACAAAACTAAAATGAAAAGCCATTTTTCATTCAGTGACACTGATAGACTAACTTTATTTTTAGATATCCTGCTCTAACCACACAGCCCCAAATGTTAAAAGGGCCCTGTCCAATATTTGTGCGGCTGCCAGTTTGATTTAGATTATAGTTGACACAGGTCAGGCAATGTAGGACTGTGGGTCACACTTTCCCAGTCATTTACCCTCTGCTTTGCTTTGCACCGTAAATAATTATGAACCTGTTCAGACCACACTGCATTGCAATGGTAATCATTTCTAATGGACTGTGCTTACATGATGCCACAGAAATATAGACATCATGCTGTTCAGGTAATATGTCTTCCTTCTCGCCTCTAAATAGTGCCTTATTTAACAAAAACAGACATATCCATCTTGTTCTGGCTGGCACTTTATACATTACATACTCGTGATGCTGCTTTACCATTAGAAAGTGGAAAAGCAGTGAAAAAGGAATCTGATAAAGAAAATTATTGGATTCTCATCTACGCAGAGATCGGGTGGTAGAAGCAGATTCAATAACTTTCAGAAGTGAATTGGATAACGACTTGAAGAGGAAATATTTACACGGATATGGCGAAAGAGTAGGGGAGTGAGACTAATTGGATAGCTCTTTCAAAGAACTGGCACAGGCATGGTGGGCCGAATGGCCTCCTTCTGAGCTGTATCATTCTATCATTCTATGAATACCACAACTTGTATTTCTGCACGGATCCCAGTAATCAAAGGTAGGAGTCCTCTACAATAAGATAGGAACATAATTGCTTTAGAATGACTATTAGTGAATTGAGACATGAATAAAACCACCAGGCACAGATTTTTATGAAGAACTTAACAAATGTAATCAACCGCTGTCAGCCTGATCAGCGATGAGCTCAGTGCTATGTGAGTAAGTTTGTAGAAGTTGTCTCCAATGGTTTCTAGATCAGTCTGTAAGTTAGACAGTCTGGATGGCTCATTCTTTGTTTCCAGTGAGAAAAATAAGTTTAACAAAGAATGCTTGTGTAAGGATGCCAGCACCAACAGCACATTCAACAAATCTTACTCCAATAACTGGAAGAGCCATTCAACTTAAGATAATTGGCAAAAGAACCAGAGGCGAGATGAGGAGAATTCGTTTTACGCAAGGAGTTGTAATGATCTGGAAAGCACTGCATGAAAGGGCGGTGGAGGCAGATTCAATCGTAACTATCAAAAGGGAATTGGATAAATACTTGAAGTGGGAAATTTGCAGAGCTGTGGGGAAAGGGCAGGAGAATGGGACTAATTGGATAGCTGTTTCAAAGAGCCGGCATAGGCACAATGGGCCAAATGGCCTCATTCTGTGCTGTACCATTCTATGATTCTCATTGGATAGAAGTAAAGTCTTTTGATCATTATGTAGAACCAGTTTTGTAACTCGGTGCATCGTAATATATGCTGCACCTAATCTCAACAATGTCCTCCCAAGAGGAAAACGGCCCTCTGCTCGAGAAGTTAGCTTCTGTAATTTAAATCCAATCCATTGGACCGCTGGTCCATGTTACTGTTCAAAATCAACAAACTCAGCAAAGACTCTAGGGATTGAACCTTGAAACCTCTCTACCTTGAATGGCTCAGCACCACACCAGGAGGTGCATAAACCCATTGTGCCCTCAGGGAAACATTAACAGCCCATACAGAGATCGTACTCATAAGCTCGATGTCGCTATCAGCACGTTCTAACTAACTGAGCTAACCGGCCCATCGCAGAAATGTGCTTCACGAATTTGCATGTCACCCTTGTGCAGAGGCCATGCTATTCTTCCCCCTATCCTTCCAACTTAAGTGTATGTGTTGCCGAGAAGTTAGCTTCTGCCTCCAAACATGTAACTCTAAATCTCTATCTTTGCAGGCAGTATTATGCAACAGGGAAAGACACCCGCCTCCAAACGTACTGATGGCGGTTCAGGAGCTTTGCAATCAATTGGTTCACAAATTCAGCCGTCTCAAATACTTTAGTTTTTACACTGCAGTCTTTGAGTGGACATGACAGCTAAATGGTAACTCTCCTTAAAATATCACCATAAAGTTGCCTTGTGATCCAATATACTTTGTGGCATTGCATTAACATCCAATTAGTAAAAGATCTGGAGAGGCCAATTGGTTGTCACTCATAGGTATAATATCCCTTTTCTAATTATCTATGACTGCTATGATGAAAGAAGCATGTTTCGAGAAGGATTACCTGTCAAGTGATCCTAATATCAAGGAGATTACTTGCAATGTCGGTAAGATCAGGGCATCATCAAGTGGTCAGAAAAGTCATTATGGTAAGGTTGAGAAGAATGCAGTAACATAATGTAGAAGCCGAGCCAGTGTTGTTCAATAAAGTAAAGTAGTAAATTACAGGGAAGATTAGATTAGACTAACATCAGCAGGATAAAATAAGTATGGCCAGAAAAATATTGGAGCAACGTTCTAAGGAAGGAGCGATTAACATGGTCAGTGAGATTAAAGGAGCAATCTTAATGAAAGAAAGAAAGAAAGAACTTGCATTTATATTGCACCTTTCACGACCTCAAGTCACACCAAAGTGCTTTACAACCAATGAAGTACTTTTTAAGTGTAGTCACTGTTGTAATGGAGGGAATGCGGCATCCAACTTGTGCGCATCAAGATCCCACAGTAATAATGACCAGATAATCTGTTTTAGTGATGTTGGTTGAGGGATAAACATTGGCCAGAATACCAAGGATGACTCCCCTGCTTTTCTTCAAAAGAGTGCCATGGGAGCTTTTGCACCCATCGGATAGGGCCTCAGTTTAATGTCTCATCCATAAGATGGCACCTCCGACAGGGCAGTACACCCTCAGTACTGCATTGGAGTATCAGCCCAGATTTTTGTGCTCAAGTCTCTAGAGTATGACTTGAACCACATGACCTTCAGACTCAGAAGTATGAGTGCTACCCATCGAGCCACAGCTGACACTGAAGCCAGTTAAGTAAGTCTGGTTTGACAGCAGTTCTGTCTGGCAAGTTAAATTTATGGCACTCCTCCTGGCTCCACAATAGGTAAGTAAAAAACTTGAAACTTACCTCCTGGTGGCAGCCTACAGCAGCCCTTTTAGGGACCATTGGTTTGGTTGCTATGCATCTGAAAAAACTGACTGCAGCCAGCACGGTAACGCATTTCCAGCGGGAAATGAGTGTACGCCGTGATGGACTCTTAAGTGCCCATTTTACGCCTGTATTTCAAGTGATGTTAGTGAAGGCTTTGTGCTAGCTCCTATCCCTTCACTAATGGCTTCCAAGCACCCTCTTAAAAGCAGAGGGACCTCAGTAACTTATGCAAAGGATAGTCCTGGCACTGATGAAGTTACATTTGGGATAGATGAAACTCTAATCAGATGGCAACCTGAATTTCAGCAAGGTTGTGACTTAGCACAGTGGACATTTGCTACTTCTTCCCTCTTGGACAGACGAAGGCCTGAGACACCATACCTATATCGAAAATGTGACTCTCCTGATGATAAGCAATGGTAGTAAATCACATTGAGCAGGTACAACATCGCACTTAGAGCTTAGATGCACTTAGATATGACTTTATACACAGATAATATAAATAAAAACACATCACTTTCATATAGTACTATATGTGCTGTATTCTGCCGTTTTATTATAAAGAAATTGAGTCTATCTCAATTAGCTGCAAAGCAAAAAATTCCACCTCAATATTGTTAAATCAAAAATAGCATGCAGATACTAAAAACAAGTGATGGAAGTGTGTCTTCCAGTGCAAATGGGAATACAGTTCATGTTCAAGTGCCACTATAAAAAATGGGTTGTACTATCATATTAAATAGAATTGCATAGGTTTACACCCCAGAAACAGGCCATTCGGCCCAACTGGTCTATGTCGGTGATTAGGCTTCACATGAGCTTCCTCCTACTCTATTTGCATATCCTTCTATTCCTTACTCCCTCGTGCCCTTATCTAGCTTCCCCTTAAATGCATCTATGCTATTCACCTCAACGATTCCTTGTGGTAGCGAGTTCCCCATTCTAACCTCTCTGCAAAAGAAGTTTCTCCTGAATTCCCTATTGGATTTATTAGTGACTATTTTATATTTTTGGCCCCTAATTTTGGACTCCCCCACAAGTGGAAAGACTTTCTCTAAGTCTATCCTATCGAACCCCTTCATGATTTTAAAGAACTCTATCAGGCCTCATCTCAGTCTTCTGTCTTCCCAAATCTTCCTTGCAATCTGCAATGCCCATTCTCCTGCATGCTAAATGTTCAGTATTTTTATCACACTGCCTCTCCCTGTCTTCTTGCTGCCACTTATAGATTTCTGTGGCGAGCTTTCTCTCTGTTGCAATGATTTACAACAATTGTGCCCATCGTCAATGGAAAATAAAATAAAGCCCCTTCTAAGCATCCCCGGCGTTCCTTCAGCATTCAGGATGCATTCTTGAAAAGGAAAAATTTTCAGGCCGCTGGAGAAAAAGCAGGGAAGTTGGACTAATTGGATTGCTCTTTCAAAGAGCAGGCACAGACACAATGGGCTGAATGGCCTCCTTCTGTGCTGTATGTTCGTAGCATCTCAACAGCTTCCTATAAGCGTGCTGGTCATAATAATTTCAATCAGCTTGAATGCAATCATTAAGTAGTTCTGTCATCAACGTTGGGCACACCATAAAGAAAGAAAGAATTTAATTTATATATCGCCTTTCACAACCTCAGGATGTCCCAAATTCCATTACAGCCAATGAAGTACTTTTGAAGTGTAGTTACCATTGTAATAAACATAGAAACATAGAAAATAGGAGCAAGAGTAGGCCATTCGGCCCTTCGGGTCTGTTTCGCCATTCAAAATGATCGTGGCCGATCGTCTAACTTAGTACCTTGTTCCCGCTTTTTCCCCATATACCTTGATCCCTTTAGCATTAAGAAATATATCTATCTCCTTCTTGAATACATCTAATGACTTGGCCTCCACTGCTTTCTGTGATAGAGAATTCCACAGGTTCACCACCCTCTGAGTGAAGAAATTTCTCCTCATCTCGGTTCTAAATCGCATACCCCATATCCTGAGACTGTGACCACTGGTTCTGGACTTCCCAGCCATAGGGAACATCCTCTCTGCATCTAGTCTGTCTAGTCCTGTTAGAATGTTATATGTTTCGATGAGATCACCTCTCATTCTTCTAAACTCTAGTGAATATAGGCCTAGTTGACCCAATCTCTCCTCATACGTCAGTCCTGCCATCCCAGGAATCAGTCTGGTAAACCTTCGTTGCACTCCCTCCTTGGCAAGGACATCCTTCCTCAGGTAAGGAGACCAAAACTGCACACGATACTCCAGATGTGGTCTCACCAAGGCCTTGTATAACTGCAGTAAGACATCCCTGCTCCTGTACTCAAATCCTCTTGCAATGAAGGCCAACATACCATTCGCCTTCCTAACTGCTTGCTGCACCTGAATGCTCGCTTTCAGTGACTGGTGCACAAGGACTCCCAGGTCTCGTTGCATCTCCCCTTTTCCCAATCTATCACCATTCAGATAATAATCTGCCTTTCTGTTTTTACAACCAAAGTGGATAACCTCACATTTATCCATGTTATACTGCATCTGCCATGTTCTTGCCCACTCACCCAGCTTGTCTAAATCACATTGGAGCCTCTTTGCATCCTCCTCACAGCTCACATTCCACCCCAGCTTTGTGTCGTCTGCAAACTTGGAAATGTTACATTTTGTTCCCTCATCCAAATCATTGATATATATTGTGAATAGCTGGGGCCCAAGCACTGATCCCTGCAGTACCCCACTAATCGTTGTCTGCCACCAGGAAAAAGATCCGTTTATTCCTACTTTCTGTTTCCCGTCTGTCAACCAATTCTCAATCCATGCCAGTATATTCCCCCCAATCCCATGTGTTTTAATTTTGCACACTAGCCTCTTGTGTGGGACCTTATCAAAAGCCTTCTGAAAATCCAAATACACCACATCCACTGGTTCTCCCCTATTTATTCTACTAGTTACATCCTCAAAAAACTCCAGTAGATTTGTTAAGGATGTAACTAGTAGAATAGATAGGGGAGAACACAGTAATGTGGGAAACACAGCAGCCAATTTGCACACAGCAAGCTCCCACACACAGCAAGCAGATAAATGACCAGATCCTCTGTTTTTAGTGATGTTGGTTGAGGGATAACTATTGTGCTGGACAGCAGGGAGAACTCTGCTGCTCTTCTTTGAAAATGTGCCATGGGAGCTTTTACAGCCACCTGAGAGGGCAGACAGGGCCTCAGTTTAACTTCTCATCAGAAAGACAGCAACATCTGACAGCACAGTGCTCCCTCAGTACTACACTGGGAGTGTCACCCTGGATTTTATGCTCAGGTCTCTGGAGTGAGACTCGAACCTACATAGCTCCTGACTCAGAGGCAAGAGCAATACCACTGAGCCACAGCTTTTTAAAAAATTTGTTCATGGGATGTGGGCATCGCTGGCGAGGCCAGCATTTATTGCCCATCCCTAATGGGCAATAAATGGCTGACACCATGTAGCCCCTTATCTGCCGAGAGCTAACCTTCCATTTTATCTCCCCCTGGTCAAGTCTCTCACATTAGTTTGAAAGAATCATGCGTACTCTCTAGGGACCCTCTGCTGACACGCAACATTTTAAAGTTGGGTTGCTCACTGTCTTGGCATTCAGAGAGTAGAAGCTGTTGCAGTTGGCATATGGCCCCAAATTATGAGGACCCACGTGAATAGCTGTCAGCATACAGTAAATAAGTCCCCACACTCTGGGAAAGGTAACAGGTGAGAAAAACAAAGAAAACTGCAAGTGGTCCCATTGAAATTTATGTAACGGTGAGCATTCCAATATAGGGCAAGCGCCAAGTCCTTGTTACAGAAGTTCACAGCATAATGCAGGACACCTGTGAAGTCTCCCATGGGTTCTTGGATGGTACTGGTGGTATATTACTTTACGGCAATGGTGACCTTCACTTTTGACCAGTAGAGCAGCTCTTCTGCTGAACTGCGGCTGAGAGGTCATCATGGAGCAGGTAACTTAACTCAGTGACCATAACCTTACTTAGTCCAAGCTTCATCAGACACTGCACTTCAGTGAAGACTAAGGTAGCTGTGCCTAGCGCAGAAGCACTTCACGCTGGAGTCGTTGGCACAGCGCTGAACTTCCTTTGCTTCAGTCTCTTCCATCTGCTCCTCCACAATCCAATGGGCCACATTGGCACTACACCCAATTCGTGCTGCTGCCAAATGAAAAAAAAGTCAGTACGATGGCGTCACTTACACAGCTTGACCTTCTGTTCACAAACTGATCGGGGGAAAATGTTCAAAGTGTGGAGAATGACAATGTTGGGGATTAAATCTACAAAGACAATCAGCAATCATCACCAGTTGCTCACACTTACATTAACTCTGTGAGAAGGTGATATCCCCTGAGCATCCAAAGTGCTGTTCACATTACTTACTGCAAGGCAGAGCATATTATTCATTAAGAAGGCCAGCACTTAGTGCTGGTTACACTTCAAACTTGCTAAGGTGCATGGGAAAGCATGAGATAAGAAAGACACTTATTGGGATCACTGGCAGATACACGAATTTTAGCTTTGGTCATGCCCTCCAGACTTTTCAAGCCAATTAATTTCACAGCAGGCTCCTTGGGAAATGTTAAGGAAAGAAAGAACTTGCATTTATATAGTGTCTTATCACATCCCAAATTGCCTCACATATAATTAATTACTTTGATTGAAGTGCAGTCAGTGACTGTTATTATCCTAGGTTGCTGAGGGAGGTAAGAGTGGAGATAGCAGAGACTCTGGCTGGAAATTTCCAATCTTCCTTGGAGATGGGAGTGGTGCCAGAGGACTGGAGGCTTGCAAATAATATACTCTTGTTGAAAAAAGGAGAGAAGCATAAATTCAGTAACTACAACCTAACGATGGTGGTGGAGAAACTTCTAGAGACCATAATCCAAGACAATATTTATCTTCACTTGGAAAAGTATGGGTTAATTATTGACAAGTGACATGGATTTGACATATATCTGACAAACCTGGTGAAGTAATGGAGAGGTTTAATGAGGTTAGTGTGGTTGATGTTCTGTGTATATGGACTTTCATAACGTATTTGATAAAGTACCACATAATAGACTTGTTAGCAAAAACGAAGCCCATGGGATTAAAGGGGCAGTGACAGCGTGGATATGAAATTGACTAAGAAAATGATTGTTTTTCAGGCTGGAGGGAAGTATACAGTGGTGTCCCTCAGGGGTCAGTATTAGGACCACTGCACTTTTTGATATATATTAATAACCTGGACTTGGGTGCACAGGGCACAATTTCAAAATTTACAGGTGACACAAAACTTGGAAATGTAGTAAAGAGTATGGAAGATAGTAACAAACTTCAAGAGGACATAGACAGACTGGTGAAATGGGCAGACACATGGCAGATAAAATCTAATGCAGAGAAGTGTGAGGTGTTGCATTTTGGGAGGAAGAATGAGGAGAGAGAATGTAAACTAAATGGTGCAATTTGAAAGGGGGTGCAGGAACAGAGAGACCTCCGGTGTATGTACACAAAACTTTGAAGGTGGCAGGACAAGTTGGTAAAGCTGTTAAAAAAGCATATGGGATCATTGTCTTTATAAATAGAGGCATAGAGCACAAAGACAAGGAATTTATGCTGAACCTTTATAAGTCATTGGTTAGGCCTCAGCTGGAGTATTGTGTCCAATTCTGGGCACCACACTTTAGGAAGGATGTCAAGACTTTGGAGAGGGTGCAGAGGAGATTTACTAGAATGGTATCAGGGATGAGAGACTTCAGTTATGTGGAGAGATTGGAGAAGCTGGGGTTGTTCTCCTTAAAGCAGAGAAGGTTAAGGGGAGATTTAATAGGGATGCTCAAAATTATGAAGGGTTTTGATAGAGTAAATAAGGAGAAACTGTTTCCACAGGAGAGTCGGTAACCAAAGGACACAGATTTAAAGTAATTGGCAAACGAACCTGAGGAGAGATGAGGAGAATTTCTTTTACGCAGCGAGTTGTTATGATCTGGAATGCGCTGCCTGAAAGGATGGTGGAAGCAGTTTCAATGGTAACTTTCAAAAGGGAATTGGACATACACTTGAACAGGAAATTTTGGAGGGCTACGGAGAAACAGCAGGGGGGTGGGACCTATTGGAAAGCTCTTTCAAAGATCCAGCATGGGCACGATGGGCCGAATGACCTCCTTCGGTGCTGGAAGATTCTATGATTCTATGATCTGAGCAAATGCAGCAGCCATTTTTCACGCAGCAAGATCCCATGTGTGATTTGATTTTGCAACTCACAGCAATCACAGTGGCAATGAGAGGAATAACCAACTAATCTGTGTTTGTCGGTGTTGGGTGAGAAAAGGATGTTGGCCAGGGCACCAAGTAAATGCCCTGCTCTTCTTTAATGTCCACTTGAACACTGGAAAAAGCTGACGAGGCTTCGGTTTAACATTCCACGTGAACCAAAGGTGACATGAGGAAAAACTTTTTTACACAGCGAGTGGTTAGGATCTGGAATGCACTGCCAGGGCAGGTGGTGGAAGCAGATTCAATCATGGCTTTCAAAAGGGAACTGGATAAGAACTTGAAAGGAAAAGATTTGCAGGGCTACGGGGATAAGGCGAGGAAGTGGGACTAGCTGGATTGCTCCTGCATAGAGCTGGCATGGACTTGATGGGCCGAATGGCCTCCATACGTACTGTAACCTTTCTATGATTCTATGATTCGATGAACTATAGTACCTCTGACAATGCAGCGTTCTCTCAGAGCTGCAATAGATTATCGTATTAGAATATATTCTCAAGTACAAAGTCTTAACACTTCAACCTCCTGTGGTCTTGAATGTAATATAGTCACTAATAAAGCCAATACGCAATTCAGGAGCTACTTGCTACTACAGGGAGTAAAGGCCAATAACATAGATGCATTCAAAGGGAAGCTAGGTAAGTATGTGATGGAGAAAGGAATAAAAGGACATGCTGATGGGGTGAGATGAAGTAGGGTGGGAGGAGGCTCGTGTGGAGCATAAACACCGGCATGGACCAATTGGGCCAAATGGCCTGTTCCTGTGCTGTACATTCTATGTAATTCCATTCCTTGTACAATGGCAATTAAAAGGTTTTATTCTTGATCTTGTGGAATCTCTTCCTGATCTCCTTCCACCTTTTATGAGTAGTGGACATTGCACTGACCCAGTTGGTGATTTCCTCCCACAGACTGGGGTATGTGCCAGAGATGAATATGGCTGCCTTGTGGCTGGTAGCTCTTACAAAATACTATGTGTTGCTAAAATGCACCTTTCGGGAGAATTGTATTATCGTGGCTCTAAAGTTTCAGCTCAACGCAACTGAATTGCTGAAAAGTTCACTTCTAATAAGGATCAGAAGGCTCATTTCTACTCATTGAAGTGTTGAACTCTACTAGTTGATGCTTTGTCATGGTTGCTTTAAAAATCGTCAATAAACTTGACAAATTGTGGCCAGACTTCCCATTTGTTCACAAAGTGTTTGCATTTGATGACGAAGTACTCCATCAGAGACTCGGATTCCCATCATGCGGAAATTCACTCCTGTAGTGAAAGCGTGGGTAAGTCAACTGGAGATCAGTCACAAAGGGATAGCTTTGTTGTTTCCAACACCCTTTTCTTGAGCTACGAGCAATGGCAGACAGGAAAAGACCCTCTGGGCCATCCAGCCCATCCCACACAACTGCAATGCTTACTGCATCATAATACAATACACAAGGTTGTGGGTTCAAGTAACACTCCAGGGACTTGAGCACGAAATCTAGGCTGACAGACCAGTGCAGTACTGAGGGAGGGCTGCAATTTCAGAGGTGCCATCTTTCAGATGAGTTGTTAAACCAAGGCCGTGTCTGCCCTCTCAGGTGGACATAAAATATCCCACGGCACTATTCCAAGAACAGCAGGGGAGTTCTCCCCGGTGTCCTGGCCAAAACTTATCCCTCAACCAACACCTAAAAAACTGATGATCTGGTCATTTATCTCATTGCAATTTGTGGGACCTTGCTGTGTGTAAATTGGCTGCTGCATTTCAAAATGTAATTAACATAGGGACATAGGAAAAGGAGTAGGCCGCTCAGCCCCTTGAGCCCGCTTTGCCATTTGATAAGATCTAGCATCAATCTATGAGCTAGCATCAATTGCCGTTTAGGAACATAGGAACATAGGAACAGGAGTAGGCCATTCAGCCCCTCGTGCCTGCTCCGCCATTTGATAAGATCATTACTGATCTGTGATCTAACTCCATATACCTGCCTTTGGCCCATATCCCTTAATTCCTTTGGTTGCCAAAAAGTTATCTATCTCAGATTAAATTCAGCAATTGAGCTAGTATCAATTGCCGTTTGCGGAAGAGAGTTCCAAACTTCTACCACCCTTTGTGTGTAGGAATGTTTTCTAATCTCACTCCTGAAAGGTCTGGCTCTAACTTTTAGACTGTGCCCCCTACTCCTAGAATCCCCAACCAGCGGAAATAGTTTCTCTCTATCCACCCTATCTGTTCCCCTTAATATCTTATAAACTTTGATCAGATCACCCCTTAACCTTCTAAACTCCAGAGAATACAACCCCAATTTGTGTAATCTCTCTTGTAACTTAACCCTTGAAGTCCAGGTATCATTCTAGTAAACCTATGCTGCACTCCCTCCAAGGCCAATATGTCCTTCCGAAGGTGCGGTGCCCAGAACTGCTCACAGTACTCCAGGTGCGGTCCAACCAGGGTTTTGTATAGCTGCAGTATAACTTCTGCCCCCTTGTACTCTAGTCCTCTCGATATAAAGGCCAGCATTCCATTAGCCTTATTGATTATTTTCCACACCTGTTCATGACACTTCAATGATCTATTTACCTGAACCCCTAAGTCCCTTTGGACATCCACTGTTTTTAACTTTTTACCATTTAGAAAGTACCCCGTTCTATCCTTTTTTGGTCCAAAGTGGATGACCTCACATTTGCCTACATTGAATTCTATTTGCCATAGTTTTGCCCATTCACCTAATCTATCAATATCCCTTTGTAATTTTATGTTTTCATCTACACATCTTACAATGCCACCAATCTTTGTGTCATCGGCAAACTTATACATGAGACTTTCTATGCCTTCATCTAAGTCGTTAATAAATATTGTGAATAATTGAGGCCCCAAGACAGATCCTTGCGGGACTCCACTAGTCACATCCTGCCAATGTGAGTACCTACCCATTATCCCTACTCTCTGTCGCCTTTCGCTCAGCCAACTTCCTAAACAAGTCCGTACTTTTCCCTCGATTCCATGGGCTTCTATCTTAGCTAACAGTCTCTTATGTGGGACTTTATCAAATGCCTTCTGGAAGTCCATACAAATAACATCCATTGACAATCCCCTGTCCACTACTTTAGTCACCTCTTCAAAAAATTCAATTAGGTTTGTCAGGCACAAAACTACCTTTCACAAATCCATGCTGGCGCTCTCTGATTAACTGAAAATTCTCGAGGTGTTCAGTCACCCTATCCTTAATTATAGACTCCAGCAATTTCCCCACAACAGATGTTAAGCTAGCTGGTCTATAATTCCCCGGTTTCCCTCTCTCTCCTTTCTTAAAAAGCGGAGTGATATGTGCAATTTTCCAATCTAGAGGGACAGTTCCTGAATCTAGAGAACTTTGAAAGATTATAGTTAGGGCATCTGCAATCTTCTCACCTACTTCCTTTAAAACTCTGGGATGGAAACCATCTGGTCCTGGGGATTTGTTACTCTTTATTGCTATTATTTTCTTCATTACTGTTGTTTTACTTATGTTAATTTTATCGAGTCCCTGTCCCCGATTCAATATTAGTTTTCTTGGTGTTTCCGGTAAATACTGACACAAAGTAATTATTCAACATGTCCGCCATTTCCCCATTGTCAACGACAATATCCCCACTTTCAGTTTTTAAGGGGCCAACACTGCTCCTGACCACCCTCTTTTTCCTAATATAACTATAAAAGTTCTTTGTATTGGTTTTGATATCCCTTGCAAGGTTCTTTTCATACTCTCTTTTTGTAGCTCTTCCTATCTGTTTTGTGACCCTTTGTTGATCTTTGTGTCTTTCCCATTCGCCAGGATCTGTGCCATTTTTTGCCTTTTTGTATGCCCTTTCCTTATGTCTTATCTGTCCCTTACCTCTTTAGTTGTCCATGGCTGTTTTTTTTGGCAAATAGAGATCTTGCCCCTTATGGGTATAAACCAATTCTGTATCACATTAAATGTTTCTTTAAACATTTCCCACTGATCATCAGTCATTTTACCCATTAACAGATTTGCCCAGTTTACTGTGGACAGTCTCTGTCTCATCCTATTGAAGTCGGCCTTACCCAAGTCTAGAATCTTAGCAGCTGATTCACTTTTTTCCCTTTCAAACATTACCTTGAACTTGATCATGTTATGATCGCTATTGACTAGATGTTCACGCACAGTTATTGTGTTAACTAAATCTGGTTCATTACTCATTCCTAAATCTAGTATGGCTTGCCCCCTTGTTGCCTCTAGGACATATTGCTGTAGAAAACTATCCCGGACACACTCAAGAAATTCACTACCTTTCTGACAGTTGCTAGTCTGCTTTTCCCAATCTATGTGAAGATTAAAGACCCCCATTAAGACCACTATGCCTTTGTTACATGCTTGTCTAATTAATTGGCTGTAAAGCGCTTTGGAACGTCCTGAGGTCATGAAAGGAACTATATAAATGCAAGCCTTTCTTTGGTTTTACATGCACTCCCCACCCCACCCAAAAGCCATGTGATCTCCTGGGAGAGGCGAAAGACCAGATAAAAAACCTAGGCCAAATTGGAAAGAAAAATCTGCAGAATTCCTCTCAGGCGACCGGAACTAGTCCAGGAGGCCACTCTGGCCTTGATTAATTAAATACCTACTTTCTTATGCTGTTATCATCAGTTATTTCAACAGGAATGCTCACATACGTTTTTGATATGTTCCAGACAAGGATTCTGCTCTCATACAAAAGAAAAATGCTGCAAATGCTGGAAATCTGCAATAAAAACAGAAAATGCCTGAAATACTCAGCAGGTCAGGCAGCATCTGTGGAGAGAGAAACAGAGTTAACGTTTCAGGTCAATGACCTTTCGTCAGAACTGGGAGAGGTTAAAGATTTAACGGTTTTTAAGTACAGAGCCAGACAAAGGTGGGGGAGAAAGGGGAGGGGAGGAAAGAACAAAAGGGAAGATCTCTGATGGGGTGGAGGGCAGAAGTGATTAAATGGCAAAAGGGATGATGGTGCAAGGACAAGTAAAGAAACAAAAAATGAGTTGAGAGTTGAGTCCAGCAGGTTGTAAAGTGCCTAATCGAAAGATGAGGTGCTGTTCCTCGAGCTTCCGTTGAGCTTCATTGGAACAGTGTAAGAGGCCGAGGACAGAAAGGTCAGAGTGGGAGCGGGACAGCAAATTAAAATGGCAAGCGACCGGAAGCTCAGGATCACGCTTGCGGACAGAGCGGAGGTGTTCAGCAAAGCGATCACCCAATCTGTGTTTGGTCTCCCCAGTGTAGAGGAGACCGCATTGTATGCAGCGAATACAGTATACTAAATTGAAAGAAGTACAAGTAAATCACTGTTTAACCTGGAAGGAGTGTTTGGGGCCCTGGATGGTGGGAAGGGTGGAGGTGAAGGGGCAGGTATTGCATCTCCTGTGCTTACACAGGAAGGTGCCTTGGGGAGGAGAGTGGGTGTTGGGGGTGATGGAAGAGTGGGCCAGAGTGTCGCGGAGGGAGCGGTCCCTTCGGAATGCTGAAAGGGGAGGGGAGGGGAAGATGTGTTTGGTGTTGTGATTGCGCTGGAGGTGGCGGAAATGGCGGAGGATGATACGTTGAATCTGGAGGCTGGTGGGGTGGAAGGTGAGGAGAAGGGGAACTCTATTATGGTTGTGGAAGGGAGGGGAAGGGGTGAGGGCAGAAATGCGTGAAATGGGACAGACATGGTCGAGGACCCTGTCAACTAGAGTGGTGGAGATGAAATCAGGTATAATGAGTTACGATTTTAACTGTTTTTTTTGCTCCCTGCTGACCCCCTGCTAATATCTACTTTTTTCTTCTTCCATGTGAGATTTTGATTTTACAACAAGCAACAATCTGAGTGGCAAATGGACAGCTTTAATTAAAAGCTATCCGTATATGATTCACAATCATCAGACTCTGTAAATATTATTAATTAGTTAGTAAATGCTGCAATCCAGAAAACAATACTAAAAGCTGTCTGATATTTCTTTCAATGATACACATTTCTAATTAGTTGAAAAGATTTGAAGGAAAATAAGTCATTTGAAATGCTGCTACAAGATAAACAATCTCCAGCAGCAGAAAGGAACAGTGAATTTGGGATCATTTAAAGAAACATCGCTATTCAGAATTCTTTTCAAAGGGAATGCATTTTGTTTCAGATTTATTGACAAGGGATTAATTGTGTTTTTGCACATCCTTCCACGTAAAGCTTATCAATGGCAAAGGAGATGGTGGATGAAATCAGGCATACTGAGTTACGACGTCGCTATTTTTTTTGACGAGGTAAAGATACTACCTGGTTTCTGAGACTAACTTGCATAAACCACACAAGCTAACATTCCCTAAGATGAAGACAGCACAAGACTGAACAACCCCCATGCTCTGCAATAATTTGTGCACCACAGATAAAAGTTCGTCAAAATATGATTCAGTGATTTAAAGCAGGAAAGCTTTCAGTTTTAAAGAGAGACTACCATAACAGATCTTTAGTGTATCTCCCGCTTTTGATTGTTTTTTGGGGCATTGTTAAGCCTGGTTTGCAAGTCTTGTGCCACGAGAAATAATTGCCCTTCTTGAGGGTTAAGTTATTGTTGGAAATCTAGCCAATTCTGAAGGACCTGTTATCATGCCAGACTCACACTAATGGCCACTTAACTAACGGAAGTAGTGCCAAAGCTTGCTGGTATAACTGTCATGAGTTGGGAAAAAGATAGCACTCGGGTTGGCTGAAATGAATGTAAAATTCTAGGTGGACTAGCATTTGGATGTCTCATAATTTAAAAGTTGTGTAAGGAGCCTGGGCTGATGGTGCTGGCCATGAAAGTTTCCACTAGTGACAGCTTTAGCTTAGCTGCTGTCTCGGAAGGACCAGCTTCTGGCCGCTCTACTCTTGCAATGGCAAAGAGGGGCTTGGCCCATATCTCGAGCCCCCTCATGTGAAGGCATTGAAGGGAGCCTTAAGGAAGCAGGCCCACTGCCGTTCTAAAGAGAGACAGTGACACCTGTGCCCACTTCTTGCAGTCCACTGGTGGACGGCACGGGCTCAGAAGTTGCTGTTATCACAGACCAAATAGCCTCAATGAGCTCTTGCAAGCCCCGTGACATTGTCCATCTGAAAGCATCTATGGGAGCAGTGGTGGCTACCACCCAGGTGCATAGAGAGAAAATCTGGAGGTGAGTGAAGGCTCTATCAGGGCCGAAAGATGTGTGTTGGCACAAATGCCTTGACTTACCTTGGCCACCCTTGTGAGGCCATTGAACCTTTTACGGCAGTTTGTGGTAGTTCTTGTGGTGGTGGAGGTCACACTGACTGCCTCTGCCACCTCCCTTCAGACAGCCTGTATTACACTTTTATGGGGCTTCCTACCCTCAGTGCCCATCCTTCTTGCGATGACTTCTGCCCAGCAGCATCTCCACGGTTGCATCTGAAAACCTTGGTGCCCTTGTTGCTCTTTCCATGCCTCAGACTGCTGCTCCTTCAACTGTCTTGTAGTGTCTGAAAGATTAACTGGCTGCAGTCTTTTAAAGGATACACCAAACTTACATTTCCCTCTTCCCCAGAGGTGGTAAGCAAGATGCCACAAAGAGCAATGAGAGATAATTAACCAAATGATCGGTTCCAATGACATTGGTTGAGAGATAAATGTTGATAAATGTTCAAGGGATATGGGGATAGTGCAGGAAAATGGCGTTGACGTAGAAGATCAGCCATGATCTTGTTGAATGGCGGAGCAGGCTCGAGGGGCCGGATAGCCTACTCCTGCTCCTATTTCTTATGTTCTTATGACCAGGACATTGGAAGAATTTCCTTGCTCTTGTTTGACTAGTGCTACGAGACCTTTTACATCGATTTGAGAGGGAAGATGGAGCCGTGGTTTAACATTTCATCTGAAAGTACAGTGCAGTGCACTCCCTCAGTACTGTACTGAAGTGTCAGCATATATTATGTACTCAAGTCTCTGGAGTGGGGCTTGAACCCGCAACCTCCTGATTCAAACATGAGATTGAGATTGCTACCACTGAGCCAAGGCTGACATCTTAACTAACCAGACCATGACTCATCACAACTTAATTTGAAAACGTTTTTCTGTTTCTATCTGAAATCCTTTTGCGCTGTAAGTAACGTGTTGCAAATATATGATGTTTTATATATCAAGGAAAAGAATAATCCCTTATAGTGTGACAAATATACATAAACTGAAACAGCAAATATAACGAAGCTCTCGTTCACCTTCAGCATTGTACATTGCCAGTCTAACTAGTGATGGTCTAGTGGAAGGGTATAGTATGGGATCTAGTCTTTGTTACCATTATATAATTGGGTTGTTCTTAACAAATCATATAAATCAACAATCAAAATGAATGTCTGATGAGACATCCTTCACCATTAAAATAATCCAGTTAAAAAATGGTACATTTACATTATGCATTTCTTTTAATTTGAGGATTTTCTTGCTTTCAAAATATAATGTTTTGAAAGCAACATGTGATCATTAAGAAACTAACTCAAGCTGGTATCTTAAAAGTGTGGGAAATGTCAAGGGAATGCAATGAATAGATGCGAGAGATGGTGATACTGTATGGAAGAGAAACTGCTGCCCAAAGGGATTATAGCTAAAGAGGTTCACTCAGTAGGTAGTCTCGCCCAGCTTTCGTTTAATTTGAAAAGAGAAACTTTAAACAGTAAAGGTCACTTGTACCGTGTCAGCTGTGGCTCAGTGCTTAGCACTCTCGCCTCTGAGTTGTGGGTTAAAGTCCCTCTCCAGAGACTTGAGCACAAAATCCAGGCTGACACTCCGGTGCAGTACTGAGGGAGTGCTGCGCTGTCGGAGGTGTGTTTTTCGGATGAGACGTTGAACCGAGGCCCCACCTGCCCTCTCAGGGGGATGTAAAAGATCCCATGGCACTATTTGAAGAAGAGCGGAGGAGTTCTCCCCGGTGTCCTGACCAATATTTATCCCTCATCCAACATCACTAAAACAGATTATCTGATCGTTATCACATTGCTGTTTCTGGGAGCTTGCTGTGCACAAATTGGCTGCCGCAGTTCCTACATTACAACAGTGACTACACTTCAAAAGTGTTTCATTTGCTGTAAAGCGCTTTGGGACGTTCTGAAGTCGTGAAAGGCAATATATAAATGCAAGTCTTTCATTATGTAAATGGCTATTTTCAGCATTAAAGCTGGTTTAGCTGTTCTCTAATTTCCACTGTATGGAACTGATGTACTGAGCACAGATTCATATACATTAGCCAACAGTTAATCTAAACCTATAATTAATGCCCTAGGATTTCCTGCAATGGCGAGATTGACTTACCTCACAAATTTCGTCATTTGGCGTGCCGAACGCGTCGTTGCCAACTTACTCCAAAACTTCCTGGATTTGTAATTAGAATACGCCACAATGAGCAGAACTGAAGATCAGAAGCAATGCAGCTGAGGGCTGTTTGCTACGTATGTAACTGGTCGCTCGGATGTTTTAGTGCGTTTTTTCTTTCAAGTCACGGCCAAAGTAAAGCACCAGGCAGCATGTATTGATTGCTTGGCTGACCTTAGTTCATTGGGAACATTGTTCTTGGCATGGCAAGCCTGAGGTTAATTCAGAGGATGGGTGAGAGTGACCTGGAACTAGGTACCAAAAACATACTTGAGAGAATGGGCGATTTCCTAATTGAGAAAAGATGCCCTCAAAAAAAGGTGTTCAATTTACTTGTCCTTCCATTACAAGTGTAGAGATCTATTGGCTACTTTAAAAAGTTTAAAGAGCAACTCTATAAACATTGAAAGATCTGTATTAGAAACTGGACCTGCAGTAAGTGAGACAACCACTCTATTAAAGTAGTCATATATTCTGAATTCACAAGGATTGCACAAACATTCTGGACATAATTAAATTAGATAACGATAATCGCAATGAAGCTGAAATATAGGTCCAGAATTTGCTGCCAAAATAACAGTGAGTTTAATGGCGCTCGCCATTATTAAAGTGCAAATCATCCAGCAACAGCAAGGAAGAGCTACCCCGCAAATTGCGGATCGCCACAAGTTGCTGGACTATTTGCGTTGCTCGGCCGTTAGCTTCTCGAAAACAGCAGCTGGCACATAACTTCCCCGTGAGTTTTATGAAGTTTTTTTTACTGCATTTACGCATTAATTGACAATTAAACTCGCTGCAGAAAGTTAGGACTAGTACCTTTTTAATGATAAGATTTATGATCCTGCAATGCCACTCAACCTCTCCGGCCCAGAAAAGGAACAATTGAAACTGTGGAGTCTCATCCCTACATTTAAATTTTTTAAATGTTCTTCTTACTTTTCCTTTCTGTCCCTCTTTTCTCTTTCTCTTAATCCAATCTTTCTTTCCATCTCTTTATTTCTTTTTCTGTACCTGACTTAACTCTAATTCACCCTCCTTCTCCATCCTTCCTCTGTTTCTTTCTCAATCCTTTAATCTCAATGGTTAAGGAGATAGATTGTTTGCCCTGTTGTTAGCCAAGGTCCCAGATACCCCATTGCCCTCGCCGCTCTGATATCAGCTCGCACTTCCAGCAACTTGCAGGGCAAAACATTTTCGAGCTGAAGGGTGAGGGAAAAAGTCTAACTAATGAGGCACGCCACAAGATGCCCCGTTCCAGCAAATATTGGGCCATAAAGTACACACAACCAAATCCAAATAGAGTTTTACACAGACCTAACACAAGCATATTGTTAGCAAGTTAACTCTGTTCTGGTATAGCCTATGATTTAGAAACCTTACTATAAGCAGCAGGCTTTGTTCATTTTGTCATATTGATCATATTGATAGATACCTGCTGCTGACTGAGAAGCAGTAAACGGGCTGTTCCTTCTCAGCGATAAAGTTACAAGTAGAACAATTTAGATTGGAATGTTTAAAAACGTTTAGTACCATTTCCTGTGGGACCCACCTCTAGTGTTTCTATAAATTACATAAGCCGAGTATTCATTATACATCAGGGCGGATCTCAATTTAAAGGACTTATTCAGAAGAGCCAAGACCCCCATTCTGTTTAATAGTAGCTAGATTTGGAAGGAATTATTTTTGGGTGTCACACTGTAAGTTTCAGGTTGGCTTCATCAATTGGAACAAAGCCATTTTGCTCTGGAAACCAGACACAATACATAGTTTGCCACACTAATTTAGTGTTTTTTGATATTATGTGCAGACGAGACAGTTTGAATGAGATAAAAAGATTGCTGACTTGCACCGTTATTTTTCAGCCTATGGTTCAGTGACGAGAAAACAAATGTTAATTCAGGAAATTTGTGATTGCTGTTGAGTTGAATGGCGGGGGGAGGCGGAGGGCCCGAGCTATTATAATTAACTTGTCACTGTTTGGGCAATGGTAACGATGGAGCGGTGCAAATGGCCCAGGAAATTTGGGCGTGGAGTAAAAAACTAGCGTAACTCGCTTGTGCTGTAATTTCCTCCAACTTCTGCACTAGAATGGTGTACACCGTAGATACACCATTACAATGCACAAGTTTTCAGGAAATTCCAAGCCATTTGTTTCTTATATTTTTAGCGTGTCACAGAAATAAACATTTATACCAGTGTGATGATTCACTAATGATGAATTTAATCTGTTGTCACAACTTTGGGATACATTACCTCTGGAGAGAAGTGAGTGACCAGCACACTTGAAAGGAATGGAACAGATCTACACTTACAGTAATCCCTTTTAACATGAATAAATTATTTGAGACCCTTTGTGTGTTATAATAATTGAAAGGGACTGAGTATTTTATATAAAGAAAGAAGGAACTTGCACATATTTAGCACCTTTCAAGACTTCAGGATGTCCCAAAATGCTTTACAGCCAATTAAGTACTTTTGAAGTGTTGTCACTGTTAGAATGTAGGGAAATGCAGCAGCCAATTTGTGCACACCAAGATCCCACAAACAGCAATGGGATAATGACCAGATAATCTGTTTTTAGTGATGTTGGTTGTGGGATAAATATTTGCCAGGACACTGGGGAGAACTCCCCTGCTGTTCTTCGAATTGTGCCATGGGATCTTTTACATTCACCTGAAAGGGCAAATGGGGCCTCGGTTTAACGTCTCATCCGAAAGATGGCACCTCCAATACTAGTCAATCTTCCATGGCATTGCACTTGGGGAATCAAGGCCGGTTTGGAGGATGGGGGCAACTGGACCAAGATGTACTGATGTACTTGAGGCCCTATTTCAAAGTCATATGTTAAAGTCCTTATTTTACTATAATACTTCAATATGGTATTATTTATAGTTAAATGGAAAAACGTACATTAGTTTGGGAAGTAGAGAAGTAGAGTTGGTTGGATCATAGGAGTTTCTCTGCAGTGTGGGCTGAGGAACTGGGAGAAACAAATCTGAGGGGCTATCAGTGGTGGGGAGGGTGTAATTACATCATGAAAAGTTTACATAGGCAGTTTCCATTATAAATGTGGACATAGGAATTTACAATATGAGAAGTTAACATAAAAATGTAATAACAGGAAATAAGGTTTTGTGGACAAGAAGTGCAGAAATCTTATTTAAATATATTATAGATAGATTAAAAAATGCAATGAATTCTGCAAAGGTGAAATAAAAACAGAAAATATTAGAACTGCAGAACAGGACCAATTAGCATCTAAAAGGAAAGAAAACAATTTAACATTTCGGGTGCAGAACATAATCATAACTGAACCAATATTCAGATGACTTCCGTGACCAGGACCAACATTTATTACTTTTCTTTTAGTGCTGAGCTGTCCAAAACTCGTTCACATATAAAGAACTTATTTCATGCAGTCATCTTGCAGGACAAAATATTACATAACAATGAAAGGGGGGCATTTTTTGAGTCTACAATCAGGCAGCAAAAAAAGCCCTCATCTGATTTCAAGTAAAACTACAGTCCTTTGGCGGTGAAAGGGAATATAAACAAGCAGCTTGGCAGATCAGCGGGTGAGATGTTGGAATGTTTCATGCTAGGCAGCCACTTTGGGAAGTGCCTCAATGCATTTACCGTTTCGTCCTCAGGCTGGTAAAATTGCTTGATTTATACTGCAGGTTAGTTTTGCCAGCGTGGGGTTAAACGAATATGGCTGAAATTCATCGCCACTGCCAGTCCAACTACCTCCTGTGTATCCCCAAGTCTAGGCTTGGCCCTACTACAGTCAAATGATGTCTGGATATTTTGGAACACCAAAAAGGCTGATTTCATTTTAAGTCAGGGCATTTGAAACTCTGCAGCTTACAGCGACAAGCATGTGTCAGTCAATTCCACCTCCTTCAAATGAGGTGACGTCTAAACTGCCGGCACATAGTTGATGGACTTTGATCTCAGCTAGGCCACCACACTGGGTGCCTCACACATATGAAGACTTGTTTTTTCCAATCCACACTTCAGATTCAAATTCCAGTGACGTTACACTTGATTTTAATGCATTTTGAAAAACCCAGTTTCCCAATGGTTGCAGCACAAGACAATCTTATTATTTAAACATACTGTCTACTAATAGAACACTGAATTTGAACACTTAACCTTTAAGCCCCGGAATCAAATCCACCTTCAACTAATGGGGTGATTATCTCTTCTTTGTGATGAGTGTAAGAATTAAAATCAGATCGATTTGGCGATTATATTAGTCTGTGAGTATCCAAACATGATTTAAGTTCTGAGAATAATTCTTGCTACTTTTTTGAAGTTAGAGTGCTCAAAATTGCACCACATGGGGTAATCTTCCAAATTTGTAATCTGGGTGGGGAGACTTGTCTGCCGGGAATGTATATATCGGAAATTCCAAAAAAGACAGGGCATGCCATATAACATAATGACACACCCTGATTTAGCTGGGGGAGTATAGAACAGTGATCCAGCCAATTTCAGCTGGCTTGTCTGAGAATTACTTACAGTTTACAGCACAAAGACAGGACATTCGGCCCAACTGGTCTATGTCGGTGTTTATGCTTCACCCGAGCCTCCTCCCACCCCTCTTCATCTCACCCTATCAACATATCCTTCTATTCCGCTCTCCCTCATGTGTTTATCTAGCTTCCCCTTAAATACATCTATGCTATTCACCTCAACTACTCCTTGTGGTAGTGAATTCCATATTCTAACCACTCTCTGGGTAAAGAAGTTTCTCCTGAATTCCCAATTGGATTTATTAGTGACTCTCTCATATTTGTGGCCGTTAGTTTTGGACCCCCCCCACAAGTGGAAATATTTTCTCCACGTGTACCCTATTGAACCCCTTCGTAATTTTAAAGACCTCTATCAGGTCACCTCTCAGTCGTCTCTTTCCTAGAAAAGAACCCCAGCCTGTTCAGTCTTTCCTGATAATTATACCCTCTCAGTTCTTGTATCATCCTTGTGTCCCTTCTACATAACTGTGAATACTAGTTTTCAAGTGCTTGCTCTGATGTAACTTTGTCATTTTATTTTTACCAGCGAAACCAGTATCAACACCCTTGTGTATTGAGAAATATAGATGGCCAGAAAAGAATTATTGAACTGACATTATAGTTAAAGGTCAAATAATTACTGCAAATATTTTGTCATTAATTTATCTCTCACCGCACAGTCTCCATACCTCCTTACAGAAAAGCACCTCTATATATAGGATGTCAGTTCCCTATATATATTCAGCCTACAGGCTATATGAATCTGAATGGAGATGAATAGCCTCAATCAGGAGGTGACAGAATCTCTAAAAGAGCCAAGAAGCAGATTAATGAAGAGCAAACAGTTGATCTTACAAATATAACCTGCAGCCATGACACAAAAAGCAAATTTCTTTCAAAATTAATCATGTTTGTTTTTCCCTTTAGTTTCAGATATGCAGAATTGTAGGAATGAATTGCATCTAAAGTAAGGCTAAAGTTACTTCGAGTTACATCGAGTCTACAGCACAGAAACAGGCCATTCGGCCCAACTGGTCTATGCCGGCCTTTATGCTCCACACACGCATCCTCCCTCCCTACTTCATCTCACCCTATCAGCATACCCTTCTATTCCTTTCTCCCTCGTGTGCTTATCTAGCTTCCCCTTAAATGCATCTATTCTATTTGCCTCAACTACTCCTTGTGGTAGCGAGTTCCACATTCTTACCACCCTTTGGGTAAAAAAGTTTCTCCTGAATTCCCTATTGGATTTATTAGTAACTATCTTATATTTATGGCCCCTAATTTTGGACTTCCCCACAAGTGGAAACATTTTCTCTACATCTAGCCTATCAAACCCTTTCATTACCTTAAAGACCTTTATCAGCTCACCCCTCAGCCTTCCTTTTTTAGAGAAAAGAGCCCCAGCCTTTCCTGATAAGTATATCCTCTCAGTTCTGGTATCATCCTTGTGAATCTTTTTTGCACCTTCTCCAATGCTTCTATATCCTTTTTATAATATGGAGATCAGAAATGTGCAGAGTGTGATCTAACTAAGGTTCTATACAAATTTAATATAACTTCTCTGCTTTTCAATTCTATCCCTCTAGAAATGACCCCAGTGCTTGGTTTGTCTTTTTTATGACCTGATTATCCTGCGTTGCTACTTTCAGTGATTTGTGTATCTGTACCCCGAGATCCCTTTGCTCCTCTACCCAATTTAGTCTCTTATTTTCCAAACAGTATGTGGCCTCCTTAATCTTCCTACCAAAATGCACCACCTCACACTTATCTATATTAAAATTCATTTGCCAATTACATGCCCATTCTGCAAGTTTATTAATGTCTTCTTGCATTTTGACACATTCTTCCTTTGTGTTAACTACAACCCCCCCCAATTTGGTGTCTTCTGCAAATTTTGAAATTGTACTAAAAGTTAGATGCAGATGCCCTCAGCAATGCTGTACACTAGCAGCAGACAGACCTACTGGGAATTGTACCCTGTACTAGTAAATGGGTTAAGGTATATTATGCAGTATTTGTAATGCATTGGTTAGTGTCTTTGCCCATTTATTTTAAATTAGTTCATAGAATCATAGAATGATGCAGCACAGGAGGAGACCATTCGGCCCATTGTGCCTGTGCCGGCTCTTTGAAAGAGCTATCCAATTAGTCCCATTCTTCTGCCCTTTCTCCATAGCCTTGCAATTTTTTCCCTTTCAAGTATTTATCCAATTTCCTGGGTAAAAGATTTTCTCCTCATCTCGCCTCTGGTTCTTTGCCAATTACCCTAAATCTGTGTCCTTTGGTTATCGACACTTCTGCCACTGGAAACAGTTTCTCCTTATTTAGTCTATCAAAACCGGACATGATTTTGAACACCTGTATTAAATCTCCCCTTAACCTTCTCTGCTCTAAGGAGAACAACCTCACATTCTCCAGTCTCTCCACGTAACTGAAGCCCTGCATCCTGGGTACCATTCTAATAAATTTCCTCTACACCCACTCCAAGGCCATGACATCTTTCCTAAAGTGTCGTTCCCAGAATTGAACACAATACTCCAGCTGGGGCCTAACCAGTGATTTATAAAGGTTTAGCATAACTTCCTTGCTTTTGTACTCTAAGCCTCTACTAATAAATTCAAGGTTCTCGTATGCTTTTTTAACAGCCTTCTCAACTTGTCCTGGCACCTTCAAAGATTTTTGTATGTACTCTCCCAGGTGTCTCTGTTCCTGCACCCCCTTTAAAATTGTACCATTTAGTTTATGTTGCCTCTCCTCATTCTTCCTACCAAAATGCATCACTTCACACTTCTCTGCGTTAAATTTCATCTGCCATGTGTCTGCCCATTTCACCAGCCTGTTTATGTCCTCCTGAAGTTTGTTACTATCCTCCTGACTGTTTACTACATTCCCGAGTTTCGTGTCATCTGCAAACTTTGAAATTATGTCCTGTACACCCAGTCCAGGTCATTAATATATATCAAAAAGATAAGGTATATTTAGCTTATTAGGGGGCAAAAAACTAACAATGAACAGGAGGCATTCACACTGAGCCATTAAACAAATGCATTCCGGATATCACTCAGTGAAATATCAACTACTTGTACTATCCTTACTTTGATGCAATGCAGACCTAAGGCATCACCTACATCATCAAAGGTAGTGTGACATTACCACTGGACCAGTATCATAATGCTGAGAGATGTGAAATTAGAGAAAAGAGAATTATTGGGGAGGGGAGGTGGAATATTCACCAAAGGAGCTGCAATCTTTAGGGAACTGGCTAAAACTCGGGATAAATAACAGCAACATTGCTTCAAATTTTCATGCAAAATGGAAACTTGGGCAAAACCACATTCACCTGCTGTTCCCCATGTAGAAAATTGACACCAATTGGAAGACTTTTTAAAAATTGATTCTGGGGATATGGGCGTCACTAATAAAGCCGGCATTTATTCTCCATCCCTAGTTGCCCTTGAGAAGGTGGTGGTGAGCCTTCCACTTGAACTGCTGCAGTCCGTGTGGTGAAGGTTCTCCCACAGCACTGTTAGGAAGGGAGTTCCAGGAATTTGACCCAGTGATGATGAAGGAACGGCGATATATTTCCAAGTTGGGAAGGTGTGTGACTTGGAGATTGAACTTGGAGGTGATGGTGTTCCCTTGCGCCTGCTTCCCTTGTCCTTCTAGGTGGTGGAGGTCGCGGGTTTGGGAGGTGCAGTCGAAGAAGCCTTGGCGACTTGCTGCATTGCATCCTATAGGTAGTACACACTGCAGCTATGGAGAGGCGGAGGTGGAGGGAGTGGATGTTTAAGGTGGTGGACGGGCTGCCGATCAAGCGGGCTGCTTTGTCCTGAATGGTGTCGAGCTTCTTGAGTGTTGTTGCAGCTGCACTCATCCAGGCATAAGAGATACAATGTGATATCCTGGGCACAACAATGATGTCATGACATAATAGCATTGAGATACATTTTCCATGGATTGCAGGGTGTTCTCTATTACTCAGCTATATTTTTGCTTGTAGTCAGGTTAAAGCAGTAAAGGGCAGTAAAACTCCAACCTCAACATGTTCCTTTTTCCTTTAATTTGCCTTTTTTTTCACTTTGCAAAGCAATACCTGTGAAGTCTTCTGTTGACCTCGGTGTAGTCTACTTTATCACTTTTGAGCTCGCTTCTCCTACTTCTTTGTTTATCTTTTTGAGTAATATGTGTGCTGTCACCAGTTTGGAAATGACTGCTTCCGAGCTGTGTGCAATGCATTGTATGAGGGTGCTGCTAACAATGAGGATCAGGGGACAGAAGACAAAAACTGGCAACCTTATTTCTCAATAGCCTACTTATATTTATATATATATATATATATAATCACCGCATATATCAAGAGCCACACAGGTAAAAAAGGGTTAAGGTAATATCGGAAATTTATTTGTGTGCTGTTCACTCACACATAAAAAAATGCAACCCACAGCGATCGGAAAACAAACAGGAGCATTTGACGGAAAAGTAAAGCTCGTTTTATGGAGGAAGGTTAAAACTTTCAGCCCGTTCCATCTTTCACACAGACAACACAGCACTGCAGGAGCCTGCGCAGCTTCTCGGGGAAGTTTCAAGGACGTGGTGAAGGAGAATCAAATTATGAAGTAAATGTTATAGCTTGTAGTGTTCATATATTTACATTTATCTGGAAAGGAAGGTGATTTATTTTGCAGACCAAAAGAGTCCCATATATCAAACTAATGCAAGAGCCGTGAACAATTTGTCCTTCATGCTGTGACTGGACATTGTCAGCTGAGGTTTATCGCCTTTATCCGTTGAGAAATAAGGTAGAATTAGTCAGATGTCAGACACTTCTGCTCCTTTTGATGCGCGGTGTCAGAAATCCACCTACATTTATTGGAGTATTATTGATTAAAGCAAGGGAAATTACGTGACGAAAGATAACCTTTCAAAACAAAAAGCGGACAGATCAGCACTCGAAAGTCTCCAGGTGGAGAGGCAGCGAATTGGAACCTAAAAGTACCTAGAGGCAGTGAGCATGACTCTCCCGAGAATATCGAAGGGAAAAAGACTACACTGTCATTACCCATGACATCGCTTGTTTCCCTAGACGCCGAGAATATATGGATCTGTCTGCGTGCTGGAGTTCAAAGTCAAAAAATACTGAAAGACTTTCCAGTTGGGAAAGAAAAAAAAAGCACAAGGAAGAATATTAGTTGGATTAGTTTCATTATTATCAATTCAAAGTCTGCACAGTGCACGCTGTCATTGCTCTGCTGTACTTTGTAATATTTTCTTTTTGCAGGCCATTTATAACCGTTATAAATCAGTGCATAATTTGATATATAGTGCAATGTAAACTATGATACGCACACACAGAAGTGGGGAAGAATAAAACGCACACATTTGGAATGTAGTGTCTTAGGTTAAAGAAAATGCCACTGAGTTGAAGATCCTATTAATTTAGAGAGGTTATGTTTTATTTATTGGTTTCAGTGATATTTACAGTTCAACCTTCTCATTGCTGTATCAAAGGGTGTTTTATCAAGCTTGTCTGTTTAAAGTGGTGTGAATGGGTTTTTAAATGGGAGTCAGGCAGTAAAATTACTTAATTTACAGCTCCATTAGGATATGAAGGGAATGTAGGGATGGCGTAGATACGAGAACTGGTACAATGCAAACCCAGCAGGGAATCATAATATCTGAAAATAATATTTCTAATCAAATGAGGGACATTATCATAAGCAATAGATATTCACCCTTGATTTAGTTCAGTGCTCAGTCTGGATAATGGAATGGTGACACTGAAAGTAAAGTATTAGCGTTTTATGGTTTTCTATTTAAAATCATTGAAATTCTATATCATTTAAACATAATCACTGGCTCTATAACCTGGCTGGAGAGTCTGTTTTAACATGATTATTTGTCAAATATAAATCAATGAGGCATTTTCCAGCTCAGTTCTTTGTTACAAAATCAGCTCATTATTATGGTGAAGATATACACACAAAAAAATTAACAATGCAGATGCCAGGCACCATGTGTTCTAAATATAAGTCCATCCTCACATCACATCTCTCTCTCCTCTCTCTCTTGCTTTCTCTCCCATTCTTTCCATCTTGCCTTTTTGCAAGGACTGCAACCTTCAATTATTGATGAGCAAAGATAGTGGCTCAAAATGGTTATTAATGTTAAACAGTCCCAGCCTGAAACTGTCCCAAAAGGTGCCATGGGGGGTCAATCCGTTTACTCTGCCAAGAGAATGTATCTAATTGTACCATCGTTTACCACGCCATATGCCATGTCAAAGGGACGTCTGTGGACTGCACTCTGAATGGAACAAGGGATTGGTCAGACATTTGGGTCTTTTACTAGCTGGTGGTAAGAGTATAAACACTTCTGTACTGGAAACACTTATCCTCAAATATCCTGCTTATCAAGTCATCTTTGGTCATGCTTCTGTTTCCAATACATTGGCTTTGATCCACATTTCTTGATGCACCAGTTCACTGATCGCCGTTAACCTTTAAATGACATATGAATATGTGACTGAAGCTTGAGGTTCTGATCTTGCTGGCTGCATTAAATCCTTCATAGAAATCTACTGAAAGAAAAGGCAACTAAAATTGCCTGTTGTTTGGACAAAGGAGGTGTGTTAAGAGAGTGTGATTGAAGTATTATAACACTCACGCTCTTAGTGCTCCAGAGGCATTACCACATTTTATTTTGCTTTACATCTTTGGTTATTAGGTCATAAATGTGGTGGAAAATAATGACTCAAGATGCTCCCTTGAGCACCAATAACATCAAGCAACAATAGGATTAAATCACTATGGACTGTCTTTCTAGGTCTGTTCTTTATGTGGAAAGTCACTGCAAAATCATTTTGTCCTTTCCAGTATACAACCACTAAAACATGCATTTTATATAATTTATATCTACCAGCAATCACAAAGAGCTTCCAATAACATATGTTCCTATTCCTTTGTGACTATGTTTCATTGTTTCATTTTGTTCTGTTCTGTGTGTACCTGACACAGGAGTCACTTTCAGTTACCTGGGGTCATTTTCATTCATTGGTATTTTACAGATCTGTCATTCTGAACTACCTAGGGTATGTGTCCAGTCAACTCTACACTACACATAATAGCTCCAATTGTTTTATTCTTGGTCATTGTGCTTTTTCATAGTTCTGGGACAGGAGATGTGAAAATGTACAGAGCCTATGAATATAATATTCCATCCAACCTTGGAAAAGTTGACTGAATAACTTTTTTGCTGACAAAAGTATGTAAATAACATCTTGATGAAAATTGGCACAGGTTTGCAAAAGCGTTATCATGTTTGGAAGGATAGAACAGTATTGTGATTGTGAGCAGTGCTTTCAATGTTTGAACCAAATATTAACTCTGCTGCCCGTAACCTAACTCACACCAAGTCCCGTTCATCCATCACCCCTATGCTCACTGACCTACACTGGTTACTGGTCCAGCAACGCCACAATTTTAAAATTCTCATCTTTGTTTTCAAATCCCTCCATGGCCTCACCCCTCCCTAACTCTGTAACCTCCTCCAGCCCTACAACCCTCTGAGACCTCTGCGCTCCTCCAATTCTGGCCTCTTGCACATCCCCGATTTTCATGACTCCACCATTGGCGGCCGTGCCTTCAGCTGCCTAGGGCCTAAGCTCTGGAATTCCCTCCCTAAACCTCTCTACCTCCTTTAAGATGCTCCTCAAAATGTACCTCTTTGACCAAACTTTTGGTCACCTGACCCAATATCTCCTTATGTGGCTTGGTGTCAAATTTTGTTTGATAATCGTTCCTGTTTTGCGCCTGGGGGCGTTTTACTACATTAAAGGCGCTATATAAATGCAAGTTGTTGTTTGTACAGTCCAGCTACTATTGAAGGGAGAGGATAGAGTCGACATTATTGAGCATTGAACCTGTTTTCGTTAGAGTACAGAAGACTGAGAGGGGATATAATCCAGGTCTTTAAAGTGGTGAAAGATATGGATAATGTACATCTAAGTAATTAATTTAATTTAGATTGTGATTCCAAAAAGCGGCGAGCATGAATACAAAAGGTGTCAAGCATCAAGTAGGACAAGAGATTGGGAGAGTTTGTTTGTCTAAGAAATGGTGAATATGTGGAATCGACTCCCAGCAGAAGCAAAAAATGCCGTGCTAAAAGATAACTGGATAAACATCTGTTTTAGAATGGGATTGAAGGTTATAAAGGATAAAGATGACCATCGATGAGTGGAGTTGGATAGAGTCCTTGACGGGGAAAATTGGAATCATCGAATCTTACAGCACAGAAGGAGGCCATTCCACCCATTGAGCCTCTGCCAGCTCTTTGAAAGAGCTATCCAATTAGTCCCACTCCCTTGTTTTTTCCCAATAGCCCTGAGAATTTTTCAAGTATACATCCAATTCCCTTTTGAAAGCTACTGCTTCCACCATCCTTTCAGGCAGTGAATTCCAGAATATTACAACGCGCTACGTAAAAAAATTCTCCTCAGCTCCCCTCTGACTCTTTTGCCAATGATGTTAAATTAGTGACCTCTGGTTACCAGCCCCCCTGCCAGTAGAAACATTGTACATGGTCTGTGGAGGGAATGGACTTAATGAGGCTAAATCATCTTTTTCTTTTCATGTTTCTTTATGCTCTTAAAGGTGGTAATATATAGTACCGTCCATACTCTTAAAAGTACTGTTGTTGGTATCTCTTTTGCCTCTTGTTTTAACACTATTTTAGAATTGCTATAAAAAGCTAGTTACAGGTAGTCTGGGAGCCGACTTATCGCTAGGGCTTGACTTTTGGCTGATGAGCTTGATCCTACCACCTCAGAATGTATGAGGGGTCCCAGTAAATCAGTATGGGGGGGGGAGCCTTTTGTGGGATCCCACCCAATTCATGTAGCATATGATCCACAAAATGCTTCAGGGTTTCATTTCAACGTTCCAATGCATTAAGTTGTGTTAGACATATTGCAAATTCTTATCTGTTTAGCATAGGATCATGCCTTACACTTTGCTCACCCATCTGGATGTAAAAGGAAGTTCTACCTGGGATGGAATTCTTAAAGGGGCTGGTACTTTTTTGTACTTCTTTATTTTTCCAGAGCTTTTTAAATTCTGTTTTTTGTTTTTTTTCCCCTCATCGTCCCCAGCAAGCTGACTGTATTTGAAGCATTTACAAGACTTCAGTAAATGGAAGGACTTTTTTAAAAGAGGGAGCTCTTACGGTGTAAAATTTCATGAGAGCAACAAGGCATCAAAGTGCAAGCTACAGAGCCAGTTACGGATATATGAACATATGATCATAGGAACAGGAGCAGGCCATTCAGCCCCTCGAGCCTGTTCAGCCATTCTATAATATCATGGCTGATCTGTATCTTAACTCCATCTACCTGCCTTAGTTCCATAACCCTTAATACCCTTGCCTAACAAAAATCTATCAATCTCAGTTTTGAAATTTTCAATTGACCCCCAGCCTCCACAGCTTTTTGAGAGAGAGAGTTCCAGATTTCCACTCCCCTTTGTGTGAAGAAGTGCTTCCTGACATCACCCTTGAACGGCCTAGCTCTAATTTTGAGGTTATTCTATGATTCTATCTGTACCTCGACAAACTTGTACACCCTTCCAGCTCTACGTTACTACCTTCAACACTTGATTGTACTCCCAGGTGTACCGCCAACATTGTAGAGAGAGAGGACAAGCACTTCAAATGTAATTGAATGTCCCCCTTCTGCCAACTAAAACACAGGTCTGAGATTCACTCACTTCCCAGTCGTAAGCAATACATTTGAATCTTAACAGAAGCTAAAGCGATTATGTGGCAATTTAGTTGAATTTTTGTCATAGTAAAACTCCAAAAGTAACACCTTGCATAAAGTGATTCAAAGGGGTATGGCATTATGCAAATACAACTGTTATATTATTCATTTAACTTCAATTATTTCTCTATCTTTGCCTGGTTTCAGAACAGATTGTTTTATATTTCACTTCAAAGTGTTAGATTACTTGCAGTTTCCCACACTACAGGCTTCCTGATAAAAAGATGTTGCTATCTCTGTTTTCATTGTTTAAAGAATTCTTTATACTCCCTCACAGGGAGTATCTTTTCACAGAAAACTGTTGCAACATTCCTATCTGATCTCAGATTCTTAGAGTATCAACAGTATCACATAAGGAAGGTGTGCACTGAATGTAAACTCCAAGTGTGGTCGAACCCTGGTTGGACCACACTTGGATTACTGTGCACAGTTCTGGTCTCCATATTATAGAAAGGACGTAGGGGCATTGGAGAAGGTGCAAAAAAGATTCCTAAGGATGACACCAAAACTGAGAGAATATTCTTATCAGGAAAGGTTGAACAGGCTCATTTCTCTACAAAAGAGAAAACTGAGAGGTGACCTGATAGAGGTTTTTAAAATAATGATAGGGTTTGATACGGTTGACGTGTAGAAAATATTTCCACTTGTTGGGGAGCTCAAAACTAAAGGCCATCACTATAAAACAGTCACTAATGAATCCAATAAGGAATTCAGGAGAAACTTCTTTACCCAAAGAGTGGTAAGAATGTGGAACGGTCTATCACATGGAGTAGTTGAGGCAACTAGCATAGATGCATTTAAGGGGAAGCTAGATAAATACATGAGGGAGAAAGGAATAGAAAGATATGCTAATAGGGTTAAATGAAGTAGGGAGGGAGGAGGCTTGTGTGGAGCATAAACACTGGCATTGATCAGTTGGGCTGAATGGCCTGTTTCTGTGCCGTGGTTTCGATGTAACTCGATGTAAACTTGATAGAACTACCCTGGGTAAGGAAAGTCAACTAAAATCATTTAATTTGAAGCTCAACTGGTCAAGGTAGTAAATAGCTCAACCGTAGAGATCAGGAAAATCCTAGGTTTGATCTCTGGTCTGTGCTGTGTTAGCGAACCTCAGTCAGGCAGTGAGAGAGGTGCAGCCCCCTGGGGTTGGAGAGAAGAAAATTGTCTCATTGGCTGGGAAGGATATAATTGCATCACTGCTCTAAAGAAAGACGTGTATTTATATAGCGCCTTTCATGAGCTCAGGAAGTATCAAAGCACTTTACAGCCAATAAAGTACTTTTAAAGTGTAGTCACTGTTGTAATGCAGGAAACGTGGCAGCCAATTTGCGGACAGCAAAGTCCTACAAACAGCAGTGTGATAATGACCAGATAATCTGTTTTTTAGGTGTTGGTTGAAGGATAAATATTGGCCAGGACACCAATGAGAACTGCCTTGCTCTTCTTCGAAATAGTGCCATGGGATCTTTAACATCCACCTGAAAAGGCAGATGGGGCCTCAGATTAACGTCTCATCAGAAAGATGGCACTGTCAACAGTGCAGCACTCCCTCAGGACTGCACTGGAGTGTCAGCTTGGATTTTGTGCTCAGGTCTCTGAACTCACAACCTTCTAACTCAGAGGCAAGAGTGCTACCAACTGAGCCAAGGCTCAGAAGATTTAGACACGAGAATGTGAGTTTAAAATTGGAGGCGTTGGAGGACGGGTGCCAATGTAGGTCAGCCAGCATGGGGTGATGGGTGAGCAGGACTAGATGAGAGATAGGATATGGGCAGCAGAATTTTTGGTGAGATGAAGTTCACAGAGCATGGAATATGGGAGGATGGCCAAGAGAGCATTGGAATAGTCTAGTCTGGAGCTGACAAAAGCATGGATGAGAATTTCAACAGCGGATGGGCTGGGGCAGGGGCAGAGGTGGGCAACATTATGTGGAAGGAAGCAGGTGGTATTTGTGGTGGAGAGGATGTGGGCTCGGAAGGTCAGCTCAGGGTCAAATAGGACGCCGAAGTTGTGAACAGTCTAGTTCAACCTGAAACAGTGGCCAAGTCGAGGAATGGAAACAGTGGTAAGGATATGGAGTTTGTGGCAGGTGCCAAATATGATGGCTTCAGTCTTCCCAATGTTTAACTGGTGGAAATTGTGGCACATTAAAGACTCGTTATCAGTCTGAGTCGGAAGCAGTGGAGGAGTCGAGAGAAGTGGATGGAGAGGTAGAGCTGGAGAATGGATCCTGAGGCAAACTCCAGAGGATATGGTGCAGGGGTGGAAAGACAAGCCATTTCTGGAGATGCTCAGGCTATCATTTGATAGATAAGAATGGAACCAAGGGAAGGCAGTCCCACTGAGCTGGACAACAGAGGAGAGGAGCTGGAGAAGGATGGTGAGGTTGACCATGTCAAAGACTGCAGACAGGTCGAGAAGGACGAGGAGTGATAGTGCATCACAGTCAGAGTCACAGAGGATGCCATTTGTAACTTTGATGAGGGCCATTTTAGTGATCTGGCAGGGGGCAGAAACCTGATTGGAGAGATTCAGACATGGAGTTGTGGGAATGCTGACTACAGATTTGGGAGTTGACAACACGTTCAAGGATTTTGGAGAGAAAAGGATTGCTGAAGAAGGGACGGGTGTTTTCAAGGACAGGGGAGAGAGGCTTAAGGAGATATTTGGTTGTGGAGAAAAGAAGCCATGGGTTATCTTTGATATCCGGCATGATCCAGGAGTAATAGGCAGTATGAGCAGCAGAGAGTGCGGCCCGATGTAGTCCAGCCAGATCTGGTGATAGATGGCTAAACTAATTATGCACCAGATGCGCCCCAAGCAATTGAGTTAGAGTCATAGAGTCATAGAGTCATAGAGTTATACAGCACGGATAGAGGCCCTTCGGCCCATCGTGTCCGCGCCGGCCATCAGCCCTGTCTACTCTAATCCCATATTCCAGCATTTGGTCCGTAGCCTTGTATGCTATGGCATTTCAAGTGCTCATCCAAATGCTTCTTGAATGTTGTGAGGGTTCCTGCCTCCACAACCCTTTCAGGCAGTGAGTTCCAGACTCCAACCACCCTCTGGGTGAAAAAGTTCTTTCTCAAATCCCCTCTAAACCTCCCGCCTTTTACCTTGAATCTATGTCCCCTTGTTATAGAACCCTCAATGAAGGGAAAAAGCTCCTTAGTATCCATCCTATCTGTGCCCCTCATAATTTTGTACACCTCAATCATGTCCCCCCTCAGCCTCCTCTGCTCCAAGGAAAACAAACCCAATCTTCCCAGTCTCTCTTCATAGCTGAAGCGCTCCAGCCCTGGTAACATCCTGGTGAATCTCCTCTGCACCCTCTCCAAAGCGATCACATCCTTCCTGTAGTGTGGCGACCAGAACTGCACACAGTACTCCAGCTGTGGCCTAACCAGTGTTTTATACAGCTCCATCATAACCTCCTTGCTCTTATATTCTATGCCTCGGCTAATAAAGGCAAGTATCCCATATGCCTTCTTTACCACCTTATCTACCTGTTCCGCCGCCTTCAGGGATCTGTGAACTTGCACACCAAGATCCCTCTGACCCTCTGTCTTGCCTAGGGTCCTCCCATTCATTGTGTATTCCCTTGCCTTGTTAGTCCCTCCAAAGTGCATCACCTCGCACTTTTCCGGGTTAAATTCCATTTGCCACTGTTCCGCCCATCTGACCAACCCATCTATATCGTCCTGCAGACTGAGGCTATCCTCCTCGCTATTTACCACCCTACCAATCTTTGTATCATCAGCGAACTTACTGATCATACCTTTTACATTCATATCCAAGTCATTAATGTAGACCACAAACAGCAAGGGAACCAGCACCGATCCCTGTGATACCCCACTGGCCACAGGCTTCCAGTCACAAAAACAACCTTCGGCCATCACCCTCTGCCTTCTGCCACTAAGCCAGTTTTGTATCCAAAGTGCCAAGGCACCCTGGATTCCATGGGCTCGTACCTTCTTGACCAGTCTCCTGTGGGGGACTTTATCGAAGGCCTTACTGAAATCCATGTATACCACATCCACTGCGTTACCCTCATCCACACGCCTAGTCACCCCCTCAAAAAATTCAATCAAATTAGTCAGACATGATCTTCCCTTGACAAAGCCATGTTGACTATCCCTGATTAATCCTTGCTTCTCCAAGTGGAGACTAATTTTGTCCTTCAGAATTTTTTCCAATAATTTTCCTACCACTGATGTTAGGCTCACTGGCCTGTAGTTCCCCGGTTTTTCCCTACTCCCCTTCTTGAATAATGGTATTACATTAGCAGTTCTCCAGTCCTCTGGCACATCCCCTGTGGCCAGAGAGGTTCTGAATATATATGTCAGAGCCCCCGCAATCTCCTCCTTTGCCTCACACAGTAGCCTGAGATACATTTCGTCCGGGCCTGGGGATTTATCCATTTTTAGGCCTGCTAAAACCGCCAATACCTCCTCCCGCTCGATGTTAATATGTTCGAGTATATCACAGTTCCCCTGCCGTATTTCTATGTCAACGTCGTCCTTCTCCATAGTGAAAACAGATGCAAAAAATTCATTTAGAACCCCTCCTACATCTGCCGGCTCCACACACAGATTGCCATTTTTGTCCCTAATGGGCCCTATTTTTTCCCGAGTCATCCTCTTACCCTTAATATACTTATAAAACATCTTAGGATTTTCCTTTATTTTGCTCGCCAGTGTTATTTCATGGCCCCTCCTTGATCTCCTAATTTCTTTTTTAAGTATCCCCCTGCACTTTTTGTACTCCTCTAGGGCTTCCTCCGTCTTTAGCCTTTTGTATCTGCCAAAAGCCCTCCTTTTTTTCCTAATCCATTCTCGTATATCCCCTGACATCCAAGGTTCCCTGGAGTTCTTGGAACCACCCTTGACCTTTACGGGAACATGTTGCCATTGTATGGTCTCAATCTCCCTTCTGAAAGACTCCCATTGCTCTGATGCGGATTTTCCTACAAGCAGCTGATCCCAGTCCATTTTGGCCAGATCCTGCCTTATCCTATTAAAATCAGCCTTCCCCCAATTTAGAACCTTTATTTCCGGCCCCTCCCTGTCCTTTTCCATGACCACCTTAAATCTCACCGAATTATGGTCACTGTCACCAAAGTGCTCACCTACTAGTACTTCTTCCACTTGGCCGGCCACATTCCCTAGAATTAGGTCCAGTACCGCCCCCTCTCTTGTCGGACTTTCTACATGCTGGCTCAAAAAGCTCTCCTGGATGCACGTTAAGAATTTTGTACCCTCTAAGCCTTTTACACTCTGAGTATCCCAGTTAATATTGGGGAAGTTGAAATCCCCCACTATTATTACCCTATTATTTGCACAATTTTCTGAGATTTGCCTACATATCTGTTCCTCTATCTCCCTCTGACTGTTTGGGGGCCTATAGTACACTCCCATCAAAGTGCTTGCCCCCTTTTTGTTTTTAAGCTCCACCCATATGGCCTCATTAGAGGAACCTGCTAATATATCATCCCTCCTTATGGCAGTTGGGCCATGTCAGACCAGTAGCAGGATTTGGTGGAATACGGAGCTGGCTAATCATCTCTTTCATGAAATAGTGGATACATTCAGAAAGACAAAATGCGTATCTTTGCGCATGTGCCATTTTTTTGCTATCTTGCCATTAATTATCCACTGTCATGCTGACTATGGGGCCCTGGGGGGGGGTTAAACCCTAAAAACACAAAACGTGACCCAAACCAGACGTGAACGCGCATGCCGCCATTTTTATGGTGGAGGGTTGCGAGCCAAGAGAGTGTCCCCTCTTGGAGAGGCCAGACACATCATTAACATATTTAAATCAGGCTCGCACAGTACAGTTGGGAGCCTGATTTAAATTTAACAACGGCTGGCCGAGTATCCAAAGGCTCAGGAAACCTGGCAGCGAAACAGAGGCAGGAGTTGTCAGGGCCAGAAGGTAAGTGCCTTTTACAGCAACCCTTGTGGGCAAGGAGTAGCAGGTGTGCGCCCCCCCTGGCCCCTCTAGGAAGCCTTCAGCCTCCCTTCTGCCGAAGGTGGCCTCTGTCTAGCCCCTCCCGCGATCGTCGAATCCCCCCAAACTTCAATGGCCTCTCTCTCCCCACCCCCCACCCCCCCCCCCCGATCATGGCCGACCCCCACCCCCCACCAAGCCCTGATCTGCAGCCTGCTCCCCTCCCGATTGCCGGGACCGTTCCCTGGGGCTTCCTGTCAATCTGGCCGGCTGCTAGGTGGGAAAATTATAATGAAGTCCTGCCGTTAAACTCGGAAGAAATAGTGTTGTTGAATGAAGAAGCAAGTCTTTCTTTACTCATTGAAGAACATGGAATGGATTTGGATCAAGTGATCCTTTCATTGCATTGTGAGAAGACTGAAGATTGTGATTCCCTGAGGGTGTGTGATCTGAAGAAAGTTGATGAATGTAGAGTGGAATCATCAGCAAAAGAGTGGCTTGGGTTCGATGATGAGTGGGGGTGATTGATATAAAGAAAGAACAGAGCGGGTGAGAGGACAAAGCCCTGAGGAATTCCACAGTTAATAGAAAAAGAGTCAAAGGATGAATGATCACCTACAAAACAGAATAGGGCAATTTGAGAAGAAACTAGCTAGCCACGAATACAGTGGTAAGTTAGTTTGGAAGTGTATGGTGTCACATTCATTCAACTACTTTGGAGTTGTCCAAGATAATGACAGATGATTCACAAATCTGTTCCAAAGCAGAGCTACAGAGGTGCATAACATGGACAAAATGGTCACCGGTGGAATGGCCCTGTTCAAATGATGATAATGGATTAGGTCAGAACTTTCAAGTGTTGAATAATTTTCGGGTTAATACCAATTGCCATAACTTTGGACAGTTCCGATGGAAGGGAGAGAGAAAGAAAGAAAGAAAGAAAGACTTGCATTTATGTAGCACCTTTCATGACCTCAGGATATCCCAAAGCACTTTACAGCCAATGAAGTACTTTTGAAGTGTAGTCACTGTTGTAATGTAGCCAATTTGTGCACAATTAGCTTCCACAAACAGCAATATGATAATGACCAGATAATCTGTTTTTTAGTTGTTGGTTGAGGTATAAATATTGGCCAGGACAATAATAAGGAACTAGTTAAAAGAATAAAAGGATTATCTTTCTGAGGATAGGGTGAACACAGGCAAACCAAGAGAAGGAAAGGTGGAACACTCAAGTGTTGAATGATTTTTCATAGTTCTAGAATTTTGATATAATCACATGCCTTAAGGTTTTATCTCTACACTTACAGAGACATGAACTGTGTATTTGAAATATGCATTTCAAGGCTTAGTAAGTTATATCGAGTTATTGAACTAAAGACTCATAGCAGCCCTGTGATCCAGCTGTTACATCAAGTTCACATAGAGTTACCTTGGCACATTTAAAATTGCTGGTTTACTCTCACTCACAGAGTATTGAAAAGAGCAGCCTACAAGCTAGTCATCACTGGAGAGAGATCAGACACAGCTCACAAAACCTAACACAAGAAAGAATGAATGAGAACAGACCGCTGAACGCTCCCATCCCCAATTTTCCACAAATCATGTCTAATCAGTTATGCCATGTAGCCCACCCCATCACTCTCATCCACCTGAGGTAAGCTTCTGCCAAGGTTCCGTTTGCAGTTTATTGACAAGGTGACTCAATGCTGTGTTTGATTTTTAAGCGGCACCTTACAAATCTGAGTGATTGATTGAAGCTAGTTTGTCTGAAATCATTTGAACCTGGTTTTATGTAGAATTACATAGTATTTTACAGCACAGAAACAGGCCATTCGGCCCAACTGGTCTATGCTGGTGTTTATGCTCCAGACGAGCCTCCTCCTGCCTTACTTCATCTAACCCTATCAGCATATCCTTCTATTCCTTTCCCTCTCATGTACTTATCCAGCTTCCCCTTAAATGATATTCACCTCAACTATTCCTTGTGGTAGCATATTCCACATTCTAACCACTCTCTGGGTAAAGAAGTTTCTCCTAAATTCCCTATTAAATTTATTGGTGACTATCTTATATTGATGACCACTAGTTTTGGTCTAGCCCACAAGTGGAAACATCTTCTCTACGTCTACCCTATCGAACCCCTTTATAATTTTAAAGGCCTCTATCATGTCACCCCTTCGCCTTCTCTTTTCTAAAGAAAAGAGCCCCAGCCTATTCAGTCTTTCCTGATAGTTATAACCTCTCAGTTCTAGTTTAGTGTCAATTGTCTGGAAGACAAATTCTATCGTGCCCAAAAACAGGTGTGCAGGGGGGCAGGGTGCAAAATGCACGGACCTGTTCACTTGGTCCCAAGGACACGTTAAATTCATGCTAGGACCTCATTGAAATGAGACAGGTGTGCAGCCAGTGCTACCCCATGCTATTGATTGGCTGCGCGCCTCTTTGGGAGGATGGGGTGGGAGCGGCTGGAAATCGGGCATCTCTGACGCCACTTAGAGGCAGCCAGCACCTTTAAATGGAAGGTGCAGTATGGCAGCAGACAACAGAGAAAGCTTCTGAAGAAAGAAAAGGCTGGGGGAATCACTGACAGGGGACCCAGATTCTCTGATGCTGCTTTGGAGGCCCTAGTCTAGGTGATGGACAGAGGGAGGGAGATGCTGATCATCCCAGGTGGCAGGAAGCCCTCCAAGCAGCACCTCCACTGTCAGTGGGATGACATCGGAGAGGAGGTCAATGCCAGGAGCTTAGCTCCAAGGACTTGACTGCGATGCCGCAAAAAGTTCAATGACCTCACCAGAGTTGTCAAGGTAACAATACTGCTCTCTTACCCTCTGCTCACACCTCCACCACCTCCACTACTCAAAATACTCCCCTCCCCCGCTTCCCTTCACTCTCCTACAATCACTACAGCACACTTCACTACACCTCCTTTACCTTATACTCACACAATTACCACTATTACAACCCTAATTTCCCCCACTTCACATCTGACACACAGCACACTAGCTATTTTTCCATGACAGGCGCATTCTCTAAACAGCTCACAAGGTTGTCACTAACAATCTCTTCTTTCTTGCAGGAGAAGCTTGCCCACATCTCCAGACAAGAGGCTGCCAGCGGACGAGGCCCAGCCCGCCTGCGCACCCTCTCCCCAGTCGAAGAAAGTGTGCTTGCCATCACAGGCAGAGGCAGATTCACGGCCATGGTGACCGACTGGCAACGCTGGAGGAGATGTTGTACAGGGTTTCGTCACACTTTGTCCTCTTTTTGCCTTCTTACTTTTACCTCACCCTCCACGCTCTGCATGACAAACTGCAGATGCTTTCACCAGCTCTCAGTTCACACTAAAACCTCACCCTTGTCTCTTTCATTTCAGGTGGTGAAAATGTGGAATCCCCTGTGCCACTTCAGAAAGAGGAGCCCAGCATTCCTGAAGATGTACCGTCGTTCGACCTCATGCTCACAAGCCCCAGCTCAGAGACTGGCACTATGTGCACTTTAGAGGCTAGGCTAAGGGAGGGGTCTTCAGTTATCAGCCATATGTACAGGAGCTAAGATAGAGGGATAGGATGCCAGAAGTGCCAGCTCTCAAAAAGCTTCACGTTTATTAGTTCATTTATCAATAAACAAAGGAGCACAATCTCCTTGACTATTATAGAATCTTACAGCACCGAAGGAGGCCATTTGGCCCATTTGGTAAATCTTTGAAAGAGTTACCAATTAGACCTACTCCCCTGCTCTTCCCCAAAGCCCTGCAAATTTCAAGTATATATCCAATTCAGTTTTGAAAGTTACTATTGAATCTGCTTCCCCTACCCTTTCAGGCAGTGCGTTCCAGATCATTACAACTCGCTGCGTCAAAAAATTTCTCCTCATCTCGCCTCTGGTTATTTTGCCAATTACCTTAAATCTGTGTCATCTGCTTATCGACCCTCCTGCCAGTGGAAACAATTTCTCCCTACCTACTCTATCAAAACCCTTCATAATTTTGAACACCTCTGTTAAATCTCCCCTTAACCATTTCTGCTCTAACGGGGAACAACCCCAGCTTCTCCAGTCCCTCCACATAACTGAAGTCCCTCATCCCTGGTACCATTCTAGTAAATCCTCTCTGCACCCTCTCCAAGGCCTTGACATCCTTACTAAAGTATGGTGACCAGAATTGGACACAATACTCCAGCTATGGCCTAACCAGAGATTTATAAAGGTTTAACTCTATGCCTCTATTTATAAAACCAAGGATCCCATCTGCTCTTCTGATAGCCTTTTCAACTTGTCCTACCATCTTCAAAAGTGCTGTATGTAGCGTTGCATGTGTGTGTGGGGGAGGGGGGCCAGGGGGAAGGGGTGAAATTGGTCTTTGCCAGTAGTGTAAAACGTGCTCATAGCGAATTGGCAACCCATTTTACCCCGCCCCCAAATTCCTTTTCCTGTCAATAGAAAAGAAAATCGGGAGTGGTGTAAAACAGGCTGTCAATTCTCCGTGAGCCTGTTTCAGGCGACTGAAGCAGACCAATTTCACCCCATTGTGTCAGCACACATTGAGGGGTAGATCATGACTTTGCCTGATAGTGTAAAACGGGTGATAGTGAGTCGCCAGCCCGTTTTACACCTCTCCCCATTGAAGTCGATGGAAATAAAAATCGGGAGAGATGTAAAACAGACTCACTATCGCCCGTATTACACTAGCGCACAAAGTCAAGATCTATCCCAGAACGTTTAACATAGCAGTACCGAAGGACTTATGTTCTAATCCACAATACAATACTCCTCGAATGTTGGTACATTTCAACACAAACCCACCTGTGGGCCACCCACAAATAACCTGACCTCAATAATTGTAGCTTTACAGCCCCATGTGTCGGTGTGATTTGACCTGTTATCTGCCAAGGTGCCCCGGAGCAAAACTTAACTGTGACAGGTACATGAAAGGCCAATGGCTTCAAGACTTCGACATTTCTTTGGTACCTTCTGCAAAGTGGTGGTGGGAGTGAAGCGATGAATTCATAGAATTACATAGAATTTCACAGCACCATTCGGCCCAACTGGTCTATGCTAGTGAGTACGCCCCACACAAGCCTCCTCCCCACCCCTCTTCATCTCACCTTATCAACATAACCTTCTGTTCTTCTCTCCCTCATGTACTCATCTAGCTTCCCCTTACATTGCAGGGCAATGGGGAAAGAGCAGGGGAGTGGGACTAATTGCCACAGTTTTGGGTAAGGACGAACTGCTGTAGGACACTGTGTGACAATTCTTACTTCGAAGCAGGGAAGAGGAAGAATGTGTAATCATGGTTTAGAGATTTGAAATTTCAGCTGAAGTTAAAACAAAACTACAGAAATCAAGCCTAAAAATTTACGGGAATTGAACTCAGCCTACAGATTCTACAAGGTCATTTGCTTTTGATTACAGGGGCCCAGGGGAAGACCAGTTCTAGTAGAATTCTGAATTACCTGGCCTTACTGACATAGCAATGCTTGGGATCTGTGAGCACATTTAATAAAACACTACTTACTGCTATTAATACAGACTATTTGATTTCCCACAGCATTGCTGATGAGCGAGGGCGGCAAGGGGAGGGGGGTCACTCAGAGTGGGAAGTGGCAAGCAGCTGGAGGGAGTGAGGCCTGCAGGCCCAGGGTCCTGAGGAGGGAGACCAACAGCCCCAGAACAGTGAAGTACAGGTGGGGAGTGCGGCATGGATTTGGGAGCATTAGAAGCTGCGTCCTGTTATTTAAATCTTGCAGGGGTTAAAAGTGGAAAATCAAGAGAGGGGATATGGGGGTGTCCTGTGCGTTTTTTTTGGTGGTGTTGCCGTCTAACCGGAAATCACACATCCCCCCCCACCGCACCCCCCAGCCCCTGATCTTCCATCTACGGAGGTGCAGATTTACCATTTGTGGGACCTTTCTGTGTTATGACTGCATCTAATCAGTGCATCTCCCCTTTAAAGAAAGATTTGCATCTCTATAACACCTTTCATGACCTCAGGACATCCCAAAGTACTTTACAGCCAATTAAGTACGATTATTTTGAAATGTAGTCGCTGTTGTAATGTAGGAAATACGGCAGCCAATTCGTGCACAGCAAGATCCCACAAACAGCAACATGACAATAACTAGAAAATCTGTTTTAGTGATGTTGGTTGAGGGATAAATATTGGCCAGGACACAGGGGAGAATTCCCCAGCTCTTCTTTGAACAGTGCCATGAGACCTTTTACGTCCACCTGAGAGGGCAGACGGGGCCTCGGTTTAGCATCTTATCTGAAAGATCTCTGACAGTGCAGCAGTTGCACTGGATTGTCCGCCTAGATTTTGTGCTCAAGTCCCTGGACTGGGACCTGAACCCACAACCTTCTCAGAAGCGAGAGTGCTACCAACTGAGCCACAGCTGACACCTTTAATACGAACCCGTTGAGCATTCATACGATGATCTTCGCACGTTGGGGGTAAATTTACTGCCTGAACGTTAAGAATCGCCTGGGGCGGAGCAGAGAAAGAAAACTCTGGCAGGGAAGGATCCCACATCCTCTTACAGAACCTGCAGGATTTTCCTTCTGTTGACTTCAATGGGAAGGAATATCTGGCGTGTTCTGTTCGGGGCTCGCGATCCTCCTGCACCAGAGCTTCCTTTCCACGCTCCACCCAGGGGGGAGAGACAAAAATCTGCCCCATTTGTAATGTCAAGGAGCAGGTTTTTTATTAATATGGATTTACAATTTTATATTACTTGTGCAGCAAGTTTCATTGAAGACTAAGAGAATCTTTATCTCAAGGGGCCTGGAAGGCAAAGGGGTGGAAGTTATGTTGCAGTCATATAAAGCTCTGGTTAGACCCCATTTAGAATATTGCATTTTTTGGGCACCGCACCTCAGGAAGGATATACTGGCCTTGGAAGGAGTGCAGCGCAGACTCACCAAAATGATACCAGGGCTAAAAGGGTTAAATTATGAGGACAGATTGCACAGACTAGGCTTGTATTCCCTCGAGTATAGAAGATTAAGGGGTGATGTAATCAAGGTGTGTAAGATGATTAAAGGGTTTGATAGGGTAGATAGAGAGAAACTATTTCCTCTGGTGGGGGAGTCCAGAACAAGGGGCCATAACCTTAAAATTAGAGCTAGGCCGTTCAGGGGTGATGTCAGGAAGCACTTCTTCACACAAAGGGGAGTGAAATCTGGAACTCTCTCCCCCAAAAAGCTGTTGAGGCTGGGGGTCAATTGAAAAGTTCAAAACTGAGATTGATAGATTTTTGTTAGGCGAGGGTATGAAGGATTACAGAACCAAAGCGGGTAGATGGAGTTAAGATACAGATCAGCCATGATCTAATAGAATGGTGGAACAGGCTCGAGGGGCTGAATGTCCTCCTCCTATTTCTATGTTCCAATGACATTGGACGGTAACATTGAATGGATGATTCCATAATCCGCTGCTCCTAAGGAGGGCAAAGCCTCGCAGGGAGCTTACTCGAGAAATTATGGCTGCGCAGCCGTGATTTTACAAGATGTTCCCCCTGTGAGGGCTGCTCCCAACAGGAGATGCTAGATCGTAGAATCAAAGGGGGTAATTTAGACTTTGGGGGATAGCGTAGAACAGGTTATATCGATTTCAATGGAAATGAAAATCGGGAGAGTTGTATAGGGCAGCTGAATTGATATCACCCGTTTTACACTATCACCCAAAATCAAAATCGCCCCCATAGAATCTCACAGCACAGAAGAAAGCCATTCGGCCCATCGAGCCTGTCTGTGCCGGCTCTTTGAAAGTGCTATCTAATTAGTCCCACTTTCCCCTAACGGAATCACACCTTTAACGTCATAAGCCTTTAAAGTCGAGATAAGAAACAGCTCTGGCAGAATTGGATGGCTCAGGGACTATGAACATGTCAGCAGTCTAAGAATCAAAGCATCTCTCTATCCCTCTCAATCCAGCGTGGGCTTTGCTGATTTCTTTATTAAAGTATTAACGATGAGTAACAGCCTGCAAAGCAGCAACAAGCAAATTCTATTAAGGGAAAAATATAATTTTAAAATGACGAGGTTAATTGTACTCTAAATTATTCCAGATAACTTGTCATAAAATCATTGGAATCATTAGGTGAAATATGACGTAAATTAATCTATGTTAACTGAATATATTGAAGGAATGTACTCGTCCTGATTTCCTTCTCATTTATTTTCTGGCAGTGACTTCAATGAAAATCGGGAGAGGTGTATAACGGGCGGCTGAATCGATTGTCGCCCAAAGTCAAAATGACCCGTAGTAACCTTTTTATGAAGTATAATGTAGGGAGGATTTTCTTGTTGAGTTAGACTGGTTTTCCAGTGTAAGTTGGGCAAGTGGGAAGGGGAAAAATGGGCTGGGACTTATCCCACTGGGTCTCCGCCCGTTTCTGTCCCCATGTTACTGCTGGCCAGTGTTGCTAAGGCAGGTGGGGGAGGCTGTGAAAAAAATTAAGGGCCTACCCCAGGGAGTCCAATTGATTGTTGACCCCTTTAAGCTGTTTGAGGTGCCAGAGTCTGGCAGCAGCAGGGACCCTTTGCACAACCCCCTTGATGAGCTCCCGAAGAGCCGGACAAAAATAAAGAAAGGACTTTCATTCATATGGAGCCTTCCACGACCTCCAGACGTCCCAAAGTGCTTCACAGCCAATGAAGTTCTTTTGAAGTGTAGTCACTGTTGTAATGTAGGAAACGCGGCAGCCAATTTACACACAGCAAGATCCCACAAACAGGAATGTAATGAATAAGCAGATATCTGTTTCTATTTCAATATTTAAATTAAGCTGACCTCAGCAAGTTCTTCGGGAGTCAGTGGCGGAACTGTCGGGCAGAAATCCCGTCTTGTCTCATCTAGTCGATGAAGGTGAATACCTATCAATATTATAAGCAGTCATCCCTCTTCCAGAGCTAATGTGCTTTTTTTCTGAGGGAAGTCACAAATGTGGCCTGAGAGGTGACAGGGAAGATGACTGTCATTCAAGGGGTGGCAAATATCACACAACAGATTTAGGCCATGACGATTCCACAGGGAACTGACTAAAATAATATTTTATATGCCACAAGTTGGTGGCACGGATTGAGGGACAGCAACAATTCTCCCATAGGCAGTAGCTGATTCATTTTATTGCCCAATTCTCCTCTCTCTCTCTCCCACATGCTCTATTTTTTAATAGATCACTTCTTTCCCCAGCTCTATCTTTAGTTTATTAATGGCCAAATCTCCTCTCTTTTTCTCAAACTTTTTTAAACACCTCAAACTCTTTTATTCCTCCCCCCGCCCCCCCGCCAATCCCACTCTCTCTTTAATTTTAATTACCTCTATTTTTCACAAACTCTCTTTAATACTCCAGTCTACTTTTCCCCAAATTGGCTCACTAATTTTTCTCTGTTCCTCCACATTCTCTCTTTCATTCTCCTCTATTTTTCCAAACTCTTGTTTATTGGCTCAATTCTTTCTGGGCTCTTTTAAGCATCCAGTTGTACTTAGTAAAAGTCTCATTACTATGCACAATACCGTTTTTCAAACAACCATTCTGATAAAACCTATATTCCTTTAAAACAACAACACAATTTGAGCAAGTCCAAAAAGGGCACCTAAAAAGTCTGGTGTATCACATGCATCTGTGTGCGTCACACATGAGATGTGACACTTCAGCTGTCACACTTTTTAGTATGCATCTCACACTTGCAACTTAATGGCTCAACTTTTGCATTCATGAAAGAGCAACAATGCACAAATGAAGGGACAGGGAACAACTGAATCAAATGCAAGGAAAACAGATACATTTTGAACGAGGAACTATGAAGGGCACATCAAAATAAAAATTCATGCATGAGGTGCCAATGAAAGAATTGAGAAGCAAAAAATCAAATCGCTCCAATCATGTTTTGAAAATCCTTTTGGTCATCTTGATTTCTCTACTAAACTAACCTAACCCGAACAAAAATTCCAGCTGGGCCTTGGGCAGAACTGGGATGCATTGGCCGATTGGGGAATCTGAAAATTGGCCAATTCCACTGAGATTCCGCCTTGTTTGAACTGCTGAATGGCTTTCCAGTGGAGGGGAAGGGAGGGCGAATCTATCCGCCCCCTACTTCACGGTGGCATGTCTGGGGAATTTGCGTGCTGCCCCGGGAATTTTACCCAGTGTAAGTAGAGCTTACGTGAGTCCCATTGAGGCCCCAAAATGAATGCAGCCAAAGGTAACTGTTCCTGGAGGGAACAAGATAAAAGCCCCAATTGCTCTATTGGGATCAGAAGACCACAATAAAATGATCCCTTTGTTGAGCTCTTGTGGGGTTTCTTCCTGCCCTCGCAGTGGCACCATGCCACTCTGACTTTTCGGGCGGCATGGCCCCCCCCCCCCCCCCCCCCCGCTCTGAGCAAGCAAATGACCCCGTCCCCTAACTTGGGTTGGGTCCGGCATTGCTGATGGTCAGTGGACTGAAGGCCTCCCTCACCACACTTTTGCCGAGGGAACGGGCCCATTGGAATTTTGGAACCAAGATTTCTAACGAAATAAGGACGTAATCAATGACCAAATTTACAGAAATAAATTAAACTTATGTAAACAGTAGCATTTTCTGTATTCGAACAGGCTTCCTGTTCAAGGCCTGCGCCTGTTCGAGAAGCCTGAGCTTTGAGCTTATGCCAGGTCCCAGACCCGTCACCATTAGGTGAGAGAAGCAAGCGACTGCTAGTGGCCCACATTTGGGCACAGAACCTCTAGAAAATTTTATGATTGACCAGGAGACTGGCCATTCACACAGCGTGCCAAGACTTGCTGTTTTTCAGCCCTGACTCCTCCACACTGGTTGGAGAAATAATTGAGAAGAAAAAAGCCCTCAGGTAAGAATATTTAGGTCAGTGAAAGTAACAACAAGAGGCTCCCCATCATTTTGAGGCTCCAGCCTTATTGAAATTCGACTGGTGAGCTGCAGGGCACCAAAAGAATATGGGGAAAGGCCAGTGAAGTAGGATGAAGTGAATAATTCTTTCAGAAAGCCATCCCAAGAAAGATGGGCCAAATAGCCCTCTCTCCGCTGTAAAATTTTATAATTCTAGGTGTTTTGGGACTGCCATTCCCATGAACAAAATTGCAGAGCACAAAATCGCCTGTTTAAAAGCTTACATATCTGCTATTTTGCTGATGGATCATAAATAACCACACAATAGTCATTGGTCCTTTCTTCAAACAAAGTGAAAAATATAGCCCTTGGTTTCCTGCTACAAATTGTAGGTAAGCTACGTCACCTTCAACTCCCAGTTCTTGTGAAGAGCTTGTGATAATTGTAAGTTGAGAAGCTGATGTAATGGTAGGCTTAATAAAATAACGCTAAAGTCACAATTCCCTCAACAAGCCTCTACCTTCCACACCTACATTTCTTTTTGTCTCTATTTTATCAATACTATTCCCCACTCTTGTCTCCCTTAAGGTCCAGATATGCCATCTAGCACTCTTTGGGGTTGTATTTCTTGTTATTTGTACACGGGGAACACATATTCCCCAGATCCAAAGCACATGAATCAGGGTCTCGGCCTCCTTACATTGCCTCAGGAAAAGGCCGGCATAGAAATGAGTTGGGTGAGGGGCATTCTCCTCCAGCTTCGCCAGAAGGGGACGCAGACTTAGAGACAAGGAAATATGGCATTGTACAGGAGTATCTGAGGGAGACAGGCAGCAAGGCAAGGGAAGGAAAGAAAGAAAGACTTGTATTTATATCGCACCTTTCATGGCCTCAAGACATCCAAACCGTTTTACAGCCAATGAAGTACTTTTGAAGCGCAGTCACTGTTGTAATTTAGGAAATGCGGCAGACAATTTACGCACAGCAAGGTCCCACAAACAGCATTGAAATGAATGACCAGATAATCTGTTTTAGTGATGTTGGTTGAAGGATAAATATTGGCCAGGCCCCTGGGGAGAACACCCCAGCTCTTCTTTGAATAGTGCCATGGGATCTTTTACATCCACCTGAGAAGGCAGACAGGCCCTCAATGTAACATCTCATCTGAAAGATGGCACCTCCAACAGTACAGCATTCCTTCAGCATGACATTGAAGAGTCAGCTTTGATTTTGTGCTCAAGTCTCTGGAGGGGGGCTTGAATCCACAATTTTCTGACCCAGAGGTAAGAGTGCTGCCACTGAGCTATGGCTGACACCAACAAAAAAAAGTAAGTCCTAGCCATCTCTTCCAACTCCCCTGTCCAGGTCTCTGGGGCCTGGTTCTCTGCCTCGATTTTAAAATTCTCATCCTTGTTTTCAAATCCCTCCATGGCCTTGCCCTTCCCTATCTCTCTGACCTCCTCCAGACCTACAACCCTCCAAGATCTCTGCACTCCTTCAGTTCTGGCCACTTGCGCACCTTTGATTTTCATCGCTTCCCTGAACCTCTCCACCTCTGTACCTCTCTTTCCTCCTTTAAGATGCTCCTTAAAACCTACCTCTTTGAACAAGTTAACCTAATATCTCCTTATGTGACTCGGTGTCAAATTTTGTTTGATGACGCTCCTGTGAAGTGCCTCAGGATGTTTTACTACGTTAAAGCCATCCAGTGCTGTCGGTCTCCTGCTTTCATTGGCGAAAGTAAAGGACATTTAAAGAATAGAAAAAAAAATCTTGCTCCATAAGTGTAAGGCAAGATAAATCTACTTAAAAAAGAAAAAACAAAATCACTGTGTCATCTTTATTGTGGTGTACATTTCAATGCATAATATGCAAATATGCACAGGGGAATTTTGCCAACAATCTCTACAAAAGCACTTGAATAATCCCTAATGCCAATTTCGAACAAAACAGTGAATCACAATTGACTTTACATCCACTTGAAGTAAAAAAAAATCCTGCTCCTAATGCTCCCTTGTTGAGTTGATTTCGGACTTAGCTATCATTTTTTATAACAAATTGTTTGTTATGGCTTTGAATACAAACATGCTCGGTGCAGTAACCAGCCCATGAAAGGAGCACAGCCTCATTATTCAACTTGTGCACTCCTCTCCAACCTTACACAGATGTAACTACATTGAAATGGTTATTAATTCAGTTAGTTCTGGCATCATACAGAAAGCACTTCTAACTAGGTCTCGCACAATGACGTGAATTAGGTTAAAGTATCTACGGCTCATTTGATTCAGGAGAACTGATTCAATTTCCTTTTGCTTCTGAACAGGCTGCAGAAAGGGTTTAAGAGCACGTATATTTCTAAACAGAGTCCTTTGAAATATTACACCTTATTAAAATATATCTTTTATTCCATTGTTTCATTCATGCAATGGAGAATATGAAAAAAGATTCTGGAAAAAAATCTTTCAGGAGATTTTCCAGCAAAGCAAAAAAAAAATCATGAGGCCACAATTTTTGAAATGTTTGAGAGTATTACAAATGAAATGTTATCTTACAGAGATTCATTACATTCTACTTTACAACATTGGCCATTATAGAAATTCGCACTTGCAAATGTTATACAGTGGGAAATACATGCTTTTAAAGAATGTTGAGAATTGAAGGCATGAACTACTAGAAATTAATGAGTTTCATTAATATATATAATGCATGAAGATATTGTGGGTTTTATGAGCAGAATTGATAATGTGTGCATTAAACTCAGGGATCAGTGATAACAGAAAGCTCAGCTATCCTGGCAAGTGTGAAATGTGACTATGAGACTTCAGATCAACCAGGGGTGTGTTGATAGTGCCTGATCTGGTTTAGTTTCAAAAACTAAGCAGAACTAGAGCTGGTTGGTTGTTGGATGGGAGACCACCAGAGAACACTAGGTGCTGTAAAATTTGGTTCCACTTCAATCCCTTGTGCTACCTGTTGTGGGGGGGGAGGATAATGGGTAAGTTGGAGAAACTACTCCTGTGTGTGGCCATTTACAGGTCGAGGCTAGACATAGCACATGGGTGGTGACTCTGGAGAAGGAGCACATGCAGTCTGCTGGTAAGCTTGAGGCTTTCCATAACCAGTAGGTACCATAGAGAGTGGAGTGCATAATTGGCACTGGAAATAATATTATTATTTAAGTTTCCTTTGTTTTATGGTTTAGTTCTTTATTAGTTGTGCCCCTCTAAAAAGGAGGCGCTTGTGTTTGGTTTTTGTTCGATGATACTGGGGCAATCAGGGTCCCTTTATGGATTTATTAGAAAAGGCACGTCTGTTGGAGAGTGTTTTTAAAATCACGATGCTTCAAGTGAGTTCAAAGCATCCTAAATTCCTGCACTTAATTAAATATTTATGTTGAAAATTAGAATTTAAAGGCCTTGCCACCCGCGTGTGGAAACGTGCACTTTGCTGGCACTGGCTCGGTAGCAGGAGAGCTGGGGACCGCTCTGTGCTGTTTCTGGAGCTCTGCAGTCCCTTCTCTCAAACCCCTTGGGGGTTCCAAAGCTTTACAGCTGCAAGAACTGGGATTGGGAGCTCCAGCGTCATTCGTCATTTCTGAAAGGAGCAGTGCGACAATCCAACTGACCAGCGTATCACTTGCAGAATCTCTGCTTTGCTTGGCAGCCTTGCAGGCAGGAGAGTTGTGCGAGTACCACAGGGAAAGCAATTTTTTTTTTCTCTCTCCCTATCTCCTTCTATTTATCATTTAACAAGCACGCTGAAAACCGTTTCAAGGCATCTGCTTCACTAACGAGGAATAAAGTCACTGCTCGGTCAGCTGTATGGCAGTGCTCCAGGCTATTTTAACAAGATATCGTGGGGTAACTTTAAACCTGGGTGGGGAGGGAAATCAAGCTGGCTGTGTAACGGGCGGCCGATCTGATCACACCCAGTTTTCCTTGAGTATAGAAGATTGAGGGAATGATCTGAGCAACGTTATCATTAAATAACGATACCAGGGCTAAAAGGGTTCAGTTATGAGGACAGGTTGCATACACTAGGCTTGTATTCTCATGAGTATAGAAGAGTAAGGGGTGATTTAAACAAGGTGTTTAAGATGATTAAAGGAGTTGAGAGGGTAGATAGAGAGAAACTATTTCCTCTGGTGGGGGAGTCCAGAACAAGGGGGCATAACCTTAAAATTAGAGCTAGGCCATTCAGGGGTGATGTCAGGAAGCACTTCTTCACACAAAGGGTAGTGGAAATCTGGAACTCTCTCCCCCAAAAAGCTGTGGAGGCTGGGGGTCAATTGAAAATTTCAAAACTGAGATTGATAGATTTTTGTTAGGCAAGGCTATTAAGGGTTACAGAACCAAGGCGGGTAAATAGAGTAAAGATACAGATCAGCCATGATCTAATTGAATGGCAGAATAGGCTCAAGGGGCTGAATGGCCTATTCCAGTCCCTATATTCCTATATTCCTTCCGATGTTAAAAGGATTTGATAGGGTAGATGGAGAGAAACTATTTCCTCTGGTGAGGGAAGAACAAGTGGACATAATCTTAAAATTAGAACTAGGCTGTTCAGGAGCGAAATTAGTGAGCGCAAAGGGTGGTAGAAATCTGGAACTCTCTCCCCCAAAAGGCTGTGGATGCTGGGGGACAATTGGAACTTTCAAGACCAAGAACAATAGATTTTTGTTGGGTAAGCGTATGAAGGAATGTGGAGAAAAGGCAGGAAAGTGGAGTTGAGGTGCAGATCCGCCATGATCTAATTGAATTGCGGAACAGGCTCGAGGGGCTGAATGGCCTACTTCTGTTCCTAATGTCCTGCATTCGCTGAAGGTGAAAGTTATCCCCATTGTTTCATTAATGATAACAAATATTCATGCAAAGTTCCCTCAACAGCTATAGTGTGCAATAGGGCTACCAAAAGACACCCCTCCCCCTCTCATAAACAGAGCCAACTAATCTGTAAATAGCTTAGAATTCATGTCAATCATTCAACGTGGACCAGGGACCGAGCTTCCTCATCTGGGAAATGTGATGTGCTACAAGGATTAATATAGGATGTACAAATTATGTGTAAATTTTAACATTTAGGAAATAAGTAGTACAACACAGACATACTGAGTGCACATTATACATTTATGATTCAGTGAAATGAGCTGAAATTATTGTGTTATCTGTCAAATTACATGATTTGCTCCCATCGACAAAAACGAATGGTACAATTTCATGATTTTAAATTAGGTTATGAAACGTACATTGGAAACGTCCTGATTCTTGAAGGGGTAGGGAACCATCGGCACAGGGCGCCTATCTCAATGGTGACCGGGCCTCGATGATGAGCTCCCGCAGCCATAATCTAATTGCATGGCGGAGCAGGCTCGAGGGGCTGAAAGGCCTCCTCTTGTTCCTACGTACCATTATCTTGCCTGCGTGCTCATCCATCACGGCTGAGCTTTGAGCCAGCTGCCCTCCAGTGAGTCACCGAAGGGCCCATTCTCCTAGGGTGGATCTCAGTGGTGAGTGCCTGCAGGCTATCTGACCATGAAGGGCACCACAACCAAGCCGAATCCTGTCCTCACCCCGTACTGACCACCGCTCACTATCTAAGAGGAGTCACGGGATGGTAATTAGGACTCCTGGTTGATTTTATTCCCTCGCTAGCCCAAGCACACTGCAGAACCCCCTAGTTCAGTTATCTCTGCAGAGCAGAGATGATGTCTGAGACCTTGCTGGCTTGCATCACATTAGGCAGTGAACTTAACAACTGAGTGACAAGGGGAATGTAAGTATGATTTTATGAACTTCTCACTCTTGATGCTGTTTACAATAAGGAATAGCGTAAAGTGTCTGGATATCCGAAATTTGAGACCTGTCATATGGTAAATGTAACATGCTTGGGAGGTAAAAGGTGATTTTGGACTTATGGTTCCCAAAGCTCTCCACCACCAAGCTTTTCCTTGTGTTATGTCTGGGTCTGTTGTAGGCTAATTGATAGAGATTGATTGCCATGATTAGTCAACAGCTCCATTATCGTTGTATCATGCGAATACCAGGATGGTAGGAGGCAAACTAGATGGACCTTGATCTCTTCTCGTCTAGTAATTCCTATGTTCCTATCCGATCTGTCACTATCATACCCCGTACTGCTAGGAAAGCCATAACCAGTTAGTAGCTTAACAGATATTTCATTGATTTCAGCTGGTGAGGTAGGGATGCCACAGTTCATCGACAGCACCTCCCAAACCCGCGACCTCCGCCACCTGGAAGGACAAGAGCTGCAGGTGCAGTGGAACACCATCACCTCCAGGTTCAACCTCCAAGTCACACACCATCCCAACTTTAAAATATATCGCCGTTCCTTCATCGTCGCTGGGTCAAAATCCTGGAACTCCCTTCCTCACAGCACTGTGGGAGCACCTTCACCATACGGACTGCAGTGGTTCAAGAAGGCGGCTCACCACCACCTTCTCAAGGGCAATTAGGGACGGACAATAAATGTTGGCCTTGCCAGTGACGCCCACATCCTAAGAACAAATTTTTTAAAAGTTGGCTTCAATACCACCAGGACAAAGAGAGAAAAATTGCTCTAATTATCCAGTGAATCTAACTGGAAGAGTGTGTGTGTGTGTGTGTGTGTGTGTGTGGATGATTGGGTGAAGACAGGGTTGTGTTTAGCTGCCACAGGCTCCTGCAGTCAACTCACAGAATGATAAAAATCTTACAGCGCAGAAGGAGGCCGTTCGGCCCACCGTGCCTATGCCGGCTCTTTGAAAGAGCTGTCCAATTAGGCGTGCTTCCCCCCCCCCACTCTTTCCCCACAGCCCTGTAAATTTTCTAGTTGCCAGCTGACACTGTTGAAGCTCAAATATAAGAATGGTCACTTGTGCTCATGGAACCATGGCCTAGAATGGAATCAGCACTTTCAGGAAAGGAGGAGACGGGGGGTGGGGGGTGGAGGGGAGGGAGAGAAAGGAAGAAAAACATTTTCATGCTTGCAAATAATTCACGAAAACAAGCACAGATCAATTAATTGGGAAGAGTCACATATAAATGAATGCAGGAAAAATTATACTCTAGTGTTTTCTATTGAAAACTCTGATTAAATCTTGTGGGGTAAATTTCCTGACTCTGCACTGGCCTCACAAGTGGCTCACCGTGATTTTCTAATCCTCACCGGTCACGTGCGAGGACTCACTGGTGGTGCGGCTTTCAAACGATCTTGTCATATAATATATTAACTTTCACATCAAGTGACTATTAAATATTATGTGCTTGTGACGTAGGATAAGAGCTCTAATATTTTACCTGAGGAGACACCAGCCTAAGTGTAACATCAACAGTAAGAAGAAGTCAGAGCAATCTGGTCAGAAGCCTCAAAATAACACCGAGCAACCCGACCCATAAAATGAGGCTGTATTGATGCCAATGACAAGGTTGGAGAGAAGTCACTGTAGAATTAGATTAACGTGTTTAAATTCCTTTCAGTTTGGGCAATCTCAGTGCAATTGTTAGTGGGCAAGGACTCAAAGCATAAAACTGCTTCAAGTTGGCGTCCATCAGTAAATTGTCAATCTCACTCAGAAGTTGAGAGCTCTAATATCTAAACGTCATTTGGATAAGACGTTAAGCCAAGGCCCCGTTTGCTCTCTTAGGTGGATGTAAAAGATCCCACGGCAGTATTTCGAAGAAGAGCAGGGAAGTCCTCCCTATTGTCGTGGCTAATATTTATCCCTCAACCAACATCACTAAAGCAGCTTAATTGGTCATTATCAAATTGCAGTTTGTGGGACCTTGCTGTGTGCAAATTGGCTGAAACGTTTCCTACATTACAACAGTGACTGCACTTCAGAAGTATTTCATTGGCTGTAAAGCGCTTTGGGACTTCCTGAGGTTGTGAAAGGTGCTATATAAATGCAAGTCTTTCTTTCTAGAGGGAGTTCAGGGTGACGAAGGAACGATTTAGTTACTGTGAGGCTGAGTTTGCTGAAACCTAGCGTCAGAGTAATGGCGTAAATACCATTATTATGATGCAGAAATTCCAGCAATTTATGGTGTGAGTGACTTAAGCCATTAGGGACACAAGGCCATAATTTCCTGGGACTTTTGCGCTGCTCCACAGAGACCCCCACCGAAAAACTTGACCAGCTGATTATCATAACTCGACCCCCCCATTAAAATCAACGGCGCGATCAGGTTTGCTGAATTAATGCTACTGTGATTGCCACATTCACTTAGACCATTACAGAATGGCGCTGGATGGCTCAGAATCAGTAAAGTATTCAATCGCTCCGCAAATTGCTTTATCGGCAGCACCTCCCAAACCCACGACCTCCACCACCTAGAAGGACAAGGGATGCATATGCAGGGTAACACCATCACCTCCAAGTTCAACCTCCAAGTCACACACCATCCCGACTTGGAAATATATCGCCGTTCCTTCATCGTCGCTGGGTCAAAATCCTGGAACTCCCTTCCTAACAGCACTGTGGGAGCACCTTCACCACATGGACTGCAGCAGTTCAAGAAGGCGGCTCACCACCACCTTCTCAAGGGCAATTAGGGATGGGCAATAAATGCCGGCCTTGCCAACGACGTCCATATCTCAAGAATGAATTTTAAAAACAGGTTGCCTGTGGGTAACATTTTTACTGACTTGTTCGAGGAACTTCATTAAAATCTTAAAACCTCAATTAAGGAATAAACTAAGTGTTTTGACAGCCAGGCATGCACTGACTTTCCCCCCGACTGGTATTGTTTTGATATTATGATTTATTCAAGCTTGTGCGCTAAACATGGATAGCAACCAGTAATCAAATATGGCTAGGGATCGCTCCCAGTTCAAGAGACAATCCTATGCATACGGGTCACTTGTTAATGCTGATTTATATATTTATACTGCTTCAGTACAGACTCATCTATCAAATTAAACCTGACCGAGACATACAAACTGAGACCCTGCTCCACATAATCAGCCATTGCTCCTAAACGTGTCCCTATTATCCCATTCAGCCTCGGGTCCCGGAACCTTGGATGTGTCTCAGGCACTGGCCGCACCACTCTCCTTCCACCGCTATACTCGCTGTGGCCTCCTCTAATTAGTTATCCAGCAAACTGTGCAGTGAATTTGCCACTGGTGGATTGGGGAGAACAACAATCTAACTTACAGCATTTGTGGCCAATATCTGATGTCAAGAAAGATGTCAAGGCATTGGAGTGGGTGCAGAGGAGATTTACCAGAATGGTACCAGGGATGAGGGACTTCAGTTATGTGGAGAGACTGGAGAAGCTGGGATTGTTCTCCTTAGAGCAGAGAAGGTTAAGGGCAGATTTAATAGAGTTGTTCAAAATTATGAGGGGGTTTGATAGCTACAACACTGGCATCTACCCGACAATGTGGAAAATTGCCCAGGTATGTCCTGTCCACAAAAAGCAGGACAAATCCAATCCAGCCAATTACAGCCCCCATCAGCCTACTCTCAATCATCAGCAAAGTGATGAAAAGTGGCATTGACAGTGCTATCAAGTGGCACTTACTCACCAATAACCTGCTCACCGATGCTCAGTTTGGGTTCCGCCAGGACCACTCAGCTCCAGACCTCATTACAGCCTTGGTCCAAACATGGACAAAAGAGCTGAATTCCAGAGGTGAGGTGAGAGTGACTGCCCTTGACATCAAGGCAGCATTTGACCGAGTGTGGCACCAAGGAGCCAGAGTAAAATTGGAGTCAATGGGAATCAGGGGGAAAACTCTCCAGTGGCTGGAGTCAAATCTAGCACAAAGGAAGATGGTAGTGGTTGTTGGAGGCCAATCATCTCAGCCCCAGGACGTTGCTGCAGGAGTTTCACAGGGCAGTGTCGTAGGCCCAACCATCTTCAGCTGCTTCATCAATGACCTTCCCTCCATCATAAGGTCAGAAATGGGGATGTTTGCTGATGATTGCACAGTGTTCAGTTCCATTCGCAACCCCTCAGATAATGAAGCAGTCCGTACCGCAAGACATGGACAGAGATCGATAGACTTCTAGACATTAAAGGCGTCAAGGGATATGGGGATAGTGCAGGAAAATGGCGTTGAGGTAGAAGATCAGCCATCATCTTGTTGAATGGTGGACCAGGCTCGAGGGGCCAGATGGCCTACTCCTGCTCCTATTTCTTATGTTCTTATGGACAACATCCAGGCTTGGGCTGACAAATGGCAAGTAACATTCATGCCAGACAAGTGCCAGACAATTACCATCTCCAACAAGAGAGTGTCTAACCACCTCCCCTTGACGTTCAACGGCATTACCATCGTCGAATCCCCCACCATCAACAGTGTCCTAGGCCCAACCATCATCAGCTGCTTCATCAATGACCTTCCCTCCATCATAAGGTCAGAAATGGGGATGTTCGCTGATGATTGCACAGTGTTCAGTTCCATTCGTAACCCCTCAGATAATGAAGCAGTCCGTGCCCGCATGCATCAAGACCTGGACAACATCAAGGCTTGGGTTGATAAGTGGCAAGTAACATTCGCGCCAGACAAGTGCCAGGCAATGACCATCTCCAGCAAGAGAAAGTCTAACCACCTCCCCTTGACATTCAATGGCATTACCATCACCAAATCCCCCACCATCAACATCCTGGGGGTCACCATTGACCAGGAACTTAACTGGACCAGCCACATAAATATTGTGGCTATAAGAGCAGGTCAGAGGCTGGATATTCTGCGGCGAGTGACTCACCTCCTGACTCCCAAAGCCTTTCCACCATCTACAAGGCACAAGTCAGGAGTGTGATGGAATACTCTCCACTTGCCTGGATGAATGCAGCTCCAACAACACTCAAGAAGCTCGACACCATCCAGGACAAAGGAGCCCACTTGATTGGCACCCCATCCACCACCCTAAATATTTACTCCCTTCACCTACAGCGTGTATCATCCACAGGATACACTGCAGCAACTCGTCAAGGCTTCTTCGACAGCACCTCCCAAACCCGCGACCTCTACCACCTAGAAGGACAAGAGCAGCAGCACATGGGAACAACACCACCTGCACGTTCCCCTCCAAGTCACACACCATCCCGACTTGGAAATATATCGCCGTTCCTTCATTGTCACTGGGTCAAAATCCTGGAACTCCCTTCCTCACAGCACTGTGGGAGAACCGTCACCACACGGACTGCAGCGGTTCAAGAAGGCGGCTCACCACCACCTTCTCGAGGGCAATTAGGGATAGGCAATAAATGCTGGCCTTGCCAGCGACGCCCTCATCCCATGAACGAATTTTTTAAAAAGTAGGTAAGGAGAAACTGTTTCCACTGGCAGGAGGGTCTGTAACTAGAGGTCACAGTTTTAAGGTAACTGGCAAAAAATCCATGGGGAAAATTAGTAGAAATTTTTTTACGCAGTAAGTTGTTATGATCTGGAATGCACTGCCTGAAAGGGTGATGGACGCAGATTCAATAGTAACTTTCAAAGGGGAATTAGATACTTGACAAGGAGAAGTTTACAGGGCTATGGGGAAAGAGCAGGGGAGTGGGAATAATTGGATAGCTCTTTCAAACAGCCAGCACAGACATGATGGGCTGAATAGCCTCTTTCTGTCTTGTAATGATTCTCTGATCTCCATTGCAGAAAATTCCAGGCCTATGTGTTACAACATCATAAATGTGATCAAAAGGAAAGAGGCAGATTTTCCATTTTCACACTTGGATGTTAAACAATCGCTGGGAGTGTATTGAGGAAAATTGGATGGGGAGGTTCACCTGCCCATAATGACGCTGCCAAATTTCCATCCATTTAATTTAATCAGATGGAAAATCAGCCATGCTCCATTAGGGTCCCCACCTGATTTTCTTCTACTTGCTCTACACAAGAGATTTCTTAGCACCCAAGCCCGAAAGAAGAAAATCTGCCTCAAACATTTCTTCCCCTGGCTGGAGAGTCTAAAACTAGAGGGTTCAGTCGGGGATGCGCAAGAGGCCAGAATTGGAGGAGCGCAGAGATCTTGGAGGGTTGTAGGGCTGGAGGAGGTCACAGAGATAGGGAGGAGGTGAGGACATGGAGGTAATTGAAAACAAGGATAAGAATTTTCAAATCGAGCCTTTGCCAGACCAGGAGCCAATGTAGGTCGGTGAGCACAGGGGTGATGGGTGAATGGGACTGGTGCGAGGCACTTTGACACAAAATTGACAAAAAGATGTCTTTTTTTAAGAATTCCTCTTGATTCTCCTGATTATAAGGGTGAATGAAAGGTAGCGTGCACTGAGACATCTTTAAAATTAACAATGAAAGACAGGAGCCATTAAAAATGCGATATGCAATATAAAAACAGTGAATCTACCATTTGTGCAGCATATACCCCGTTTTAACTGGCCGTTAATTTTAATTGAACAAATACCTTTTTGTTTTACTAGCCTGATAACGTTCTGGGATATGTAAATTTTTATGAAAGATCTTACAAGCCTATAAGAATCGATGTTGACAGCTTTACAGCGGAGATCTGTGTAAAAATATTTGCTTTGATTACAGCACATTGCTGAGCTCTGTACCAGTCTTTATTGATGCCATCGTACAGCAAGCTTTGGCTTCAGTGTCTCAGGCCTCCTTGTGGTTTCAGTACAATAACTTGCTGGGTCATTAAAAGCAACCTGCACCGCATCGAGTGAACACGTCCCAAATCTTCCAGCAAGTAAAAAGGGGCTCCCACATTAAAAAAAAACTCCTTTCGAATGCCATTAGCTAATGAAGCTCGTAAACTCAGACCAAAGTATTTCAAGTTTTATTTACACGCCACGTCTGGGGCGGGATTTTATTCATTTTAATTTAAGTAAGTCTCCCACCTTCAGTGTGAAAGCCCCTCGGCCTGCTGCTCAGATCATCTGGTCTACATTATTCATACACTAATAGACCTGGGACAATATTAAAATTGAGAGGGAAAAAAAAGAACAAGTCGGGGAGATAGTTAAGGTAAAGTCCCCTTCAGCACTTAACTCGACAACAAATGAGAGTCTCTCCCCGCCGCCCTCACTGCCCCCCACTTAGCTCACGATAGCTTGATAGTAAAATAAACAGGCGACTATTCTTCAAACAGTAGCCTTGTCTGTGCAGTGCGGTCATCTGCCGAATAATGAAATATCCTGCAGCAATGTCAATACGTCCAAATGAGGAGTTTGGAGATAATTGGTATCATTGCTGTTTGAAAAACAAAGACAGGTCCCTCTCCATCGCCCAAATGATGTCAAACATCTCCCAGCATAATATCCCTCGTGCTCAATATAAACCAATTAAGATCATTGCAGTTTCTTTTTCATTCCTCTGACAATGGAAAAGGTTAATGGAGGTGTAGCTAGTGCCGAGGTTCTATCGGTCAGTTGTTTTAAGAATGCAGACCCTATGCCATTGCGGTGCCTGTGTCATTACTACGCCTGTCATTATAGAACCTGTTTCATTACAGAGCCTGCCATTACAGAGCCTGTGTCATCACAGAGCCTGTCATTACAGAATCTGTTTCATTACAGAGCCTGTCATTACAGAATCTGTGTCATTGGAGCCTGTCATTACAGTGCCTGTCATTACAGAACCTGTGTCATTACAAAGCCTTTGCATTATAGATCATAAGACCATAAGAGATAGGAGCAGGAGTAGGCCATTCGGCCCTTCGAGCCTGCTCCGCCATTCAATGAGATCATGGCTGATCTGATTTTTACCTCAACTCCACTTTCCCGCCCTTTCCCCATATCCTTTGACTCCCTTGCTGATCAAAAATTTGTCTAACTCAGCCTTGAATGTATTCAATGACTCAGCCTCCACAGCTTTTTGGAGTAAAGAATTCCAAGGATTCATAACCCTCTGGGAGAAGAAATTCCTCCTCATTTCTGTCTTGAACAGGTGACCCCTTATTCTGAGACTCTGCCCCCTAGTTTTAGATTCCCCCATGAGGGTAACATCCTCTCAGCATCTACCCTATCGAGTCCCCTCAGAATCTTGTATGTTTCAATAAGATCTCCTCTCATTCTTCTAAACTCCAATGAGTACAGACCCAACCTGTTCAATCTTTCCTCATAAGACAACCCTTCCATACCCGGAATCAACCTAGTGAACCATCTCTGAACTGCCTCCAATGCAAGTATGTCCTTCCTTAAATAAGGGCACCAGAATGTACGCAGTACTCCAGGTGTGGTCTCACCAGCACCCTGTACAGTTGTAGCATGACTTCCCTGCTTTTATATTCTATCCCCCTAGAAATAAAGGCCAATATTCCGGATTACCTGCTGCACCTGTAAGTTTACTTTTTGTGTTTCATGTACGAGGACACCCAGATCCCTCTGTACCACAGCATTTTGTAGTATTTCTGCATTCAAATAATATTTTGTTTTTTTATTTTTCCTCCCAAAGTGGATGACTTCACATTTTCCCACATTATATTCCATCTGCCAAATTTTTGCCCATTCGCTTAACCTGTCAATATCCCTTTGCAGACACTTTGGGCCCGATTGTACCAGGGGTGCGGGTACTCGGCGGGTAGGCCAGCGGGCGCGTTTTCAACGCGCCCGGTGAAATTAGTGGGTTGCCCGCGCGATCGCAGCAGGCAACACACTAATTGGATCCACTTACCTGCTCCTCCGGGTTCCCCGATGCTGATCTGCGCGTCGGGCGGGTTGCGCATGCGCAGTAAGATCTGTCAGCTGGAGGCGCTCTATTTAAAGGGGCAGTCCTCCACTGACAGATGCTGCCACAAACAGCAAAAATTACATCATGGAGCAGCCCAGGGGGAAGGCTGCTCCCAGTTTAATGATGCCTCACCCCAGGTATCATTAGATGGGGTGAGGAGGAGGGGGAGGACAGAGATCTTCCCCCCGGCGGGCGGGAGGAAGCGGCCCACCTCTGCCACAAAGAAGGCCTGGCTCGAGGTGGCAGAGGGGGTCACCTGCGCCACCAACATATCGCCCACCTGCATACAGTGCAGGAGGCGCTCCAATGACCTCAGTAGGTCAGCAACAGTGAGAACACGTAGTCTTTCCCCTACACTACGCCTGCCACAACACTGCCCCCACCCCACATCTCCTTCGGCACTGCCAACACTACTCTGTCACATGACCCCTCATACCCACTCAAACCTCATCCTCAACTTACCTGCACCTACTCACCTCGCGAGTACTCACCCCACCACTACCACGCAACCCAATCCTCATATAATCTCATGGCTCTATCCCATACTCACCCTCTCGTGCATCTCTCTCACGGCCAGCCTCACTCAACCTGCCACCACCTGTGTTGCAGCCACAGGGCATGCATCACATATGTGCAGTAGGCAGCGTAAGGCAAACGTGTCGTGAGCATGAAGGGGATGCACAAGGGTGTTTGAGGGATTGTCATGGTTCTTACTTCAATTGAATTAAAGAACAACTCACATCACACATTATATTGGCACCACTACTGCCATGTCTTCGCGAATCCTGTCCGGTTTGTGCAATAATGCCCGCTCCTGGATATCCCTATGAGGACCCACCACTGATGCCACCCAGTGTGTCACTGCAGAGTGGGTGTAGGTGTATTTGCAGGGCTCTTCTGCGCAGACGACTGAGAGACATCGGTGATGTCCCCGGTTGCAGCCTGGAAGGCTGTGGAGCAGAAGTTCGGGAGGGCAGTGGTGACTTTGACAGCGACAGGTAGGAAGATGGTGCACGGGCCAGCCAGGAGCAGCTCGGCATGAAAGAGGCTGCAGATGTCCACGGCTACATGTCGAGTGACTCTGAGCCTCCGTGTGCACTGCTGCTCAGAGAGGTACAGGAAGCTGAGCCTCGGTCTGTGGATCCTGTGGCGAGGGTATTGCCCTCTGCGACGCATCTCTCTCTGCGGTAGCCCTCCCTCCTGCTGTGCAGGTGGATGTGTCACAGCACTCTGTTGTGGAGCTCCACGTGTCAGAGGTGGACGGCGTGGATGGCGAGGCTGGTGAGGCTGGTGATGCCGTTCGCCCTCCGAGGAGGTCATGACTGCAGCTACGGCGGCCCCCATCCGCAAGATGTACATCTGAGGGGGTCCGCAATGTAGATACATGTCTCCGGACCCCGGCGTAAGTGTGCAGGTTGGTGACTTCGACCATCAGGAGGAGGGTGGTGGAGGCCAAACTTTGTCCCAATTGACAGAGCGGCCTCCTGCAATGGCTGAGGGTCTCCCCCCACCCCACCTGTCAAATGGACCTTTGCAGCTGCCACAGGCTGACGGCTGCAACACGTCCATTTCAACTGGGACTGTTTCCCCCAGTGTGTGAAACAGTCCCATGTTTATCCAAAATCACACACAGTCCCTTAATCAGGTCAGTTAATGACCTGAACAACCAAAGTAAATACACTCAAGTGGCATCCCGCTGGCTTTAATTGCCTGCGGGATTCCCACCAGCGGGGGCTGCGCAAGCACCCCCGCACGTCAGCGCGGAACCCGGACGTGGGCGGGATCGAGGCGCGATCCGGTCACGTGCCTGGTTATCGGGATTTTCGGGGCCCCCCCGCTGGAAACCCACAGGAAACCCGACGGTAAAATCGAGCCCTTTGTGTCCTCATCGCAACTTGCTTTTCAACCTATCTTTGTATCATCAGCAAATTTGTCCACAAGACACTCTGTTCCTTCATCCAAGTCATTGATATATATTGTAAATAGTTGAGGCCCCAGCACTGAGCCCTGCGGCACCCCACTAGTTACAGATTGCCATTTTGAAAATGACCCTTTTATCCCGACTCTTTGTTTTCTGTGAGTTAGCCAATCCTCTATCCATGCCAGTATATTACCCCCAACACCATGAGCTCTTATCTTGTGCAATAATCTTTTATGTGGCACCTTATCGAATGCCTTTTGGAAATCCAAATATACTGCATCCATTGGTTCCCCTTTATCCACCCTGCCCATTACTTCTTTAAAGAACTCTAATAAATTTGTCAGACATGATTTCCCCTTCATAAAACCATGTTGACTCTCCTTCATTGTATTATGAGTCTCCAAATGTCCTGCTACTACTTCTTTAATAATGGATTCTAGCATTTTCCCAATGACAGATGTTAGGCTAACTGGTCTATAGTTACCTGCTTTATGTCCCACTCCCTTCTTGAATAGGGGTGTTACGTTTGCGGTTTTCCAATCCACTGGGACCTTTCCAGAATCTGGTGAATTCTGGAAGATTACAACCAATGCACAACAATGTAGCCACTTCGTTTAAGACCCTCGGATGCAAGCCATCAGGTCCCGGGGACTTGTCAGCCTTTAGACCCATTAGTTTACCTAGTACTTTTTCCTCTAGTGATAGTGATTGTTTTTAGTTCCTCCCTCCCCTTTGCCCCTTGATTTTCTATTATTATTGGTATGTTATTAGTGTCTTCTACTGTGAAGACAGATACAAAATATCTGTTCAATTCCTCTGCCATTTCCATGTTTTCCATTATTATTTCCCCAGTCTCATCCTCTAAGGGACCAATGTTCACTTTAGCTACCCTCTTCCTTTTTATATACTTGTAGAAGCTTTTACTGTCAGTTTTTGTATTTCTTGCTAGTTTACTCTTGTAATTTATTTTCTCCTACTTTATTATTCTTTTAGTCATCCTTTGCTGGTTTTTAAAGTTTTCCCAATCTTCGGGCTTACCAGTAATCTTTGCCATGTTGTATGCTTTTTCTTTTAACCTGATACCATCCTTGACTTCCTTAGTTAGCCATGGTTGGTTCACCCTTTTTGTGGAGTCTTTCCTCCTCACAGGGATATAATTTTGTTGTGAGTCATAAAATATATTTTTTAATGTTTGCCACTGCTAATCCACCATCATACCATTTAAGCTGTTTACCCAGTCCACTTTAGCCAATTCCACCCTCATTCCTTTATAATTGCCCTTATTTAAGTTTAATACAGTAGTTTCAGACCCAAGATCCTCACTCTCAAACTGGATGTGAAATTCTATCATGTTATGATCACTGCTACCCAAGGGATCCTTTACTTTGAGATCATTAATTAATCCTGTTTCATTACCGATTACCAGATCCAAAATGGCCTGTTCCCTGGTCGGTTCCCTGACGTATTGGTCTAAGAAACAGTCCCTAATACACTCTATGACTCCTCCTCAGGACTATTTTTGCCAATTTGATTTGTCCAATCTATGTATTATTGCATTACCTTTTTTACAAGCCCCCCTTATTTCCTAATTTATATTTTGCCCTACAGTGTAGCTACTCTTAGGGGGCCTATATACTACTCCCACCAATGATTTCTTTCCCTTGCTATTTCTTACCTCCACCCAAATTGATTCGACATCTTGATCTTCTGAGCCAAGATCATTTCTCACTATTGTACCAATTTCATCCTTTATTAACAGACCTACCCCACCATCTTTACCTTTTTTCCTATCCTCCCAAAATGTTAAATAACCCTGAATATTTAGCTTCCAACCTTGGTCACCTTGCAACCACGTCTCTGTAATGGCCACGAGATCATACCCATTTGTTTCAATTTGTGCCGTCAATTCATCAATCTTATTACGAATGCTGCGCGCATTCAGATAAAGAACCTTTAATTTTGCCTTTTTACCATTCTTTCCTACCCCGGCCCCATTTGATAGAGCACTCTTATGTTTGTACTCTCTGTCCCTTCCTGACACATTCTGTTTATCATTACCCCCATCACTTTCCTGTACTACTTCCTTGTCTTTTCTCTTTATTAATCTAAACTTCGACCCACCTGAGCCCTCCCCCCCTCTATTTAGTTTAAGGCCTTCTCTACCACCCTAGTTATTCAGTTTGCCAGAACACTGGTCCCGGCATGGTTCAGGTGAAGCCCGTCCCAACGGAACAGCTCCCTCTTTCCCCAGTACTGGTGCCAGTGCCCCATGAATCGAAACCCACTTCTCCCACACCAATCTTTGAGCCACACATTCATCTCTCTGATCTTATTTATCCTGTGCCAATTTGCTCGTGGCTCAGGTAATAATCCGGAGATTATCACCTTTGTGGTTCTGCTTTTTAATTTAGTCCCTAGCTGCTCAAACTCCCTCAGCAGAACCTCTTTCTTAGTCCTAACTATGTCGTTGGTACCTACGTGGACCACGACAACTGGATCCTCCCCCTCCCACTCCAAGTTTCTTTCCAGCCCTGAGGAGATGTCCTTAACCCTGGCAACACAGCCTTCGGGACTCTCGCTCTTGGCTGCAGAGAACAGTGTCTATCCCTCTAACTATACTGTCGCCTACTACAACCACATTCCTTTTTACTCCCCACACTTGAATGGCCCTCTGAACCACGGTGTCATGGCCAGTTTGCTCATCCTCCCTGCAGTCCCTGCACATGTCAGCAAGGGCTGCAAGAACCTTGTATCCCTATTGGACAAGGGCAGAGGCTGAGGCTCCTGCAATGCTACCTCCTGGATCCCCGTACCTGCCTCACTCGCAGTCACACCCTCCTGCCCCTGACCACGTGCCAATTCTACAGTATTTAGTCTGAAGGGCGTGACTGCCTCCTGGATCAAAGTGTCCAGGTAACTTTCTCCCTCCCTGATGCATTGCAATGTCTGCAGCTCGGACTCCAAGCCTGTGTCATGACAGACCCTGTGCCATTACAGAGCCTGTGCTATTACGAAATCTGTGTCATTACAGAGCCTGTGCTATTACAGAGCCCATGTTATTACAGACCTGTTCCATTACAGAGCTCAGGCCTCAGGTTAAAATGGCAAGTCAGGCCCCGATGACATCATCGGATCCCGATATGTCTATTTAAAGAGGACCCCACTGGCTAGGGGGCGGGTTTCCTTGCCGCCTGCGGGAGAGGAGTTGGTAAGTCTCCCCACCCAATTTTAACTGCCCCTGCCTGAGTCCCACCAGATAGTGGTGTTAAAATCGAGCCCATTGTGTCAGTGCAATTATTAACATTTCTTGTAATTAAAAAAACGTCTCTGGCAACATCCATTTGTGATAAGAAGTAATCACAAACAAGAGCTGATTGTTCTCGGACAACTTTTTGGGGGGCAGGTGCCAATCAACGTCTGTACTGCTAGCACTACAGTATATGAAAGCATTACATCACGCTGGAGTTATATGATTGTCAAATGGGAAAATAATACTGTAGAGGAGCAAAATCTGAAGGGCAGAAATTATAGCAGCACTTAATGAAATGGTTAGTCAATATAGCAAAGGACTGAACTGCAGAATTAAATCAGAAAGGCCAGTAAAATATGAATAGATCGGAGTGCAGCAACGATAGTGTAGGATGCAGGATGACAGAGTCCAAAGCAAGTGCTGACACAGCAGAATTGTACTGGCGCAGAAAGCAGCTTGTTTCACGATATGGGCATTCATTGTACATTGTACATTTTTGCACTCATAGAACAGATTACCAAATGTTGCTTCGTGACATTTTTAAATTAGAAATGAGGAATCTGTACTGAGCCTTATTTTAAGAGCCTTCACACATCCCCCGTTATCAGATGAGGAACTTTATGTGAAAAACTGAGGCAAAGCGAAACACAATATCCCAGATTTTGCTGGAGCAGAGAATCTCGCGACGTGTCCCTGTTATTAGACCTATTCGTGCAGGGTTAGATTTTTAAATATTTTGCCCACAAAGTTGCTGGAAATGCGAGCTGATAACGGCACGATGAGGGCGAAGGGACACCTGGGAACTTTTTTATTATTTGTTCATGGGATGTGGGCGTCGCTGGCAAGGCCAACATTTATTGCCCAACCTTAATTGCCCTTGAGAAGGTGGTGGTGAGCCGCCTTCTTGAACCGCTGCAGTCCGTGTGGTGAAGGTTCTCTCACAGTGCTGTTAGGAAGGGAGTTCCAGGATTTTGACCCAGCGATGATGAAGGAACAGCGATATATTTCCAAGTCAGAGGGGAACGTGAAGGTGGTGTTGTTCCCATGTGCCTGTTGCCCTTGTCCTTCTAGGTGGTAGAGGTTGCAGGTTTGGGAGGTGCTGTCAAAAAAACCTTGGCGAGTTGCTGCAGTGCATCCCGTGGATGGTACACACTGCAGCCACGGTGCGCCAGTGGTGAAGGGAGTGAATGTTTAGGGTGGTGGATGGGGTGACAATCAAGCGGGCTGCTTTGTCCTGGATAGTGTCGAGCTTCTTGAGAGTTGTTGGAGCTGCACTCATCCAGGCAGGTGGAGAGTATTCCATCACATTGCTGACTTGTGCCTTGTAGATGGTGGAAAGGCTATGGGGAGTCAGGAGGTGAGTCACTCACCACAGGATACCCAGCCTCTGACCTGCTCTAGTAGCTACAGTATTTATGTGGCTGGTCCAGTTAAGTTTCTGGTCAATGGTGACCCCTCCAGGATGTTGATGGTGGGGGATTTGGCGATGGTAATGCTGTTGAATGTCAAGGGGAGGTGGTTAGACTCTCTCTTATTGGAGATGGTCATTGCCTGGCACTTGTCTGCCGCGAAAGTTACTTGCCACTTATCAGCCAAGCCTGGATGTTGTCCAGGTCTTGCTGCATGCGGGCACAGACTGCTTCATTATCTGAGGGGATGCGAATGGAACTGAACACTGTGCTATCATCAGCAAACATCCCCATTTCTGACCTTATGATAGAGGGAACCTTAGTGAGCAATGGGATCAACAGTCTATCTCCTTCACTCAAGAGATTAAAGGATTGAGAAATAAACAGAGGAAGGACTGAGAAGGAGGGTGAATTAGAATGGGTGAATTCAATGTCAAATCAGGCACAGAAAGAAAAATAAAGAGAGGGAAAGAAAGATTCAATTAAGAGAGAGAAAAAAAAAGAGACAGAAAGGAAAAGTAAGAACATTTTTTAAAAATTAATAGCGGAACAGGCTCGAGGGGCTGAATGGCCTATTCATGTTCCTATGTTAAAATCTCCAACAACAATTCACAAAGGACTGAGACTCCAATCTTTTAATTGTTCACTTTCTGGGCAAGAGTGGTTGATTGGCAGTCATTAACAATTATCACTTTGTTAAAAGGATACTCACACTGTTAATTACTAGACTTAACTTTCTGTGGCAAGTTTAATGGACAATTAATGTGCAAATGCAGCAACTTCATGCACATCACGGGGAGGTTAAGTGAAGCGAAGCTAACAGTGGTGTGGCACAAATTGCCCAGCAACTTGTGGCGATTTGCAATTCATGGGGTGTCTCTTCCTCACCACAAGTTGCTGGGCGATTTGCACATTAATAACGGCGAGCGTCACTCAGACGCCGTTATTTTTTTCAGCAAATTCTGGGCCAATTTCTGCTATTGGAGAAACAAGTTGTCTAAAAATGTGTCTTTTGTGAGCAACTATTCACCCCAACAGGCTTTTGATTGAGGCCCTCTGTGTTACTTGGTTCTTGGTGGTGTGTTGTGTGATTAACACAGTGGACCTTGTTATTGTCACTTGCGAATTGCCACCCAAAAAGAGACAAAAAATAGCCTGAAGTGAGAACAGCAGAGTTTGACTGGGATTTAACCTTTTATTTAATGTAATCGCTGCATCATCGCAGTGTTCAAATCAGGCCTCGACTGGAACTCATTCTTTCCAAGACCCTCTTAACTGTGCTGTTCCTTATCTTTCTTGGTCTTCGTTCCCTGGAATTCATTCTTTCTAAGAGCCTCTTAACTGTGCCGTTCCTTATCTTCCTTGGTCTTCCTTCCCTGGGTTTCATTCTTTTTAAAAGCCTCTTAAGAGTCTTGGCTCTTCACTTCAGTTTCTCAGACATACTGCAAAAACGGCACCATCAATTTCTTGTTCTGAAGATTTTGATTACATTCTTTATTTGTGCGCTTATATTGCTAGGATTTTCATGCCATATTTACATTTGGAGCAGAGTGAGAGCAAGGCAAAGGCACTGGAATTTCCAGGTTGCTCTGACTCACTCAAAAATGCTGCCGCGGTGGATGGGGTAACTTTGCGTTGGCACCACTTTAACATCGGCAGTGCATAGTGCTTCTACTTGGACAATGACACTCCTGGTTTCAAAGGAGGCATGCAACCATTGTAACTTGGGCCATTGTGGCTGATGTGTCGTTAGTCAGTGCATTTCATTTGGGCTGGCAGGTTACATATAACAAGGGCACTAAATCTCACTGCATTAATGAGTTTTCAGGAGGCCATCTCTAAATCCTTCATTGGAGAGACTAGAGGAGCTGGGATTGTTCTCCTTAGACCAGAGAAGGTTAAGGGGAGAATTAGTAGAGTTAATCAAAGTTATGAGGGGTTTTGATAGAGTGAATAAGGAGAAACTGTTTCCACTGGCAGGAGGGTCAGTAACCAGAGGATACAGATTTGAGATAATTGGCAAAAGAGCCATAAGGGAGATGAAGAGAATTTTTTTACACAGCGAGTTGTTATGATCTGGAATGTGCTGCCTGAAAGGATGGTGGAAGCAGATTCAATAGTAACTTTTAAAAGGGAATTGGATAAATACTTGAAAAAGAGAAAATTGCAGGGCTATGTGGAAAGAGCAGGGGAGTGGGACTAATTGGATAGCTCTTTCAAAGAGTTGGCACAGGCACGATGGACCGATTGGCCTCCTTCTGTGTTGTAAGATTCTATGATTTAAACTCTGCAAAATTTGTTGTTGTTGCAAGGCCTTACTGCAACAGAATTTTGCAATGATTGCTAAAACTACAGGAGTAATTTTATTAAATCTGCACAGAGTCTCTCATGCCAGAAGCCCATATTAGTAGTTTGGGCACATCACCTCTCCTTCCCCCCCATGATTTTCTGATAGTTAATGGAGTGGTGAATCCCCAACGTCCCTCGCTAGAATTTTGAATTGGTAACTTAATAAGTTATAAATAACTTAATAAGCACGGTAAGTCCTTATGACTGCCAAACAACGCAAAAATTAACTTCTAAAAATGTGGAGTCTCATCACTCCTTACAGTAAGGAGCGATGAGACTCCACATTTTTAGACGTTAATTTTTGCGTTGTTTGGCAGTCATAAGGACTTACCGTGCTTATTAAGTTATTTATAACTTATTAAGTTTTTTAATTGAAACATTTTTTAAAATTATTTTTTTACTTTTTCCTTCCTTCTCTCATTTAATTCAATTATTTCTTACACTTTTTTTCGCTGTCTATAACTGTTTTTACAATGATTTTAATGTAGCTTTCACGTCCTGGATTTTAACATTGGAAGCCTGCAGGGACAGTTTCACAGCCAGTCAAAACGCTGCGATTTGATTGATTGAGGGGAGAGATCGACCCTCTCGCTTCTCCCACGAGTCCCAGCTTCACCTGAACTGACGCTGGGCTCGTCTCCGCTTCCTATTGCAGGAAGTGCACCCAGTAAGTCAATGGGTTAGTATAAACCACGAAGCAGCAAGCACTGTTGGTTCACTGCTCTGAGCAATTTCCACCCCAAGGTAAACGTTTCAGGTCAGTGATTTTACATCAGAACTGACTGATTTTTTTTTTACAATAGATATCAGTGCACAGAGATGGAGAAAGGGAAGTCGAGGACGGGAAGGGAAGAGGCAGAGATAGACCGCATGAAGGTAAGGGAGGGGTGGAAGTTAGAAGGAAAATTACTCAAATTCTCCAGCTCAGGGCAAGAACAGGAAACAAGGGACACAGTCATCGATGGACTGGAAGAAGAGGTCAGGGGGAAGGACCTGAGCAGGACTGAGATAAAGAGTGTTCAGCATATCCTATGGAAAGACAGGCATAGCTAGGATCCATGCGGGTTCCCATAGCAACAGCATTTATTTGGAGGAAGTGAGTGCCGTCAAAGGGGAAGTTGTTCAAAGTAAGAGCAAGTTCACATAGACGGAGGAGGGTGGTGGTGGGTGGGAACTGGTGGGGCCTCTGTTCAAGGAAGAAGCGGAGGTCCCGCAGGCCATCCTGTTGGAGAATGGACATGTAGAGCGACTGGGCGTCCATTGTGAAAAGGAGACGGTTAGGGCCAGGAAACTGGAATTGGTTAAAGTGGTGGAGGGTGTCAGAAGGGTTATTTATATTACTATGTTCAGCAGAAACCAGGCCCAGACCATTAGCTATGGTACAATATCATCTGATAGGGCAGGAAAGGGAAAGTTGGGATGTGATTTTTGTCTTTGTTGGGTTAATTATTGGATTCTTTCTTGCTGATCACAACGCACACAGGGTTAAATTTGATCACTGTTAGCTATATTTGCAGGCTGCAAAGATCAGGCTGGGGCTCTTTTCTCTAGAAAAGGGAAAGCTGATGAGTGACTTGATAGAGATCTTTAAAATGATGAAGGGGTTTGATAGGGTGGATGTAGAGAAGATGTTTCCACTTGTGGGGGAATCCAAAACTAGGGGTCATAAATATAAGATAATCACTAATAAATCCAATAGGGAATTCAGGAGAAGCTTCTTTACCCAGAGAGTGGTTAGAATGTGGAACTCACTACCACAGGAGTAGTTGAGGTGAATAGCATTGATGCATTTAAGGGGAAGTTAGGTAAACACATGAGGGAAAAAGGAATAGAAAGATCTGATGATAGGGTTAGATGAAGTTGGGTGGAAGGAGGCTCATGTGGAGTATAAACACCGGTTTGGACCAGTTGAGCCGAATGGCCTGATTCTGTGCAGTAAATTCTATATAATTCCATGGAAGAATAAATATCTCAATCTCATATGCAATAGGCATCAATATGCATTGTCAGGTTGTTTCTGTGGAACTAAAGGATGGTTTAATATGCTAATGGCTGTCGAATGCAGAGCCATTACTGTCATTCATTCCAGCAGTGTCCCTGATAGTCTGGTCATAACTGTCTGGACACCGGCGAATATCCTACAATCAGAGATTGATCCAAGTGTTTGGAACAGACCCACATGTTTTTCAGGACCAAGCATCCTGTGGGGTTTACAGTAAATGCTTATTTGGCAGCTGTAGTTGTGAGGCCAAAGACTATTTTGAATCCAATGATGTCTGACTACCTAAAAGTGGTTCTGAGAAATACTTACTTTTAATTACCTTTGTTCTGAAATTTGAAATTATATTTTGGCTTTTTTGCAGCAGGATGTCAGTTGTTCTGGGCTGTCAGGAGTACAAAGCTAATCAGAGGTCTCTGGGGCAATGTAAGAAGTAACAACCACATTTTAAAGTTTAATGTATGGTAGCCTAGCGGTTATGATACTGGCCTAGTAACTCTACAAGTTGTGAGTTCAAACCCCACTGGGGCAAAATGTTCTATGAAAGGTAAATTATCTCTTAAGAATTGAAAAATTGAGGAGAATGTAGACTTGCCAAATTGACATAAAACCCCAAATAGTTCACTAAGGTCCTTCAAGGAAGGCAGCCGTCCACCCCTACCCTGCCTGACCTACATGTGACTCCAGTCGCACACTTTGTGGTTGACTCTAAGTCCTCTGGGCAACTAAGGACGGGCAATAAATACTGCGTTGCCCACGTCCCATGACCAAACTTTAAAAAAAAATGCAAAATCAAATTCAATAAATCTGGTAACTTGTGGCCTGGCATCATGGAAGCTGCCATATTGCTGCAAAAACCCAATGGATTTACTGGTGTCCTTCAAAGAAGGGAACCTTACACCCCTACATGGTCTGGTCTACAGGTGACTCCAGTCCCATTCTCCATGGTTGACTTTTGTGTCCATTAGCCATGGGCACTAAATACAGCCTTGCCAGTATTACCCACACCCCAAGAACATTTTTTTTTTAATTTGAGGGTTAGTGCAGGTAGTGTCATTGTTGTATTGATGTTTTGAGAAGAATTTAATTGAGGTGTTTAAGATGATTAAAGGATTTGAAAGGGTAGATAGAGAGAAACTATTTTTTCTGGTGGGAGAGTCCAGAACAAGGGGGCATAACCTTAAAATTAGAGTTAGGCCATTCAGGGGCAATGCCAGGAAGCACTTCTTCACACAAAGGGTAGTGGAAATCTGGAAATCTCTCCCCAAAATTCTGATCAGGCCGCGGGCCAATTAAAAATGTCAAAACTGAGATCGATAGATTTTTGTTCGGTAAGGGTATTAAGGGTTACGGAACCAAGGCAGGCAGATGGAGTTAAGATACAGATCAGCCATTATCTAATGGAATGGCGGAACAGGCTCGAGGGGCTGAATGGCCTACCCCTGTTCCTATATTGAATAGTAAAGTTTGAGATGACTGTAAATGACTGTTTGTACTGAGTAATGTTCATTTACTGGTTTCACCTTCAATGCATTTGCCTGTTGGTTTATAGCCTCAGCCATGGTCTGACGGAATGCTTATTCTTCCACATTCTGAGATTGTGGCGATCACAAGGCAGCAGGAGTAAAATGACAAGGGTTTTCTGCCAAGCAGAGAGCTAGTGGTGTGCAGAATGCGATCCCAATGGTATCTCACCACCAACAAAGTGCTTCCTTGCTACTCTGGTGGCTGCTCTGCTGTCAATGAAAGAAAGCCAACTGCAGCTCCTGCAGTGCCAGATTCCAAATCAGCACTTTCAATGCACCGCACGTGCAAACTGAGAGGCACATTAACAAGCTCAACGAGGCCAACACAATGAATTTGTTATAACGTCACACAATCACTACATGTCGGGAGCAATCTGGCAAAGCATGAAGAAAGCGAAAAAAATCAACAGCACTACTGAAGTTATTCAATAGTAATACACAAATAGCGTGTTTGCTTTAAACACAAGACTCAGAAGTAACTTCCGAGCAGCTCATAGTAGGCATGCTAGGTAGGTGCATTTGTTCCTCAGGAGATCAGTTAGAACCCATCCTTACACAGCCAATGATATATACAACGACAACAACAACTTGCATTTATATAGTGCCTTTAACGTAGGAAAATGTCCCAAGGCGCTTCACAGGGGCGTTATAAGACAAAATTTGATACTGAGCCACATAAGGAAGTATTAGGAGGGAGTGATCAAAAGCTTGGTCAAAGATTTAGGTTTTAATGAGGGTCTTAAAGGAGAGCGAGGTGGAGAGGCAGAGAGGTTTAGGGAGGGAATTCCAGAGCTTAGGGTCTAGATGGCTGAAGGCACGGCCGCCAATGGTGAGGTGAAGGGACTGGGGAATGCAAAAGGGGCCAGGTTTTGAGAAACGCAAAGTTCTCAGAGGGTTGTAGGGCTGGAGGAGGTTACAGAGATGGAGACGGGCAAGATCATGGAGGGATTTGAACACGAGACTGAGAATTTTTAATTTGAGACACTGACCATTGTAGGTCAGCGAGCACAAGGGCGATGGGTGAGCGGGGTTTGATACGAGTTAGGATACGGGCAGCAGAGTTTTGGATGAGCTCAAGTTTAGGGAGGGTGGAAAATTGGAGGTTGGTCAAGAGAGCACTGGAATAGTCAAGTCTGGATGTTACAAAAGCATAGATGAGCGTTTCAGCAGCAGATGAGCTGAGGCAGAGGCTGAGACAGGCGATGTTACGGAGGTGGAAGTAGGCAGCCTCTGTGATAAGACGATATGAGGTCGGAAGCTCAGTTCAGGGTCATATAGGACGCCGAGGTTGCGAACAGTCTGGTTCAGCCTGAGTCAGTGGTCACAGAGGGAGATGGAATCGATGGTGAGGGAATGGAGATTGTGGCTGGGGCCGAAGACAATGGCTTTGCTCTTCCCAATGTTTAATTGGAGGAATAAAACCAAAATTGTTTTACATAACTTCACCCTGAAAAGGGGGCTTTACCAATGGATGAGGTTACAGAAGACGTAACCAATCTCAGGAGAAGACTTTAACCAAAAGTCAAAAGACATGTTTGTCTAAACAAGTGGAAGTTCAGTGCAGTGGGAAGGCAGTGACCCATTGAAAGCACTTTCACTTAACTGCATGAACAGCCAAAGTACAACAGTTATTTCCATGCGTTCAACATACTAGCCAAATAAAGCTTTGCCCCCATTATTGCCCTGAGCCTGACATCAGGACCTCCCACTACATCAACATTTTGTCACCGCCCACCAAAATCTGCCTCGTAGCAAAAGATCTATGAAGATAGGGAGAGGAAGTAAATAGAGTGGGAGGAGGCTCGTGTGGAGCATAAACACTGAATGGCCTATTTCTATGATGGATGTAACTCTGTGTAACTCTCAGGACACATTTGAGTGCGACTGCTGGTAAGTTTTATTCACCCTAACAGTATACGATGCTGGTGTATTCAATGGAGCAGAAATCACTCCCAAAATAACAGAGGATCTCACAGCGCTCTCCGTTGTTAGTGGCGAAATGGAGGAGCAAGTTCTGGTGTTTGCACATGCACAGTGAAACACGGAAATCCGGAACTTGCTCCTAGTGGTTCGCCAGTGATATGACAGCTTCGAATTAAAGGGCCATCGCATGCTGCAATCAGGGAAACCATTGAAAAAGTGCAAACTTGCTTATCTGCCCAGCTGGAAAGTAGGTATGCTCAAAAATACAGGTCTAAACTAAGACTTAACAGTGCAGTAAGTCTGAATGACTGCCAAACAACTAAAAATTAACTTTTAAAAATGTGGAGTCTCATGCTACTCCTTATTTTGATGGTTTTTGGTCTTTAAAATTTTTTTTAAAATTCAAAAACATTTTTTTTTACTTTTCCCTTCTGTCTCTTTAATTTAATTCAATTATTTCTTAGGCTTTTTAATAAAAAATATTATTTACAATGACATACAGAATACTAACCTTAAATGAATGAAGTCTGCTTGCCTGTTTGAGCAATGCAGCCTGAATCTGTGGGCGGGACTTCTCTTCCTGACAGATTTTGTGGGCGTGCCTTCTCCTCTCACAGACTTTTCCAGCCGCGCGGCAACTCCCGCTGCTCAGAGGCCGGGCTGATAGCGCACAATTCTTTAAAAGTTCAAATTCAAGCAATTCGACGCCACAGAGCCCGCAGCAAGTAATTTCGTCACTTTAATTCGCGGGAGCGGTGGTGAGCGTTACCTTGCCTCTCCGAGCGATTTCTGACCCAATGTGTTTTACCCTGGTGCTTCCCCTTTGTGAAAGTCTATGGCGTATGTTTTCTGCTGCCTTCTAACCAGCTGGAGGAAATGAAGTGAAAAACTACTGTATGTCAATGTTTGCCTCCAGGGTTGGAGATGGTGAAGAACACGTCCTCGTGAAGGGCCTGTAGATGACCTTGCAATGACAGGTACCACAGGTTTTGGAGTGTTACTTGCTACTGCTTTCTGCATTTTATTCTTTTTGGAGGTTGGACTCCTCCACATGACCCATGTTACCTGATATTGTGATGTGGAGATGCCGGTGATGGACTGGGGTGGACAAATGTAAGGAATCTTACAACACCAGGTTATAGTCCAACAAATTTATTTTAAAATCACAAGCTTTCGGAGATTATCTCCTTCGTCAGATGAATGAATGAAAAGGTTCTCAAATCGCATATCTTATACGATGTTGGGACAGCATCACACCAATCAAAAGGTGTCGTTGTTATTCAAACAGGCCAGTCACGGAGAACAGCACGTCCCAGTACACTCGATATACATTGTGTCTATTACACAGGCAGGCAGAAAGAAACTCAAAATGGCAGAGAGAGAGAGAGAATTTTAAAAAACATAGACATTTTTTCCCCCTTTTTGCTGGTGGGGTTACGTGTAGCGTGACATGAACCCAAGATCCCGGTTGAGGCCGTCCTCATGGGTGCGGAACTTGGCTATCAACTTCTGCTCGACGATTTTGCGTTGTCGTGTGTCTCGAAGGCCGCCTTGGAGAACGCTTACCCGAAGATCGGTGGCTGAATGTCCTTGACTGCTAAAGTGTTCCCCGACTGGGAGGGAACCCTCCTGTTTGGCGATTGTTGCGCGGTGTCCGTTCATCCGTTGTCGCAGCGTCTGCATGGTCTCGCCAATGTACCATGCTCCGGGGCATCCTTTCCTGCAACGTATGAGGTAAACAACGTTGGCCGAGTCACAGGAGTATGAACCATGTACCTGGTGGGTGGTGTCCTCTCGTGTGATGGTGGTATCCGTGTCGATGATCTGGCATGTCTTGCAGAGGTTGCCGTGGCAGGGTTGTGTGGTGTCGTGGACGCTGTTCTCCTGAAAACTGGGTAACTTGCTGCGAACGATGGTCTGTTTGAGGTTGGGTGGCTGTTTAAAGGCGAGCAGTGGAGGCGTGGGGATGGCCTTAGCGAGGTGTTCGTCGTCATCGATGACATGTTGAAGGCTGCGGAGAACATGGTGTAGTTTCTCTGCTCCAGGGAAGTACTGGACGACGAAGGGTACTCTGTTGGTTGCGTCCCGTGTTTGTCTTCTGAGGAGGTCTATGCGATTCTTCGCTGTGGCCCGTCGGAACTGTCGATCGACAAGTCGAGCGTCATATCCCGTTCTTACGAGGGCGTCTTTCAGCGTCTGTAGGTGTCCATCGCGTTCCTCCTCGTCTGAGCAGATCCTGTGTATTCGTAGGGCCTGTCCATAGGGGATGGCCTCTTTGACGTGGTTGGGGTGGAAGCTGGAAAAGTGGAGCATCGTGAGGTTGTCCGTGGGCTTGCGGTAGAGTGAGGTGCTGAGGTGCCCGTCTTTGATGGAGATTCGTGTGTCCAAGAAAGAAACCGATTCTGAGGAGTAGTCCATGGTGAGTTTGATCGTGGGATGGAACTTGTTGATGTTATCGTGTAGTCTCTTCAGTGATTCTTCGCCGTGGGTCCATAGGAAGAAAATGTCGTCGATGTATCTGGTGTATAGCGTTGGTTGGAGGTCCTGTGCAGTGGAGAAGTCGTGGCAAATGGAGTTCAATGTGGAGAATTGAGTGTGCATGTAGACAAATCACTAAAAGCTAGTGGACAGGTACAAAAAGCAATCAAAAAGGCTAATGAAATGTTGGCACTTGGTGCTAGGATACAAAGGGGAGGAAGTGATGCTTCCGTTGTATAGCACTTTGGTCAGACCTGATCTGCGGTTCTGCTGTTCAGTTCTGGGCACCGCATCTCAGAAAGGATATATTGGCCTTGGAGGGGGTGTAGTGCAGCTTCACCAGAATGATACTGAAGGTATCTCTCTGCCATTTTGAGTTTCTTTCTGCCTGCCTGTGTAATAGACACAATGTATATCGAGTGTACTGGGACGTGCTGTTCTCCGTGACTGGCCTGTTTGAATAACAACGACACCTTTTGATTGGTGTGATGCTGTCCCAACATAGTATAAGATATGCGATTTGAGAACCTTTTCATTCATTCATCTGACGAAGGAGATAATCTCCGAAAGCTTGTGATTTTAAAATAAATTTGTTGGACTATAACCTGGTGTTGTAAGATTCCTTACACCTGATATTGTCACATGCAAGGAGGCAAGTTGCTCCTTAAGACTGTGCTGTTGCTCCATCAACCACCATTTCAAAGGAGGTTCACTAAACTTTGTACCTCCTTAAAACTGAGGAAGGGCACTCTGCATGCTCGGCCTCCATTCTCCACCAGCTGCTCCTCCACTACCACCACGTCTACTAGTCCTTGTTCACCATTGCTTTCTCCTAACACCATCACTATAAACTTGTCCCATTGTATGTGTTTGTAACACTCTTACCTCTAAGTCAGAAGACTGTGGATTTAAACTCCTCTCCAGGATTTGAACATAGAAACATGGGAACAGGAGTAGGCTATTCAGCCACACGAGCCTGATCCTCCATTCAGTTAGATCATGGCTGATCTGTACCTCAACTCCATATCGTTACTTTGATCGTTACCCTTACCTAACAAAAACCTAGCGATCTCAGTCTTGAAAGTTTCAATTGACCCCCCGCATCCACAGCCTGTTGGGTGAAAGCATTCCAGATTTCCACCATCCTTTGTGTGAAGAAGTGCTTCCTGATTTCACTCTTGAATGGCCTGGCTCTCAATTTAAGATTATGCCCCCTTGTTCTGGACTTCCTCAACAGAGGAAATCAGTTCTCTGTATCTACCCTATCGAGTCTTTTTATCATTTTCAACACCTCAATTAGATCAGCCCTTGAATTCAAGGGAATACAACACAAGCTTATGCAACTTGTCCTCATAATTTAACCTATTAACCTTCAGTATCATTCTGGTGAAGCTGCACTACACCCCCTCCAAGGCCAATATATCCTTTCTGAGATGCGGTGCCCAGAACTGAACAGCAGAACCGCAGATCAGGTCTGACCAAAGTGCTATACAACGGAAGCATCACTTCCTCCCCTTTGTATCCTAGCACTAAGTGCCAACATTTCATTAGCCTTTTTGATTGCTTTTTGTACCTGTCCACTAGCTTTTAGTGATTTGTCTACATGCACACTCAATTCTCCACATTGAACTCCATTTGCCACAATTTTGCCCACACACTTAATCTGTCTATGTCCCTTTGTACCTTCGCGATGCCATCTACATTTGAGCATCTAATCCATACTGACACTGCATTTATATAATGCCTTTCATGACCTCAGGACATCCCAAAGTGCTTTTACTGTCAATGAAGTACTTTTGAAGTGCCAGTCACTATTTTAATGTAGGAAACCCGGCAACCAATTTGTGCACAGCAAGGTCCCACAAACAGCAATATGATAAGACCAGATAATCTGTTTTAGTGATTTTGATTGCGGGATAAACATTGGTCAGGACAGGGGGAGACCTCCCCTGCTCTTCTTCGAAATAATTTCAAGGGATCTTTTACCTCCACCTGAGATGGCAGGCGGGGTCTCGGTTTAACGTCTCATCCGAAAGATGGCACCTCCAACAGTGCAGCACTCCCTCAGTACTGCACTGAAGTGCAGCATTTAAGATGATCCCATTCTTCAGACATTAAACCAAAGCTCCGTCTGATTGGTTCTATGGCTAAAATAAGGTATTAAAGGTTCCATGGTAGTTCTCAGAGAAGATCAGGGAGTTATTCTAGTACCCTGGCTTCTTTGAGACCCTTAGCCAGGTTTTCCTAATAGTTGAGACCTTGTTGACTGATTCAGTGACATTTTGCCACTCTTGGTGCCACTGTTGTACATTTGGAGATTGATCTTTCTCACCAGAAAACTACTTGTGTTTCTCCATGACAGAGACTCTCAGTACACACAGCACCTCAATGGTACTCCAAGGTTTTGTCAATTGTCATTGCATCATTTTAAACAAAATATTCACACTCTCAGCTGCATTAATAAACAGTTGGACATTTATAATAGTTAAATGATGAATTGGTTGCTTGAGAAATGTTGATGGATCATTATTACAGGTGCATAATGATTGACTGGTGGGTTTTAGTTCTGACTAATGAAATCTCAGGAATCACGGCCTCGAAATTGGATCACAAAACACCCACTTTTCAGGCAAAGAAGGGGCAGTGAAGGGTCCAATATGCCGTGTAGCGTTCACGCGCTCATTCCATGCTGGAACTGTGCTGCATGCTATATTGGTTAGGGTACTCATCCTGGACACCTGCCTGAAACAGGCGTTAGGCCTAGTGCCTATGCAAACCGAGGGCCTAACCCCTGTTTCAGATCCCTTTCCAAAATTGGTTCGCAACTGATTGCAGGATACACCATGCAAGCTGTGGTCAGTTTTCATGGGCCTAAAGCAGCCAAACCAGCAGTCCTGAAAGAGAAAGATGGCAAGATGGCCACTACCATGGCCATTGCTCCATTCGCAATTCCTCATATAATGGAGCAGTCCATGCCCGCATGAAGTAAGACCTGTCAAAATGCCATGGCTCCTACAGCAGGTCAGAGGCTGGGTATTCTGTGGCGAGTGGCTCATCTCCTGACTCCCAAAGCCTCTCCACTACCTTCAAGGCACAAGTCAGGAGTGTGATTGAATACTACTGACTTGCCTGGATGGGTGCAGCTACAAAAACACTCAAGAAGCTCGACATCACATAGGACAAAGCAGTCCACTTGATCGACAACCCATCCAATAGCCGAAACATCCACACCCTCCACCATTGGTGGACCGTGGCTGCAGTGTGTCCTATCTACAGGATGCATTGCAGCAACTCACCAATGGTTCTTCAGCAGCATATCCCAAACTCATGACCTTTGCCACCTGGAAAGAACAAGGGTAGCAGGTACAAGTAAACACCATAATTTCCAAGTTCCCTTCCAAGTCACACACCATCCTGACTCGGACACATACCAACATTCCTTCATCATCGCTGGGTCAAAATCCTGGAATTCCCTACCTAACAGCACTGTGGGAGCACCTTCACCACATGGACTGCAGTGGTTCAAGTAGAAGGCTCACCATCACCTTCTCAAGGACAACCAGGGATGGGCAATAAATGCCGGCCTTGCCAGCGACACCCACATCCTGAGAATGAATTTTTAAAAATGAAGGACATAGATATAAGATTAAATGTTTAATATTTATGTCAGAGAGCAGGAGAAATGTTTTTAAACAGAAGGTTATGAGGCTGTGGAATGCACTACCAGAGTTAATGATTGAAGCAGAGACCATGTCAACATTTAAGAATAGGTTAAATGGCTGACTGAACCAAAGGGAGATAAAGGGGTATGGAACAAGGTGAGCACATAGGATTAGGACTACAACTCGCGGAAGATAAACACCGACACGGACTGATTAGTCCAAACTTCCAGTTTCTACGTTGCAATTTCCGTGTAATACAGTGTGTAAAAAAAATTGTGGTTCACCTAGGATTGACATTGCTTTCAGGCAATCACAGTGCTAACTATCTGTTTCCCGCTCTCAGTAGCTAGCCTAGCATCCTTTACCGTGATTGCTAGTCAACGCACTGTGAGGTATGAAACCGACCTCATCAGGGGTCAGTCAACTTTCCGCCGTTAACTCTTCCTCAAAAAGAGTAACTATTTCTCCCGGCTGGAAACATGAGAGATTTCACTTAGAACTCTGAACAATAAAACAGAAATGGAAAATATACCTGAAGGATCAATCTAGGTTGCAATCGGAGTTGTTTAATTAACAAGTTATACTGTGGGTTCTGTCTGTCTGATATTCAGAGGTAACAGCTGGAAAAACGCGCAGCAGGTCGATCAGTACTTTTTAGCGAGTCTGAATACTATTCAGATGTAACAAGTGCTGATCTAAACATTTCTCATCCTGAACATTGAGGATATGTCACAGCCAGCTTCCAAATGTGATTTTTACTTTCACAGGTAATAACTCACAATCACGATTAGTGATCTATGATCAATATCACAAGTGGCAGCAAAAGTACAATATTGTGACTGGTCATGAACTGATTTAAGAAAACCAATTGCTCATGGGCCTGGGGGAGGGGTGGCTTCTGGCTGAGATGGGAAAGGACTCAATAATGTTATCAAGAAGGGAGAAACCTGGTGAGTTGAGAACTGAATCCATCCTAAAGCAGTGCTGTCCAATACATTAGCCACTAACCACATGTGACTAATTAGGAATCCAGATGTGGCTAATTGCATTTCTCATTAGTAAATAAAAAACGACACTGTCGTTGGCCATGTGATCTCAATACTCATTCGCGTTGCGTCTGCATGGGAACTTTAACCTTCTAGTGGGTTTGCTGGTAAAACAGTAAGACGTAAAGCAGAGTGTGTGAGTGTTTTTTCACCATTGTCAATTCTTTACTTCCTTGGTTACTGAATTGTGCTACAATTGGTTTGCTAAGTAAATATGCATGTGAAGTACATTTACCTGTATTGTGTGTGTGACTGTACGCAAGGCGTTTTCTACTAAGATTAGTGCATGTGGCTAAAACGGTGTCGCTGTAGCCACACCCGTGGCTAGTCAGCAATTGCTATTCGACAACAGTGTCCGAGAAGTCATCTCAGTAATGTAGTTAACCCTAAGGAGTTAACATCAAGGCAGAAATTATTGTCTGTGCTATACCCAGAAATGGTGTCCCCACCATTGGAAACTTATCCTATTCAAGGAAGATTTATTTCCTAATCTTCTTTAATTGTTGACGTTAGGGTTTTTTCCCTCTCTCTCTCTCACTCTGTTTTCCTATGTTTTGGTAACAAATTAAGTGGTCGTTTAGAACATTTAGGGTAATGGCGGCCACGGGGTAGGAAGGATGACCTCTGAAATGGATTAAAGCAGCCGACGGGATGGAACGACATTCTCAGAGACAAAAGTGGCAGCAGGTGGGGTTGGGGGCAGAGAGAAAGTTACAGAGGGAAGCAATGGTTTATGACGGCCTTTGGGAGACAAACAACAGAGAGACTGGCCTCGGGGAGAAAAGCGCACGAGAGAAGATCTGTTAATTGGGCACACTGCATCCCAGTCTTCTGGGATTTAGTGACATTACAAACTACCATTCTCAAGGACAACTGCAAGAAACTGAAAAATGCCATTTGGAGAAGAGTGCAGCGTTGCCCTGACAACCATCTCAAAGTGCATTATTTTACTTCTGAGAAAAAAAGCCATTTTTGCATGTGGAGCTTGGAATAATAGGGATGACAAGTTCTAGGATTCTCTGCACATCTGTCAGCTTCATAGAGCAAACAAATTGCTTTCCGCTGCAACGGCATTTTTCCAGGGTATTATTTTTTTCCCTCTGGATTCTTGAACTTTTCAATTCAGTTGTTCTCAGTAGTTTAAGTCATCCTGTCCACAATAACTCAGTAACTTCCAAATGTGCCCATGAAACATGGCCAGTCAGAACACTGCACATATTTTTTTTCTCTCGGCCAGAAGCCACAGTGTCTGCCAAGAGCTTAAGAATTATCACTTTCTTCCAGTCCGACTCGCTCTTAAAAAGAAAGGCTTTCTCTTCCAAACCTCTGAGCCAGGCTGTTTCAAACAGTCTCCTGTGGATTCACCTTGCATCTACCAGTCAGAAACATCAGCATTACAGCTGTGCAATCCCTTGGCCCATAGTAAGGCTAATTATAAGGTTGAGTTTAGGAATCCCAAGGTTCTTCCTTGCTCAGACCACACTGTGTATAATTCTGGTCTCCTTATTACAAAAAAATTATAGAGGCATTGGAGAAAGTGCAAAAATAATTTACAAGGATGATACTAGAACTGAGAGGATACACTTATCAGGAAAGGCAGAACAGGCTGAGGCTCTTTTCTCTAGAAAAGAGAAGATTGAGGGGTGACCTAATAGAGGTCTCTAGAATTATGAAGGGGTTTGATAGGGCAGATGTAGAGAAGATATTTCCACTTGTGGGGGAGTCCAAAACTAGGGGGCATAACTATAAGATAGTCACTAATAAATCCAATAGGGAATTCAGGAGAAATTTCTTCATCCAGAGAGTGGTCAGAATGTGGAACTTGCTACCACAAGGAGTAGTTGAGGCGAATAGCATAGATGCCTTTAAGGAGACACTAAATAAGTACATGAGGGAGAAAGGAATGGAAGGATATGCTTATAGGGTTAGATGAAGTAGGGCGGGAGGAGGCTCATGTGGAGAATAAACACCAGCAGAAACCTGGTGGGCCGAATGGCCTGTTTCTGTGCTGTAAATTCTCTGTAATTCTATGAATTTGGGTTCTAGACATGGAGCTTTCAATGCCGGGAGTTCATATGGATGGGAAAGTTAGTGGGCTCCGTGGGATTTTCCATCCATTACCACGAAGGGTCAGAAAATCCTTCAGGTCCTGCTCACCCCCCACCTGAATTCCCAACACAGCTCCACGCCAACAGTATAAATACTTACGGGTAGAAATTGGTCAGCATTGCGCCCGTTTTTGTAAAATGGGCACAACCCTGACCAACGTAGCAGTGGAACAGTCCATTTTTTAGGCACCTTCCATATTTTAATTAGGGGCCTAACATCTGTTGAAGGACCCACTCTGCAAAATTTGTTATTAATGAGTGGGGCCGGCAATGGGCCTGCTCCTGCTCAGGATTCTTCAGAGGCCCTTGTGGCCACCAACTAAAGGTAAGATTTTTTTGTTAACTATATATTTCTTCAAAACCTATGTGGAGCCTGGAGAAGCAGAAGTGCTCCCCCGACTCCGTCACGATCGCCCTCCCCTCCTCCCCACCGTTGCCCGGGCCGGTAGTTATCTCTGGGCCTCTGCTAGCGAGCCTAGCAGCTCGACATTCATGACCCACAATGCACGAGCTGCCTGTGGAGGCGTGGCAGGCGCTGGCAGCTTGAGCATACAATGATAATGAGGCCCGAACCCCAACTTCAGGCCTTGTAGATTGGGCACACCTTGTCTCCACAGCGCCAAGTCTGGGCCCGGATGAAATTCCACCCCATGAAGTCTGTCCTTACATTACCTGTCAGCTCCACAGGTTAAAGGGAAGTTCTGACTGACCCACTGATGTCTAACGGGGAGCAGCAGCCATGTGAACCTATACTGGTTGTCCTACTAATTCTCAGCAGTGCTCCCTTCATTGGGGGAGTGACACTCGCGGATGGCTGTGTAGCCAACTATGGAGCTGCAGGGCCTGTTTAATTTATATAGCACCTCATCACATCTCTTAGGACATCCCAAAGTGCTTAACATCCAATCAATCACTGTTGCTATGTGGACAAACAAAATAGCCAATTTGCACACGGTATGTTCCCACCAACAGCAGATGAGATGAATGGCCAGTTAATCTGTTATTGGTGGTTTTGTTTGAGCAAGGAATGGTGGCTAGGACAACCTCCTGCTCTTCTTTGAATTGAGTCAAATAATCTTTTATGTCCACCTGAGTTAAGAAAGAAAGAACTTGCATTTATAAAGCACCTTTCATGAAGTCAGGACATCCCAAAGTGCTTCACGTCCAGTGAAGTGTAATCACGGTTGTAATGTCGGATATGTGACAGCCAATTTGCGCACAGCAAGGCCCCATAAATAGCAATGTGATAATGACCAGATAATCTGTTTTAGTGATGGAGGTTGAGGGATAAATATTGGCCAGGGACACCAGGGAGAACTCCTCAACACTTCTTCGAAATAGTGATGTGGAATCTTTGACGTCTACCTGAGTAGGCCTCGGTTTACTGTGTCATCCAAAGGGAGGCACCTCCAGCATTCCCTCAGTAACGTACTGAGGTATCAGCCTAGATTATGTGCTGAAATCTTCGAGTGAGGCTTGAACTCACAATCTTCTTGACAAGGAGGTAAGAGTGCTACAAACAGAGGCAAGCTGACAAAAGGCCTCTCACCTGTGCCTGGGGCTATCTCTAATGCACCTGCATCAGCGCCAAGGGTCTCCTGTGCTGTATCACTTGCTTTGAGGTAGTCTCCATCGTCACGTGTAAGGATGATGTGATGAAGCATAACTGCCGCTAACATGAATTGCGACTTGCTGTGACTGTGCTACTGCATGCATGCCACGAGTGGAGGGCGTCTCATCATGATGCACACTGATCTGTGGGTAAGATAGCATAGTGGTTATGTTACTGGACTAGCAATCCAGAGGCCTGGACTAATAATCCAGAGAATGTAAATTCAAATGCCCCCCCATGGCTGTTTGAGAATTTGAATTCAGTTAAAGAAAGATTGGAAATTAAAAGCAAAAGCTGGTATCAGTAAAAGCTGTTGGATTGTTTTAATAGCCCAATTGATTCTCTGATGTCCTTTAGGGAAAGAAAGCTGCCTTTCTGACCTGATCTGGGCTATATGTGACTCCAGTTCCACACCAACGTGGTTGACTCTTAACTCTGAAGTGGACTAGCAAGCAACCGAGTTGTATCAAACTGCTACAAAGCAGCATTGTGGGAGTGCCTTCACCACACGGACTGCAGCAGTTCAAGAAGAAAACCCACCACCAATGGCAACTAGGGATGGGCACAATAAATGCCGGCCTTGCCAGTGATGCCTGCATCCGGAGAATGAATTTTTAAAAGTTCTGTGTGAGTTTAGGTTTGTCGTCAAGAAGATTTCTTTGCCGCCTCTCCCTATCACAACTGCTGGCATCACTCTTCTGACCCTTCCACCTGTGCCAATGAAATAACTGATGTCATTCTAGTAAACGTGAAAGGTTTTGTATCTCACCTTTCACATTCTGTAGCATCTGGTGCTGTATTTTGTTTCAATCATGCTTGCCTTATTGACGTCCCTCATAAAAATTCTACTCATCACACCTGGCATCTGGATCACTTTGAATCATCCTGAACCAGCTTTAATTCTACCTGCTACTTTTGTTAATCCACTATTAAACACAACATCTGTTCTGACGAAAGGTCTTCGACCTGAAACGTTAACTCTGTTTCTCTCTCCACAGATGCTGCCTCACTTGCTGAGCTTTTCCAGCATTTTCTGCTTTTATTTCAGATTTCCAGCATCTGCAGTATTGTGCTTTTGATTAAACACATCTTTATTGAGAAGGAGTGTCAATTGCTCTCCTGTAGTTCCCTCCAGCAGATGCTCTTTCCAATTGACACGTATTGTACTGTATATTGTTCATTGAATACTAGAGGGTCCCCTGATGGGAGCAAACATACTGCATCAATTACAATCCAAGATATCCTGTTATATTGAATGTTATATCCAGAGAGAATGTTCCAGAGAGTCTGAAATAAAAGCAGCCATTACATCACCACACCAACTTGAGTGCTTATCACACATAACACCAATCCCATTCGATTCTATGTTCATTAGCTTCCTGCAGATGACACAACCTCCATTCTTTTCACAGTACTGTGTCTGAATCATTACATCCAATCTCATTCATGGCCTTAATTAAATTCTTGTCTTATTTAGTTCTTCAAAGACAGTTTCTTCAGGGTAAATTTTAACCCCACGAACGGGTGGGTTGAGAGCAGGTGTGAAGGTAAAAATCGTAAAAAAAACTAAAACCCACCCCAACTTGCCTCTGGTTTTAATGGCAGTGGGTCGAGGGGTGGACAACCAAGCTGCTCTCAGGAGGCGGGTCAGACAGTGAAAGCTTTAATGGAGGCTGCGGGCCTCCATTTTGACAGGTTTTTTACTTTTAACTCTTAGGGGCCTGGATTCCTGGGCCTTCTGCATCACGTCACATAAGAGGAGGCGAGAAGGCCAGGATCAATGGGTAAGTGCCTTTACAGCACAGCTTGTGGGCCAGGAGGAGCTGGAGTGCTTCCCCCAGGCCCAACAAACCAACTTGCCGCGATTCCACACATGTGATCAGCAGACCCCACCCCCACCCCCACCTTCGAACCCTCCCGGATCTCCAAACCTTCCCATGATCTCCGACCAACCCTACGAATGACCCCCCCCACGATCTCCAATCCCACCACAATCTCCAACCCCCCATGACGAAGCCCCTGAAAACCCCCCAATGCCCACTGACCCTAATGACTTCCCCCGAAGTCTGACCTCCGACCCTCCAATCACCCCAACCCCAAGACCCCAATGACCACCCCCCATCACTGACCCCCCAATGACCCTGACCCCGACTCCCCGATGGCCGACCCCCTAATGACCCCCAACCTCCCCAATGACCGCCCCCCGGTGACTAACCCCCGATGACCACCAATCCCCTGATGACACCCGAACCTGGAACCCCCAATGACAGTGACCCCCCCAATGACAGACCACTGATGACCCCCAATCCCCGATGACCCCTACCGACCCGATGACCCCGACTCACCTGATGACCAACATACACGATGACCCGACACCCACATGATCCCCGACCTCCCAATAACCGACCCCCTGATGACCGCTGATCCCAACCCCCCGATGACCCCCAAACCTGACCCCCTGATGACCGACCGCCGATGACCTCTGATCCCCCAATGACCCCCAACTTCGACTCCCTACTCCCCCTCATGACCGACTCACCCCCCAGCTAAGGTTTACCTGCTGACATCAGCTCCCTGTCTGTTCTCCAGTCCGACTGTCAGCCAGCCTGTCAATCTGGCTGGCCTGTCAGGTGGGAAACGAACAAGAAAAATATAAAAGACGTCCTTACATCAAAACCGTAAGGAATTCCACCACCGCCCCCCTCCCCGCCCTCTTCCCGGCTCCCTGTTAAAATTTACCCCTTCATGTCTCTTACAGGTCTGATCAACAACTACCATCTCTTCCCTTTGCTGACCCCTCCCTTAGTCCTTCTTCAACTGTTGACATTCTTCTGGTCTCAAATGAAATTCCTACATCTAAAGCTGCCTCCAGGAAGATTGAGTTCCTTTTTTATGCCAACTAACTTTGATCCCTCTGTCAACTACTTTCAGCTCCCTATAAAAGCTGCTTCTACATCTGAGAGAGGATCTTCCAGCAATTCTCTCACACTTCCGGACAGCAATACAAGAAAAAACTACTTATCTGATAGACGGCTGATCACCTCTCACCCCCAACCGTTTGCTCCATTGAAAACTTTCTTGTATTTTCCTATTTTATAAATACTACTGTGGTTAGTACTTCTCTGAGTTCTCCTCTCTCTTGTTTCTTAGCAGCTCTACATCTGCTGTTCTACACACTATCTCATAAGAATATAAGAACATAAGAAATAGGAGCAGGAGTAGGCCATCTGGCCCCTCAAGCCTGCTCCGCCATTCAACAAGATCATGGTTAATCTTCTACCTCAACACCATTTTCCTGCACTATCCCCATATCCCTTGATGCCTTTAATATCTAGAAATCTATCGATCTCTGTTTTGAATGTACTCAATGACTGAGCCTCCACAGCCCTCCGGGGTAGAGAATTCCAAAGATTCACCACCCTCTGAGTGAAGAAATTTCTCCTCATCTCAGTCCTAAATGGCTTACCCTTTATTCAGAGACTCCCCAGCCAGGGCAAACATCCTCTCTGCATCTACCCTGTCGAGCCCTGCAAGAATTTTCTATGTTTCAATGAGATCACCTCTCATTCTTCTAAACTCTAGAGAATACAGGCCTAGTCTACTCAATCTCTCCTCATACGACAGGAATCAGTCTGGTGAACCTTTGTTGCACTCCCTCTATGGCAAGTATATCCTTTCTTAGGTAAGGAGACCAAAATTGTTCACAATACTCCAGGTACGGTCTCACAAAGACATCTTTATGCCTGTACTCAAATCCTCTTGTAATAAAGGCCAACATACTATTTGCCTTCCTAATTGCTTGCTACCCCTGCATGTTAGCTTTCAGTGACTCATGTACAAGGACACCCAGGTCCCTTTGAACATCAACATTTCCCAATCTCTCACCATTTGAAAAATACTCTGCATTTCTGTTTTTCCTACCAAAGTGGATAACTTCACATTTTTTTACATTATATTCCATCTACCATGTTCTTGCCCATTCAATTATCCTGTCTACATCCCCTTGAAGCCTTTTTGCATCCTCCTCACAACTCACATTCCCACCTAGTTTTGTGTCATCAGCAAACTTGGAAATATTACATTTGGTCCCCTCATATATATCAATATATACGTCAATGATTTGGATGAGGGGACCAAATGTAATATTTCCAAGTTTGCTGACGACACAAAACTAGGTGGGATCATGAGTTGTGAGGAGGATGCAAAGAGGCTTCAAGGCGATTTAGACAAGTTGAGTGAGTGGGCAAATACATGGCAGATGCAGTATAACGTGGATAAATGTGAAGTTATCCACTTCGGAAGGAAAAACAGAAAGGCAGAGTATTATTTAAATGGTGATAGATTGGGGAATGTTGATGTACCAAGGGACCTGGGTGTCCTTGTTCACCAGTCACTGAAAGCAAACATGCAGGTGCAGCGAGCAGTTAGGAAGGTAAATGGTATGTTGGCCTTCATTGCAAGAGGATTTGAGTATAAGAGTCTTACTGCAATTACACAGGGCCTTGGTGAGACCACACCTGGAGTATTGTGTGCAGTTTTGGTCTCCTTGCCTAAGAAAGGATATACTTGCCATAGAGGGAGTGCAGCGAAGGTTCACCAGACTGATTCCTGGGATGGCAGGACTGTTGTATAAGGAGAGATTGGGTCGACTCAGCTTGTATTCATTCGAGTTTAGAAGAATGAGAGGTGACATCATTGAAACATATAAAATTCTGACAGGGCTAGACAGACTGGATGCAGGGAGGATGTTTCCCCTGGCTGGGGGGTCCATAATGAGGGGTCACAGTCTCAGGATACGGGGTAGGACATTTAGGACTGAGATGAGGAGAAATTTCTTCACTCAGAGGGTGGTGAACCTGTGAAATTCTCTACCACAGATGGCTGTGGAGGCCCAAGTCACTGAATATATTTAAGAAGGAGCTAGATAGATTTCTAGACACAAAAGGCATCAAGGGGCATGGGGAGAGAGCAGGAATATGGTATTGAGATAGAGATTCAGCCATGATCATATTGAATGGCGGAGTAGGCTCAAAGGACCGAATGGCCTACTCCTGCTCCTATTTTTATGTTTCTACGTTTCATCCAAATCATTGATATAGATTGTGAATAGCTGGGGCCCAAGCACCGATCCCTGCGTTACCCCACTAGTCACAGTCTGTCAACCTGAAAAAGACCCGTTTTTTCCTACTCTCTGTTTCCTGTCTGTTAACCAATTCTCAATCCATGCCAGTATATTACCCCCAATTCCACGTGCTCTAACTTTGTTCACCAACCTCCTTTGTGAGACTTTATTGAAAGCCTTCTGGAAATCTAAATACACCACATCCACTGGTTCCCCCTTATCTATTCTACAAGTTACATCCTCAAAGAACTCCAATAGGTCTGTCAAACATGATTTCCCTTTCATAAATTCATGCTGACTCTGCCAAATCCTACTATTATTTTCCAAGTGTCCTGTTATCACATCCTTTTCTAGCATTTTCTAGCATTAAAAAATATTCTAGCATTTTCCCTACTACTGATGTCAGGCTAGCAGGTCTGTAGTCCCCTGTTTTCCCTCTCCCTCCATTCTTAAATAGTGGGGTTACATTTGCTACCCTCCAATCTGCAGGAACCATTCCAGAATCTATAGAATTTTGGAAGATGACAACCAATGCATCCACTATCTCTATAGCCACCTCTTTCAAAACCCTGGGATGTAGATCATCAGGTCCTTGGGATTTATCGACTTTCAGTCCCATTAATTTCTCTAGTACTATTTTTTTTACTAATACTAATTTCTTTTGGTTCCTCATTCTCGCCAGACCCTTGGTTCTCTAATATTTCTGGGAGGTTTTTTGTGTCATCTTCCGTGAAGACAGAAACAAAGGGCTTAATTTTATGAGGAAATTGGGGGTGCGTTGGGGGTGGAGGGGCTCCGAAAATTGCGGAAATCCCGTTTGGGTTCGGAAGCCGGCTCCAACCCGCCGACTTCCGAGTTTCCCACGGACGCACCTGTGTGCGCACGGGCATCCCGAAACCGAAGTCCCGCCGGCAATTAAAGCCGGCGCGATGACAGTTAAAGAGCCAAATGTGCCTTACTGAGGTACTTACGGCACTTTACTTGTGACAGATTACTTGGTTATAATGATTATTTACTTACTTGTGCAGCTTGCCCACTGCTTCTGATTCACACCTGGTTAAATCAGGCGTGAACGGCCGGATCAGGGAACAAGAAACTACATAAAGTACATCGAAAACCATTGCAGGAAGTTAAAACACAGAATCAACCTACCTTTCCACCCTGCTCCGATGTCTGAATGTCTCCCTCTCCAATGTCCCCCTCTTCACCCCTCCAATGTCCTCCTGATGTCCCCCACTTCACCCCCGATGTCCCCCACTTCAACCCCCCCGATCTCCCCCTCTTCACCCCCTCAATGTCCCCCGATCTGCCCTTCTTCACCCCCCGATATCACCCTGATCTTCCTCTCTCCCCCCAATCTTCCCTCCCCAATCTTCCACTCTCCCCCCCCGATCTTCCACTCTCCCCCCCGATCTTCCTCCCGTCCCCTCCCCCCGATCTTCCCCTCTCCCCCCCCACGATCTTCCGTTCCAGTGCCAGATGACGTCTTACTCTCTCTGTTTCTCTCCCCCCCACCCCTCGCGTTGCAGCTCCTGACGGCAGACAGCCTGTCAATCAGTCTGGCTGCCGGACGCGAAACCCGGAGAGCACGTTAATCATCAATCAACATGCGATCGCATCGGAAACGCTAAGTTTTGTTTATGCGGGTTTGCCACGTGCACCTTCAGCCCCCCGCTGCCAACCTGCCACCATTTCAAAATTGAGCCCCAAGTATTTGTTTAATTTCTCTGCCATTTCCTTATTCCCCATTATAAATTCTCCTGTCTCTGTCTGTAAGGGGCCCACATTTGCCTTTGCCTTTTCCTTTTTACATACCTATAGAAGCTTTTACAGTCTGTTTTTATATTTCTCACTAGTTTACTCTCATATTCTATTTACCCCTTCTTTATCAATTTCTTGGTCCTCCTTTGCTGATTTCTAAAATGCTCCCAATCCTCAGGCTTACTGCTTTTTTTTGGCAACTTTATATGCCTCTTCCTTTGATTTAAAACTATCTTTAATTTCTCGTTAGTCATGGTTGGACCACTTTTCCTGTTGGGTTTCTGTGCCTTAAAGGAATATATATTTGTTGCAAATTATGTATTAATTCTTTAAATGCTAGCCATTGCCTGTCTACCATCATACCTTTAAATGTAGTTCCTCAATCAACCACAGCCAACTTGTGCCTCATACCTTCGTAGTTTCCTTTGTTTAGATTTAAGAGTCTGGTTTCAGATTGAACTACATCACTTTCAAACTTGATGAAGAATTCTATCATATTATGGTCACTCTTCCCTAAGGGCTCCTTTACAACAAGATTATTAATTAACCCTTTCTCATTGCACAATACTAGATCTAAAATCGCCTGTTCCCTAGTTGGTTCCTCAACATACTGATCTAGAAAACCATCTCGTATACATTCCAGGAATTTGTCCTCCACAGTATTTGTGCTAATTTGGTTTGCCCAATCTATATGTAGATTAAAGTCCCCATGATTACTGTATTACTCTTGTTACATGCACTTCTAATTTCCTTTATACCATCCCACTACTGTTTGGCCTTTAAACAACTCCCACCAATGTCTTCTGCCCCTTGCTAATTCTTAGCTCCACCCAAACTGATTCTACATCTTGATCTTCTGAGCCAAGATCCTTTCTCACTATTGTGCTGATCTCACCCTCACCACTACGTTGAAAGAGAGGCCCTGATTTTTCTCAACCGAATGCCCAAATGGGCCAATTTTTAAGGTGTTAGGCTGAGCAAAAAGGAACAGATAGGCCAGGTCTCTGGCCCATTAGCATTCGGCACACACTATAGGCCGGGACGGGCAGGAACTTGACATTTGGGTCCAGCAAAGGCATACAGATCCATGTTAATGATGCAAGAAGCTGTTCCAATGCTTCAACCCCCTACTTCTTTTTTTCTGAAGTCAATGCAACCCAATCTAACTAGGTCCCCAGGGATGTAAGATGATGAGTGGTGCAGGGAAAAAAAACATTTTAAGAGCCACAAATGAACTTTCTTTCTGCTGCCTTGGGGCCATTTATGCACCGCTTTTCTTCAATATCACTATCTTCAGTACTCCTCTGAGATTTCCTGTCTCTTGTTTCTTCTCAGCTCCAAATATGCTGTTTTTCACACCCTCCTTCATCTCTAACTCCCCGCTGTGTTGAAATAAAAGCCCTAATTTTCCTCAGAATAACTCCTTGAATTCACCTATTTCATGGGCGATAGGCTGAGGAAAAACGGTGGGCCCCATTCGCACTCAACCCAGTAAATTTATCAACCCAACTCTGACAACAGGGCTTCATTTTCATTAGACGATTAAAAGACAGTAGAACTGGTTCACTTAATGGCTTAGCCATTGAGTAGCTGACCCATACAGACCACAAAATCTTTAGGCCCAATCCTTGGTCTAGGCCGAGTTCGCTGCTCTCAGCTGGGATGGTGGCGGCTGTGCTGTTGGCCTCCAACCCCCTGGGTTGTGAAGGGGGAAAATTAGAAAATCACTAACCGGCAGCATCCCCACCCCCCCCCACCCCACCCTGCTGGAAAGGTGACTGGAAGATGAGGGCAGATTCAGGCTCGGATGTGATGCTGCCCAGTTAAGGCTCACACATGTATAATGGGCAATCGCGTGAGGTACCAGCTGGTAACTAGTGGAGTCATACTCCAGCAAAGTCTAACTACCTTGAGGTGAAAGGGGAGAATAATGACCAGAAAAGAGGGGGAAAATATTCCTGGGCTCCTTAAGATCAGATCTACTGCACACCAACAGCAAGTACTCATGCATTTATTTTATTTGTGTGTCTACTCACACTTAACACAGGGTTTTGTTGAACCTGGAGGGAAGCCCTTACCACAAGCTACCCTTGTACTGTTTTTATATTTACATTTAGTATAATTCGGGAAGTGAGCGAAGCTGTAGCCTCACAGAACAACTGGTAGTCACTTCGTGGAGGGAAGTGTATGGGAAAACACAGGGCTACTATTTTCAAATTAAACTCTGACTATTGCTTTTGTTTGCTGTACTTGGCCTGGACATTTTGCAGGAGCTCTCCCAGTCTTCCCACCTTAACTCTGGTGAGAGACCAGCGGAACACCCAGAGAAATGGTGTTGTGGTGGGAAACTAGGAGAACCCCCCCCCCCCCCCCCCCTCCCACCACCATAATATCAAGGGCCCTTGTCGCTTATCCACATCACTGCTGGCTAGTAGTCACTCTTCGCAGCCTTCTCCCAGTGGTAAGTTAAATGCAACAGAAGGATCAATTCCTGGTCTATGCTGCATTAGTAAATTGTAATGTGGAGATGCCGGTGATGGACTGGGGTTGACAATTGTTAACAATTTTACAACACCAAGTTATAGTCCAACGATTTTATTTGAAATCTACAAGCTTTCGGAGGCTTCCTCCTTCCTCAGGACATTTACCTGAGGAAGGAGGAAGCCTCCGAAAGCTTGTCGATTTCAAATAAAATCGTTGGACTATAATTTGGTGTTGTAAAATTGTTTACAATTAGTAAATTGTAGTCAAGAAAGAAAAGACTTACATTTATACAGCGCCTTTTCATGACCTCAGGACATCGCAAAGCGTTTTACAGCTAATTAAGTATAATGAAGACACAGTTGGAGGCAGTACAGAGTAAATTCCTTGATCTTTTGCTCGTAGCACGAAGAGACACTTGAAGGGAATGCAGGATGAAAAATAGGTAATACAGTGAAAATACTTTAAATTAAACTGCCGAAGTAGCACTAGGGGACATGTGTTCAAACTAGTAAAAGCAAACTTTAGGACTGATGTCAGGAAATTCGTCTGCACACAAAGAGTGATGAATGTGTGGATTAAACTTCCAGATGGTGCAGTGAAAGCAAAAACTCTGGAAGCGTTTAAGAAACAGTTGGATGCCACCATGGGTGGGGGGAGGGGGGTGCGGGGATTAGGATCTCAACGAATGAATGAATTAAGATGGGTCGAATGGCTTTCCTCATCCTGAAATATGTTATGATCTTGTTGCACCTCTTGTTTCTCTAAGGAGCATAGCACCCCACTAGGAGCATAGGATGAGGGGAAGGTTTACCTTTTAAACTATGTAGGCTCGGTGGAAAGTTGCTGTTCCTTCTTATTACGCAGTGACCCCCTGGTGGGAGAATGTATATGTGCGGGCAGGTGGAAAGGCAACTGGGTTTGGTTTTGGTGTCTCCTTGATTGTGTATTTAGGCTCCCACGAGAAGAATAGTTTCTTAGGTAAGGTACTGATGGTCTAACAGGATCTATGGAACTGGACACTAGCAGTCGAATGGGTAAAAACTGAAGCAAAAACACCACACCAAACAGAGCCATCTTGTACTTCTTTCCCTATGTAACAGTAATTAACTGGCACCAACACAGAAGTTCCTTTCAAGCAAATGCCTTCATTAATCATACGCTAATTAATTAGCTTGTACTACGTTGTTTAATGTTAACCTTATTTTGTCTTCAGTGCAGAAATATTACTGCAGTGCACAAAGAGTTAACATGTGCTGGGGGACATCTTAGGGGTCTTTCCCCAAGCAGGTTCTTCAAAGGCACTTGAGCTTTAACCAATGTGCTCATACACTGTGCCCTTATTCATCATTCTGCTTTTAATATCATTGCCCTTGAAAATGAATCTAAAGCAGAAGTTATTAATTACCCACAACGATAAATGACTCACAGAACAACTCTTTCAAAATCCACCGCTGAACGCACTCTGTAATATTTAGGCAAGCTGATGTCAAACCCAAGAGTGTGGCAAAATATCATACACTGCAAAAAGGAATAAGATGCATTGTAAACATATTGCTGAATTAGTATTATCTCCAGCTTTGATACTGAGCCCACATCTTTCTCAATATTGCTTTCAGTGTGTAGGAAAGAATACAATTGTCAGGTACCTTGGTCCTTTCTTATGGAGTCACCCACCCTCCTCGAAATCTTTTTGTTCTGAATAAAACATAGATGCAAAACAAAAGAAAAATACTGCAGATGCTGGAAATCTGAAATAAAAACAGAAAATGCTGGAAAACACTCAGCAGATCAGGCAGCATCTGTGGAGAAAGAAACAGAGTTAACGTTTCAGGTCGCTGCCCCTTCATCAGAACTGAAAGATGTTAGAGATTTCACAGTTTTTAAGCAAGTACAGAACCAGAAAAAAAGGGGCGATCCAGAGGAGGTCCAGAATAACCATTTACACCTCCACTAGACCCATCTTTTGTTTCTTTACTTGTCCCATTCCCACCCTCTTTTGCCTTGCAACATCATCCTTTTTTGTCATTTAATCACTCCTGTGCTCCACCTTAACAAAGAGCTTCATCTATTTTGGACCAAAAAAAGATAGATCTGAGTATTTTTTAAATGGTGAAAAGCCAGAAACAGTGGAGTTCCAAAGAGATTTAGGGGTCCATGTACACAGATCACTAAAATGTATGAATCAGGTACAAAAAATAATCAAAAAGGCTAATGGAATGGTAGCCTTTACATCTAGAGGGCTAGAATATAAAGGGGAGGACTTTTTAATACAGCTATGCAAAGCCCTGGTTAGACCGCATCTGGAGTAAAGTTCTGGGCACTGCACCTTAGATAGGATATTCTGGCCTTGGAAGGAGTGCAGCGCAGGTTCACCATAATGTTACCAGGGCTCGATGGGTTAAATTATGAAGAGAGATTACATAAACTAGGCTTGTATTCCCTGGAATATAGAAGGTTAAGGGGTGATTTGATTCAGGTCCTTAAGATTTGAAAGAAATTTCTACTGTAGATAGAGAGAAACTTCTTCCGCTGGTGGGGGAGTCGAGGACAAGTGGACATCACCTTAAAATCAGAGCCAGGCCGTTCAAGAGAGAAGTTAGGAAACACTTCACGCAAAGGGTGGTAGAAGTTTGGAACTCTCTCCCACAAAAAGCAGTAGATGCGAGCTCAATTAATCATTTTAAATCTGAGATTGATAGATTTTTGTGAGCCAAGGGTATTAAGGGATATGGAGCCAAGGTGGATAGAGTAGGATACAGATCAGCCATGATCTAATTGAATAGTGGAACAGGCTTGAGGGGCTGAATGGACGACTCCTGTTCCTATGTTCCTATGTTCCTTTGTCCTTTCCTCCCCACCCCCCTTTTCAAAGGTTCTGTACTTGCTTAAAAATTGTTAAATCTCTAACTTCTTCCAGTTCTAATGAAAGGTCATCAACCTGAAACATTAACTCTGTTTCTCTCTCCACAGATGCTGCCTGACCTGCTGAGTGTTTTTCAGTATTTTCTGTTTTTAAATCAGAGATGTGTTCGTTCCTGGCTGCATTGCTTTATGTTGTATTGGAATTTCTTATAACCCAATGCAAATGAGATGTGCTTATCTTCTAGGATTGCTCTGAAAACAATAGGCCACCAGGTTTAAAGCCATTTACATCATACATCAGCATATTATTAACATACATAGAGCTGGCATGGGCTTGATGGACCGAATGGCCTCCTTCTGTGCTATAACCATTCTATGATTCTATGATCCTGATAGTCAACACACCCCTTATTAAAACCAGCTTTCAAAGGTTCTAAATATATGAAATTACCTTGTAATCAGGACTGCCACACCTCTTCCAGGGGTTGCATAGATATATCAAAAGCACCTCGATATTCAGCCCGTGATCCCATCGGCGAACAGCTCACTGAGAATAAAGGATTGACACAACACTGACCCAACATTAAGATAATTGAGAATTTTAAACTTGTGGATATTAGCGTTTTAATGAAACATCCATTACATGCAAAATTTCCACAGTTTGCCATTCGTAATTCAGATTGGAATGTGGTTAATTTAAAAGTGCATCATTGTGCGACCTCAAGGATCTTTCATGCTGCTGATAGCAAATCTCTTGGATTGCCATTATAACTGATGCTCTTCTGAACTGTTCTCCTGCATCACTCTGATCTTTGAACAAGGGAGCAATACTATATTCTCCACCTGTGCCCAATAATAGCTGGTGTTTTAGAATAAAAACATTCATTGTAACACTCTACTTACTCTAACATCCACTAGGATGCTGGCCTCAATAGGTGAGCAGTAGAGCAATGGCCCTTCTGCCTGAAGTTAGGTTAGGTTTCTCAGCCCATTGATTATGGATGAGCAGTAAATCTGGTCTCTCTACACTGAGCCATTTTTACCAGGTTTTGTCCAGACCAGTGGTTGGATCATTGTGTGACAGCCAGTGGTGGGGGGCGGGGAGAGGGGGATGAAGAAGGGAAGTAAGGCCACTTATTATTGCAACATGGATATAGAAATGTACGAGACTGGAAAAGACCATCACAGCCCATCTGTTCAACTTAGATAAGCATGGTCTGCATCTCTGGGTGTCCAGGGACTTGGATTTATCCATCCTGCAAAACTGAAAAGGGAAGTACATTTGAAGCTGGGGGTCAATTAAAAATTTCAAAACTGAGATTGATAAGATTTTTGTTAGGTAAGGGCATTAATGGTTACGGAATCAAGGAGGATAGATGGAGTTAAGATACAGATCAGCCATGATCTAATTGAATGGCGGAACAGCCTTGAGAGGCTGAATGGCCTACTCTTGTTCTTATGCTCCAGTAGGAATGTGCATTAGCACTGGGAAAACTAGGATCAAAAACAAAAATCAAATACTGTTAAAAGCCAGCAGGATATTGAGCTAGTGCGTCCTGTTAAAAAGAATGCACTGTAAATCAAATAGATTCACACCAGAAGATGCAATTGAATTGAAATCGTGCTGTTTGATATCTGTTTGATATCTGTAACTGCTTCCTCCTTCCATCAATTTAACCCATCCCATACCAAATATGTGTTCCTTTTTAAATTGATTCCATAGAAATGCTAAATTCTTGTAGGAATGGACTAAGATGCCCTAGACCTAGGAGTTTAGAAAGGAACACCCCTATCTTCAGCCCAATGTATCTCAAAAAGAAGCTGGGGTGAGAGCAGCTGACGTTCAACCTTGCATACGCACCAAGGGCATGTTATGAGGCGTAAACATTAAACATCGGAGTTCCAGCTAACTGCACCGTCAGCATACAGCTTTCTGAACCTTAATTGGGCTAAAACTCTGCTCGTGTCAAAAGGGGCTGTTGTGGAAAGCTTTGAAATATTTGAAAGCGGATCCAGCTGCAAAAATATGTGACACAGAGTTTAATTTTATATTGCTGAATTTCATTTTGCTAAACCCCAGGCAGATTTTACATGGAAGGTGAGTAAAAAAAAAAATTAGGAATGCAGAAAATCTGAAGCAAGTGCTGGACATACACAGCAGGCTGGTCAACATCTGGAAGAGAAAAATGGAATCAACGTTTTAGGATTGTTTGATTTAGCATATGCAGACTTGCCGTTTAATTCCAGCCACCTTGGAGCATGGTCACCACCAGTATACAAAGCCCATGGGTCACCAGGTAGTTTAGTTTGTGGACATGATTCAACGACGCGGGACATGGTTTGTATTTGTCCGCAGGGACATTTGTCATCGTCACAAAGGTGCCCGTAGGTGAAGATTTGAGGCCTAGTGTCCCTGTCCAGTTGTAAAGAGGTCGAGAAGCTCCCAACTACAACATGGCCAGTTGAATCTTGGTTGACTGTCTATAGGGCCGGACATCATAGAGTGATTTGTTGGAGCATCTGCTGTCCATCCTTCAGACTGATGAGTTGGGGAGGATGAAAAGTGGCTCTAAAATGCTCACTTTTATCTTGTTTCCCTCCCTCCCTCCACACCACCCACCCCCCCCTACCCTCCAAATAACGCCGACGGTGAATACTGGCCCAACCTAAGACCCTGGATGCTACCTTGCAAAATATTTCCCTGCATACAGTCAGTCCCAGCTGGCAGGATCCCGTGTGCGTGCGTGAAACTAATAGGCCACGTTTTGGGGCTGCACTGTTTCGAATACAGATACTTTTTAAAAAGGAAATAAATGTGCCAGAGGCCTCCTGCTCTCTCCTTCTCTTGGCATCCCCACGTTAGTCAGATGTATTTATTTTAGTGGGTTTGTTTGTGTCACGTGAACCAACTATCACTATACAGGATTGCTGCTGTGGTGTTACCATAAACTCGCTCCGTTTTTTATATTATTAATGCTGGGTCTGATTTTTTTGATTCTCTCCTTCCCTTCCTCTGCCCCTTTAACCCCGCTGTAATTCTGCGTGAGTTGCTCATGACTGGCATTCATCACAGAAGGAAGCCATTCGGCCCATCGTGCTTGTGCCGGCTCTATCCAATTAGTCCCACTCTCCTGCTCTTTCCCCATAGCCCTGCAATTCTTTCCTTTTCAAGTATATATCCAATTCCCTTATTAACATTAGCAATGGCATTAACAAGGTTAATAAAATCCTTTCTTTTACTTTTCACTAACTTTCTTGAATGCATTACTGGACCAGAGACGTCCCAGGGCAAGGCTAAACACAAACGACCGATCCATTAGTACTTTGCACCTGCATTGCACCACTCTTTACACACGCCTAACTTTATACTGCAATTAATGACCAGTGGAAAATAGGCCCAGCAGCTGCTGGTGGAGGGAAGCTCTATTATTTCCAGATTCTCCAAATAACTATTATGATTAGCTCAGTTTATATATGATATTGAGATTGCTTTTACTCCATTTGATTTTCTTCTTGTTTGTTGAATGGCTGTTTTATGGAGATTGTGGATTCTCGCCGATATTTCCTAAAAGTATCCCAATGGTAAGGTACTTGGTCCAATGCTACATAAAATACGGAGAAACTATTTCCTCTGGATATTGGGTGGGATAAAAATAGATAAAGAGGATGTACTTCGGTGGTGGGAAAACTTTTAGAGACAAAAATCCAGCACAAAATTAATTGGCACTTGAAAAAGTATGGGCTAATAAATGAAAGTCAGCATTAGTCAAAGTTAAAGGAAAATCATGTTTGACCAACTTGATTGCGTTCTTTGATGAAGTAACAGAAAGGGTTGAAGAGGGTAGCATGGTTGATGTTGTGTATATGGACTTTCAAAAGGCCTTTGATAAAGTACCATATAATAGACTTGTTAGCAAAATTAAAGCCCATGGGATTAAAGGGACAGTGGCAGTCTGGATACAAAATTGGCTAAGGGACAGAAAGCAGAGGCTAGTGGTGAACGGTTATTTTTCAGATAGGAGGGAAGTATACAGTAGTGTTCCCCAGGGGTCAGTATTAGGACCACTGCTCTTTTTGATATATATTAATGACCTGGACTTGGGTATACAGGGTATCATTTCAAAGTTTGCAGATGACACGAAACTCAGGAATATAGTAAACAATGTGGAGGATAGTAACAAACTTCAGGAGGACATAGACAGACTGGTGAAATGGGCAGACACATGGCAGATGAAATTTAATGCAGAGAAGTGTGAAGTGATATGTTTTGATAGGAAGAACAAAGAGAGGCAATATAAGCTAAATGGTACAATTTTAAAGGGGGTACAGGAACTAAGAGACCTGGGGGTGTACACACACAAATCTTTGAACGTGGCAGGACAAGTTGAGAAGACTATTAAAAAAGCATATTTGATGCTAGGTTTTATTAATAAAGGCATTGAGTACAAAAGCAAGGAAGTTATGCTAAACCTTTATAAAATGCTGGTTGGGCCTCAGCTGGAGTATTGTGTTCAATTCTGGGCACCACACTTTAGGAAAAATGTTGAGGTCTTAGAGAAGGTGCAGAAGAGATTTACTAGAATGGTACCAGGAATGAGGGACTTCAGTTATGTGGAGAGACTGGAGAAGCTGGGGTTGTTCTCCTTAGAGCAGAGAAGGTTAAGGGAAAATTTGATAGAGGTGTTCAAAATCATGAACGATAGAGTTTTGATAGAGTAAATAAGGAGAAACTGTTTCCAGTGGCAGAAGGGTCGGTAACCAGGGGACACAGATTTAAAGTGATTGTTAAAAGAGCCAAAGGCAATATGAGGAAACATTTTTTTAGGCAGCGAATTGTAATTATCTGGAATGCACTGCCTGAAAGGGTGGCGGAAGCAGATTCAATAGTAACTTTCAAAAGGAAATTAGATAAATACTTGAAGGAAATAAAATGTACAGGGCTATGGGGAAAGAACATGGGAGTGGGACTGATTGGATAGCTCTTTCAAAGAGCCGGCACAGGCACAATGGGCCGTATGGCATCCTCCTGTGCTGTACTTGCTATGATACTATGATACTATGGTGGGGGAATCCAGAACAAGGGGGCATAATCTTTGAATTAAGCTAGGTAGTTCAGGAGTGAAATCAGAAAGCACTTCTTCACACAAAGGGTAGTGGAAATCTGGAACTCTTTTCCCCCAAAACGCTGTGGATGCTGGGGGACAATTGGAGCTTTCAAGACGGAGGTCGACAATTTTTTTGATAGGCAAGGATATCAAGGGATATGGAGCAAAGGTGGGTAAATGGAGTTGAGCTTCAGATCAGCCATGGTCTGATTTAATGGCAGAGGGGCTGAAGGGCTTACTCCTGTTGCTATGCTACAATGTACCAGAAAACCACAAACCCATTGCCCCGCAATTTTCCATCCACTGTGGGCAGGAAATCGTAGTCAGGACACCTACGACTTTCGGATATGCTCACTTTGGTAAATTTACCCACATATATAATGTAAAGTGTACTGGCCTGGAGTTTCCAAGTGGGAGTTCCGTGGCAACAGTTCAACCGAAGCCCCGGAGGAACGGGGTAAACGGCCAAGAACGGCCATTGGTGCGGTTTCTCCAGAATTCCGACAGAAGGCCTCGCTATTAATGTTGGGATTGGGTTCCTCGATTCTGATGAGTGGGAGAGGGACAAAAATCGAGGCTGTTTAGTCAGACTGATAGTATTAATAAAAAGAACAAAACTGACCAAGCTATATCAGACTGTTTACTCATTTCAGGGTGGAAATTAATGCTGACAATGTGTTTGTATAAAAGCTGAACACACTCATATCATACATTTATATTGTGCCTTTGGCATAGAAAATATGCCCAAGCCATTTCTCGGGTGGAAACACATGCCAAGTGATTGTAAAAGATTTATAAAAGTTGGCCAAAAGCAAAGTGGAAAACAAAAGTTTATTTTGAGCAGGTTAATTCCACTGTGGAAATAGCAAAAGAGTTTAATTCAACAGGTTAAGGATTCGTACAGTAACACTGTCAATAGCAATTTCTACACTTTTGATCCTAAGACTCTTGGAGGTTGGGATTTCATCCCCTAAGTAATTAAAATCCATTTATTCATATTGAGTTCTACAGGGCTTTGTTACATAGAATCACATAGAATGTACAGCACAGAAACAGGCCATTCGGCCCAACTGGTCTATGCTGGTGTTCATGCTCCACATGAGCCTCCTCCCACCCCCCTTCATCTAACCCTATCAGCATATCCTTCTATTCCTTTCTCCCTCATGTGTTTATGAATTTTTTCATGTCCTCATTCACCTTAAGTGCGACATGGGCAATGCGTGAACACTTTTGTGCTAGAAGCCCATGTCATTTAAGTATTGAGTTGAAATTAACCGAACTTGTGTCACATCCTTACAACCGGCCGTGGAGGAAACTTACCTTATCAGCCCGGGCTGGATTAGATATCAGCTGCTACAGGTGAGAGAGCCATGCAACCCACCGACCACCCAATCCATCTATCGCCTCAACATACCATTCCTATAGAGAATGTTTTGTTCGGACCAAGAAAACACCAGAGAGTGAGTGTGTAACAGAGAACATCAATTCAACTGAGTCCAAGCTGTCACCACCATCTTACTAATCAAAAAATTCTCTGATCCTACCTGTGAACAGCACAGAAAATTCACACTCTTTGTTTGGAACCATTTTCTGATGTTTTCAACACCAACGAAAGAAAGAAAGACTTGCATTTATATAGCACCTTTCACAACCTCAGGACCTTCCAATGCATTTTACAACCAATGAAATACTTCTGAAGTGTAGTCACTTTTTGTCAGGTAGGAAATGCTGCAGCCAATTTGTGCACAGCAGGGTCCCACAAACAGCAATGTGATAATGACCAGATAATCTAGCAATGTTGGTTGAGGGATAAATATTGGCCAGGACACCAGGGAGTACTCCCCTGCTCTTCTTCGATTACTGCCATGGGATCGTTTACATCCACCTGAGGGGGCAGACAGGGTCTCAGTTTAACCAAAAGACGGCACCTCCAACAGTGCAGCACTCCCTCAGTATTGCACTGAGCTGTCTGCTTAAGTCTCTGGAGTAGCCCACCATCTTCTGACTGAGAGGTGAGGGCGTTACCACTGAGCCAAGGCTGAAGCCAACTCTGGGCCTTGGTCCCTCAGTAGCTTTCTTAATTTATTGTTAAAATGGCTTGACACGGTGCTGATGGATTCAGAAAACACTTGTTCTTTCATTTTAACTTACCTTTTCTCCAGGGCGTCCCTGTTTATTTATTTTTTTAAGTGTTCAGGAAATTGTGACACGGGAATGCGATAAGAATGAGAACATGTGCTTGGCAGTGATGTTAAGGACGCGCACCATCTCGTTAGAAGCAGATTTCAGGACTGACAATGAAGGATTGTCAACAGTATTAGCTAACAATGGCTGGCAGATGAGTCTGACGATAAATAATACTTTCCATGGCCCTCTGCAACCTTTAGAAACATTTTAAAGTTTTTTAATTACGAGGAAGTATAAATTACCAAGCTCAAATGGAAACTGGCAGGTGATTTGTTGGGAAAATGATTTGTTGGGTTCTGCGTCTAGAAAGTGATGTCTGGGAAACCCTGTGATCTTCTTGATTAACAGAATCTTCTTCATTTACATAAACAGAATGAAAGCGTCTGAGTCTACATTGAGCTCTGCACTGAACGCTGTTTAAAGGCGGTAGGTTTTACTTGCCCTTCAAAGATGCAGAACATTTCTCCAGAAGTGACGGGTCTCAATCATTAAATCATCGCGTCTGGAGCTGTGGTTGTTGAACCAGATGTCTCGCATCCATCTCTGCAAATATCTTTCAAGTATCGTAACCCTCCTAAAAAACAGTCAAGGGCTTTATTGTAACATCGGCCGCATCCTTAAGTCTCTGCGTCTACTTTGCTGGGCAGAAAGATGATGGCTATCTTTCTAAACCGTGCTTCTTATCAGTGAGAGTGTATCAGGAAGCAATGCAATTGAATTTGTCGGATTAATTCTCAGTTGCTCGAGAGAGAGACTGTGAGTCAGGTGGATAGGGAGGGCGTAGTTCTGAAGCATGGGAAAATTGTAAATGTTTAATTTTACCATGTGCCCTTCTTACTGCACTTATTCTACTAGACTGCCCCTTGTAATTGGAAAGAAATGCTATGTGATGGCCACATTGAGAATAATATTAAATGTTCCCCTATAATATTTATTACATCAGGCAAGCACATGCGTTATGAGGAATGAGACACCAATTATCCGTCACTGAGAGCAATGGGAGATGTAGGACTTAGAATTCTCAGCATGTTAACGAAGGCCCAAGTAGTTCTTTATGCAACATAATATTGAGCCTGTAAAAAAAGAACTCCTTTATCCTGTAAAAATTAAAGTCAACCAGATAACCTTCTTGCGGACAGACCTGCACCAAAATCAAACAGCTGCAATACTGTAATGAGTTCAGGCAAACGGCTCACGGGCTGCTGTTGTGAATCATTAATACAATGGCCCTTCTCTTATGATCCACCTTTCTGTCAGAAGCAGTACAGCAGGGTGGAATTTTCTCACTTCGGCTTGAAAGAAAATGAAGAGCACCAGCAGTCTTTAGTACTATAACCACTGATCATAAATGTCATTATAGTTTTCTCCCTTTTTTTAAACAGCCCCAGGTGGTGACTTATCTCTTGATAGAACTTTAAATTGTCAGAAGCACAGAAATACCTCTGTTTAGGTGGCTCAAATTATATATAATTTTTTCGCTATTAAACAGCTCCACTGAGGCTGTTTGCAGCAGCCTCAATGCTGCTTTGGCTGGATCAGCGAACTCTTCAAAGACCAAAGATTCAACCTGGGACCTTCCTGGCTTATGTGGCTCAGTTCCAAACCAGGCAGTGCATTTGACTCATTAAGCCATTGGAGGAGCTGCAGAACTTTCTGTCTAAGTGGTGCTGGTGTTATTCCCAGAGCAAACGTGATAGAAATGCATTAACTTTACACCGGGGAAGAGAAAGAACTGGTATTTTTCTTCATAGTGCTGACTGCCATTTTTAATATATGCAACTGTCTGGCAGCCATGTCGAGAGAGTACTTTTGCTCTGTAACAGCAGCTACTTTAGAGATTTGAAAATGGGTGCCACAAACAGGCCTAAAACTAACTGTCCACACTTTATGCCACAAAACTCAACTGAGGTTGAACCTAATTTTAACTCCTGCTGTGCTGGGGGATGGGTTTATACAATTTCCTTTGTTTGGTGAGATTTTTGTAGCTATTGCCTTAACAAGGAGAAGAAATTCCTCTTCCAATGAAAAACGAGATGAAGACCTGTTTTTCACCAATAATTGGCGACCTACTTACAATATCACAGGATTTTTTTTTAAATTTCTTTTCAGGATGTGGGCGACGCTGACAAGACCCCATTTATCACCCATCCCTACTTGTCCTAGGAAGATGTTGGTGAGCCTTCTCCTTGAACTGCTGCAGTCCAAGTGGTGACAGTGCTCCCCCAATAGTACAGCTTTGAAATGTGCTACTTCTGAGAATATGTATTCATCAATGGACCTTTTGCTAAGGAGATAAAACCATTTCACTTGTGTATTTCTACCTTACAATGGAGATCATTGAAAAGCCATGTTTAAAAAAGACAGATCCTCCTCTTCCCAACCAGTCCATCTCTTTCTTCTCTCTCCCTCTCTCTCTCCCATACAATCACTGCTCACCCATTAGCTTCTTACCATTGCCAGAACCAAAGAGATTAAAATACCATGTTGGGTCATGCTGGATTAGCACTCCATTTCTTTCAGTGCTGAGATACAAAACACCTTGGTGCGAGGGGCCAGCAATGTTTGTGCTGCTGTGGCACCCCTTGAGTAATAACTGGGAAAGAGAACCATTTCACATAGATTATTGGGTTTTGAAGTATGGCATAAATAAACAACCATCTGTAGTGCCATGACCTTAAGCAGGTTTAGTTTCCCCTTGGAATACTGACAGGGAATTTCCATTATATATAGTAATAAGATACCAGCAAAAACTAAAAGAAGGTAGTATATAGCTTCCAATGGAAGGCAAAAGGGTATTGATTGCTTAAATCATTGTACTGATGTGTTACAAACACATTCCAATGACACATTTCGGGTTGAAAACACTGTCCAATCGATGAGAGACAAACTCTAATAAATGAGCTGGGATCTCATTTGGGTTACCCAACATAACTGAGATATTAGAAAAGACCTTCTGCGACCAATAATGGAATCAAATCAAAAGCCTTGCGAAACTCAATAGTGCGGCCATGGAATTAGCAAGGCCAGGCGTGAAAGGAAACATGGGAAGCACTGTGGTGATATAGTAAAGGTGATAGAAGATGAATTCAAATGAAGCCCATACACGTACCTATACACAAACATATGCATAATGCTTACAAGAAAAATATTTGGGTACACAAACATACACAAATATATTGATAGTTTTGTTCCGCTTTCCATTGCTTTGCAAATATTGCAGCAAGCCAAACCGAATGGATTTTTTACATTACTTACCTTAATTTCTTTCTCATGAGATAATCTGACAAATTATGTAGAATTATCTTAATTTGGTCAGGTCATTTCTACTGTTGTACAGGACAAGAAAAAATCTGCAGCATTGGTGATGACTCTCTCCAGTATAGTAGGCACAGCACTGAAGTTAGAATAATGTGCAGCCATTATTAGCAAATCTGACCCCATTGTGTTAATCCTAATGTATGTGATCTTAAATAACTTGATGTTAAATAACTTCAAACAATAGGATTATTGTCCTATTTAAATGAATGGCTGCTTTCCTAAAGAAAGTTATTTACTTGAAATTGTTCTTTAATTCAATGAAGCTACTGGCAATGTGAGTATATTGCCAGCTCTATATACATAACTACCAGCTCAATATATATTCATAAATTAACATATGCTGCATATTTATCACAATGTTACATTAAGAAAATTGCAGTGCATGTTTACTTATATCTGCTTGGTTTTTAGTAATCTCCACTCTTATGCTTTAGAATCATTCCTTACTGTAGCACACTATTTTAAAGTAGATTAACAATGAGATATTGTTATATTTCTATTCTCATGCTTAGATTATTACAATGCTTTCTCAAACATTCAGATCTGATATTTCTTTTGTTAGCCTGATTATCCCTCACTGCACATGGCAAGAGGCAAGGTTACCTCAGACACTAACCCTGCCTCTCGCTGAAACCCTGATCCATTCCTTTGTTACCTCTGGATTTGACTATTCCAATGCTCTCCTGGCCTCCCATCTTCCACCCTCCATAAACTTGAGCTCATCCAAAACTCTGCTGCCCATATCCTGACTCGCACCAAGTCCTGTTCTCCCATCACCCCTGTGCTCTCTGACATACATTGGCTCCCAGTCCGGGAACACTTTTCATCTTTGTTTTCAAATCCCTCCATGGCCTCACCCCCTCCATATCTCTATAGCGTCCTCCAACCCTATTACCCTCCGAGATCTCTGCGCTCCTCCAATTCTTACCTCTTGAGCATCCTCGGTTTTAATCGCTCTACCATTGGCAGCCGTGCCTTCAGCTGCCTAGGCCCTAAGCTCTGGAATTCCCTCCCTGAATCTCTCTGCCTCTCTACCTCTCTCTCCTCCTTTAAGAGACTCCTCAAAACCTACCTCTTTGACCAAGCTTTTGGTCACCTGTCCTAAGATCTCCTTATGTGGCTCGGTGTCAGTTTTTATTTGATAACACTCCTGTGAAGAGCCTTGGGACGTTTTACTCCGATAAAGGAGCTCTATAAATGCAAGTTGTTGCTGTTGATGCATTTTGCACTGCTGCTGGTAACTGGCAGCTTAACATATTATGCCGGCGATCTTTTTCTTATTGACATCACATGGCACTGATCCAAACCTATAGGTACGTGTCAGTTATCATCAAAATGGCTTATTACACAAACATGCACCATTCAGACTGACTGAGGTAACAAGGGTCTCACATCTCTTCAATTCAGTTCCAGGAAAATCATAATATCTTGATGGACGCATGCAACTGTTGATCATATTTTTTGCAATATGTGTATAAAAAAAACACATATGACGAAATTAGTGGTGTAGGTGACTAAGAGAAAGACAGCAAATGCTGGAAATCTGAAACAAAATCAGCAAACGCTGGAAATGCACTGCAAATCCATCAGTGTCCGGAAAAGACAGGTTAACGGTTCAGGTCAAACCAAAACATTTCAAATACTGACCGATCTGCGGTGCATTTCCAGTATTTCTTTCAGTGATATATGTACTGTTTTACATCATTTATATATTTATGCATGTACAATTGCTCAAACTGAAAGTATATGTACTTACTTTATCTAAGTGGTGTACTTGATGAAGTCTTAGAAAATGCCAAAGTGTTTAATAAGTATTCAATTGGCCACTGGTGGTTTTCTAACACTGAGGCCGGAATTTCCTTTGAACTGCTCCCGCTCCACTGTAACTTCGCCAGAAGTGCGACAGAAATTCCCAGCCTATGTAATGACAGAAGTGTCATGTAAGGAGATGGTAAACAATCCATCTGAACTTTTGTTTGGGGCATTAGACTCAAGGGGGTCATTTTGACTCTGCGCGATAGTGTAAAACGGGTGATAGAGAGTCAGCAGCCGGTTTTACAGATCTCCCCATTTTTATTTCCGTTGGAATCAATCGGAAGAAATGGAGAGAGATGTAAAATGGGCTGCCGATTCATTATCACCCATTTTATACTATCGCACAAAGTCAAAATTACCCCCAAGAAGTGATATATATGTACAAAATGCCCCACACCAATGAATGCCATTTAAATGCACAGTTAGACTCTTGTCTCACTGAGAATAAAGAACTAATTCATAACCAATGAGTCTGATTTAACCAAGCAAAATGGCAGCAGGAAGCTGGTTGTCCTTATCATTGTTGGCACTGAGAAAATGGTCAATCAGGAGATAAATTGGTAGTTCTGCCACTTCCTTCACTTCTGCTACAACTGTTGTATTTAGCCCTGTCATCAGTAAATGATTCATGCTGTGATAATGCTGATGGCAAATTTGGTCCTCTCACCAATTTTCCCTTCTTCTCACGAAGGGCTTCTTGATGGGCTGTGATCCATGGACACTGATCATCCTCTGGTACCTCACCCAAGTAGCCATTATTCATGTGTGAGCCTTGACAGTGATTGCTGGTGAGCTATTCCTCCTTAAGGGGCCTCACAACCAAGCCAAATCCCATCCTGACCCGACTTCCGCACGTGTACAACTCCACCAGGGATCTCTGGATAGCAATCAGATACAAGATCCATCATTAGTTTCCCCTCACTAGCCCATAGGTACTGAGACCAATCGCGACACAGTCCTACTGCTGCCCTAGCTGACGTCAGCCTGTTCAACAAACGATCAAACCTGGGACCTTAGGAATTGCCAGGTTCAAAACATTTAAAAATTGGCTGATATGCTGCCCCTGATGGCTCAGTAAATAAATGTACTACTTGGTGTGGAATTGGGCTACACAGAGCAGGGAGATGCTAGGTTCCATGCATGGTATGCACTGCATTAGCTTATCTCAATTGCTGCACGGCAGGCACTACAATTGGATACTGCATCCCCAGGCCAGGGAATGTGAAAATATACCAGGATTCATAAGAACGTAAGAAATCGGAGCAGGAGTAGGCCATACAGCCCCTCGAGATTGCTCCGCCATTCAATAAGATCATGGCTGATCTTCTACCTCAACTCCACTTTCCCGCCCTATCTCCCTATCCCTTGATTCCCTTGGTGTCCAAATATCCATCGATCTCAGTCTTGAATATACTCAACGACTGAGCATCCACAGCCCTCTGGGGTAGAGAATTCCTAAGATTCACAACCCTCTGAGTCAAGAAATTTCTCCTCATCTCGGTCCTAAATGGCCAACCCCTTAACTTGACACTACGACCTCTAGTTCTAGACTCTCCAGCCAGGGGAAACAGCCTCTCAGCATCTACCCTCTCAAGCCCTCTACAAATTTTATGCATTTCAATGAGATCACCTCTCATTCTTCTAAACTCCAAAGAGTATAGGCCCATTCAACTCAATCTCTCCTTATAGCACAACACCCTCAACCCAGGAATCAATCTAGTGAACCTTCGTTGCACCCCCTCTAAGGCAGATATATCCTTCCTTAGGTAAGGAGACCAAAACTGTACACAGTACTCCAGGTGTGGTCTCACCAAAGCCCTATATAATTGCACCAAGACCTCCTTGCTCGTATACTCCGACCCCCTTGCAATAAAGGCTAACATACTATTTGCCTTCCTAATTGCTTGCTGTACCTGCACGTTAACTTTCTGTGATTCGTGTACAAGGACACCCAAATCCCCCTGACTACCAACATTTCTTAGTCTCTCACCTTTTAAAAAATATTCTGCTTTTCTATTCTTCCCACCAAAGTGGATAATTTCACATTTCCCCACATTATACTCCATCTGCCACCTTTTTGCCCACTCACTTAACCTGTCTATATCCCTTTGCAGCCTCTTTGTGTCCTCCTCACAGCTTACTTTCCCACCTAGCTTTGTATCATCAGCAAACTTGGATACATTACACTTGGTCCCTTCATCTGAGCCATCAATATAGATTGTAAACAGCTGAGGCCCAAGCACTAATCCTAGCGGCACCCCACTAGTTACAGCCTGCCGACCTGAAACTGACCCGTTTATTCCTACTCTCTGTTTTCTGTCCGTTAACCAATCCTCAATCCAAGCTAATATATTACCCCCACCTCATGAGCCCTAATCTTGTGTAACAACCTCTTGTGTGGCACCTTATCAAATGCCTTTTGAAAATCCAAATATACTACATCCACTGGTTCCCCCTTATCGACCCTGCTAGTCACATCCTCAAAAAATTCTAGAGGTTCCCTACCTCTCATCATGACCCATGATTATCGATGAAAAGTGCAAGGACGCGATCTTCGGATCATGCTGTGCTTGGTTGTGATGCCCCTTGTGGTTGAACAGTCTGTTGACACTAACTGGGGGTCATTTTGACTTTCCTCGACAGTGTAAAATGGAAGCTAGCCAGTCGGAAGCCCGTTTTACATCTCTCCCGGTTTTTCCTTTCCGTTGAAATCAATGGGAATAAAAATGGGGAGAGATGTAAAATGGGCTGCAGATTCAGTATCACCCGGTTTACACCAGTGCACAAAGTCAACATTACCCACCTCCTGTCTTGACTTACACATGACGCATGCCAACTTGACAAGGTAGTAAAGGGCTACTGACATCCATGGAAAGTACCACAGCATCAGGAACACCTGGAGGAAAGAAAGGGAAAGTTTTTTTTCTAAATGGTGATGCATTTACTAAAGCTCATTCTTTTCCCCTCCTCAAACTTTCTCCCCTTTTTTCCTGTTTCATGTTGAGCTATGGTCCCATGGATACAGTGCACTTTCTATCATGGGGTACGTTCAGGAGAAGGGACCCTAACCTGGTTTTCCCCTCCCTAGCCAGAAGATTGGTGGCCACCCTGGCTAAAATGAGTTAATGGAGCGCAGACCAGGAACTGAACCTGGGAGCATCTGATCTGGACAGCTCAGTTACACACGGCCGTTGTCAAATGAACCACGAAGGGAGCTGCAACCTCATTCTTTAAAGCTTACCAGAAAAATGTAACGCAGGTTTCAATAATACTTGCTGTTCTCTCGTGACATTGCTCAGAGGTCATCTGGGATCTGGAGCGTGATCTTGACTTTTAATGGTGATGGAGCTGCATTTCAACTTGCCTCTCTCCTTAAGGCCACTGTTCAAGTACTCCTTGTAGCAAAGTAGCCTGAATAGGCAAATTCAGGTCACTGGAGCTGCTTGTAAATTCCTGAGGTCAGTTAGAGCTTAATTGTACCTGCTTGCAAATTTCCAGCTCCAAGTCAGAAGAACCCAAAGTGAAATAACTGGCTTGCTTTCTCTTCCTCAGATTGTTTTGCGTCCACAACAAATAGTCACTCTTTGAGGTGTGACACACCTGGAGTGTGACATCGACACTGTGGTACCTGGAGTGTGACATCGACACTGTGATACCTGGAGTGTGACATCGACACTGTGATACCTGGAGTGTGACATCGACACTGTGATACCTGGAGTGTGACATGGACACTGTGATACCTGGAGTGTGACATCGACACTGTGATACCTGGAGTGTGACATCGACACTGTGATATCTGGAGTGTGACATCGACACTGTGATACCTGGAGTGTGACATCGACACTGTGATACCTGGAGTGTGACATCGACACTGTGATACCTGGAGTGTGACATCGACACTGTGATACCTGGAGTGTGACATCGACACTGTGATACCTGGAGTGTGACATCGAAACTGTGATACCTGGAGTGTGACATCGACACTCTGATATCTGGAGTGTGACATCGACACTGTGATAACTGGAGTGTGACATCGACACTCTGATACCTAGAGTGTGACATCGACACTGTGATATCTGGAGTGTGACATCGACACTGTGATACCTGGAGTGTGACATCGACACTGTGATACCTGGAGTGTGACATCGACACTGTGATACCTGGAGTGTGACATCGACACTGTGATATCTGGAGTGTGACATCGACACTGTGATACCTAGAGTGAGACATCGACACTGTGATACCTAGAGTGAGACATCGACACTGTGATACCTGGAGTGTGACATCGACACTGTGATACCTGGAGTGTGACATCGACACTGTGATACCTGGAGTGTGACATCGACACTGTGATACCTGGAGTGTGACATCGACACTCTGATACCGAGAGTGTGACATCGACACTGTGATATCTGGAGTGTGACATCGACACTGTGATATCTGGAGTGTGACATCGACACTCTGATACCTGGAGTGTGACATCGACACTGTGATACCTGGAGTGTGACATCGACACTGTGATATCTGGAGTGTGACATCGACACTGTGATACCTGGAGTGTGACATCGACACTGTGATACCTGGAGTGTGACATCGACACTGTGATACCTGGAGTGTGACATCGACACTGTGATACCTAGAGTGTGACATCGACACTGTGATACCTGGAGTGTGAAATCGACACTGTGATACCTGGAGTGTGACATCGACACTGTGATATCTGGAGTGTGACATCGACACTCTGATACCTGGAGTGTGACATCGACACTGTGATACCTGGAGTGAGACATCGACACTGTGATACCTGGAGTGTGACATCGACACTGTGATACCTGGAGTGTGACATCGACACTGTGATATCTGGAGTGTGACATCGACACTGTGATACCTGGAGTGTGACATCGACACTGTGATACCTGGAGTGTGACATCGACACTGTGATACCTGGAGTGTGACATCGACACTGTGACACCTGGAGTGTGACATCGACACTGTGACACCTGGAGTGTGACATCGACACTGTGATACCTGGAGTGTGACATCAACACTGTGATATCTGGAGTGTGACATCGACACTGTGATACCTGGAGTGTGACATCGACACTGTGATATCTGGAGTGAGACATCGACACTGTGATACCTGGAGTGTGACATCGACACTGTGACACCTGGAGTGAGACATCGACACTGTGATACTTGGAGTGTGACATCGACACTGTGATACCTGGAGTGAGACATCGACACTGTGATACCTGGAGTGTGACATCGACACTGTGATACCTGGAGTGTGACATCGACACTGTGACACCTGGAGTGAGACATCGACACTGTGATACCTGGAGTGTGACATCGACACTGTGATACCTGGAGTGTGACATCGACACTGTGATACCTAGAGTGTGACATCGACACTATGATACCTGGAGTGTGACATCGACACTCTGATACCTGGAGTGTGACATCGACACTGTGATACCTGGAGTGTGACATCGACACTCTGATACCTGGAGTGTGACATCGACACTGTGATACCTGGAGTGTGACATCGACACTGTGATATCTGGAGTGTGACATCGACACTGTGATACCTGGAGTGTGACATCGACACTGTGATACCTGGAGTGTGACATCGACACTGTGATACCTGGAGTGTGACATCGACACTCTGATATCTGGAGTGTGACATCGACACTGTGATATCTGGAGTGTGACATCGACACTGTGATACCTGGAGTGAGACATCGACACTGTGATATCTGGAGTGTGACATCGACACTGTGATATCTGGAGTGTGACATCGACACTGTGATACCTGGAGTGTGACATCGACACTGTGATATCTGGAGTGTGACATCGACACTGTGATATCTGGAGTGTGACATCGACACTGTGATACCTGGAGTGTGACATCGACACTGTGATATCTGGAGTGTGACATCGACACTGTGATATCTGGAGATTGACATCGACACTGTGATACCTGGAGTGTGACATCGACACTGTGATACCTGGAGTGTGACATCGACACTGTGATACCTGGAGTGTGACATCGACACTGTGATACCTGGAGTGTGACATCGACACTGTGATACCTGGAGTGTGACATCGACACTGTGATACCTGGAGTGTGACATCGACACTGTGATACCTGGAGTGTGACATCGACACTGTGATACCTAGAGTGTGACATCGACACTGTGATAACTGGAGTGTGACATCGACACTCTGATACCTGGAGTGTGACATCGACACTGTGATACCTGGAGTGTGACATCGACAGTGTGATATCTGGAGTGTGACATCGACACTGTGATACCTGGAGTGAGACATCGACACTGTGATACCTGGAGTGAGACATCGACACTGTGATACCTGGAGTGTGACATCGACACTGTGATACCTGGAGTGTGACATCGACACTGTGATACCTGGAGTGTGACATCGACACTCTGATACCTGGAGTGTGACATCGACACTGTGATACTTGGAGTGTGACATCGACACTGTGACACCTGGAGTGAGACATCGACACTGTGATACCTGGAGTGTGACATCGACACTGTGATACCTGGAGTGTGACATCGACACTGTGACACCTGGAGTGAGACATCGACACTGTGATACCTGGAGTGTGACATCGACACTGTGATACATGGAGTGTGACATCGACACTGTGATACCTGGAGTGTGACATCGACACTGTGATACCTGGAGTGTGACATCGACACTATGATACCTGGAGTGTGACATCGACACTCTGATACCTGGAGTGTGACATCGACACTGTGATACCTGGAGTGTGACATCGACACTGTGATATCTGGAGTGTGACATCGACACTGTGATACCTGGAGTGTGACATCGACACTGTGATACCTGGAGTGTGACATCGACACTGTGATACCTGGAGTGTGACATCGACACTCTGATATCTGGAGTGTGACATCGACACTGTGATACCTGGAGTGTGACATCGACACTCTGATACCTAGAGTGTGACATCGACACTGTGATATCTGGAGTGTGACATCGACACTGTGATATCTGGAGTGTGACATCGACACTGTGATACCTGGAGTGTGACATCGACACTGTGACACCAGGAGTGTGACATCGACACTGTGACACCTGGAGTGTGACATCGACACTCTGATACCTGGAGTGTGACATCGACACTGTGATACCTGGAGTGTGACATCGACACTGTGATATCTGGAGTGTGACATCGACACTGTGATACCTGGAGTGTGACATCGACACTGTGATACCTGGAGTGTGACATCGACACTGTGATACCTGGAGTGTGACATCGACACTGTGACACCTGGAGTGTGACATCGACACTGTGACACCTGGAGTGTGACATCGACACTGTGATACCTGGAGTGTGACATCGACACTGTGATATCTGGAGTGTGACATCGACACTGTGATACCTGGAGTGTGACATCGACACTGTGATATCTGGAGTGAGACATCGACACTGTGATACCTGGAGTGTGACTTCGACACTCTGATACCTGGAGTGAGACATCGACACTGTGATACCTGGAGTGTGACATCGACACTGTGATACTTGGAGTGTGACATCGACACTGTGACACCTGGAGTGAGACATCGACACTGTGATACCTGGAGTGTGACATCGACACTGTGATACCTGGAGTGTGACATCGACACTGTGACACCTGGAGTGAGACATCGACACTGTGATACCTGGAGTGTGACATCGACACGGTGATACCTGGAGTTTGACATCGACACTGTGATACCTGGAGTGTGACATCGACACTATGATACCTGGAGTGTGACATCGACACTCTGATACCTGGAGTGTGACATCGACACTGTGATACCTGGAGTGTGACATCGACACTCTGATATCTGGAGTGTGACATCGACACTGTGATATCTGGAGTGTGACATCGACACTGTGATACCTGGAGTGAGACATCGACACTGTGATACCTGGTGTGTGACATCGACACTGTGATACCTGGAGTGAGACATCGACACTGTGATACCTGGAGTGTGACATCGACACTCTGATATCTGGAGTGTGACATCGACACTGTGATATCTGGAGTGTGACATCGACACTGTGATACCTGGAGTGTGACATCGACACTGTGATATCTGGAGTGTGACATCGACACTGTGATATCTGGAGTGTGACATCGACACTGTGATACCTGGAGTGTGACATCGACACTGTGATATCTGGAGTGTGACATCGACACTGTGATATCTGGAGTGTGACATCGACACTGTGATACCTGGAGTGTGACATCGACACTGTGATATCTGGAGTGTGACATCGACACTGTGATACCTGGAGTGTGACATCGACACTGTGATACCTGGAGTGTGACATCGACACTGTGATACCTGGAGTGTGACATCGACACTGTGATACCTGGAGTGTGACATCGACACTGTGATACCTGGAGTGTGACATCGACACTCTGATACCTGGAGTGTGACATCGACACTGTGATACCTGGAGTGTGACATCGACACTGTGATACCTGGAGTGTGACATCGACACTGTGATACCTGGAGTGTGACATCGACACTGTGACACCTGGAGTGTGACATCGACACTGTGATACCTGGAGTGTGACATCGACACTCTGATACCTGGAGTGTGACATCGACACTGTGATACCTGGAGTGTGACATCGACACTGTGATACCTGGAGTGTGACATCGACACTGTGATACCTGGAGTGTGACATCGACACTGTGATACCTGGAGTGTGACATCGACACTGTGATATCTGGAGTGTGACATCGACACTCTGATACCTAGAGTGTGACATCGACACTGTGATACCTGGAGTGTGACATCGACACTGTGATATCTGGAGTGTGACATCGACACTCTGATACCTGGAGTGTGACATCGACACTGTGATACCTGGAGTGTGACATCGACACTGTGATATCTGGAGTGTGACATCGACACTGTGATACCTGGAGTGTGACATCGACACTGTGATACCTGGAGTGTGACATCGACACTGTGATACCTGGAGTGTGACATCGACACTGTGATACCTGGAGTGTGACATCGACACTGTGATACCTGGAGTGTGACATCGACACTCTGATACCTGGAGTGTGACATCGACACTGTGATATCTGGAGTGTGACATCGACACTGTGATACCTGGAGTGTGACATCGACACTGTGATACCTGGAGTGTGACATCGACACTGTGATATCTGGAGTGTGACATCGACACTGTGACACCTGGAGTGAGACATCGACACTGTGATACCTGGAGTGTGACATCGACACTGTGATATCTGGAGTGTGACATCGACACTATGATACCTGGAGTGTGACATCGACACTCTGATACCTGGAGTGTGACATCGACACTGTGATACCTGGAGTGTGACATCGACACTGTAATATCTGGAGTGTGACATCGACACTGTGATACCTGGAGTGTGACATCGACACTGTGATACCTGGAGTGTGACATCGACACTGTGATACCTGGAGTGTGACATCGACACTCTGATATCTGGAGTGTGACATCGACACTGTGATATCTGGAGTGTGACATCGACACTGTGATACCTGGAGTGTGACATCGACACTGTGATACCTGGAGTGTGACATCGACACTCTGATATCTGGAGTGTGACATCGACACTGTGATACCTGGAGTGTGACATCGACACTGTGATACCTGGAGTGTGACATCGACACTGTGATATCTGGAGTGTGACATCGACACTGTGATATCTGGAGTGTGACATCGACACTGTGATACCTGGAGTGTGACATCGACACTGTGATACCTGGAGTGTGACATCGACACTGTGATACCTGGAGTGTGACATCGACACTGTGATACCTGGAGTGTGACATCGACATTGTGATATCTGGAGTGTGACATCGACACTGTGATACCTGGAGTGTGACATCGACACTGTGATACCTGGAGTGTGACATCGACACTGTGATACCTGGAGTGTGACATCGACACTGTGATATCTGGAGTGTGACATCGACACTGTGATATCTGGAGTGTGACATCGACACTGTGATACCTGGAGTGTGACATCGACACTGTGATACCTGGAGTGTGACATCGACACTGTGATACCTGGAGTGTGACATCGACACTGTGATACCTGGAGTGTGACATCGACACTGTGATACCTGGAGTGTGACATCGACACTGTGATACCTGGAGTGTGACATCGACACTGTGACACCTGGAGTGTGACATCGACACTGTGATACCTGGAGTGTGACATCGACACTCTGATACCTGGAGTGTGACATCGACACTGTGATACCTGGAGTGAGACATCGACACTGTGATACCTGGAGTGTGACATCGACACTGTGATATCTGGAGTGTGACATCGACACTGTGATACCTGGAGTGTGACATCGACACTGTGACACCTGGAGTGTGACATCGACACTGTGATACCTGGAGTGTGACATCGACACTCTGATACCTGGAGTGTGACATCGACACTGTGATACCTGGAGTGAGACATCGACACTGTGATACCTGGAGTGTGACATCGACACTGTGATATCTGGAGTGTGACATCGACACTGTGACACCTGGAGTGTGACATCGACACTGTGATATCTGGAGTGTGACATCGACACTGTGACACCTGGAGTGTGACATCGACACTGTGATATCTGGAGTGAGACATCGACACTGTGATACCTGGAGTGTGACATCGACACTCTGATACCTGGAGTGTGACATCGACACTGTGATACCTGGAGTGTGACATCGACACTGTGATATCTGGAGTGTGACATCGACACTGTGATACCTGGAGTGTGACATCGACACTCTGATACCTGGAGTGTGACATCGACACTGTGATACCTGGAGTGTGACATCGACACTCTGATACCTGGAGTGTGACATCGACACTGTGATACCTGGAGTGTGACATCGACACTGTGATACCTGGAGTGTGACATCGACACTGTGATACCTAGAGTGTGACATCGACACTGTGATACCTGGAGTGTGACATCGACACTCTGATACCTGGAGTGTGACATCGACACTGTGATACCTGGAGTGTGACATCGACACTGTGATACCTGGAGTGTGACATCGACACTGTGATACCTGGAGTGAGACATCGACACTGTGATACCTGGAGTGAGACATCGACACTGTGATACCTGGAGTGTGACATCGACACTGTGATACCTGGAGTGTGACATCGACACTGTGATATCTGGAGTGTGACATCGACACTGTGATACCTGGAGTGAGACATCGACACTGTGATACCTGGAGTGAGACATCGACACTGTGATACATGGAGTGTGACATCGACACTGTGATACCTGGAGTGTGACATCGACACTGTGATACCTGGAGTGTGACATCGACACTGTGATACCTGGAGTGTGACATCGACACTGTGATACCTGGAGTGTGACATCGACACTGTGATATCTGGAGTGTGACATCGACACTGTGATATCTGGAGTGTGACATCGACACTCTGATACCTGGAGTGTGACATCGACACTGTGATACCTGGAGTGTGACATCGACACTGTGATATCTGGAGTGTGACATCGACACTGTGATACCTGGAGTGTGACATCGACACTGTGATACCTGGAGTGTGACATCGACACTGTGATACCTGGAGTGTGACATCGACACTGTGACACCTGGAGTGTGACATCGACACTGTGACACCTGGAGTGTGACATCGACACTGTGATACCTGGAGTGTGACATCGACACTGTGATACCTGGAGTGTGACATCGACACTGTGATATCTGGAGTGAGACATCGACACTGTGACACCTGGAGTGTGACATCGACACTGTGATACCTGGAGTGTGACATCGACACTGTGATACCTGGAGTGAGACATCGACACTGTGACACCTGGAGTGTGACATCGACACTGTGATACCTGGAGTGTGACATCGACACTGTGATACCTGGAGTGTGACATCGACACTGTGATACCTGGAGTGTGACATCGACACTGTGATACCTGGAGTGTGACATCGACACTCTGATACCTGGAGTGAGACATCGACACTGTGATACTTGGAGTGTGACATCGACACTGTGACATCTGGAGTGAGACATCGACACTGTGATACCTGGAGTGTGACATCGACACTGTGATACCTGGAGTGTGACATCGACACTGTGACACCTGGAGTGAGACATCGACACTGTGATACCTGGAGTGTGACATCGACACTGTGATACCTGGAGTGTGACATCGACACTGTGATACCTAGAGTGTGACATCGACACTATGATACCTGGAGTGTGACATCGACACTCTGATACCTGGAGTGTGACATCGACACTGTGATACCTGGAGTGTGACATCGACACTGTGATACCTGGAGTGTGACATCGACACTGTGATACCTGGAGTGTGACATCGACACTGTGATACCTGGAGTGTGACATCGACACTCTGATATCTGGAGTGTGACATCGACACTGTGATACCTGGAGTGTGACATCGACACTCTGATACCTAGAGTGTGACATCGACACTGTGATATCTGGAGTGTGACATCGACACTGTGATACCTGGAGTGTGACATCGACACTGTGATACCTGGAGTGTGACATCGACACTGTGATATCTGGAGTGAGACATCGACACTGTGATACCTGGAGTGTGACATCAACACTGTGATACCTGGAGTGTGACATCGACACTGTGATATCTGGAGTGTGACATCGACACTGTGATACCTGGAGTGTGACATCGACACTGTGATACCTGGAGTGTGACATCGACACTGTGATACCTGGAGTGTGACATCGACACTGTGATATCTGGAGTGTGACATCGACACTGTGATACCTGGAGTGTGACATCGACACTGTGATACCTGGAGTGTGACATCGACACTGTGACACCTGGAGTGTGACATCGACACTGTGATATCTGGAGTGAGACATCGACACTGTGATACCTGGAGTGTGACATCGACACTGTGATATCTGGAGTGTGACATCGACACTGTGATATCTGGAGTGTGACATCGACACTGTGATACCTGGAGTGTGACATCGACACTGTGATACCTGGAGTGTGACATCGACACTGTGATACCTGGAGTGTGACATCGACACTGTGATACCTGGAGTGTGACATCGACACTGTGACACCTGGAGTGTGACATCGACACTGTGATACCTGGAGTGTGACATCGACACTGTGATATCTGGAGTGTGACATCGACACTGTGATACCTGGAGTGTGACATCGACACTGTGATATCTGGAGTGAGACATCGACACTGTGATACCTGGAGTGTGACATCGACACTCTGATACCTGGAGTGAGACATCGACACTGTGATACCTGGAGTGTGACATCGACACTGTGATACTTGGAGTGTGACATCGACACTGTGACACCTGGAGTGAGACATCGACACTGTGATACCTGGAGTGTGACATCGACACTGTGATACCTGGAGTGTGACATCGACACTGTGACACCTGGAGTGAGACATCGACACTGTGATACGTGGAGTGTGACATCGACACGGTGATACCTGGAGTGTGACATCGACACTGTGATACCTAGAGTGTGACATCGACACTATGATACCTGGAGTGTGACATCGACACTCTGATACCTGGAGTGTGACATCGACACTGTGATACCTGGAGTGTGACATCGACACTGTGATATCTGGAGTGTGACATCGACACTGTGATACCTGGAGTGTGACATCGACACTGTGATACCTGGAGTGTGACATCGACACTGTGATACCTGGAGTGTGACATCGACACTCTGATATCTGGAGTGTGACATCGACACTGTGATATCTGGAGTGTGACATCGACACTGTGATACCTGGAGTGAGACATCGACACTGTGATACCTGGTGTGTGACATCGACACTGTGATACCTGGAGTGTGACATCGACACTGTGATATCTGGAGTGTGACATCGACACTGTGATACCTGGAGTGTGACATCGACACTGTGATACCTGGAGTGTGACATCGACACTGTGATACCTGGAGTGTGACATCGACACTCTGATATCTGGAGTGTGACATCGACACTGTGATACCTGGAGTGTGACATCGACACTGTGATATCTGGAGTGTGACATCGACACTGTGATATCTGGAGTGTGACATCGACACTGTGATACCTGGAGTGTGACATCGACACTGTGATATCTGGAGTGTGACATCGACACTGTGATACCTGGAGTGTGACATCGACACTGTGATATCTGGAGTGTGACATCGACACTCTGATACCTGGAGTGTGACATCGACACTGTGATACCTGGAGTGTGACATCGACACTGTGATACCTGGAGTGTGACATCGACACTGTGATACCTGGAGTGTGACATCGACACTGTGATACCTGGAGTGTGACATCGACACTGTGATACCTGGAGTGTGACATCGACACTGTGATACCTGGAGTGTGACATCGACACTGTGATACCTGGAGTGTGACATCGACACTGTGATACCTAGAGTGTGACATCGACACTGTGATACCTGGAGTGTGACATCGACACTGTGATACCTGGAGTGTGACATCGACACTGTGATACCTGGAGTGTGACATCGACACTGTGATACCTGGAGTGTGACATCGACACTGTGATACCTGGAGTGTGACATCGACACTGTGATATCTGGAGTGTGACATCGACACTGTGATACCTGGAGTGTGACATCGACACTGTGATACCTGGAGTGTGACATCGACACTGTGATACCTGGAGTGTGACATCGACACTCTGATACCTAGAGTGTGACATCGACACTGTGATATCTGGAGTGTGACATCGACACTGTGATATCTGGAGTGTGACATCGACACTCTGATACCTGGAGTGTGACATCGACACTGTGATACCTGGAGTGTGACATCGACACTGTGATATCTGGAGTGTGACATCGACACTGTGATACCTGGAGTGTGACATCGACACTGTGATACCTGGAGTGTGACATCGACACTGTGATACCTGGAGTGTGACATCGACACTGTGACACCTGGAGTGTGACATCGACACTGTGACACCTGGAGTGTGACATCGACACTGTGATACCTGGAGTGTGACATCGACACTGTGATATCTGGAGTGTGACATCGACACTGTGATATCTGGAGTGAGACATCGATACTGTGATACCTGGAGTGTGACATCGACACTGTGATACCTGGAGTGTGACATCGACACTGTGATACCTGGAGTGTGACATCGACACTCTGATACCTGGAGTGAGACATCGACACTGTGATACCTGGAGTGTGACATCGACACTGTGATACTTGGAGTGTGACATCGACACTGTGACACCTGGAGTGAGACATCGACACTGTGATACCTGGAGTGTGACATCGACACTGTGATACCTGGAGTGTGACATCGACACTGTGACACCTGGAGTGAGACATCGACACTGTGATACCTGGAGTGTGACATCGACACTGTGATACCTGGAGTGTGACATCGACACTGTGATACCTAGAGTGTGACATCGACACTATGATACCTGGAGTGTGACATCGACACTGTGATACCTGGAGTGTGACATCGACACTGTGATACCTGAAGTGAGACATCGACACTGTGATACCTGGAGTGAGACATCGACACTGTGATACCTGGAGTGTGACATCGACACTGTGATACCTAGAGTGTGACATCGACACTATGATACCTGGAGTGTGACATCGACACTCTGATACCTGGAGTGTGACATCGACACTGTGATACCTGGAGTGTGACATCGACACTGTGATACCTGGAGTGTGACATCGACACTATGATACCTGGAGTGTGACATCGACACTCTGATACCTGGAGTGTGACATCGACACTGTGATATCTGGAGTGTGACATCGACACTGTGATACCTGGAGTGTGACATCGACACTGTGATACCTGGAGTGTGACATCGACACTGTGATACCTGGAGTGTGACATCGACACTGTGATACCTGGAGTGTGACATCGACACTGTGATACCTGGAGTGTGACATCGACACTCTGATACCTGGAGTGTGACATCGACACTGTGATACCTGGAGTGTGACATCGACACTGTGATACCTGGAGTGTGACATCGACACTCTGATATCTGGAGTGTGACATCGACACTGTGATACCTGGAGTGTGACATCGACACTGTAATACCTGGAGTGTGACATCGACACTGTGATACCTGGAGTGTGACATCGACACTGTGATACCTGGAGTGTGACATCGACACTGTGATACCTGGAGTGTGACATCGACACTGTGATACCTGGAGTGTGACATCGACACTGTGATACCTGGAGTGTGACATCGACACTGTGATACCTGGAGTGTGACATCGACACTGTGATATCTGGAGTGTGACATCGACACTGTGATATCTGGAGTGTGACATCGACACTGTGATATCTGGAGTGTGACATCGACACTGTGATACCTGGAGTGTGACATCGACACTCTGATATCTGGAGTGTGACATCGACACTGTGATATCTGGAGTGTGACATCGACACTGTGATATCTGGAGTGTGACATCGACACTGTGATATCTGGAGTGTGACATCGACACTGTGATACCTGGAGTGTGACATCGACACTGTGATACCTGGAGTGTGACATCGACACTGTGATACCTGGAGTGTGACATCGACACTGTGATACCTGGAGTGTGACATCGACACTCTGATACCTGGAGTGTGACATCGACACTGTGATACCTGGAGTGTGACATCGACACTGTGATATCTGGAGTGTGACATCGACACTGTGATACCTGGAGTGTGACATCGACACTGTGATACCTGGAGTGTGACATCGACACTGTGATATCTGGAGTGTGACATCGACACTGTGATATCTGGAGTGTGACATCGACACTGTGATATCTGGAGTGTGACATCGACACTGTGATACCTGGAGTGTGACATCGACACTCTGATATCTGGAGTGTGACATCGACACTGTGATATCTGGAGTGTGACATCGACACTGTGATATCTGGAGTGTGACATCGACACTGTGATATCTGGAGTGTGACATCGACACTGTGATACCTGGAGTGTGACATCGACACTGTGATACCTGGAGTGTGACATCGACACTGTGATACCTGGAGTGTGACATCGACACTGTGATACCTGGAGTGAGACATCGACACTGTGATACCTGGAGTGTGACATCGACACTGTGATACCTGGAGTGTGACATCGACACTGTGATATCTGGAGTGTGACATCGACACTGTGATACCTGGAGTGTGACATCGACACTGTGATACCTGGAGTGTGACATCGACACTGTGATACCTGGAGTGTGACATCGACACTGTGACACCTGGAGTGTGACATCGACACTGTGACACCTGGAGTGTGACATCGACACTGTGATACCTGGAGTGTGACATCGACACTGTGATACCTGGAGTGTGACATCGACACTCTGATACCTGGAGTGAGACATCGACACTGTGATACCTGGAGTGTGACATCGACACTGTGATACTTGGAGTGTGACATCGACACTGTGACACCTGGAGTGAGACATCGACACTGTGATACCTGGAGTGTGACATCGACACTGTGATACCTGGAGTGTGACATCGACACTGTGACACCTGGAGTGAGACATCGACACTGTGATACCTGGAGTGTGACATCGACACTGTGATACCTGGAGTGTGACATCGACACTGTGATACCTAGAGTGTGACATCGACACTATGATACCTGGAGTGTGACATCGACACTCTGATACCTGGAGTGTGACATCGACACTGTGATACCTGGAGTGTGACATCGACACTGTGATACCTGGAGTGTGACATCGACACTGTGATACCTGGAGTGTGACATCGACACTGTGATACCTGGAGTGTGACATCGACACTCTGATATCTGGAGTGTGACATCGACACTGTGATACCTGGAGTGTGACATCGACACTCTGATACCGAGAGTGTGACATCGACACTGTGATATCTGGAGTGTGACATCGACACTGTGATACCTGGAGTGTGACATCGACACTGTGATATCTGGAGTGTGACATCGACACTGTGATACCTGGAGTGTGACATCGACACTGTGATACCTGGAGTGTGACATCGACACTGTGATACCTGGAGTGTGACATCGACACTGTGACACCTTGAGTGTGACATCGACACTGTGACACCTGGAGTGTGACATCGACACTGTGATACCTGGAGTGTGACATCGACACTGTGATATCTGGAGTGTGACATCGACACTGTGATACCTGGAGTGTGACATCGACACTGTGATATCTGGAGTGAGACATCGACACTATGATACCTGGAGTGTGACATCGACACTCTGATACCTGGAGTGTGACATCGACACTGTGATACCTGGAGTGTGACATCGACACTGTGATATCTGGAGTGTGACATCGACACTGTGATACCTGGAGTGTGACATCGACACTGTGATACCTGGAGTGTGACATCGACACTGTGATACCTGGAGTGTGACATCGACACTCTGATATCTGGAGTGTGACATCGACACTGTGATATCTGGAGTGTGACATCGACACTGTGATACCTGGAGTGTGACATCGACACTGTGATATCTGGAGTGTGACATCGACACTGTGATACCTGGAGTGTGACATCGACACTCTGATATCTGGAGTGTGACATCGACACTGTGATATCTGGAGTGTGACATCGACACTGTGATCTCTGGTGTGTGACATCGACACTGTGATATCTGGAGTGTGACATCGACACTGTGATACCTGGAGTGTGACATCGACACTGTGATACCTGGAGTGTGACATCGACACTGTGATACCTGGAGTGTGACATCGACACTGTGATACCTGGAGTGTGACATCGACACTCTGATACCTGGAGTGTGACATCGACACTGTGATACCTGGAGTGTGACATCGACACTGTGATATCTGGAGTGTGACATCGACACTGTGATACCTGGAGTGTGACATCGACACTGTGATACCTGGAGTGTGACATCGACACTGTGATATCTGGAGTGTGACATCGACACTGTGATATCTGGAGTGTGACATCGACACTGTGATATCTGGAGTGTGACATCGACACTGTGATATCTGGAGTGTGACATCGACACTGTGATACCAGGAGTGTGACATCGACACTCTGATATCTGGAGTGTGACATCGACACTGTGATATCTGGAGTGTGACATCGACACTGTGATATCTGGAGTGTGACATCGACACTGTGATACCTGGAGTGTGACATCGACACTGTGATACCTGGAGTGTGACATCGACACTGTGATACCTGGAGTGTGACATCGACACTGTGATACCTGGAGTGAGACATCGACACTGTGATACCTGGAGTGTGACATCGACACTGTGATACCTGGAGTGTGACATCGACACTGTGATATCTGGAGTGTGACATCGACACTGTGATACCTGGAGTGTGACATCGACACTGTGATACCTGGAGTGTGACATCGACACTGTGATACCTGGAGTGTGACATCGACACTGTGACACCTGGAGTGTGACATCGACACTGTGACACCTGGAGTGTGACATCGACACTGTGATACCTGGAGTGTGACATCGACACTGTGATACCTGGAGTGTGACATCGACACTCTGATACCTGGAGTGAGACATCGACACTGTGATACCTGGAGTGTGACATCGACACTGTGATACTTGGAGTGTGACATCGACACTGTGACACCTGGAGTGAGACATCGACACTGTGATACCTGGAGTGTGACATCGACACTGTGATACCTGGAGTGTGACATCGACACTGTGACACCTGGAGTGAGACATCGACACTGTGATACCTGGAGTGTGACATCGACACTGTGATACCTGGAGTGTGACATCGACACTGTGATACCTAGAGTGTGACATCGACACTATGATACCTGGAGTGTGACATCGACACTCTGATACCTGGAGTGTGACATCGACACTGTGATACCTGGAGTGTGACATCGACACTGTGATACCTGGAGTGTGACATCGACACTGTGATACCTGGAGTGTGACATCGACACTGTGATACCTGGAGTGTGACATCGACACTCTGATATCTGGAGTGTGACATCGACACTGTGATACCTGGAGTGTGACATCGACACTCTGATACCGAGAGTGTGACATCGACACTGTGATACCTGGAGTGTGACATCGACACTGTGATATCTGGAGTGTGACATCGACACTGTGATACCTAGAGTGTGACATCGACACTATGATACCTGGAGTGTGACATCGACACTGTGATACCTGGAGTGTGACATCGACACTGTGATACCTGGAGTGTGACATCGACACTGTGATACCTGGAGTGTGACATCGACACTGTGATACCTGGAGTGTGACATCGACACTGTGATACCTGGAGTGTGACATCGACACTCTGATATCTGGAGTGTGACATCGACACTGTGATACCTGGAGTGTGACATCGACACTCTGATACCGAGAGTGTGACATCGACACTGTGATACCTGGAGTGTGACATCGACACTGTGATATCTGGAGTGTGACATCGACACTGTGATACCTGGAGTGTGACATCGACACTGTGATACCTGGAGTGTGACATCGACACTGTGACACCTGGAGTGTGACATCGACACTGTGACACCTGGAGTGTGACATCGACACTGTGATACCTGGAGTGTGACATCGACACTGTGATATCTGGAGTGTGACATCGACACTGTGATACCTGGAGTGTGACATCGACACTGTGATATCTGGAGTGAGACATCGACACTGTGACACCTGGAGTGTGACATCGACACTCTGATACCTGGAGTGAGACATCGACACTGTGATACCTGGAGTGTGACATCGACACTGTGATACTTGGAGTGTGACATCGACACTGTGACACCTGGAGTGAGACATCGACACTGTGATACCTGGAGTGTGACATCGACACTGTGATACCTGGAGTGTGACATCGACACTGTGACACCTGGAGTGAGACATCGACACTGTGATACCTGGAGTGTGACATCGACACGGTGATACCTGGAGTGTGACATCGACACTGTGATACCTAGAGTGTGACATCGACACTATGATACCTGGAGTGTGACATCGACACTCTGATACCTGGAGTGTGACATCGACACTGTGATACCTGGAGTGTGACATCGACACTGTGATATCTGGAGTGTGACATCGACACTGTGATACCTGGAGTGTGACATCGACACTGTGATACCTGGAGTGTGACATCGACACTGTGATACCTGGAGTGTGACATCGACACTCTGATATCTGGAGTGTGACATCGACACTGTGATATCTGGAGTGTGACATCGACACTGTGATACCTGGAGTGAGACATCGACACTGTGATACCTGGTGTGTGACATCGACACTGTGATACCTGGAGTGTGACATCGACACTGTGATATCTGGAGTGTGACATCGACACTGTGATACCTGGAGTGTGACATCGACACTGTGATACCTGGAGTGTGACATCGACACTGTGATACCTGGAGTGTGACATCGACACTCTGATATCTGGAGTGTGACATCGACACTGTGATATCTGGAGTGTGACATCGACACTGTGATACCTGGAGTGTGACATCGACACTGTGATATCTGGAGTGTGACATCGACACTGTGATATCTGGAGTGTGACATCGACACTTTGATACCTGGAGTGTGACATCGACACTGTGATACCTGGAGTGTGACATCGACACTGTGATATCTGGAGTGTGACATCGACACTGTGATACCTGGAGTGTGACATCGACATTGTGATATCTGGAGTGTGACATCGACACTGTGATACCTGGAGTGTGACATCGACACTGTGATACCTGGAGTGTGACATCAACACTGTGATACCTGGAGTGTGACATCGACACTGTGATACCTGGAGTGTGACATCGACACTCTGATACCTGGAGTGTGACATCGACACTGTGATACCTGGAGTGTGACATCGACACTGTGATACCTGGAGTGTGACATCGACACTGTGATGCCTAGAGTGTGACATCGACACTGTGATACCTGGAGTGTGACATCGACACTCTGATACCTGGAGTGTGACATCGACACTGTGATACCTGGAGTGTGACATCGACACTGTGATATCTGGAGTGTGACATCGACACTGTGATACCTGGAGTGTGACATCGACACTGTGATACCTGGAGTGTGACATCGACACTGTGATACCTGGAGTGTGGCATCGACACTGTGATACCTGGAGTGTGACATCGACACTGTGATACCTGGAGTGTGACATCGACACTGTGATACCTGGAGTGTGACATCGACACTCTGATACCTAGAGTGTGACATCGACACTGTGATATCTGGAGTGTGACATCGACACTGTGATATCTGGAGTGTGACATCGACACTGTGATACCTGGAGTGTGACATCGACACTCTGATACCTAGAGTGTGACATCGACACTGTGATATCTGGAGTGTGACATCGACACTGTGATACCTGGAGTGTGACATCGACACTGTGATACCTGGAGTGTGACATCGACACTGTGACACCTGGAGTGTGACATCGACACTGTGACACCTTGAGTGTGACATCGACACTGTGATACCTGGAGTGTGACATCGACACTGTGATATCTGGAGTGTGACATCGACACTGTGATACCTGGAGTGTGACATCGACACTGTGATATCTGGAGTGAGACATCGACACTGTGATACCTGGAGTGTGACATCGACACTCTGATACCTGGAGTGAGACATCGACACTGTGATACCTGGAGTGTGACATCGACACTGTGATACTTGGAGTGTGACATCGACACTGTGACACCTGGAGTGAGACATCGACACTGTGATACCTGGAGTGTGACATCGACACTGTGATACTTGGAGTGTGACATCGACACTGTGACACCTGGAGTGAGACATCGACACTGTGATACCTGGAGTGAGACATCGACACTGTGATACCTGGAGTGAGACATCGACACTGTGATACCTGAAGTGAGACATCGACACTGTGATACCTGGAGTGAGACATCGACACTGTGATACCTGGAGTGTGACATCGACACTGTGATACCTAGAGTGTGACATCGACACTGTGATATCTGGAGTGTGACATCGACACTGTGATACCTGGAGTGAGACATCGACACTGTGATACCTGGAGTGTGACATCGACACTCTGATACCTGGAGTGTGACATCGACACTGTGATACCTGGAGTGTGACATCGACACTGTGATATCTGGAGTGTGACATCGACACTGTGATACCTGGAGTGTGACATCGACACTGTGATACCTGGAGTGTGACATCGACACTGTGATACCTGGAGTGTGACATCGACACTCTGATATCTGGAGTGTGACATCGACACTGTGATATCTGGAGTGTGACATCGACACTGTGATACCTGGAGTGTGACATCGACACTGTGGTACCTGGAGTGTGACATCGACACTCTGATATCTGGAGTGTGACATCGACACTGTGATATCTGGAGTGTGACATCGACACTGTGATACCTGGAGTGTGACATCGACACTCTGATATCTGGAGTGTGACATCGACACTGTGATACCTGGAGTGTGACATCGACACTGTGATATCTGGAGTGTGACATCGACACTGTGATATCTGGAGTGTGACATCGACACTGTGATACCTGGAGTGTGACATCGACACTGTGATATCTGGAGTGTGACATCGACACTGTGATATCTGGAGTGTGACATCGACACTGTGATACCTGGAGTGTGACATCGACACTGTGATACCTGGAGTGTGACATCGACAGTGTGATACCTGGAGTGTGACATCGACACTGTGATACCTGGAGTGTGACATCGACACTGTGATACCTGGAGTGTGACATCGACACTGTGATACCTGGAGTGTGACATCGACACTGTGATACCTGGAGTGTGACATCGACACTGTGATACCTGGAGTGTGACATCGACACTGTGATACCTGGAGTGTGACATCGACACTGTGATATCTGGAGTGTGACATCGACACTGTGATACCTGGAGTGTGACATCGACACTGTGATATCTGGAGTGTGACATCGACACTGTGATACCTGGAGTGTGACATCGACACTGTGATACCTGGAGTGTGACATCGACACTGTGATACCTGGAGTGTGACATCGACACTCTGATACCTGGAGTGTGACATCGACACTGTGATACCTGGAGTGTGACATCGACACTGTGATACCTGGAGTGTGACATCGACAGTGTGATACCTGGAGTGTGACATCGACACTGTGATACCTGGAGTGTGACATCGACACTGTGATACCTGGAGTGTGACATCGACACTGTGATACCTGGAGTGTGACATCGACACTGTGATACCTGGAGTGTGACATCGACACTGTGATATCTGGAGTGTGACATCGACACTGTGATACCTGGAGTGTGACATCGACACTGTGATATCTGGAGTGTGACATCGACACTGTGATATCTGGAGTGTGACATCGACACTGTGATACCTGGAGTGTGACATCGACACTGTGATACCTGGAGTGTGACATCGACACTGTGATACCTGGAGTGTGACATCGACACTGTGATACCTGGAGTGTGACATCGACACTGTGACACCTGGAGTGTGACATCGACACTGTGATACCTGGAGTGTGACATCGACACTCTGATACCTGGAGTGTGACATCGACACTGTGATACCTGGAGTGAGACATCGACACTGTGATACCTGGAGTGTGACATCGACACTGTGATATCTGGAGTGTGACATCGACACTGTGACACCTGGAGTGTGACATCGACACTGTGATATCTGGAGTGTGACATCGACACTGTGACACCTGGAGTGTGACATCGACACTGTGATATCTGGAGTGAGACATCGACACTGTGATACCTGGAGTGTGACATCGACACTCTGATACCTGGAGTGTGACATCGACACTGTGATACCTGGAGTGTGACATCGACACTGTGATATCTGGAGTGTGACATCGACACTGTGATACCTGGAGTGTGACATCGACACTCTGATACCTGGAGTGTGACATCGACACTGTGATACCTGGAGTGAGACATCGACACTGTGATACCTGGAGTGTGACATCGACACTGTGATACCTGGAGTGTGACATCGACACTGTGATATCTGGAGTGTGACATCGACACTGTGATACCTGGAGTGTGACATCGACACTGTGATATCTGGAGTGTGACATCGACACTGTGATATCTGGAGTGTGACATCGACACTGTGATATCTGGAGTGTGACATCGACACTGTGATACCTGGAGTGTGACATCGACACTGTGATACCTAGAGTGTGACATCGACACTGTGATATCTGGAGTGTGACATCGACACTGTGATACCTGGAGTGTGACATCGACACTCTGATACCTGGAGTGTGACATCGACACTGTGATATCTGGAGTGAGACATCGACACTGTGATAACTGGAGTGTGACATCGACACTCTGATACCTGGAGTGTGACATCGACACTGTGATACCTGGAGTGTGACATCGACACTCTGATATCTGGAGTGTGACATCGACACTGTGATATCTGGAGTGTGACATCGACACTGTGATACCTGGAATGTGACATCGACACTGTGATATCTGGAGTGTGACATCGACACTGTGATATCTGGAGTGTGACATCGACACTGTGATACCTGGAGTGTGACATCGACACTGTGATATCTGGAGTGTGACATCGACACTGTGATACCTGGAGTGTGACATCGACACTGTGATACCTGGAGTGTGACATCGACACTGTGATACCTGGAGTGTGACATCGACACTGTGATACCTGGAGTGTGACATCGACACTGTGATATCTGGAGTGTGACATCGACACTGTGATATCTGGAGTGTGACATCGACACAGTGATATCTGGAGTGTGACATCGACACTGTGATATCTGGAGTGTGACATCGACACTGTGATACCTGGAGTGAGACATCGACACTGTGATATCTGGAGTGTGACATCGACACTGTGATACCTGGAGTGTGACATCGACACTGTGATATCTGGAGTGTGACATCGACACTCTGATACCTAGAGTGTGACATCGACACTGTGATACCTAGAGTGAGACATCGACACTGTGATACCTGGAGTGTGACATCGACACTGTGATACCTGGAGTGTGACATCGACACTGTGATATCTGGAGTGTGACATCGACACTCTGATACCTGGAGTGTGACATCGACACTGTGATACCTGGAGTGTGACATCGACACTGTGACACCTGGAGTGAGACATCGACACTGTGATACCTGGAGTGAGACATCGACACTGTGATACCTGGAGTGTGACATCGACACTGTGATACCTGGAGTGTGACATCGACACTGTGATACCTGGAGTGAGACATCGACACTCTGATATCTGGAGTGTGACATCGACACTGTGATATCTGGAGTGTGACATCGACACTGTGATACCTGGAGTGTGACATCGACACTGTGATACCTGGAGTGTGACATCGACACTGTGACACCTGGAGTGTGACATCGACACTGTGATACCTGGAGTGTGACATCGACACTCTGATACCTGGAGTGTGACATCGACACTGTGATACCTGGAGTGAGACATCGACACTGTGATACCTGGAGTGTGACATCGACACTGTGATATCTGGAGTGAGACATCGACACTGTGATATCTGGAGTGTGACATCGACACTGTGATATCTGGAGTGTGACATCGACACTGTGATACCTGGAGTGTGACATCGACACTGTGATACCTGGAGTGTGACATCGACACTGTGATACCTGGAGTGTGACATCGACACTGTGATACCTGGAGTGTGACATCGACACTGTGATACCTGGAGTGTGACATCGACACTGTGATACCTGGAGTGTGACATCGACACTGTGATATCTGGAGTGTGACATCGACACTCTGATACCTGGAGTGTGACATCGACACTGTGATACCTAGAGTGTGACATCGACACTGTGATACCTGGAGTGTGACATCGACACTGTGATATCTGGAGTGAGACATCGACACTGTGATACCTGGAGTGTGACATCGACACTGTGATACCTGGAGTGTGACATCGACACTGTGATATCTGGAGTGTGACATCGACACTGTGATATCTGGAGTGTGACATCGACACAGTGATATCTGGAGTGTGACATCGACACTGTGATATCTGGAGTGTGACATCGACACTGTGATATCTGGAGTGTGACATCGACACTGTGATACCTGGAGTGTGACATCGACACTGTGATACCTGGAGTGTGACATCGACACTGTGATATCTGGAGTGTGACATCGACACTGTGATATCTGGAGTGTGACATCGACACTGTGATATCTGGAGTGTGACATCGACACTGTGATATCTGGAGTGTGACATCGACACTGTGATATCTGGAGTGTGACATCGACACTGTGATACCTAGAGTGTGACATCGACACTGTGATATCTGGAATGTGACATCGACACTCTGATACCTAGAGTGTGACATCGACACTCTGATAACTAGAGTGTGACATCGACACTGTGATATCTGGAGTGTGACATCGACACTGTGATACCTGGAGTGTGACATCGACACTGTGATACCTCGAGTGTGACATCGACACTATGATACCTGGAGTGTGACATCGACACTCTGATACCTGGAGTGTGACATCGACACTGTGATACCTGGAGTGTGACATCGACACTGTGATATCTGGAGTGTGACATCGACACTGTGATACCTGGAGTGTGACATCGACACTGTGATATCTGGAGTGTGACATCGACACTGTGATACCTGGAGTGTGACATCGACACTGTGATATCTGGAGTGTGACATCGACACTGTGATACCTGGAGTGTGACATCGACACTGTGATACCTGGAGTGTGACATCGACACTGTGATACCTGGAGTGTGACATCGACACTGTGATACCTGGAGTGTGACATCGACACTCTGATATCTGGAGTGTGACATCGACACTGTGATATCTGGAGTGTGACATCGACACTGTGATACCTGGAGTGTGACATCGACACTGTGATACCTGGAGTGTGAGATCGACACTCTGATATCTGGAGTGTGACATCGACACTGTGATATCTGGAGTGTGACATCGACACTGTGATATCTGGAGTGTGACATCGACACTGTGATATCTGGAGTGTGACATCGACACTGTGATACCTGGAGTGTGACATCGACACTGTGATACCTGGAGTGTGACATCGACACTGTGATACCTGGAGTGTGACATCGACACTGTGATACCTGGAGTGTGACATCGACACTGTGATATCTGGAGTGTGACATCGACACTGTGATACCTGGAGTGTGACATCGACACTGTGATATCTGGAGTGTGACATCGACACTGTGATACCTGGAGTGTGACATCGACACTGTGATACCTGGAGTGTGACATCGACACTGTGATATCTGGAGTGTGACATCGACACTGTGACACCTGGAGTGTGACATCGACACTCTGATACCTGGAGTGTGACATCGACACTGTGATACCTGGAGTGTGACATCGACACTCTGATACCTGGAGTGTGACATCGACACTGTGATACCTGGAGTGTGACATCGACACTGTGATACCTGGAGTGTGACATCGACAGTGTGATACCTGGAGTGTGACATCGACACTGTGATACCTGGAGTGTGACATCGACACTGTGATACCTGGAGTGTGACATCGACACTGTGATACCTGGAGTGTGACATCGACACTGTGATACCTGGAGTGTGACATCGACACTGTGATATCTGGAGTGTGACATCGACACTGTGATACCTGGAGTGTGACATCGACACTGTGATATCTGGAGTGTGACATCGACACTGTGATATCTGGAGTGTGACATCGACACTGTGATACCTGGAGTGTGACATCGACACTGTGATACCTGGAGTGTGACATCGACACTGTGATACCTGGAGTGTGACATCGACACTGTGATACCTGGAGTGTGACATCGACACTGTGACACCTGGAGTGTGACATCGACACTGTGATACCTGGAGTGTGACATCGACACTCTGATACCTGGAGTGTGACATCGACACTGTGATACCTGGAGTGAGACATCGACACTGTGATACCTGGAGTGTGACATCGACACTGTGATATCTGGAGTGTGACATCGACACTGTGACACCTGGAGTGTGACATCGACACTGTGATATCTGGAGTGTGACATCGACACTGTGACACCTGGAGTGTGACATCGACACTGTGATATCTGGAGTGAGACATCGACACTGTGATACCTGGAGTGTGACATCGACACTCTGATACCTGGAGTGTGACATCGACACTGTGATACCTGGAGTGTGACATCGACACTGTGATATCTGGAGTGTGACATCGACACTGTGATACCTGGAGTGTGACATCGACACTCTGATACCTGGAGTGTGACATCGACACTGTGATACCTGGAGTGAGACATCGACACTGTGATACCTGGAGTGTGACATCGACACTGTGATACCTGGAGTGTGACATCGACACTGTGATATCTGGAGTGTGACATCGACACTGTGATACCTGGAGTGTGACATCGACACTGTGATACCTGGAGTGTGACATCGACACTGTGATACCTGGAGTGTGACATCGACACTCTGATATCTGGAGTGTGACATCGACACTGTGATATCTGGAGTGTGACATCGACACTGTGATACCTGGAGTGTGACATCGACACTGTGATATCTGGAGTGTGACATCGACACTGTGATATCTGGAGTGTGACATCGACACTGTGATATCTGGAGTGTGACATCGACACTGTGATACCTGGAGTGTGACATCGACACTGTGATATCTGGAGTGTGACATCGACACTGTGATACCTGGAGTGTGACATCGACACTGTGATATCTGGAGTGTGACATCGACACTGTGATATCTGGAGTGTGACATCGACACTCTGATACCTGGAGTGTGACATCGACACTGTGATACCTGGAGTGTGACATCGACACTGTGATATCTGGAGTGTGACATCGACACTGTGATATCTGGAGTGTGACATCGACACTGTGATACCTGGAGTGTGACATCGACACTGTGATACCTGGAGTGTGACATCGACAGTGTGATACCTGGAGTGTGACATCGACACTGTGATATCTGGAGTGTGACATCGACACTGTGACACCTGGAGTGTGACATCGACACTGTGATATCTGGAGTGAGACATCGACACTGTGATACCTGGAGTGTGACATCGACACTCTGATACCTGGAGTGTGACATCGACACTGTGATACCTGGAGTGTGACATCGACACTGTGATATCTGGAGTGTGACATCGACACTGTGATACCTGGAGTGTGACATCGACACTCTGATACCTGGAGTGTGACATCGACACTGTGATACCTGGAGTGTGACATCGACACTCTGATATCTGGAGTGTGACATCGACACTGTGATATCTGGAGTGTGACATCGACACTGTGATACCTGGAGTGTGACATCGACACTGTGATACCTGGAGTGTGACATCGACACTGTGATACCTGGAGTGTGACATCGACACTGTGATATCTGGAGTGTGACATCGACACTGTGATACCTGGAGTGTGACATCGACACTGTGATATCTGGAGTGTGACATCGACACTGTGATACCTGGAGTGTGACATCGACACTGTGATATCTGGAGTGTGACATCGACACTGTGATACCTGGAGTGTGACATCGACACTGTGATACCTGGAGTGTGACATCGACTCTGTGATACCTGGAGTGTGACATCGACACTGTGATACCTGGAGTGTGACATCGACACTGTGATACCTGGAGTGTGACATCGACACTGTGATACCTGGAGTGAGACATCGACACAGTGATATCTGGAGTGTGACATCGACACTGTGATATCTGGAGTGTGACATCGACACTGTGATATCTGGAGTGTGACATCGACACTGTGATACAGGGAGTGAGACATCGACACTGTGATACCTGGAGTGTGACATCGACACTGTGATACCTGGAGTGTGACATCGACACTGTGATATCTGGAGTGTGACATCGACACTGTGATATCTGGAGTGTGACATCGACACTCTGATACCTAGAGTGTGACATCGACACTGTGATACCTGGAGTGTGACATCGACACTGTGATACCTGGAGTGAGACATCGACACTGTGATACCTGGAATGTGACATCGACACTCTGATATCTGGAGTGTGACATCGACACTGTGATATCTGGAGTGTGACATCGACAGTGTGATACCTGGAGTGTGACATCGACACTGTGATATCTGGAGTGTGACATCGACACTGTGATACCTGGAGTGTGACATCGACACTGTGATATCTGGAGTGTGACATCGACACTGTGATATCTGGAGTGTGACATCGACACTCTGATACCTGGAGTGTGACATCGACACTGTGATACCTGGAGTGTGACATCGACACTGTGATACCTGGAGTGTGACATCGACACTGTGATACCTGGAGTGTGACATCGACAGTGTGATACCTGGAGTGTGACATCGACACTGTGATACCTGGAGTGTGACATCGACACTGTGATACCTGGAGTGAGACATCGACACTGTGATATCTGGAGTGTGACATCGAAACTGTGATACCTGGACTGTGACATCGACACTGTGATACCTGGAGTGTGACTTCGACACTGTGATATCTGGAGTGAGACATCGACACTGTGATATCTGGAGTGTGACATCGACACTGTGATATCTGGAGTGTGACATCGACACTGTGATACCTGGAGTGTGACATCGACACTGTGATACCTGGAGTGTGACATCGACACTGTGACACCTGGAGTGTGACATCGACACTGTGATACCTGGAGTGTGACATCGACACTCTGATACCTGGAGTGTGACATCGACACTGTGATACCTGGAGTGAGACATCGACACTGTGATACCTGGAGTGTGACATCGACACTGTGATATCTGGAGTGTGACATCGACACTGTGACACCTGGAGTGTGACATCGACACTGTGATATCTGGAGTGAGACATCGACACTGTGATACCTGGAGTGAGACATCGACACTGTGATACCTGGAGTGTGACATCGACACTGTGATATCTGGAGTGTGACATCGACACTGTGATACCTGGAGTGTGACATCGACACTCTGATACCTGGAGTGTGACATCGACACTGTGATACCTGGAGTGAGACATCGACACTGTGATACCTGGAGTGTGACATCGACACTGTGATACCTGGAGTGTGACATCGACACTGTGATATCTGGAGTGTGACATCGACACTGTGATACCTGGAGTGTGACATCGACACTGTGATACCTGGAGTGTGACATCGACACTCTGATATCTGGAGTGTGACATCGACACTGTGATATCTGGAGTGTGACATCGACACTGTGATATCTGGAGTGTGACATCGACATTGTGATATCTGGAGTGTGACATCGACACTGTGACACCTGGAGTGTGACATCGACACTGTGATACCTGGAGTGTGACATCGACACTGTGATACCTGGAGTGTGACATCGACACTGTGATACCTGGAGTGTGACATCGACACTGTGATACCTGGAGTGTGACTCGACACTGTGATACCTGGAGTGTGACATCGACACTGTGATACCTGGAGTGTGACATCGACACTGTGATACCTGGAGTGTGACATCGACACTGTGATATCTGGAGTGTGACATCGACACTCTGATACCTAGAGTGTGACATCGACACTGTGATACCTGGAGTGTGACATCGACACTGTGATACCTGGAGTGTGACATCGACACTGTGATACCTGGAGTGTGACATCGACACTGTGATACCTGGAGTGTGACATCGACACTGTGATACCTGGAGTGTGACATCGACACTGTGATATCTGGAGTGTGACATCGACACTGTGATATCTGGAGTGTGACATCGACACTGTGATATCTGGAGTGTGACATCGACACTGTGATACCTGGAGTGAGACATCGACACTGTGATACCTGGAGTGTGACATCGACACTGTGATACCTGGAGTGTGACATCGACACTGTGATATCTGGAGTGTGACATCGACACTGTGATATCTGGAGTGTGACATCGACACTGTGATATCTGGAGTGTGACATCGACACTCTGATACCTAGAGTGTGACATCGACACTGTGATACCTAGAGTGTGACATCGACACTGTGATATCTGGAGTGTGACATCGACACTCTGATACCTAGAGTGTGACATCGACACTCTGATAACTGGAGTGTGACATCGACACTGTGATACCTGGAGTGAGACATCGACACTGTGATACCTGGAGTGTGACATCGACACTGTGATACCTGGAGTGTGACATCGACACTGTGATACCTGGAGTGTGACATCGACACTCTGATACTTGGAGTGAGACATCGACACTGTGATACCTGGAGTGTGACATCGACACTGTGATACCTGGAGTGTGACATCGACACTGTGATATCTGGAGTGTGACATCGACACCATGATATCTGGAGTGTGACATCGACACTGTGATACCTGGAGTGAGACATCGACACTGTGATACCTGGAGTGTGACATCGACACTGTGATACCTGGAGTGTGACATCGACACTGTGATACCTGGAGTGTGACATCGACACTGTGATATATGGAGTGAGACATCGACACTGTGATACCTGGAGTGTGACATCGACACTGTGATACCTGGAGTGTGACATCGACACTGTGATACCTGGAGTGTGACATCGACACTCTGATACCTGGAGTGTGACATCGACACTGTGATATCTGGAGTGTGACATCGACACTGTGATATCTGGAGTGTGACATCGACACTGTGATACCTGGAGTGTGACATCGACACTGTGATATCTGGAGTGTGACTTCGACACTCTGATACCTGGAGTGTGACATCGACACTGTGATACCTGGAGTGTGACATCGACACTGTGATACCTGGAGTGTGACATCGACACTGTGACACCTGGAGTGTGACATCGACACTGTGATACTTGGAGTGTGACATCGACACTGTGATACCTGGAGTGTGACATCGACACTGTGATATCTGGAGTGAGACATCGACACTGTGATACCTGGAGTGTGACATCGACACTGTGATACCTGGAGTGTGACATCGACACTGTGATACCTGGAGTGTGACATCGACACTGTGATACCTGGAGTGTGACATCGACACTGTGATACCTGGAGTGTGACATCGACACTGTGACACCTGGAGTGTGACATCGACACTGTGACACCTGGAGTGTGACATCGACACTGTGATACCTGGAGTGTGACATCGACACTGTGATACCTGGAGTGTGACATCGACACTCTGATACCTGGAGTGAGACATCGACACTGTGATACCTGGAGTGTGACATCGACACTGTGATACTTGGAGTGTGACATCGACACTGTGACACCTGGAGTGAGACATCGACACTGTGATACCTGGAGTGTGACATCGACACTGTGATACCTGGAGTGTGACATCGACACTGTGATACCTAGAGTGTGACATCGACACTGTGATACCTGGAGTGTGACATCGACACTGTGATACCTGGAGTGTGACATCGACACTGTGATACCTGGAGTGTGACATCGACACTATGATACCTGGAGTGTGACATCGACACTGTGATACCTGGAGTGTGACATCGACACTGTGATACCTGGAGTGTGACATCGACACTGTGATACCTGGAGTGTGACATCGACACTGTGATACCTGGAGTGTGACATCGACACTGTGACACCTGGAGTGTGACATCGACACTGTGATACCTGGAGTGTGACATCGACACTCTGATACCTGGAGTGTGACATCGACACTGTGATACCTGGAGTGTGACATCGACACTGTGATACCTGGAGTGTGACATCGACACTGTGATATCTGGAGTGTGACATCGACACTCTGATACCTGGAGTGTGACATCGACACTCTGATACCTGGAGTGTGACATCGACACTGTGATACCTGGAGTGTGACATCGACACTCTGATACCTGGAGTGTGACATCGACACTGTGATACCTGGAGTGTGACATCGACACTGTGATATCTGGAGTGTGACATCGACACTGTGACACCTGGAGTGTGACATCGACACTGTGATATCTGGAGTGTGACATCGACACTATGACACCTGGAGTGTGACATCGACACTGTGATATCTGGAGTGAGACATCGACACTGTGATACCTGGAGTGTGACTTCGACACTGTGATACCTGGAGTGTGACATCGACACTGTGATATCTGGAGTGTGACATCGACACTGTGATACCTGGAGTGTGACATCGACACTGTGATATCTGGAGTGTGACATTGACACTGTGATACCTGGAGTGTGACATCGACACTCTGATACCTGGAGTGTGACATCGACACTGTGATACCTGGAGTGTGACATCGACACTGTGATACCTGGAGTGTGACATCGACACTCTGATACCTGGAGTGAGACATCGACACTGTGATACCTGGAGTGTGACATCGACACTCTGATACCTGGAGTGTGACATCGACACTGTGATACCTGGAGTGTGACATCGACACTGTGATACCTGGAGTGTGACATCGACACTGTGATACCTGGAGTGAGACATCGACACTGTGATACCTGGAGTGTGACATCGACACTGTGATACCTGGAGTGTGACATCGACACTGTGATACCTGGAGTGTGACATCGACACTGTGATACCTGGAGTGTGACATCGACACTGTGATACCTGGAGTGTGACATCGACACTGTGATATATGGAGTGTGACATCGACACTCTGATACCTGGAGTGAGACATCGACACTGTGATACCTGGAGTGTGACATCGACACTGTGATACCTGGAGTGTGACATCGACACTGTGATACCTGGAGTGAGACATCGACACTGTGATACCTGGAGTGTGACATCGACACTGTGATACCTGGAGTGTGACATCGACACTGTGATATCTGGAGTGTGACATCGACACTGTGATACCTGGAGTGTGACATCGACACTGTGATACCTGGAGTGTGACATCGACACTGTGATACCTGGAGTGAGACATCGACACTGTGATACCTGGAGTGTGACATCGACACTGTGATACCTGGAGTGTGACATCGACACTCTGATACCTGGAGTGAGACATCGACACTCTGACACCTGGAGTGTGACATCGACACTGTGATATCTGGAGTGTGACATCGACACTGTGATATCTGGAGTGTGACATCGACACTGTGATACCTGGAGTGTGACATCGACACTGTGATACCTGGAGTGTGACATCGACACTCTGATATCTGGAGTGTGACATCGACACTGTGATATCTGGAGTGTGACATCGACACTGTGATATCTGGAGTGTGACATCGACACTCTGATACCTGGAGTGTGACATCGACACTGTGATATCTGGAGTGTGACATCGACACTGTGATATCTGGAGTGTGACATCGACACTGTGATACCTGGAGTGTGACATCGACACTGTGATATCTGGAGTGTGACATCGACACTGTGATATCTGGAGTGTGACATCGACACTGTGATACCTGGAGTGTGACATCGACACTGTGATACCTGGAGTGTGACATCGACACTGTGATACCTGGAGTGTGACATCGACACTGTGATACCTGGAGTGTGACATCGACACTGTGATATCTGGAGTGAGACATCGACACTGTGATATCTGGAGTGAGACATCGACACTGTGATATCTGGAGTGTGACATCGACACTGTGATATCTGGAGTGTGACATCGACACTGTGATACCTGGAGTGTGACATCGACACTGTGATACCTGGAGTGTGACATTGACACTGTGATATCTGGAGTGTGACATCGACACTGTGATACCTGGAGTGTGACATCGACACTGTGATACCTGGAGTGTGACATCGACACTGTGATATCTGGAGTGTGACATCGACACTGTGATACCTGGAGTGTGACATCGACACTGTGATACCTGGAGTGTGACATCGACACTTTGATACCTGGAGTGTGACATCGACACTGTGATATCTGGAGTGTGACATCGACACTGTGATACCTGGAGTGTGACATCGACACTGTGATACCTGGAGTGTGACATCGACACTGTGATACCTGGAGTGTGACATCGACACTGTGATACCTGGAGTGTGACATCGACACTGTGATACCTGGAGTGTGACATCGACACTGTGATACCTGGAGTGTGACATCGACACTGTGATATCTGGAGTGTGACATCGACACTGTGATATCTGGAGTGTGACATCGACACTGTGATATCTGGAGTGTGACATCGACACTGTGATATCTGGAGTGTGACATCGACACTGTGATACCTGGAGTGAGACATCGACACTGTGATACCTGGAGTGTGACATCGACACTGTGATACCTGGAGTGTGACATCGACACTGTGATATCTGGAGTGTGACATCGACACTGTGATATCTGGAGTGTGACATCGACACTGTGATATCTGGAGTGTGACATCGACACTCTGATACCTAGAGTGTGACATCGACACTGTGATACCTAGAGTGTGACATCGACACTGTGATACCTGGAGTGTGACATCGACACTGTGATACCTGGAGTGTGACATCGACACTGTGATACCTGGAGTGTGACATCGACACTGTGATACCTGGAGTGTGACATCGACACTGTGATACCTGGAGTGTGACATCGACACTGTGATACCTGGAGTGTGACATCGACACTGTGACACCTGGAGTGTGACATCGACACTGTGACACCTGGAGTGTGACATCGACACTGTGACACCTGGAGTGTGACATCGACACTGTGATACCTAGAGTGTGACATCGACACTGTGATACCTGGAGTGAGACATCGACACTGTGATACCTGGAGTGTGACATCGACACTGTGATACCTGGAGTGAGACATCGACACTGTGATATCTGGAGTGTGACATCGACACTGTGATACCTGGAGTGTGACATCGACACTGTGATACCTGGAGTGTGACATCGACACTCTGATACCTGGAGTGAGACATCGACACTGTGATACCTGGAGTGTGACATCGACACTGTGATACCTGGAGTGTGACATCGACACTGTGATACCTGGAGTGAGACATCGACACTGTGATATCTGGAGTGTGACATCGACACTGTGACACCTGGAGTGTGACATCGACACTGTGATACCTGGAGTGTGACATCGACACTGTGATACCTGGAGTGTGACATCGACACTGTGACACCTGGAGTGTGACATCGACACTGTGATATCTGGAGTGTGACATCGACACTGTGATACCTGGAGTGTGACATCGACACTGTGATACCTGGAGTGTGACATCGACACTGTGACACCTGGAGTGTGACATCGACACTGTGACACCTGGAGTGTGACATCGACACTGTGACACCTGGAGTGAGACATCGACACTGTGATACCTGGAGTGTGACATCGACACTGTGATACCTGGAGTGTGACATCGACACTGTGATATCTGGAGTGTGACATCGACACTCTGATACCTGGAGTGTGACATCGACACTGTGATACCTGGAGTGTGACATCGACACTCTGATACCTGGAGTGTGACATCGACACTGTGATACCTGGAGTGTGACATCGACACTGTGATACCTGGAATGTGACATCGACACTGTGATACCTGGAGTGTGACATCGACACTGTGATACCTGGAGTGTGACATCGACACTGTGACGCCTGGAGTGTGACATCGACACTGTGAAATCTGGAGTGTGACATCGACACTGTGATACCTGGAGTGTGACATCGACACTGTGATATCTGGAGTGTGACATCGACAGTATCTCAACTGTGAAAGCCACACACTTTTATGCAAGACTATTATAAATCATGGACAGATGTTGCAACATTGTTATTTTTCAGCTACTTTCTACATTATGTTAGAATATCACATCTAACCTCTTCTTGCTGTGAGTGCATCTGACACAGTCGGGTGGAAATTGGACCTCGTTGTGCCCATTTTACGGGTGTAAAATAGTCGCCATGAGGTCAAATTGCGGGTACCAATGCCCAAAGTACGCCTGGAGGATGTTCGACCTCAAATTGAGTCGGGTCATTTTTCAGGCATTCCTGGCGGCCATCTAAAACAGACATTCGGCCTTACATATGCAAATGAGGGGCCTAATGCCTGTTTTCGGCCCCCTTCATGAAATTGGATGGTGATGAGCAGAGCTGGAGCCAGGCTTCTTTCATGTATATGGTGTCCATTTCAGGGCCAAAACATGGGCCTAAAGGAATTTCCATCCTGGTAAGTTAATCTTAATGTGCTTTCACAAAAACAGTGACTACACTTCAAAGCAATTCATTGGCTGTGAAGCACTTTGGGACAACCTGAGGATGTGAACGGAGCTATATAAATGGGAGTTCTTTCTTTCTTTCTATTCGAGTGGGTGAGCTATGACTGCAAGTTCATCTGGATTGTAGTTTTATTGAAATAAAACATATCACAGTCATGTGTTAAAATGATTCAAGGGCCATACATGATTGTCGAATCAAATGGGTGGGTTAAATCCCTGATAGGATATATTGCACATGACATAGGAAACCAGTGAGCTCGACGGGCCAAAGGGCCTTTTCTCATTGCATGCTTATTTATGCTCTTATGTCATCATTTTCACATGAGTACAGAGCACTTTTGGGAAAGAGGAGTTCATCACACTTGTGGACATAGCTGTGTATATAAAAAAATCCATTTTCATCATTTTTTAGATTGATAAGGGGGTGTGCAAACACATACTCTTCAGAAAAAGATGAAAATTATATAAAAGACTCTTACTTGCCGTTGAAGAGCAATTCTTTCACTGAATACATTTTCTTCGGGAAAAATAAAAACAAAGCAATTATCTCAGTTGGATTGTCTCTGCAATTCCTTCTCTTAAAATGTTCCTTTAGAGCTTTCTTCATAGGATTTAGCTGTGCAGTAACTTTGGTAGTTCTTATCTTGAGGGAATGGCCGCTTGAACTATTTAACCAGAACAGCAGTAGGCCATTCAGCCCCTCGAGCCTGTTCCACCATTCAATTACATCATAGCCAATCTGTATCTTAATTCCATCTACCCACCTTGGTTCTGTAACGCTTAATAGCCTTGCCTAACAAAAATCTATCAATCTCAGTTTTGAAATTTTCAATTGACCCCCCAGCCTCAACAGCTTTTTGAGGGAGAGTTTTCCAGATTTCCACTACCCTTTGTGTGAAGAAGTGCTTCCTGACATCACCCCTGAACGGCCTAGCTCTAATTTTAAGGTTATGCCCCCTTGTTCTGGACTCCCCCACCACAGGAAATAGTTTCTCTCTATCTACCCTCTCAACTCCTTTAATCATCTTGAACACCTCAATTAGATCACCCCTTAATCTTCTATACTCCAGGGAATACAAGCCCAGTCTGTGAAACCTGTCCTCATAATTGAATCCTTTTAGCCCTGGTAACATTCTGGTGAATCTGTGCTGCACCCCCTCCAAGGCCAATATATCCTTCCTGAGGATATAATTCCACTTTCTTATCTTCCTTCACCATCCAATTGAACAGCTTAATTTTGGAAACAAACAGCAGCAAGCAGCATTTGGTATTTACCACAAATTTACTTATTCTATTGATCTAATAGTTTCATCCCAGAAACTGTTTTGCACTGTCTACTCAAAGACACATGTGCAGTCATGGACACCAAGGAAATGAGTTCCAGTTGACTGAATCATCACTGCAGCTCTGAAACTAACAATTGTCTATATCTATCAATAATTGTTTATTTGTCTGATAATAATGGCACTAAATGACACAGTAAAATAAAAATCGACTTATAATTTCTCTCTTGTTAAAATGAATGTTCCCAGTGATGAGAAACACGGCATAATTGTTCAGAGATTTCGAATTAGACCTGTTCTGTGCAGTATTAGCATTTGCAAAATCACATCTGGAACTTAGCAAGTTTCTCATCGAGGTAATGCTGTAAAATGACATCAGTTTTTTTTAATGTTTGTTGGTGTATATTTCTGCTCATGAAGATGATGTGTGTCAGTCTGGGTATTTTGGTATTAGAAGGTTAAATATAGTGCGGGAAAATGCAAAGTGAAACTCACTGCTCGAACAACATCACTAAAAGCCAGTGGACAGGTACAAAAAATAAGTTAAAAGGCTAATGGAATGTTTGCCTTTATCTCAAGGGGGCTGGAATACAAAGGGGTGGAAGTTATGTAACAGTTGTATGAAGCTCTGGTTAGACCCCATCTGGAGTACTCCATTCGGTTCTGGGCACCGCACATCAGGAAGGATATATTGGCCTTGGAGGGGGCGCAGCACAGATGCACCAGGATGATACCGGGCTAAAAGGGTTAAATTATGAGGACAGGTTGCATAGACTAGGCTTATGTTCCTTTGAGTATAGACGATTAAGGGGTGATCTAACTGAGGTGTTTAAGATGATTAAAGGATTTGGTAGGGTAGGTGGAGAGAAACTATTTCCTCTGGTGGGGGAGTCCAGAACAAGGGGCCATAACCTTAAAATTAGACCTTGGCCATTCAGGAAGTACTTCTTCACACAAAGGGTAGTGGAAATCTGGAACTCTCTTCCCAAAGATCTGTTGAGGCTGGGGATCAATTGAAAATGTCAAAACTGAGATTGATAGGTCATGGTTAGGCAAGGGTATTAAGGGTTACGGAACCAAGGTGGGTAGATGGAATTAAGATATACAGATCAGCTATGATCTAATTCAAAGGTGGAACAGGCTCGAGGGCCTGAATGGCCTACTCCTGTTCCTATTGTCCTATGCTCCTAATCTCAGCTTGGGAAGAACACTCCCTACTGCACTGGTACGAATTTTCCCATTTCCCATTCCACGCATCTTTCTAGCCTCTCCAAGAGAGACTGCCATCTTAGTGGCAATTACTGCCAAATCATGGGTGGTCTTATCCTGCAGGCTCTTGGCTTCAGTAGCGTAAGCAACGTTGAGAGTGTGCAGACTCGTTTCACGTGTGACCTTAACTGCTGATGTGTTGATGGGGTTCTTATTCCATCAGTCCGTGTTGCATTGGAACCCAGGCTGCAGAACTGAAAGGAGAATGCACTGACCCACCACATCACCCACTTCTGATATAAAGAGTTTGACCATTCATTATTGGTGATAGAATAATGCAGCCAAGCTATTTTCAAACCACATTCTTCAGTACACAAGTAATTTAGATTTACTTCTATTTTACTTAGAACTTCCTGCCGTCTTTGTGAGGGCCAATGAAAGTGAATACACACAAACAAACACACAAACACATGCAGGAGCACGCACACACAAACGCATGCATGAGCACGCACACACAAACGCATGCATGAGCACGCACACAAACAAACATGCATGAGCAAACGCACACACAAACACATGCAGGAGCACGCACACACAAATGCATGCATGAGCACGCACACACAAACGCATGCATGAGCACGCACACACAAACACATGCAGGAGCACGCACACACAAACGCATGCATGAGCACGCACACAAACAAACATGCATGAGCAAACTCACACACAAACACATGCAGGAGCAAACTCACACACAGACATATGCATGAGCACACACACAAACACATGCATGAGCAAACTCACACACAAACAAACATACAGGAGCAAACTCACACACAGACATATGCATGAGCACACACACAAACACATGCATGAGCAAACTCACACACAAACAAACATGCATGCACAAACACACAGCTTCATAAATGTATATTTCTCAAAACTGTTCCACCTGATAAAAAATTAACTACAAAACATTTTGTAACACAGCAGCTCAAAATGGCATTTCACCTCCACACAAGACATTTGCTACTGATAAGATACATTCATTATTTAACAATCCCTGCTCAGCAGAAAGCATGCCATTGACTGTTCCTGGTATTAACGCGTTAAAGCAGCAGTTCAGGAAATTGTATACACCATCAGTGCAGATAATAATCAAAATTCCTCCTGCTAGATGTGTTGGGATTGGGCACTACTTGTGAAACTGATAAATGCACAATGTAATAAGTGCACAAATGTACATTTCACAAGGAAGGTCTGTATAGTGCAAATAAAACTATTTGTGTATCTTCAAATGCTGAAACACTTTGTGCCATTTAACATTTGCAACGTTGTTTTGTATTTAAGTGTCACTCTCCCCATTGACTCATGGCATTGTGGGTTAAAGCCCAACTCCATTGACACGGCTGACACTCCAATGCTGTACTGAGGGAGTGCTGCACTGTTGGAGGTGCTATCATTCGGATGAGATGTTAAACTGAGGCTCTGCCTGTCCTCTCAGGTGGATGTAAAAGATCCTATGGCAGTATTTAAAGAAGAGCAGGCAGGTGTCAGGTTAATATTTATTACTTAAACATCGACTTATATCAAGTCAACAGCACAGAAATAGGCCATTCGGCCCAACTGGTCTGTGTCGGTGTTTATGCTCTACACGCGCCTTCTCCCTCCCTACTTCATCTAACCCTATCTGCATTCCCTTCTATTCCTTTCTCCCTCATGTGTTTATCTAGCTTCCTCTTAAATCATCTATGCTATTTGCATGTAGTGTGTTCCACATTCTTACCACTTTTTGGATAAACAAGTTTCTCCTGAATTCCCTATTGGATTTATTAAGTGACTATCTTATATTTATGACCTCTAGTTTTGGACTCTCCCACAAGTGGAAACATCTTCTCTCCATCAACCTTATTGAACAATTTCATAATCTTAAAGACTTTTTATCTGCGTTGCTACTTTTAGTGATTTGCGTATCTGTACCCTGAGATCCCTTTGCTCCCCCACCTCATTTAGACTTTAAATATCCAAGCAGTATGTGGCCTCCTTATTCTTCCTACCAAAATTCACCACCTCACACTTATCGATATTGAAATTCATTTGCCAATTACATGCCCATTCTGCAAGTTTATTGATGTCTTCCTGTATTTCGTCACGGACCTCCTCAGTATTAACTACGCTCCCCAATTTCCTGTCATCCACAAATTTTGAAATTGTACTTCCAATTCCCGAGCCCAAATTGTTAACGTAAATTGTGAACAACAGTGGTCCCAGCATCGATCCCTGTGGAACACCACTTCCCATCTTTTGCCAGTCTGAGTAGCTACCCTTAACCCCTACTCTCTGCTTTCTGTTTTGTAGCCATCCTGCTACCCATTCTGTCACCTATCCCTGGACCCCACATCCTCTGACCTTAGTCAAAAGTCTACAACATGGTACCTTATTGAAAGCTTTTGAAGACTCAAATATATTACATCTACTACATTACCCTTGCCTTTTCTCTCTGTTACTTCTTCAAAGGATTCAAATAAGATTAGTCAAGCATTGACTTTCCCTTCTGAAATCCGTGCTGACTATTCTTTATTATATTTTCATTTTCTAGATGTTTTGCTATTACATCTTTGAGTAAAGATTCCATTATCTTTCCTACTGCTGGCATTAAGCTAACTGACCTATAGTTCCCTGGACTTGTTCTATCTCCATTTTAAATATAGGAATAACATTAGCTGTCCATCAGTCTTCTGACACTATTCCCTTTTCTAATGAATTTTTATATATATATGTAATGGTGCCTCTGCTATCTTTTCCCTAACTTCTTTTATTATGTGTGGATGCAATCCATCCAGACCAAGGGTTTTATCCTCTCAAAGTTTGATTAGTTTATCAATTATCTCCCCACTTTCTATCTTAAATGTCTTTATATCTTTTTTGATCTCTTCTTCTAATGTCATGCCCCCTGGTAAATACTGAGGCAAAGTAACTATTCAATAGTTTGGCCATTTCACTGTCATTATCTTGTGCATGCCTTAGTGACCCTACCCCTATTCTGATTTTTCTTTTGTTATTTATCTATCTGTGGAATGCTTTACTATTGCTTTTTATATTCCTTGATAATTTAATTTTGTAGTTCCTCTTTGCTTTCCTAAGTGTTTACTTGACTTCTTGCCTAACCTCTTCGTATTCCCTTTTGTCATCCTCTCCTTTATTGTCTATTTGCTTAGTGTATGCCTTTTACTTTAGTTTCAATTTTACTCTTATTTCTTTATTCATCCATGGTATTTCATTATTGGCTAGTTTGTTCTTATTTTTTAGAGGAATATATTTCTCCTGAACTCTATTGATCACCATTTTAAATATTTCCCACTGCTGTTCTATCTTTTTGTCTGTCAATTTTTTTTTCCAGTTTACTTTCCCAAGTTCCATTCTCACCCCCTCAAAATTAGCTTTTTTCCAATCAATTACTTTGGGCTTTGTTTTACTTATGTCTTTCTCCGTCATTATTTTAAACCTTATTATGTTATGATCGCTATTGCCTAGATGTTCCCCCACGTTTAATTCTCTTATCTGCTCTGGTTCATTTCCTATTACTTGATCCAGCTGTGATTCCTCTCTTGTTGGTCTTCTCACATACTGGGTAAGAAAGGAGTCCTGTACACATTGTAAAAACTCCATTCTCCTTTCCCCTTTCCTACCTCTTCTTGCCATTTAATTTGGGAGTAGTTGAAATCTCCCATGATTATTATTCAATATTTTTTACTCATTTCATAGATTTGCCTATATATTTCTTCCTCCACTTCCCTTCCACTATTTGGTGGTACCTATTAATGTGATTGATCCCTTATCTTTTGACTCAATCCATATGGATTCTGCTTCTATCTTAATATTATGTCCCTTTTTTCTATTGCTATTATGTTGTCTCTAATTAGTACAGCTACTCCAACCCCCTTCCTTCCCTATTCTTTCTAAATATATTATATCCTGGAATATGTAACTGCCAGTCTTGTTCTTTATGTAGCCATGCTTCAGTTATCCCAACTAGATCTGCCTCCTCGCTACAAATTAGTGCCTCCAGTTCCAACATTGCTAAAACAGCTTATCTGGTCATTTATTGCAATACTGTTTGTGGGACTTTGCCGTGCAGAAACTGGCTGCCACGTTTCCCTACATTACAACCGTGACTACACTTTAAAAGTACCTCATTGGCAGTGAAATGCTTTAGGACATCCTGAAGTCATGGAAAGTGCTATATAGATGCAAGTTCATTCTTTTATTTATATATATTTATATAAAATTAGAAATAATTTTGTAATGAATAATCAGAAAAAGACACAAAATCAACAGGGAATTTCTTTGCTCTCTGAATTCTTAAAACAAAGGTCAAAATTATAACTTTGGCTTTCGTGCAGAAATAGTGTTGGGGGTATTTTGTGGGTTAATTCTATTTTATGAATGAACAGTATATCCTGATTTATTGAAATGTAACACAGAATAGTTTTATAGACTACCACTATACTGGCATGGGATAGTGCCAAGGCAGATGGGGTCTTGGTTTAACATCTCATCTCATCCAAACATCTCATCCAAAAGACAGCATCTTCAACAATGCAGCACTCCCTCAGTACTGCACTGAAGTGTCAGCTTAGATTTTATGCTCAAGTCTCTGTAGTGGGACTTGAACCCACAACTTTCTGACTCAGCAGCAATAGTATGCTGACAATGGCCATGTTTTCCAATATTTGCCAATTTTAGTGGATGCATAGACATGTGGAAACAGTGCTACAATGCTGGTAAAAGGTCCATGTTTAATGCTGCTCTGAAGATTGCCGGTGATGGACTGGGGTTGACAATTGTAAACAATTTTACAACACCAAGTTATAGTCCAGCAATTTTATTTTAAATTCACAAGCTTTCGGAGATTTTCTCCTTCCTCAGGCAAATGTTTCAAGATCTCCTTGAAGCCTACGCATTTATACATATTGAACAATAATAAATGGTGTTTACAGACTGCCTCTGCAACTGCCCGTTGCCAAGGCAATCACCGTGTTCAGACAGAGAGGTGTTACCTGCAGAACCTCCGAATACACATTCAATAAAAAAACAAACAGGGAAAAAAAAACAGAGAAAAAAAAACACAGAGAGAGGCAGAAACATCCGGAAGGCAGAGAGAGCCAGCAAATGACCCATTATATTAAAAACAGATAACATTTGTTCGCTGGTGGGGTAACGTGTAGCGTGACATGAACCCAAGATCCCGGTTGAGGCCGTCCTCATGGGTGCGGAACTTGGCTATCAATTTCTGCTCGACGATTTTGCGTTGTCGTGTGTCTCGAAGGCCGCCTTGGAGTACGCTTACCCGAAGGTCGGTGGATGAATGTCCATGACTGCTGAAGTGTTCCCCGACTGGGAGGGAACCCTCCTGTTTGGCGATTGTTGCGCGGTGTCCGTTCATCCGTTGTCGCAGCGTCTGCATGGTCTCGCCAATGTACCATGCTCTGGGGCATCCTTTCCTGCAACGTATGAGGTAGACAACGTTGGCTGAGTCACAGGAGTATGAACCATGCACCTGGTGGGTGGTGTCATCTCGTGTGATGGTGGTATCTGTGTCGATGATCTGGCATGTCTTGCAGAGGTTACCGTGGCAGGGTTGTGTGGCGTCGTGGACGCTGTTCTCTTGAAAGCTAGGTAGTTTGCTGCGAACGATGGTCTGTTTGAGGTTGGGTGGCTGTTTAAAGGCGAGTAGTGGAGGTGTGGGGATGGCCATAGCGAGGTGTTTGTCCTCATTGATGACATGTTGAAGGCTGCGGAGAACATGGCGTAGTTTCTCCGCTCCGGGGAAGTACTGGACGACAAAGGGTACTCTGTTGGTTGCGTCCCGTGTTAGTCTCCTGAGGAGGTCTATGCGATTTTTTGCTGTGGCCCGTCGGAACTGTCGATCGATGAGTCGAGCGTCATATCCCGTTCTTACTAGGGCGTCTTTCAGCGTCTGTAGGTGTCCATCGCGTTCCTCCTCGTCTGAGCAGACCCTGTGTATTCGCAGGGCCTGTCCATAGGGGATGGCCTCTTTGACGTGGTTAGGGTGGAAGCTGGAAAAGTGGAGCATCGTGAGGTTGTCCGTGGGCTTGCGGTAGAGTGAGGTGCTGAGGTGCCCGTCTTTGATGGAGATTCGTGTGTCCAAGAAAGAAACTGATTCTGAGGAGTAGTCCATGGTGAGCTTGATGGTGGGATGGAACTTGTTGATGTTATCGTGTAGTCTCTTTAGTGATTCCTTGCCGTGGGTCCATAGAAAGAAAATGTCGTCGATGTATCTGGTGTATAGTGTTGGTTGGAGGTCTTGTGCAGTGAAGAAGTCCTGCTCGAACTTGTGCATGAAAATGTTGGCGTATTGGGGTGCGAATTTGGTCCCCATGGCTGTTCCGTGTGTTTGGGTAAAGAACTGGTTATCGAAGGTGAAGACATTGTGATCCAGGATGAAGCGGATGAGTTGTAGGATGGCTTCCGGAGATTGGCTGTTGTTGGTGTTGAGTATTGATGCTGTCGCAGCGATGCCGTCATCGTGGGGGATACTGGTGTATAGTGCCGAGACGTCCATCGTGGTGAGAAGTGTTCCTGGTTCAACTGGTCCGTGGGTACTGAGTTTTTGTAGGAAGTCTGTAGTGTCACGACAGAAGCTGGGGGTTCCCTGTACGATGGGTTTCAGGATGCCCTCGATGTATCCAGAGAGGTTCTCACACAGGGTTCCGTTGCCTGATACGATGGGACGTCCGGGTGTGTTGGCTTTGTGTATCTTTGGGAGGCAGTAGAAGTCTCCCACGCGGGGATTACGTGGGATGCTCTGAAGATTGCCCTATTCAAATAACTGAAAAGAAAAAAAACATGTATGTAGCTTGTTAAGGCCTTGTTGAAGGGCAGTCAAAAACAACTTGTGTGGATTTATGTGAGGGCAGGGAAATAATTGAAAAGTGAATATTGAACTCTAGGTCAGACCTGGCATTAGTTAGCTTCACCCATGGGAAGATTTCAAAGTATCTTCACAGATGCAGAGATACTTGAAAGATAAGCAAGAGATTACACAATAAAGTGAGAGGCAAAAAAATAACACATTTTGTTCTCATTATCAAAGCATGACCTTTATACAGAAAAAAAACAGTTCTGTTGGCATTCAGAAGTGGCAGTGTCACAAATATAAGAAATCCAGGTTACCTTTTCTGCATAAGCATGCTTGAGCACAAAGCAAATTCTTCAACTTATGTCAAGCATTTAACAACATTGGAAGGTGTCAGCTTTGGCTCAGTTGGTGGCACTCTCACCTCTGAGTCAGAAAGTCATGGGTTCAAGTCCCACTGCAGAGACTTGAGCATAAAATCTAGGCTGACACTTCAGTGCAGTACTGAGGGAGTGCTGCACTGTTGAAGATGCTGTCTTTTGGATGAAATGTTAAACCAAGGCCCCATCTGCCTTGGCACTATTTTGGCGAAGAGCAGGGGAATTCTTCCTGGTGTCCTGGCCAATATTTGTCCCTTGAACCAACATCACTAAAACAGATTATTTGGTAATCATCTCATTGCAGTATGTGGGACCTTGCTGTGTGCAAATTGGCTGCTGCACTTCCTACATTGCAATAGCCAATAGCAACTACGCTTCAAAAGTATTTATTTGGCTGGAAAGCACTTTGGGACATCCTGAGGTCATGAAAGGCGTTATATAAATGCAAGTCTATTTTTCTTTTCTTCCTAGTCAAATGCAGAAGCTACCACAAGGGTAACCCTTAACTCAACTCAACAATTGTCCTTCAAGTTTTATGTCTGATGCATGTCTCTCACTGATCAATCTCAGCCTGTGCTGCTCCTTGATAATTCTTTGCGATATCCTGACAAGTTTCACAGACCAAACAGTGTGTATCAGCATGAACCTCCATGGAAATAAATTTCTGCTTCAGCATCGCAAGGCATTGGCGACACTGGTGACAGATGTGAATGCAGCCTGTCGATGAAACATACTATTTGAACTTGCTGTTTATCCATTTTACATGAAAATTGCACACTCCACGGCTGCATTACTGAGCTTTTCAGTATTTACGACAGTGAAGTGGCTTGTCAGCTGCCTTGAAAATGTTAAATGATCATTATTACAGGCGCAGGGTGTTCTCATTCCAACTAATTAAATTACCCCATTGTAAAGCAATTGTGGGCAATTGCCATTTTGTAATGTGGTAAAATCAATGAAAAATTCAGCCCCTTTTTCATAAAAAAGAGGAAAATGTGACTTTAGATTTCTAACAAGGTTCAGTGCTGAGCGTCATAGAACGGAGAGAGAAAAAAATCTGACCGACAAGCTTTAGCCTGGGTTGATACTGTAGCATTTGCTTCACTCTCATCAGAGTGTTCACAGGAGACAACCAAAGTTAGAACACAACTTGAAACTCAAAATTGGTTCAGTCAGCTTTAGCATGGTTTGATTGAAGGGGAAGGGAATTCTTATTTTTCACAGTCTCTTTTCATCTGATCTTTCTTCCTTCCATTCTATGAGCATTTGGAAATATAATTATTAAACCTCCCTGGCATGTGCTTCCTCCTGTAGCATGTTGGGGATATTGCAAGAAGTAATATATCTCGAATAAAGTTACAAGAGATCAGTGCAGGGGACGCTTCTGCTTCAGAACTAAACGATGATGGACTAATTGAATTGATACCAACTAGGAGGGGAAATCAGTAACTCATTTTGAAGTGAAGGGCAGGAGGTGCATTTGACCCCTTTACTTTGGTCTTGACTGAAGACACAAATAATTAGTAAGATGCTGATGCCTTAATCTGAGTCAAGAAAATCTCCAATAAGAAATGTGTACATGTAAAGGCGTTGAGTTAGTTAGTTGAGAGGTTAGAACTATCAGGAAAGATTGAACAGGCTGGGGCTCTTTTCTCTAGAAAAGGGAAGGCTGAGGGGTGACCTGATTGAGGTCTTTAAAATTATGAAAGGGTTTGACAGGGTAGATGTAGAGAAGATGTTTCCACTTGTGGGGGAGTCCAAAACTAGGGGCCATAAATATAACATAGTCACTAATAAATCCAATAAAGAATTCAGGAGAAACTTCTTTACTCAGATAGTGGTTTGAATGTGGATCTTGCTGCCACAAGCAGTAGTTGAGGTGAATAGCATGGATGTCTTTAAGGGGAAGCTAGAAAAGTACATGAGGGAGAAAAGAATAGAAGGATATGCAGCTAGAGTTAAATGAAGTAGGGTAGGAGGAGATTCATGTGGAGCATGGACCAGTTGGGCCGAACGGCCTGTTTCTGTGCTGTGCATTCTATGTAATTCCATGTAATGTAATGTAATTCTAATTGGCAAAGTTAAATGTTAAAATGCCAATCCATGTGAAATTATGGTCATCCGTTAATCCAATGAAAAGGACTTTCTTGGTCCAGAAGGGTCACCTGAGCAGTGTTCCATTTGGGATCCTGATATGGTACTAGGGACCATTTTGAGAGAAGTGGGGATCCAAAACTCTGCTGCCTGTATCTTAACTCGCACCAAGTCCCGTTCATCCGCTGACCTACACTGGCTGGCAACGCCTCAATTTTAAAATTCTCATCTTTGTTTTCAAATCCCTTCATGGCCTTGTCCCTCCCTATCTCTGTAACCTCCTCCAGTCCTACAATCCTCCGAGATCTCTGCACTCCTCCAATTCTCGTCTCTTGCACATCCCCGGTTTTAATTGCTCAACCATTGGCGGCCGTGCCTTCAGCTGCCTCGGCCCTAAGCTCTGGAATTCCCTCCCTAAACCTCTCCAGCTCTCTACCTCTCTCTCCTCCTTTAAGATGCTCTTTAAAACCTACCTCTTTGATCAAGCTTTTGGTCACCTGTCCTAATATCTCCTGTGTAGCTCAGTGGCAAATTTTGTTTGATAATCGCTCCTGTGAAGCGCCTTGGGACATTTTACTACATTAAAGGCGCTATATAAATGCAAGTCGTTGATCCTGTTGTTGATATGAAGTGAAATGTGAGTTCGAAAAACTGATAAAAGGTTATATAAAAGCACACCATTTAAGAGATTCTTGTTAACACATGGAGGGCTGTTAATGGGGTTCACGGCTTTATTCAAACAGCAGAATGAGTGTTAGCAACTAGAGGCACCAGGTGGTACCAATGAATTGCGCTATCGTGTCACTTACAGTGCTGGGATCTATTGGCATCAAGAGACAACTTGGACCGAGTTTAAAGCGAAGCCCAATTTGACAACATGCACAACTTCCATTTTTAAAAAAACTGTCCAGTCAATGGTATGTTCGCAGGTGCTTTTCACAGCGAGTCCTATTTTAAATAATTTAAACATTCACATGGAACTGACGACAGGCTTGAAGCTACATGACCAGAATACAAGCAAGTGACAAGGTGGTAGTAGCGAGAGAGAGAGCGAGAGAGATGCTGTGTGTCTGCCCTAAACTCGGTTTAAATGAAAGGACTGGAGAGCAATGTGATTGTGATTTAATAGTTGACCTACCCGGATTACTGCCAAAGGCGGCTGCGTTCGTTGCCTTGTGCTGTCTGGAGACTGGATTCCAAGGGCTGCTACCGGTTAATTCACAAAGTAAAAAAAAAAACAATTTTTAAAAAAAGAAACCAAAAGCACAGCACTGGCAACTAACAGCAGCCGATCTTCAGCAGGCGATGTCGTTTACATCGTGACCACTAACAGAGCAGACCAGACAGCCGTATTTCCCACCCCCACACACACACACATTCAAAACTGTGTGCTCGTTCCTATTAACCCGGTCGCCCTATGAGCGGATCAAGCAAGGGGTGAGTCACCGGCCAGCCTCCCTATTACTGCCGGGATCTTTTGCTTTGAGCCCTGTGTCGGTGTCAGCCATTCTGCCAGGTTTTACATACATTTTATATATATTTTTTTAAAAACACAAGCCATCAAGCGGCAACTGCAAATAAGAACATGTCAGAGCGTTGTGAATGGGGCACTTTCCCTGTTGGTGATGGCGTGTGGCGCTCCAGTAGAAACAGGGATGAATGTCCACAATCTTCATTTTTATGTATTCATTCGCTTGAATATGTGTTTCACCATGTTTCACAAAATAATTAAAACGTGCCGTCCGCCTTTAAAAGGTAAGGGGAGCGTTTTATAACCGATGTCAGCTATCCTCCTTGATATAACAGCGCCGCGGTTCTGTTGTCTTCTCGCTCTGGTCATCTTGACGCTCTAATCCCATGGATATTGTACCAGAGATGGGCACTGTGTCATCTGGCGGTAAACCTCTTGCTACTTTTTTTTTGTTATGTAAGTCGGGTTGGTCGGCCGTTTGCGATTGATTTGCGAAATCCCGAGTCTGCTTGCCGAAGGGACCATACCCCCGAAATGAGACTCTTAACCCCCCTCTCCCCATAAGCCTACTGTAAATATTTCCATAGTGAATTCCCACTCCAACATCCCCACTATTCCAAGCAACTATCTCCCAGCCATTGTGCCACCAATGCAATATGTGAAATGAACTCTCGACTTGGTACAAAATGAGACTCCTCCAATATTCGCAGAGCAGTGAATTCCACTGTGTTCAGATGAAACCTTTTACTTCGTGACTCTCAAGTCTACTTAACCCTTTTGAAACAGTGGAAGGCGCCTTTCCCCTCTCTCTGTGCCCACTGCCTTCAACCTTTGAATCTTTGCCAAGCTTAAACATTCAGCTACTTGGAAATTAATCATCAACACCCCGCACACCCCCGGACCCAACCGGGCATAAGAGAATTACCACTGCACCAAGCAACATTGTGTTGTGTCTCCGCTTGGATTCTCATCACTTAACCTGAGTCCTCCAGCGCGTCTTGTTGAGTTCCAAATAAAATCAATACCCCAGGCTGGTGGGGAATCAAAATAAAATAGACAGGAACTTTTATTTTCTCCCTTCTTTATCCCCCCCCCCCTCCCCTCCCTCAGCATCTCCCCGCTTTCTGCAGGATCCGATGCTGGTGTAAAATCCCTTCAGAGACACGCTCGCAAACGTTAATACGTGTCTGATCCGACCGAATGTGACGTGCAAACGCAGCCGCATCCTGAAAGCAGAGCTCCTCTCTCTCTCTCTGTACTGTACCAATCTCAGCCACTCTTAACATCTTTCTCCCCCCCCCCTCCCTCCCCACCATCATCATCCGCCAAGGATTTTTTTTCCTCCATGTCATCTCGGGAGAGTCCGCCAGTGATCTGAATCTATTTCCGCAGCAAGCAAGAATCTCAACAGCCTCCTCTCTTTTCCCTCCCCTTTTCCTTTTTTTTTGTGGGTTTTTAAAAAAATTATATATACTCTGTTTCTCAATATAGAATTTGAATTTCTCCTACTCCATCGGTTTTGACGGTTCTGCTTACAGGGGAGAGAGAGAGGGGGAAACAAACCCAATGCAAAACCAAACATGTATTCTGGAGTTTAATGGTTTTCTGGAGAATCGGTTCTAATTGTTGATTGTATTTAAGGGTAAAATGGGAAGAGTTAAATCCGAGGAATGGAAAAGCTTCCCACTCCACATTGGGCATGTGTGCTAGTATCGTAAAGAAATAGGCACAGCTTTCGGATTGTAAGGTAAGGGCAAGTTGTTTATTGTTTCTAGATCTTTGGAGACAGAGCTCACGATTGGTTAGTAAATATATATATATATTTATTTAAAAGCTGCAGTGAAGGGGAAGGAAACAATTTTCTTATCTTTGGAAATTAGACGGGCTATCCGTGTGTACTCGGTAACTGTTTCTGTTTTTTTTATATAAATATATCAAAATGATATTAAACATTTAGAGACAAACAACCCTCACAGACTTAAACAAGTGAGTTGTTTTGAGCGGGATCGCGGGGTGGGAAATGTTAGACGAGAAACGTGTTTGTCAAGGAAGTTGAGATGGAAGTCAGCCAGGCTGAGCCCCTCAGCATCCAGCCGAACTTGTGCAGAGTGGTGTTATGGCGCCGACTATGTTTAATAAAGAAAGACACCACTATTGCTTTTAAGATATAAACTTGTGCATATATACTGGAAATCCCTTTCACTGGCGTCTTGTGTTTTTTTTCCCTTTTCTTCAAATATCTCTCCAGACAAACATATAAACCTGACCTGTCCACCGACTTGAGTCATATGTTTCCAATAGTTAGGTAATGCGTGCTCGTTTCCTTGCCGCGTTTGCAATACTTATATTCATGAAAACGACCTGCTGTTAGTTGAATGCGGTTACTGCTGTTGAAAAGTAAGAAAAAAAAACAAAAATCAGGGTTGATTGTGTGGGCTTCAGGCGCCCGGTTCGCAGCCTGTGATCCGGCTCAGCTGGATAAGGGAGAGGATGTGGATGTAGATGCGAAGCTGCTGTGACATTCCCCGCTCACTGGCGTCTCACAGTGACTTAAACGCCTCCACAAGAGGGGAGGGAATGGCTCTGCATCAGCGCTGCTTGGGTTTTGGGCGCTAAACAACGGTTCTTCCAAAGCTGCATTTAACAAGGTCTCCAATTACACGGAGCCAGGGGCGCATGACACTGGTGTTCTTACATGCAATCCCCCTTTTAAAAGTGTCATTTTAATCAGACGCAGTGGAACTTTTGTCAGTCAATTTAGAGCTAAAATGAACAAGGACAGACCAGCTAGATCGTGGGGATTTGCAGCAACATCTGCAGATTTATAAAATTTTGAAGGGTGTTTTAATTGAAGTCTTAGCTGTAAGCTTTAAAACTACACCACCATTAAATCGTGCTACGTTCCAGCAACCCGGCTGCTTGGTCTTGCTTAAGTTAAGGTTGCATTCAAATTGTGGAGATTCAATCGACACTGTCAGGTTTGATAAGGACTCATGTATGAGCTGTTAATTTAGGTGAATAACGAAGAACATAATGGGGTAACAACGCGTCTCTACGACAATCTTGCGGGGTTTTAATTTTTTTAAAATTTCGCAATGCAAATAGATTTGCACGCTATTCCTAGCCAAATGTTGTCTTTTTTTTTACTAATCTTGGAACATGTTATCATGTCTTCAATTCAGTCATCAGTTCAGGTAGAATGCCCAGGGTCTCCCAATCTCATTTAATATTCAAGAAGATGCGCATTGTTTACACATTATGGGTCCCACTGGATGACGTGAATTGGAATGTAAAGACTTATTAAGAAAGAAAATAAAGTTCATTCTCACTGATTGCAAAGTGCTTCTGTACATCGCAGAACCAAAAGACGTAGGGTTAACTTTAAAGGAAGAATTATATGAGGGAAGAGATGCAGGGAGATGGACTGTGAAAGATAGACCGTGTGTAAGGGCTCTTAACTAGATACATCTTTATGCTAACTTATGTAGTTCATAATGCCGACTAGTCTGTGTAATTTCTATGTGTTCAACCTATTTGTACATTAGGGGTACTTATATCTTTGATCTCCGTTTGGAATTTTAGCACATTCCACGTTTATCTCAGAAATAGCCAACTCAATAATATCTTGAAAATAATGCGGACGTGCTGGGAATTCTTTACATACTAGACGCGGCAAAAAAAACACGAATGCATAATATTTTAAAACCTCACATTATAAAGTACCTGACTAGGATTTTTTTGAAAATGTAATTTAAAAAACCAATTATAAAATACATAAATCAGAAACGGGATCATCTGGCGGAATCGAGCTCAAGGTTGCAACGGAGCCACCTTTTTGTTTTTACTGAATTTTGGATTCGGGAATGCCTTTTTCTTAAAACAGTACGCCGATGACTACATGCTGTTCTTGTTTAACTGCATTTTAGGAGCTCGGTTCAGTAAGTAACTCCAAAAGAAAGTCGGACAACAAATATCCGATTGTTCCAGGCTGTACAATCGGATATTTGTTTAGAAATGATTTTAGAAATGATTTTTTTGTTTGCAAATTTAAAAAAAAAGTTTTTAGCAGAACTACCTTTTCAATGGCAGTGACAAGCAGGGTCGCGAAACAAGAGAGCGGGATTTGTACAGATATACCCGTCTGCCTGGAGACTACATTCGACAACCCGATCTCCAGCCTTAAAATTAATGTTAATCATCCACTCGGCAGCGCTTTAAACACAATCTATACAATGATTACAGTTGAAAGGAGCACTTCATTAAAATGTGGTTATTGATCGGTGTGGGCTGATTACTGTATTTTACGCAATATTTTCTTGTAATATAAGTGAACTTAACTTGCCAAGTTTTCATTCTAATTTATTCATGTGTTCGGTTCCGTATGTGGCATATTTAATGACGGATTGCCGCTGCTACCTTCGATATTTTGAAACAAAACTAGTCTGTAAAAGATGTTGTGATAGATAATTATTTGCTATGACTCCCCCTCTGTGTGTGTGTGTCTCTCTCTCGCTCGCTCTCTCTAGAGTGTATTGTGTACATATATGTATAAAACCCAGCACAGATATTGGGATAATATCCGCGTGGCGGCGTTGTTTTGTCAGCCATCAAACATAAACCTTAGCTTAAAATTCAGGCCATCATATCAATGATATCCCAACTCTTTTTAATGGCGTAATAATCACTCAGAATCGGTAATCACCGACTGTCTTGTTGTTGTCTCCTTCCTAAGTTGTTACTTGCATTTTGATCTCCTTCCTTTCCCCAGGTCAAATGACATAGGATGAGGGCCTTTGGTGACCTGATGACTTATATGTTTGCAACCCATCTCCTGGTTATGGTTGGATTTAACGTTGCCGAGGACCTTTGCTCCACGTTCGTGAAGGGAGTCATTTACGGATCGTATTCGCTCAACGAATTATTTCCCCAAAACTCCACCAATTGCACGTGGACCTTGGAAAACCCGGACCCGACCAAATACACAATCTACCTGAAATTTTCTAAAAGGGACCACGGCTGCTCCAACTTCTCCCTATGGGCGTATCAGTTCGACCACTACTCCCCTGAGAAGATACGGGACCTACTGAGAAGCACCAAATCCGTCGTTCACTTGTGCCAGGCGAGGAGTATGTTTGTGTTTTTGGAGTTTGACAAGAATTTCGTCCAGTTGCGCCGCCTGGTTCAGTCGGACGGAAGGGTCGGACCCGTTCACGGGAAAGGGCAGAGTGGCCGGCCGGCTCTCGAGTTTCTGGTGTTGAACAAGGTGAGCCCCAGCGAGTTCGGCTGCCAGGTGCTATGCGGCTGGTTGGAGAGCTGCCTGAGAGCCGAGGGGCAAGTTGGAGGTGTCGGGGGAGGAGGAGGAAAAGGCAAGGGAGAGTCGGAGGCCGGCTCCTGCGGGGTGATGGACGCCAAGTGCAACTGTCAGCAGGATGTGATGACTGGCGTGGACGGGCTTGATATGGTTCTACCTCTCAATGCAGACACCGAGGGCTGCCTCTCCGCCCGCCTCCACACCACCCACACGTGCAATCTCACCGTGGGCAAGCGCACGCCCAGAAAAGGTAGGCAGTCGCCCTTATTTTACCTCAGTCCACTGGAACTGTCTGCCAAAAAACCCTTGAGGTACCAATTATATAGTAATTACACGCATCAAATAATTGCTATTATAATTACTATATATATAAAAATAATTTATATGTGTCATTACAATAACAACTATATAAAGTCACATTGTGTCTGTGTTTATATTCTGTTTTGAAGAGCCTGACCTATTTGTGGTTAGGTGTTTAACAAATTGGAATATCCCTCAAGCAATAGACTTGATGAGATGTTGACTCTTTTTGCTAGGATGCTAGGCATATCCGGGGATGAAAATGCAAGTTGGTTTTCCTAAACTTGACGATAGCTTTTGTAAAGAGCCTTTTTTTTTTGTGGATCTCTTCAAATTCCATTTGTCTCTTGTCTCTTGGACTGTACGGGTTCATTTATTTTACATAAAGCCAGAAATCCCCAAAAATCTTGTTAGACCTCTAAAGATATGTTTTTTTAAAAAAACCCTTAAAGACAAAAAAACCACGGTGCTCATATCAAACGTGACAGGTAGGAGAAGCACAGTGACTAGGGAGGTGATGCATGTTACCATTGGGGCGGAAGGAATTGGAATTTGGGAATATGTCTATTAATGAGAGCGGTAGAGCATTCAAGTCATTCAATATAGTTCCCAACATAGTATTGTCATCAATACTATTGCCTGTTATCCCTGTGGAAAGGGTTGCTGAGCTATAAAATGCATAAATATTTACATATTCGGTAACAAATAAGGCATCAGAAGTAACATTATTTGGGAGGGAGGAGCGTTTTTACTTTCTGTAGTGCTCCACCCATTGTTATTGTGACCTCTCCCAGCATCAGACACCAAAGAAGCCTCATTACCTATGTCAGGATTTGGACTTAAACTCAGGTAGAATACGCATTTCTAACTCATTCTATCCTAGCTTGATATTTTTGTAAGTAAGTTGTAACGTTACCGGGGTCCTGGTAAGCATGCAGCAACATTAATCAACTTGTCAAAAAATAAGCTTCTTCTCCATTGAGAAATTCCCAGAAGACATGTACAATGCAGAATTGCAACGGGCTGTCAGTTAGGAATAATCTACTTCCTTAATATTGGTAAACAACAATTGTCCACAGTTATATTATTCATTATTGTGTGCTGTTACCTTGTACATTTGACTGCAGAAGACCCCTACCAACATCATCACCGTTGAAGATGGATAAATTATTTTCTGGCCATATTCATTTATGTAACAGACTTGGCAGGCGAAATTTGGAGGAAAAAAGTGGGTTTTTCGGGGCTTCTCCTGCTCCGCCGTCGTAACTCCGGCGGAAGCTATAAGCCAGTAGGAGGATAATGAGCTGCAAACCCACGAATGGAAAGTGTTACTAACCGCTGGAGATAAACTCCTCCGTACTGGTTTTATAATTGTAGGGATTTCAGCCCACGGGATGTATCTTTGAGCCGCTGATACGGTGCAGATGGAGAACTTCTAAAGTGTCAGCTTTTTAGCTGAAATAGCTGCTATCTTTTATTAGAGGAAAATACACTTTTCGAAAATAAAGGTTTTTTTATGATGTACCAGACGAATGCCGGTTGATTGCAATATTGGTTTGAGATTTTTAAAAAAAGAAAAGCAAGCATAATAACACCTCCCATTTCTAGAAGTAGCTTTTAACTCGATTTAAAGCTGAAAATGTATAGCTGGACTTCTGTAATAACATGTATCGCATTAGTGGGGTGCAGTCTCTGAAAGGCTAGCCTGACACTGCTTTCTGATGGCTCCCTGAGCCGTGGTGTCTATTATTACCGTATTACTGTTAATAACAGCCTACAGTAAAAGAGAGTTGCCTTCCAAGCGTAGACAAACGTATCATGTCATTTAGAATGCAACCCAAGTCTTTGCGAAAAAAAAAGTTTCGGTACCAACCGGGATGCTGTAAATTGTGTATCCCTTGACGGCATTGACTTAAAAAAAAAACAAGCTACTTCATACAGTTTTTGCTCGCTTTATTGCTCACTGGAATTATTTTAAAAACGGCTCGGATTCCAAAAGTAGAGCATCCCGGCTGACACAGTGTGCAAGTGCAGGGATGAAAGAGACGAGTAGGTTGCCTGAATTGTGATAGGGAAGGGATGGGGTTCTCTCCATCCCCTGATCCACTAACCTCAAAGATGAGACCCACAAAAATTTCGGATTTTAGCTTTCTTCTTGAAGGGGAGAAAATTGCAGGGCTACGGGGCAAGAGCAGGGGAGTGGGACTAATTGGATAGCTCTTTCAAAGAGCCAGCATAGGCACGAATGGCCTCCTTCTGTGTTGTATGATTCTCTATGGGTATCTCTAGAGTGAAGGGCACAACAGAGCGAATAAAAGGAGCGTTTTTTTAAAAAAAAATTCTACACGTCCTATAAAATCCTTCACAACTCACACAATTGTTGATTCCTTCATCTTTGTATGGTTTATGGGTATTAAGCTTCATTTTAGATTCACCGTGACAATGATAAACCAGCAGTCACAGTGGCTAAACGCTGCTCTTGGAAACCACCGTCAATCCAGAGAATATTATTTATTGTATGAAAAGTAATGAACGATTTCCTTAAGAACAATTCGGGCTTAATCGGTGCTTTCGGGAGTAAAAGTTGGGAAAATATTACAGCATGGGAGTTTGATGGGGGTGTGGGGGGGGGGGGGAAGAGAGAATTATCAAAAGTTCTGCTGGGATGAGATGAGCTTTCTTCTTGAAGGGGAGAAATTTTACAGGGCAATGGGGGAAAGAGCAGGGGGAGTGGGACTAATTGGATAGCTCGTTCAAAGAGCCGGCACAGGCACGATGGGCCGAATGGCCTCTTCCTGCGCTGTACGATTCTATGAGGGGCTCAGGTTGTGAGATGGTGCCCACAGGGGGCATTGGTGCCGTTGCTCCTCTCTGGGGCAACCCAGCCTCACCCGTTGGAGTCCAGCTGGCAGTTTTTTTTGCACAGCAGCACTGGTGCGCTGTTGACTGATCTTTAACGCAGGCTGCTCCCTCTGGTAATCTCTCGCCATGTCCAAGTCCCGGGCGAGCAGCAATTCATTTATTTATCTATTATTGCTATCCCCATCTTGCCCAGGCACACCAAGGCACGAACGATTCAAGCGGTATTATTGTGCCTCCCGACAATACCAAGAATGCACTGATCGTATTCGCGTGACATTTGCGCCCTCTGCAGAAAGTTCTCAGAACAGACCCTCGTATCAGCGGCACACGGCAGAAAAACGTGGAATAAAAGCTCGAGGTTCATCGCCGTGTCTCGATGCTGCCAACTCAAAACACCCAGAAGATACTTCGTGCTACGAGTGTCCCTGTTTTTCGTTCGCGGTCACCGAACCCCATATGAGTGCAAACGTGATACAGAAAAATCCTTGGCACAGCTCCCGAAAAGGGGAAAAAATACATTCCTGACAGCTGTGCCTGGATTACGTTTTACACACACGTATATAGATGGCTAGATAGACAGACTGACAGTGATAGAGAAATTAGTGTGCTTGAAAATTGTCCAGAGATGAACTATTTGTTGCATTTTTTTTGGTCTGTTGTTTTGCAATTTGCCATTTACACACAATATTCTAAAACACATTGGCACCAGCTTAACAAAATTCTTGCAATTGTAGTTAGAATTGATACAGAAAAAAGCAATTCTGTATACGTCTGATTATGAGCAGTGTTGTTTCTCTGTTGGAATCTATTGTAAGCGTTGTACTGCGGATATGGTTGTGATGTAGACTCTGAATCGCGACCGGCAACACTCATGTTACGCCATGGCCACCAGTCGAGACCTCTGCGTGTACAAGCACAGAGCTCCACTCCCGAGGAACTCCGTGTGTGCACAAGCACAGTGCTAAAGTGATAAATGTTTAATGTTTAGTAGCAACTAAAACTCTACTGGAATTATACTCCATATCGTGTCTAGCCTAAGTGGTGTGAGGTGGCTTCTCGTGTTACTTGATTCTCAGTGCTTCCCATCGTCAGATTGGGACCTGACTCTACAGTCATGTTGCCACTTTCACATTGATGTATGGAGCACGCCAGCGTGAAACTACAATTGCAGCCTACGACTGAAGTACATTGGAATGTGCATATAATGAAGTCTATGTGGCGACACTAACTTGCATGCACTGAGAACCATTGCAGTCCTGCTAGATCATCTTCCCAAAATACAAACACTCATCTTAAGTTGCTTGGATCAGCAATGGATCACGTGGTGAGAGTTTCAGGAGGCAGACACCCTGCAACTACAGGGAGTTCAGGAGAAGAGAGCATGGGTGGCCACCAAGCAGATGGGGAGGAACAGGCAGGCGGTGCAGGAATCCCCTGGGAGTGTGGCATTCATAAATTGGTATTTAGTGCTGAATACCAGTGAGGGTGATGAAACCTCGGGGGAGTGCAGTCAGAAGCAAATCCACAGCACCGTGGGAGGCTTGGCTGCACAGGGGGGCACAAGAAAGTGTAGAAATGCAGTTTTTATAGGCGATTCGATAGTCAGGGGGATAGACAGGTGTTTCTGCAACCACAGACATGAGTCTCGAATGGTGTGTTGCCTCCCTAGTGTCAGGGTAAGGGAAAGGGGAACAGCCAGAAATCATGGTCCATGTTGGAACCAGTAACATAGATAGGAAAAGGGTTGAGGTCCTACTGGCAGAGTTTCAGGAGCTAGGAAAAGGATTAAAGAACAGGACCTCAAAGGTGGTAATCTCTGAATTACTCCCAGTGCCACGTGCTAGTGAGTACTGAAAAAGGAAGATAGTGCAGGTGAATGCGTGGCTGGAGAGATGGTGCAGGAGGGAGGGCTTCAGATTCCTGGGGCATGGGGGCCAGTTCTGGGACAGGAGGGACCTGTACAAGCCGGACGGGCTGCACCTGAACAGGGCTGGGACCAATGACCTCGCGGGGAGGTTAACTAGTGTTGTGGGAGAGGGTTTAAACTAATTTGGCAGGGGGAGGGGAACCAGGATGTAGCAGCAGAGAGGAGAGACAAGGTGCATATAAAAATAGGAGGGACAAATAGTAACAGAATAAAGAATAGTGTAGAAAAAGCAGGAATTGGAGGAAGAAAGCAAAACGGACTAGCATAGCGTTGGAATGCATGTGTGTTAATGCGACGAGTGTTACAAATAAAGTTGTATGAGCTGTAGGCACAAGTTGCCACATGGGGTAATGATGTAACGGCTATAACGGAGACCTGGCTTAAATATGGTCAGGAATGGAAACAAAACATTCCTGGCTACACTGCATTCAGGAGGGATAGGGAAGGAAAAAAGAGGTGTGTGGCAGTATTGATCAAGGATACTTTTACAGTTCTATAGAGGGAAGATATACAAGAGGATTCAAAGACTGAATCTATTTGGTTAGAGTTAAGGAACAGAAAAGGAGCTGTTACATTGCTGGGTGTTTACTATAGGCCCCAAATAATGAGAAGGAGATAGAGGAACAAATCTGTAGGCAAATTTCAGAGAAATGTAAAAGTAATAGAACAGTAATCGTGGGGGACTTCAATTACCTTAATATAGACTGGGAAAAAAAGTGTAAAGGGCAAGGAGGGTGAAGAATTCCTAAAATATGTACAGGAGAACATTCTTAATCAGTATGTTTCTAGCCCAACAAGGAAGGAAGCAGTACTGGATCTAGTTCTAGGGAATGAAATAGGGCAAGTGGAGTGTGTTTCAGTGGGAGAACATCTGGGTAATAGTGATCATAACATAATTCAGTTTAAAGTAGTTATAGAAATGGACAAAGAAAAATCAAAGTTGAAAGTACCCAACTGGAAGAGAGCAGTGATTTGAGAAGGGATCTAGCACCAGTGGACTGGAAACAAAGATTGGCCAAGAAAACAATAAATGAGCAATGGCAGGCCTTCAAGGTGGGGATAGTTTGGGTACAAACCAAGCGTATTCCCATAAGGGAGAAAGATGGGGCAACCAAAACTAGAGCTCCCTGGATGACAAAGGAAATAGAGGTTAAAATAAAACAGAAAAAGGAGGTTTATGACAAATGTCAGGTACAGAATACAGTAGAAAACCAGGCAGATTACAGAGAGTGCAGGGGAATATTGGAAAAGGATATAAGAAGGGCAAAGAGGGTAACATAAAAGGGAACCCAAAAATCTTATATAGACATATAAAAAGTAAAAGGATAGTTAAAGGAATGTTGGGGCCAATTATGGAGAAAGAAGGAAATGTTTTTGTGGAGGCAGAGGGTGTGACCGAGGTACTGAATGAATACTTTGCATTTCTCTTCATAAAAGAAGAGGATGAAGTTAATGTTGCAGTAGAGGAGGAGGAGGAGGGAGTGGAGATATTGGATAGGATAAAAATCGATAAAAAGGAGATGCTAAATAGATTGGCATCACTCAAAGTTAACAAGTCACCTGGTCCACATGGGATGCATCCTAGGATGCTGAGGGAAGCTAGGGTGGAGATAGCAGAAGCTCTGACCACAATCTTTCAATCCACCTGGGAAATGGCAAGGTGCCAGGGGACTGGAGAATTACATCCCATTCAAAAAAGGGGGAGAAGGATAAACCTGGTAACTACAGGCCAGTCAGTCTAACATCAGTGGTTGGAAAACTACTAGAGAACATTGTCAAGGATAAAATTAATTCTCACTTCGAGAAGCATGGGTTAATAATGGACAACCAGCACAGATTTATTAAAGGCAAATCGTGTCTGACTAACCTGATTGAGTTCTTTGATGAAGTATCAGAGAGGGTTGATGAGAGCAGTGTAGGAGATATTATGTATATGAACTTTCAAAAAGCATTTGATAAAGTACCACATGACAGACTTATTTGGAAAATCAAAGCACATGGGACTAAAGGGACGATGGTAACTTGGGTACGTAATTGTCTAAGGGATAGGAGGCAGACAGTAGTGGTGAATGGATTTTTTTTCTGACTGGAGAGAAGTATGCAGAGGGGTCCCCCAGGGGTCAGTATCAGGACCATTGCTTTTCTTGTTACACATAAATGATCTGGACTTGGGTATAGAGAGTACAATTTTGAAGTTTGTGGATGATACAAAATTTGACATAATAGTAAATAATGAGCAGGATAGTAGCAGACTTCAGGAGGACATAGACAGACTGGGGAAATGGGCAGACACATGGCAAATGCAATTTAATGCGGATAAGTGTGAAGTGATGCATTTTGGGAGGAACAACATGGAGAGGTGGTATAATCTAAATGGTACTATTTTGAGGGGGGTGCAAGAGCAGAGGGACCTTGGGGTGCATAGTCACAAATCTTTGAAGGTGACAGGGCAAGTTGATAAGGTGATTCAGAAAGTGTATGGGATACTTGGTTTTGTAAATAGGGAAATTGAATACAAAAACAAGGAAGTTATGCTAAACCTTTACAAATCACTGGTTTGGCCTCAGCTGGAATATTGTGCAAAATTCTGGGTACCACACTTTAGGCAGGATGCCAAGGCCTTGGAGATGGTATAGAGGAGGTTTACCAGGATGATACCAGGGATGAGGGACTTCAATTATGTGGAGAGATTGGAGGAGCTGGGATTGCTTTCCTTCGAGCAGAGAGGGTTAAGGGGAGACCTAATAGAGCTATTCAAAATAATGAGGGATTTTGATAGAGCAAGTGGGGATAAGCTGTTTCCTCCAACAAGTGGGTCAGTGACCAGAGATCATGGATTTAAAATAATTGGCAAAAGAACTAGTGAGGAAATTAGGATAATTTTTTCATACAGAGAGTTGTTAGGATCTGCAATGCACTACCTGAAAGGGTGGCGGAAGCAGATTCCATAGAAAATGTCAAAAAGGTAATTTGACATGTACTTGAGGAGGACTAATTTGTAGGGTTATGGGGAAAAGCTGGGCTGTGGGACTAAATTGGACAGCTCTCTCAAAGAGCCGGCACAAGCATGATGGACTGAATGGCCTCCTTCTGTGCTGTAAGATTCGATGACTAATATCGAGTTGTATAAATGATAGCCATGTTGTCCAGGCTTATTCTGGAACAGGGCTACTGGTGTCAAACTCCAAGCTTGGTACAGCAATAAAGCTTGAGACTGATAGCACTGGATCAGAATAATGTCTGCTCTACTGAGTACGATTCCTGATATTGCATCTATTTCTCTTCCAGGCCAGTTATACTATTGGTTTTGGATGCACATTCGAACAAAACCAGAAGCAAAACTTGGCAGTCAGGTTAGCTGTCTGACTATGGGCTGCATCATAAGAGGTGTGAAACCAGCTCTAGGAGATAATTATTTGGGTTGGACACCAACTGCTGTACAAACCACCCAGGAAATTTGTGAAACTTGCTAATATTAGCAGTGACCCAATTACACTGTTGACTTTCCTGACATAAATTAGCCAACATGTTTGAAAGCCTTTGAGGAGTGTTCTGTGCTTGCATTTTGTTGCGTCTGGACACATTGTGAGCTAGCAATGTAACTTGAGCCTGTTGGTCCCACATTGCGCTGTACAGGTTTGTGGCTGCAGTATAACAAGGCCCTTAAAGCTTTACATTACTTGCTCAACACAGGTGAGAACCATCTCATTACTAGTGTCAAACTGTTCTTTATAGGTGTTTCTGCCATAGCACTCTTAAAATAAAAGCTGCTAAAGACAGTAACTATTGAAAAAACACATAGGGCTAAACTTAGTCTACATGCTGGCACCATCCCAGTGCAGCTATGTGTAGTTGTGTGCACCTAAGGAAGCCTTTTTGCAAAGTAAGTAGTTTTTTATCTGACTAATAACCTGAGAATAAAACACTTTAGCCAGGTTAGAAAGTCTCTGGATCAAGGTTATGGAGGTATCAATTTTACAGTAGATTTTATGATAACCAAACATTTTGTATTCCTTTATTTCATAGGAACTTAGGAACAGGAGTAGGCCATTCAGCCCCTCAAGCCTGTTCTGCCATTCAATTAGATCTGTACTTCAACTTCATTTACCTGGCTTTGACCCATATCCCTTGATACCCTTACCTAACAAAATTATTGATCTCAGTCTTGAAAATGTCAATTTACCAAGCATTCACAGGCCTTTGGAGGAGAGAGTTCCTGATTTCCACTACCCTTTGTGTGAAAAAATGCTTCCTGATTTCACTCCTAAATGACCTAGCTCTAATTTTGAGATTATGTCCCCTTGTTCTGGATTCCCCAACCAGACAAAATAGTTACTCTCTATCTACCCTATCGAATCCTTCATTCATTTTAAATACCTCGATTAGATCACCCCTCAATCTTCTAAACTGAAGGGAATACATGCCAAGTTTATACTAGAATAGAATCATAGAATCATAGAAGTTTACAACATGGAAACAGGCCCTTCGGCCCAACATGTCCATGTCGCCCAGTTTATACCACTAAGCTAGTCCCAATTGCCTGCACTTGGCCCATATCCCTTGATACCCATCTTACCCATGTAACTGTCCAAATGCTTTTTAAAAGACAAAATTGTACCCGCCTCTACTACTGCCTCTGGCAGCTCGTTCCAGACACTCACCATCCTTTGAGTGAAAAAATTGCCCCTCTGGACCCTTTTGTATCTCTCCCCTCTCACCTTAAATCTATGCCCCCTCGTTATAGACACCCCTACCTTTGGGAAAAGATTTTGACGATCTACCTTATCTATGCCCCTCATTATTTTATAGACTTCTATAAAATAACCCCTAAACCTCCTACTCTCCATGGAAAAAAGTCTCAGTCTATCCAACCTCTCCCTATAAGTCAAACCATCAAGTCCCGGTAGCATCCTAGTAAATCTTTTCTGCACTCTTTCTAGTTTAATAATATCCTTTCTGTAATAGGGTGACCAGAACTGTACACAGTATTCCAAGTGTGGCCTTACCAATGTCTTGTACAACTTCAACAAGACATCCCAACTCCTGTATTCAATGTTCTGACCAATGAAACCAAGCATGCTGAATGCCTTCTTCACCACCCTATCCACCTGTGACTCCACTTTCAAGGAGCTATGAACCTGTATTCCTAGATCTCTTTGTTCTATAACTCTCCCCAACGCCCTACCATTAACGGAGTAGGTCCTGGCCCGATTCGATCTACCAAAATGCATCACCTCACATTTATCTAAATTAAACTCCATCTGCCATTCATCGGCCCACTGGCCCAATTGATCAAGATCCCGTTGCAATCCTAGATAACCTTCTTCACTGTCCACAATGCCACCAATCTTGGTGTCATCTGCAAACTTACTAACCATGCCTCCTAAATTCTCATCCAAATCATTAATATAAATAACAAATAACAGCGAACCCAGCACCGATCCCTGAGGCACACCGCTGGTCACAGGCCTCCAGTTTGAAAAACAACCCTCCACAACCACCCTCTGTCTTCTGTCATCAATCCAATTTTGTATCCAATTGGCTACCTCACCTTGGATCCCGTGAGATTTAACCTTATGTAACAACCTACCATGCGGTACCTTGTCAAAGGCTTTGCTAAAGTCCATATAGACCACGTCTACTGCACAGCCCTCATCTATCTTCTTGGTTACCCCTTCAAAAAACTCAATCAAATTCGTGAGACATGATTTTCCACTCACAAAACCATGCTGACTGTTCCTAATCAGTCCCTGTCTCTCAGAATACCCTCTAACAACTTACCCACTACAGATGTCGGGCTCACCGGTCTGTAGTTCCCAGGCTTTTCCCTGCCGCCCTTCTTAAACAAAGGCACAACATTTGCTACCCTCCAATCTTCAGGCACCTCACCTGTAGCTGTTGATGATTCAAATATCTCTGCTAGGGGACCCGCAATTTCCTCCCTAACCTCCCATAACGTCCTGGGATACATTTCATCAGGTCCCGGAGATTTATCTACCTTGATGCGCATTAAGACTTCCAGCACCTCCCTCTCTGTAATATGTACACTCCTCAAGACATCACTATTTATTTCCCCAAGTTCCCTAACATCCATGCCTTTCTCAACCGTAAATACCGATGTGAAATATTCATTCAGGATCTCACCCATCTCTTGTGGTTCCGCACATAGATGACCTTGTTGATCCTTAAGAGGCCCTACTCTCTCCCTAGTTACTCTTTTGCCCTTTATGTATTTGTAGAAGCTCTTTGGATTCTCCTTTGCCTTATCTGCCAAAGCAATCTCATGTCCCCTTTTTGCCCTCCTGATTTCTCTCTTAACTCTACTCCGGCAATCTCTATACTCTTCAAGGGATCCACTTGATCTCATCATTTAACTCTTTATGTCCTGATATATTTCAGTGGGTTGAGAACGGATAGGCCCGGGTAAATTGGAATCAAAGATTGGTAGGCAAAACTGTAAGTGAACAATGGGTAGCCTTTAAAGAGGAAATGGTTTGGGTACAGTCTAGGTACATTCCCAGGAGGTGGAAAGGTAGGGCAACCAAAACCAGAGTACCCTGGATGACGAAAGAGATAGAGAGTAAGTTGAAGCAGAAAAAGGGGGTGTATGACAGATGTCAGGTTGATAATACAAGTGAGAACCAGGCTGAATATAGAAAGTTCAAAGGGGAAGTGAGAAAGGAAATAAGAGGGGCAAAGAGAGAGTATGAGAATAGACTGGCAACTAACATAAAAGGGAATCCAAAAGTCTTATAGAGGCATATAAATAGTAAACTGGTAGTAAGAGGAAGGATGGGGCCAATTAGGGACCAAAAAGGAGACCTACGCATGGAGGCAGAAGGCATGGCTGAGGTACTAAATGAGTACTTTCCATCTGTCTTTACCAAGGAAGAAGATGCTGCCAAAGTCACAGTAAAAGAGGAGACAGCTGAGATACTGGATGGGCTAAAAATTGATAAAGAGGAGGTACTAGAAAGGCTGGCTATACTTAAAGTAGTTAAGTCACCAGGTCTGGATGGGATGCATCCTAGATTGCTGAGGGAAGTACAGGTGGAAATTGCGGAGGTACTGGCCACAATCTTCCATTCATCCTTAGATACGGGGGTGGTGCCAGAGGACTGGAGAATTGCAAATGTTACACTCTTGTTCAAAAAAGGATGTAAGGATAAACTCAGCAATTACAGACCAGTCAGTTTAACCTCAGTGGTGGGGAAACTTTTAAAAACGATAATCCGGGACAAAATTAACAGTCACTTGGACAAGTGTGGATTAATTAAAGAAAGCCAGCACAGATTTGTTAAAGACAAATCGTGTTAACTAACCAGATTGAGATTTTTGATGAGGTAACAGAGAGGGTTGATGAGGGCAATATGGTTGATGTGGTGTATATGGACTTCCAAAAGGCGTTTGATAAAGTGCCACATAATAGGCTTGTCAGCAAAGTTGAAGCCCACAGAATAAAAGGGGCAGTGGCAGCGGCAGCATGGATACGAAATTGGCTAAGTGACAGGAAACAGAGATTAGTGATGAACGGTTGTTTTTCGGACTGGAGGAAGGTGTACAGTGGTGTTCCCCAGGGGTCGGTACTAGAACCACTGCTTTTCTTGATATATATTAATGACTTGGACTTGGGTGCACAGGGCACAATTTCAAAATTTGCAGATGACATAAAACTTGGAGGTGTATTGAACAGTGAGGAGGATAGTGATAGACTTCAAGAGGACATGGACAGGCTGGTGGAATGGGCAGACACATGGCAGATGAAATTTAACGCAGAGAAGTGATACATTTTGGTAGGAAGAACGAGGAGAGGCAATGTAAACTAAATGGTACAATTCTAAAGGGAGTGCAGGAACAGAGAGACCTGGGGGTATATGTGCACAAATCGCTGAAGGTGGCAGGGCAGGTTGAGAAAGTGGTTAAAAAAGCTTATGGGATCCTGGGCTTTATGAATAGAGGCATAGAGTACAAAGGCAAGGAAGTTATGATGAACCTTTATAGAACACTGGTTCAGCCACAACTGGAGTTTTGTGTCCAATTCTGGGTACCGCACTTTAGGAAAGATGTGAAGGCCTTAGAGAGGGTGCAGAAAAAATTTACTCCAATGGTCCCAGGGATGAGGGACTTCAGCTACGTGGCTAGACTGGAGAAACTGGGGTTGTTCTCTTTAGAGCAGAGAAAGTTGAGAGGAGATTTGATAGAGGTGTTCAAAATCATGATGGGTCTGGACAGAGTTAATAGAGAGAAACTGTTCTAATTGGCAGAAGGGTCGAGAACCAGAGGACACAAATTTAAGGTAATTGGCAAAAGAACTAAAGGCGACATGAGGAAAAACCTTTTTTGCGCAGCGAGTGGTTATGATCTGAAAGGTGGAGACGGTTTCAATCATGGCTTTCAAAAGAGAATTGGATAAGTACTTGAAGGAAAAAGTTTGCAGGGCTACGGGGAAAAGGCGGGGAATGGGACTAGCTCGATCGCTCTTGCATAGAGCCGGCACGGGCTTGACGGGCCGAATGGCTTCCTTCTGTGCTGTAACCATTCTATGATTCTATAATTCTGGTGAATCTGCGTTGTACTCCCTGCAGCCCAATATATCTTTCCTGAGGTTTGGTGCCCAAAACTGAATGCAGCACTCCAGATGGGGTCTAATAACTGAAGCATTTATTCCTCACATTTGTATTCCAATCCCTTTGAGAAAAAAAGCTCGCATTCCATTAGCATTTCTGATTACCCTTTGTGCCTGTGCACCAGCTTTTAGTGTTTTGTGCACATGGACATCTAAATCCCTCTGCTCCTCCACAACTACTAGTCTCTCATCATTAAGAAAATATTCCAATTTGTCTTTCTCAGATCCAAACTGAATGATCTCATACTTCTCCACATTGATCTCCATCTGCCATTGTTTTGCCCACTCACTTAGTCTGTCCGTGTTCCTTTATAACTTCCTGCTTCCATCTATGCAACTTACTGCGTCTCACAACTTAGTGTCATCTGAAAACTTGGATATATAACACTCTATTCCTTCCTTGAGGTAATTAATATATACGGTGAAAAGCTGAGGCCCCAGTACAGATGTCTGGGGAACACCACTTGTCACATCCCGCCAATAAAATTTATCACTACTCTCTGTCTCCTACCTCCCAGCCAATTACCAACCCATGTCACAAGGTTGTCTCCAATTCTGTGTACTTTCATTTTGTTTAATAATCTCTAGTGCAAAACCTTATCAAATGTCTTCTGGAAGTCCATACAAACACCATCCATAGGCACTTCCCATTCTACCTTGCTAGTGACCTCCTCAAAAAATTCAACTATATTAGTCAGACATGATCTACCCTACACAAATCTATGCTGACTCTGTTTGATCAGCTGATATTTGTCCAAGAGCTCAGTCACTCTATCTCTGATGATAGATTCCAGTAACCTCCCCACAACTGATGTTAAACTGACAGGTCTGTAGTTACCTGGTTTCTCTTTCCCTCTCTTATGTAATGGACTGACATTTGCAATTTTCTAATCCACAGGAACAATTCCTGAATCTAGAGAGATTTGGGGAATTCTGACTAACGCCTCTGCAATTTCCTCACCTACATCTTTTAATACTCTGGGGTGGAAATCATCAGGTCTTGGAGATTTGTTTATCTTCATGACCTGGACTTGGGTATATGAGGCAACATTTCAAAGTTTGCAGAGGAGGTGCAAGTCCAGAGAGACCTGAGGGTGCACATACTTGAAAGTGGCAGGACAAGTTGAGAAGGCTGTTAAAGACCAGGATCCCGTAACCTTTTTTATTAATAGAGGCATAGAGTACAAAAGCAAGGAAGTTATGCTAAACCTTTATAAAACACTGGTTAGGCCTCAGCTGGAGTATTGCGTCCAATTCTGGGCACCACACTTGAGGAAGGATGTCAAGGCCTTAGAGAGGGTGCAGAAGAGATTTACTCGAATGATGCCAGAGATGAGGGACTTCAGTTATGTGGAGAGACTAGAGAAGCTGGGGTTGTTCTCCTTAGAACAGTGAAGATTTGGTAGAGGTGCTCAAAATAATGAATGGTTTTGACACAGTAAATAAGGAGAAACTGTTTCCAGTGGCAGAAAGATTAGTAACCAGAGGGCACAGATTTAAGGTGATCGGCAAAAAAAACAAGAGGCCACATGAGGAAACGTTTTTTTATGCAGTGATTTGTAATGATCTGGAATGCACTGCTTGAAAGGGTGATGGAAGCAGATTCCATTGTAACCTTCAAAGGGGAATTGCTAAATAGTTGAAGGGAAAAACATGCAAAGGGCAATGGGGAAAGAGCAGAAGAATGGGACGAAATGGATAGCTCTTTCAAAGAGCCAGCACAGGCACGGTGGGCCAAATGGCCTCTCCCTGTGCTGGATCTACTATGATACTATGATCTTAAGTCCCATTATTTTCTCCATTACCATTTTAAAAATTATATTAAGTCCACTGACTTCCTCCCCTTGACTTATTTTACTTTCCCTTGTACCACTGGTATTTTGTCCTCTTCCTCTACTGTGAAAACAGATTTTAAAAATCTACCATTTCCTAATTGTCTATTATAGTCTCACCTGCATCTGTCTTTAATGGGCCCACATTCCCCTTTACCACTCTCTCAGTATATTTATAAAAAAAACTTTTGCTGTTAGCTTTGATATACTTTGCAAGTTTTTTTTTCATATTGCCTTTTGCACCTATTATTACTTTCTTTCTTTGTCTCCCTTTTTTGCTTTTTATAGCTCTCCCAGTCTGCCGGATTTCCACTTTTCCTTACATTTGTGTAAGCCTTTTCTTTTAGCTTGACACTGTCTCTTATCTCATTTGTTGACCATGGTTGCTTAACAACACAAGTGGAGGCTTTGCATTTTACAGGTATATACTGGTTTTGTATCGTACCAAATAGTTCTTTGAATACTTTCCATTAATTGTCGGTGGGTTTACCCATGAACAGTCCAGCCCAGTGTACTGTGGTCAATTAATTTCTCATCCCTTCAAAGTTTGCCTTACTTAAATTTTAAAACCTTGGTTTGTGACTCTCCCTTCTCCCTCTCAAACTTAATAATATTAAACTCAATCATATTATGGTCACTATTCCCAAGATGTTCCCTTACCATCAGATTGTTAACTAATTCTGGCTCATTACTCAACACTAAATCTATTATGGCCTGTTCCCTTGCTGGTTCTAAAACATATTGGCTCGTAAATTGCTCTGAGTGCCAAACTAACAATGCTCGCCGATCATTAGATTTAAATTCATCCACTAAGTTACCTCACTCTTTTTGGCGGCAAAATCCTTGAAATGCGAGTTCAAAAAACAGCAGTGTTCTTTCCCGGGCTATGTGAGTGGGGAAAGGATCTCTATGTCCCATCAATCAGCTTGAAGCAAGCCACACTGTGAGAACCAGGATGTGAAACTCATTGACAAACTGCGCAGATTAAAAACCAAGAAGTGCCCGATAAGGTTAGTAAATGTACTATAAAATGAGATAGAGAAAGCGAAAGAGAGTAAGATTAAAAGACTGAGATAAGAGATAGAAAGAAAATTTTTTTAAAAATAATTTAAATTAATTTTTTTTAAATGTCCAAATACAATTAAAATCAGGAGTAATGAGACTCCACATTTAAAAAAAATAATTTTTAGTGCCAGAGAGGTTGTTTGGCAGTAATTTATACTTACCATGCCGTTAAAAGTTAGTTTAGACCTAAAAAAAAAACTGTACTTTTTTTGTGGTGAGATTAGTTAATTTCCAGCTGGGCGGGAGAGCAATTTGGCGCTGGTCCATTGATTGAAGCTGATAAGGTCAGTTTAATGCGATGCTTTCACATCACCAGTGAATCAGGAAGAGCAAGTTCTGGATTTCCACGTTTGACTGCGCATATGTGGTCGCTGGAACTTGCTCTTCGATTTGCCCAATAATAACAATGAGCTCTGTTAGACTCACCATTATTTTACAAGCAATTTCCGGCCCACTGTTCTAGAAAACTGTCCCAAATACATTCTAGAAATTCATTGCCTTTAGTACTTTAGCTGTTCAGTTTCTCCCAGTCAATGTGAAAGTTAAAATCTCCCCTTATAACCACATGCTTCCCTGATCTCTGTGTTTATACATCTCCCCCCCCACCCCCATTACGTCTCTACTATTGGGAGGTCTGTAGACAATTCCTACAGAGTCTTGCCTCCTTTGCTTAACTCTACCCAAAGTGTTTCCACTGCCCAATCATCCTACTGAAATCTCTATTTTCTACTGCTGTAATTGTGTCTTTTATCAATATTGCTACTCCCCCTCCTTTCCCAATTTCCCCGTCCGTTCTAAAGATCCTATAGCCTGAAATACTTATTTATTCATTAAACTCGTTGCCATTAATTTTCTGTCTGTCGGCTTCTTGATATAGTGCTGCTTCTGATACAGCGAATGTTTTATGTGGAAAACATGATTTCACTATAAAGTGGTTCCACAGTCATAACAATTTATCATTTAGTGGTTATATAAATGTGAATATTATTGATTTCAGACAAGGTCAATTCCTTTTGCAAAAACTAAGTTTTCCAGCTGAAAGCTTGCCTTAAAGAGTGTGTTACAATCAGAACTCCTTTGAGAATCCCAAGTTATAAAGAATTATGACTACCATTAAAATCTATTATATTTCGCTACATTTTAAAGATTTTTTGGGGGAATAATTCTTGTTAAATAGAGAGTTGATGACGTTATTGGGGTTACTGGCTTAAAAGGGTTGCTGAGTCCACAAGTGGGAAGTAACTGAATCAATATGCACAGTTAATGCTGAGGAGTTAATGATATTATATCTACTCGTGTTCATTCATCCTCTCATTCTGTCATCTTCAGTCATTTCTTAGGTGGCCTCAGTTCCCCTGGGCTAAGGAGGGGAGTAAGTAGCCATGGTTCCTATTTGTGATTGCTATCCAGTGACCTTCTGGAACAGTGTGGATGTGTGAGCATTGGATAGTACAGGATGTCATTCAAGGTCAAGTAAAAGAAATAAAGACTTACATTTATATAGCGCCTTTCATGATCTCAAGACGTCCCAAAGTGCTTTACATCCAATGAAGTACTTTTTTTTTTAAGTAGAGTCACTGTCGTAATGTAGGAAACACTGCAGCCAATTTGCGCACAGCAAGATTCCACGAACAGCAATGTGACAATGATCAGGTAATCTATTTTAGTGATGTTGGTTGACAGATAAATATTGGCCAGGACACTGGGAGAACTCCCCTGCTCTTCTTTGAAACAGTGACATGGGTTCTTTCACATCCACCTGAGAGGGCAGACGGGCCCTCGGTTTAACGTCTCATCTGAAAGACGGCGCCTCCGACAGTGCAGCACTCCCTCAGTACTGGCACTGGGCGTGTCAGCCTAGATTTTGTGCTCAAGTCTCTGGAATGGGACTTGAACCACACAACCTTCTGACTCAGAGATGAGAGTGGTAGCACTGAGCCACGGCTGACACTACATAGCATGATGGGCTGGACATATGCAGCCAGATATGCCCGACCCTCGATGCTAGTCCACTGCTGAACTGAAAGGGCTGCCACTTCATACATGTCCACCTGATCTACAAGCACAGGAACAGGATTATGCAGCCGAATGCCCATAACCCTGGCAGCCTTCAAGATTGCTTCATCCTGTAACGGTCAATTATGCCAGCTTTATTTGAAGGGCTATTTAAATCTGCAGGAATGGCTGCTGGGGGAAGCAAGGATAAGCAATGCAGCCATGGCTCACAACACCACCGCATAACCCAGTGGCAAGCCCTGAAGGGAGGTACACTCTTCCACCAGCATCACGATCGAGAATATCATCATTATCCTCAATTTGCAATTCAGATGTCTGGTCAGATCAGGGGAGAGTTTCAGTATGGTCTGGCCAAGGTCACCAAGCCTTCAGCCTCCTACTCAGCAGCTAAAGAAGCCTTTGAGCTGGATCTCCAGCCAGAAGGTTGTTTGTCCTGCATCCCACCTCTATTTTCTTCTCCCCACTTGTGCTCTGTACTTCACCAGTTGTTTCCTTCTACAACTCACTAACTGGCCAATATTTATCCCTCAACCAACATCACTAAAACAGGTTGTCATCACATTGCTCTTTGTGGGATCTTGCTGTGTGTAAATTGGCTGCTGCATTTCCTACATTACAACAGTGACTGTGCTTCAAAAGTACTTCATTGGCTGTAAACCGTTTTGGGATGTCCTGAGGTTGTGTTATATAAATGCAAATTCTTTCTTAACTGAATGAACATATCTGTGATCATAACTATAGGACTGGGTGTCACAGGGTGCTGAGCGGTTCTGGTCAAAGTCTTAACATTCGGCTCTGCCACACCTCCTCTCATGCACTTGGATGAGCAGGGGGAGAGGATTTTTTCCCCAACACTTGCAGCAAAACACCCCTAGAAAACATTACTCCACGTGGTAAGATATTGTAATGTTATAATGAAATCATAGAATCATACAGCACAGATGCAGGCCATTCGGCTCATCATGCCTATGCCGGCTCTTTGAAAGAGCTATCCAATTAGACCCAATTCCCTGCTCTTTCCCTGAAGCAAAGTGGAGTGAGACTCCGTGGAGCTGGGTGTCTCACTCAGCTTTGCTTTGGAATCAGTCTGAGCCTTAACACCTGACTTACACTGCACGGGTTTTGCGTTGAGGCAACAACATGTTTCCGCCGTTTCTCCAGAATTTTTGTGGATCTTCCCCGAAGTGAAGGGAGACTATCAGGAGACTCCCACAGTAGTTCAACCCTTTGGTCTCTAGAATGGAAAACTTATCCAGCTCTGTCTTCTCATTAGACCTTCTGTAACAATGTATCATATTGTATTGTAAGATCAATGAAACGGAGTGAAATTAAGTTTTTGGTCTGATCAGAATTCAGAAAAACTGTGGACTTGGTTTGAACCCCATTATTTATCCTCTTAAGTGTAAAATCCAATGGCCCAGAATTAGGTGTCAAAGTAACAGTGAGGCTGATGTGTGCAAATTTCACAGCAACTTCAGGCGAGGGCAGATGCACGGTTAAACGTGAAAATACAAAAGTTGCTGTCCGAGATGCGCCACTCCACCGATAACTTTGTGAAAACAGCATCTCGTTGTCTGCCTTACCATTGAAATGCATTGAACGGCATGAAGTTCCTGTTCCCACAGTAGAGACGAACTAAACTCACCACAGAAAGTTAAGTCAAGTCTTTTCAAGTCTAAGTACCCTTTTAACGAGTGTGAATTACTGCCAGTCAACCTCGCTGGCACTGAAAATTAACTATTACAAGCGTGGAGTCTCATTCCTTCAGGTTTTAATTGTTGTTAGAGATTTATTTTACTTTTTCTTTGTCTTTTTTCCTCTCTCTTAATCCTCTCTATTTCTCTTTCTGCACCTGATTTGACTTTGAATTCACCCACTGTAATTTATACTTTCCTGTTCAGACCTTGTACTGCTCATTTCGCAATCCTTCAATCTGATTGTTTAAGGAGACATACAGTTACTTGTCCTGTTCACTCAGATCCCTGATCCCCCATTTCCATCTCTCCCTTCCAGCACCTAGCAGCGCAAAAATATCATGGAGATTAAACGGGCAAGGGCAAGTCTAACTAACAGCAAGAGCCATTCATTGACTGGTAACAGCAAATTCTGGGCCTGTGTGTGTGTTAGAGTTTTCAAAACACACTCAACGGTACTTCACACTCAATTGATAGTGGGCGAACTGATGTTGCAATATACAGTGTCGCATATTCTTGTAAAGGTGACCAATTCACATGATGCTGTTGTATACAAAATCTGTATAATAGAATGAAGGGTACATTAGAACAAAGCTCATAAAGACAGAAAGAACTTGCAGTTATATAAAACTTTCAAGGCCTCAGAACGTCACAATGTCCTTTATAGCCAATGAATTTGTTTTGAAGTTTAGTCACTGTTATTTTACAAGCAAACACAGCAGCCAAAGTTCCACATACAGCAATGAGACAAATGACCAGTTAATCTGCTTTAGTGCTTTTATTATTATTATTATTGTCGTTGAGGGATAAATGTTAGTCAGAACATCGGGAGAACGCCCCTGCTCTTATTCGAATCAAGCCATGGGATCTTTCACATCCACCTGAGCAGGTGGACGAGGCCTTTTTTAACATTTCATCAAAAAGACAACTGACTCCCTCAGTACTGCACTGAAACGTCAGCTTATATTATGTGCCCAAGTCTCTGGGGTGGGATTTGACTCCACGACCTTCTGACTCAGAGGTCAGAACGCTAAATCAAGAAAACATCAGTGGACATAGTCATTTCTTTCAGGAAATGAAACTAGGAATCCAAACGCTGTTACAGGGAGACAAATAGAAAAAGATTAGGATGAGAGCTTGCTTGCACAGTGAGTTCCTGATCTGAATCTAGCATTAGAGTGAAGCAATGATCAAGACTGAGCACATCTCCACTGGGAGGTGGTGTGCTTGAAATTCCTTTGTACTATTTTTGATACATTGCTTAACCTATTTGCATCAAATTCGTGAATGCACCATTTTAGTAGCGTCATTAACCTGTTTATTTTAAATGGGTTATAATGTCATAAAGATAGCACACACAAGAAATTGGTGCAAAGGTGTTAACCGACAGATTAAAAATAGTGCACATGGAAGTTTTATCTGCTGAGAGTTATCTCATGCACTTCTCACTCACCTCCTGAACAGAACATTTTCCTATCTGGTCCTCTGTATAGATGTTGTGCACCTCTATGTTAGTGAATACTTTGGAACTGCTCTTGTGTACTGTGTTTACAATGGAACTAGGATCACATAGCTCAAGTTCAGTAGGTGCAGCTGTAACTTAACAACAACTTGCATTTATTTAGCACATTTAACATAGTAAAACATCCCAAGGCGCTACACTGGGGCGTTGTTAGACAAAATTTGACACCGAGCCACATAAGGAGATATTAGGACAGGTGACCAAAAGCTTGGTCAAAGAGGTAGATTTTAAGGAGCGACTTAAAGGAGGAGAGAGAGGCGGAGAGGCTTAGGGCGGGAATTCCAGAGCTAAGGGCCTACACACCAATGGTAGAGCAATGAAAATCGGGGATGCACAAGAGGCCAGAATTGGAAGAGTGCAGAGATCTCAGAGGGTTGTAGGGCTGGAGGAGGTTACAGAGATAGGGAGTGGCGAGGCCATGGAGGGATTTGAAATCAAGGATGAGAATTTTAAAATCAAGGTGCTACCAGACCTGGAGCCAATGTAGGTCAGTGAGCACAGGGATGATGGGTGAACGGGGCTTGGTTTGAGTTAGGATACGGGCAGCAGAGTTTTGGTTGAACTCATGCAATTCCAAGGTGCTGAAAGTAAAAAAAAAATTGGAAAATCAACTCTCCTACTTTTCCTGCTGGTGTCCTCGATTAGATAGTATTCCCTCTCTTACTCCCTGTGGCCTCGTTGCAGCACATATTTTTCTGGGCACATCTGCCTATATTGTCCTGAGACCGCTTGCTGGGAGATGTTTAAGGGTGGCATGGGGTGACTGTCTTTCTTCCCAGGCATAGCTGACATCAGTCACTGATTGTATGGTAGTGAACTCACATCCTACCACTGCAGTCACAGTTCAGGGATCCCTTTAGGACAAGAAAATAAAGTAGGTTTAAAAATAAACTCACTTTTTGGGAGGTGGCTACTGTTAGTTAACCTCCCTCCCACAATGGTTCACAGCAACATGCTTCGAGTAAGCACGCGACAGGTAAGGATACGGAACAGGCTTTATTGAACAACACGGGTGATCAATCTATACAGCACAAGGGTAGCATCTGGTTTCACTTTCCAGCTGCCTACTGAGCCCTGTAACTGTACCCCGTTTTATACACAAGTTTACGACAAAAGCAACACATCGTAATATTTTCACAGACAGACCTTCAGATCACAACTGCTACTCCCTCCCTTGTTAGCTGTCTCCAGGCCTTATCAAGCACACCAAGTTCAAAGCATTCTATATTCTGGCTATACTGTGGACCATAGTTTCTACATTAATCACTCATGGTTGATGTCCGCTCTAGGCAGCACTCCCTTGCATTCCAGTTGACACCTGTGGTGGAATAGAATTCCTTTGTTCATGTTCATGTTCAATCTTTCCTTGTGTTACCAGGCAACCAGTTATGGTTATTATAGTTCATTGTTGTTATTCTAGTGCATTGTGGTTATGAACTATCAACTCTCCAACATGACCAACAGCTACTAGTTGCAGTAGTGTTATATAAGCTCTTTGAATGACAATGTTTTTTTTTAAAACAATGGATAGTTGCTTAAAGCAGAGTAGCCCACATTTTGTTTGAGTATTTCAACCAAATTGTAGGATGGCATTTTCAACCAAAGAGTATACTTACCACAGAATAGACCATTGAAACCAAACAGAGGTCAAAGATGATTTATATATCATATATCATGTAAATGTGTTAAGGGTTTGCATATATCAGCTTTAACCCTTAAAACTGATAACTAGGCAAACCCTAACACATTTATATGATTATTGCTCTGCCTGCTGTTTTGATGTAGCCATTAACCCATTTATTTTAAACAGGTGAAAATCTCCATTAAAATAATGGGCAGAGGACTCTCATACCAAAGCTTTAAGCACGTGTCAACTAATATCACCATCTCCAAATGAAGTGAATAGAAAATCGTTGATGGGGGAAGATGTTGTGAGCCCTAATTCTCGATATGTGCCCTTGGAGAGTGAGTCTCCTCACTAGCAGCACTCATTTTCAAAATTTCCCTTTATATATGTATAATGTGTCAGCTGTGGCTCAGTGGTAGCACTTTCGCCTCTGAGTCAGAAGGTTGTGGGTTCAAGTCCCATTTCAGAGACTTAAGCACGTAATCTAGGCTGACACTCCAGTGCAGTACCGAGGGAGTGCTGCACTATCTGAGGTACCGTCTTTTGGATGAAACATTAAACTGAGACCCGTCTGCCCTCTCAGGTGGACATAAAAGATCCCATGGCACTATTTTGAAGAAGAGCAGGGGAGTTCTCCTTGGTGTCCTGGCCAATATTTGTCCCTCAATCAATATCACTCAAAAATAGATTATCTGGTCATTATCACATTGCTGTTTGTGGGACCTTGCTGTGCGTAAATTGGCTGCTGCATTTCCTACATTATAACAGTGACATCATTTTAATTGGCTGTGAAGCGCTTTGGGATGTCTTGGGGTTGTGAAAGGCGCTATATAAATGCAAGTCTTTAATATTTGGGGGTTTAGTACATGTGGCCCCAGTAGCCTTTCATCATGCTGGACACATAAGCAAGCACTATTATTGTTATTTACAGTTTGTTTTTGATGGTTTTGCCCAGCATGAGGATGATTTGACAGTGCTTTTGTCATTGTCCATTTAATAGTCCCGTACACATCAGTAGTGTCCACGCTGTCTCTTCTTTCAAGAGCTGCCTCTAACCCTATTCTAAAGACATGCTGCCCGTGCAGATATCAAATAAGGCTCCTCGATGTTGACTACTTTGGCAGATCTTAGCTGGCGGCGAATCCAGCATTGATGTCCTCATTTAGTGATTTATAAAATATTTACAGTGTTTTAAACTGATATTCAAGCAAGTTTTAGGTTGTCAGTGTTCGCAGGGTGTAGTAATGGAACTGCTCTTCCTGCAGCCTTACTGCCCTAATACACTGCATACAGCAATGCTCCAAAGCTGTCAGAAGTGAGTTACTGCTCCAGAAACACTACATACTGGTGTTGCTAAGTGACTGTTCTACGTACAGTAACTGAGAAAATGGCCATTTTTTTGAGGCTATCTGGAATATTGAAGTATTTTTGATTTTTTTTTGTCTTTCTCTGGCTTTTTTGACTTTTTTTTAATTCTCTCCTTGGCAAGTTCCATTATTTTCTAATCTTATAGATAGTCATGTGTTTAGAGTTTGGGCTGTAAATTAATTAAACACAGAAAATTAATTGCACCCTCAGTCTACATATCTACTGGTCTACGACACATGCGATGACTACATTCCGCTGATCCAGACAAAAGAGCACCAGGGCCTCGACATAGGAAGTTTTGATCCCTGATTGTGAAGAGCGCAGTTATCGTGCTGTATAGGAGAGGTAGATGGATAACATGTAAATGTGCAGAACTTTTTTCACTAAAAATGAGAACGTTGTTTTAAAAAAAATCACTCATTGAATGGGCATCGCTGACAATTTATTGCCCATCCCTAGTTGCCCTTAAGTGGTGATGAGCCGCCTTCTTGAACTGCTGCAGTCCGTGTGGTGAAGGTTCTCCCACTGTGCTTCGGTAGGTATGGAGTTCCAGGATTTTGACCCAGCGACAATGAAGGAAGAGTGATATATGTCCAAGTCGGGATGGTGTGTGATTTGATGGGTTCCCCATCAAATCACACACCATCCCGACTTGGACATATATCACTCGTGGTGTTCCCACGAGCCTGCTGGCCTTGTCCTTCTCGGAGGTAGATGTCGCGGGTTTGGGAGGTGCTGTCGAAGAAGCCTTGGCGAGTTGCTGCAGTGCATCCTCAAGATGGAACGCACTGCAGCCACGGTGGGCCGGTAGTGGAGGGAGTGGATGTTTCAGGTGGTGGATGGGGTGCCAATCACGCAAACTGTCCTGGATGGCATCGAGCTTCTTGAATGTTGTTGCAACTGCACTCATCCAGGCAAGTGGAGAGACTATTCCATCACACTCCTGACTTGTGCCTTGTAGGTGGTGGAGAGACTTGAGAGTCAGCAGGTGAGTCACTCACCGCATATTTGCTGTGCCAAGTAATTTTTTTTTGGCAACAGTATCTTGCTACTTGAAACAACGGAATGCATGAATGACTCATTTGAGGCTATTGTTCAAGATTATGTAAAGAAGGCAGTTTTAAACGGTGCAGGCGAATGGTGAAAAATGCAAGTTAGAAAAATAATTCATAAAAACAGCTCCTTTGGATCAGTTCCAAACGGTTTTTATTTTCCTTATCAGTTCTAAGGCTCAATGTATTTTCCTTTCTGGCAGAATAATATAGTTCATTTTGAGTTGTTTAAAGGATTGAATTGATAGCTGCGGTCTCATGACTTCACTCTGGAGAGCAGCAACTAGATAGCCTTCATTATAGGATGCACTGATCCGTGCCACTCTCTGCTAAAACATTTCTCCCTGAGGTAACCCAGAGTCACTTTTATCAATTGTAGCAGACTTACATTTAGGAAAGCAGCATTACATTTAAAGTCCTGCATAAGCTTGATACCGGCATTTTAAGGCATTCTGTCTATTTTAGAGTTTATCATTAAATAACGTCAAGTTTTATGTAATTTGGATTTTTAAACTGCTCTGTGCTACATTTGCAACTGATCTTTTTTTAACTGTGCTCTGCACAGCGTTCTGTAAATGCCCGGAGCCAGGAAACGGCCTTAGTTCAATCATTTTCAATATATCGTTTGATAATTAAAGCTTCAAATGTAATTCTTTTGCATTAACAATGATGTCTGCATTTGCTGTGGAGAGGTTGAAATGAGCATTCCAAACAATTAAAACAAAAAATTAGGGTTCTTTAAAATCAGAACTAAATTCAGAAAAAAAGTAAATCTACTCACTAGTTGCCTCAAATATTGATAGGACAATCTGAGGTGTCTTTTGCACCAACATTTTAAAGTACATTTAAAAGTTTAGTCACACAGAGTCAGAGGAAAAGTCCAACTGAATGACAAGAATGTACCAACTCAAAATAAAATGTTAGGGAGTTTGCTTCATTTTTTTGAAATTGCTCCTGTAATGTTACACTGTCCCAATTGTAGTCAATTATTTTGTCTAACCTGGTGCTGATGTAGCTGTCACCATTGTTACTATATCACTGACACATCATTATTATCTTCTGACTTGAGTGTGCTGGTAATGCATGGTTGAGCTAAGAAGATTAGCATATGAAGAAGAATGAGTGAATGTGGTCTGTGACATGACTACTCATATCCAGAGATCTCAGTTATAAGTGGATACCTTCTTGAAGTTGAGCATTCTTGTCATGTATATGTCTCATCATATTTTTTTTTTTAGGACGAGCTGTCAATTATTTGGCGTTTTATAACCTAAGCTGTTTCCCAAACCTGCCTGAAATCGGGCTCAAATCTTCTTTCTTACTCCCTCACTGCCATTCCTTTTCTGTCCGAAATCTCTATCACACAATGTGTGACGACCAAACTCCCCTCCCGTGGGCCTCAGACCACCTCTCCTGCTCACTCCATAACAACATCTTTGAACTTATGGTTTCTGTCACAACTCATTTTTAAGCCTGATTTCAAATGACAGCAAGTACTGCTGGCACTCATATGGCCTCATTGTGTTGCATCCCTTGTCATGCCATCAGAGCAAGGATGAGAGTGGCATTAGCATTGGAAGGAAAGGATGGAGTGATGAGGGAGGGAGAACTTCAAAGGCACAAAGGGGGGAAAGGTTCACAAAAACCCAGGGGACCTTGGTGATGTGGTGATGGTAGAGGAACTCTCCCTGATACAATAAGGGTTGAGGAGGCTCCCAAAGGCATGATGGAGTAGGTAGGTAAAATATCCAAGATATTTGGAGGGCTGGGGAGATTTCGGAGACATAAAAAGAACATAAAATTACATAGAAATTCCAGCACAGAAACAGGCCATTCGGCCCAACTGGTCTATGCCAGTGATTATGCTCCACACAAGCCTCCTCCCACCATATTTCAACTCAACTTATCAACAAATCCTTCTAAGACAAATGCAATGCCAAAGATCTAAGTTAAGTGAGGTAAATTGTCCTTATGGTGAAATACTTGACATTATATATAAAATTTATAAATGTACTGACACCATTAATTTCCATGGGTGTTCTCCTAACCGACTGCTGTAACTTTAGGTGAAGATTGCGGAACCCCCAGAGAAATAGCATAAATACCACTTACACTGTTTTTCTGCAGGTCTTCCACCAAAGTCATGACGGCCGATTGAGAAATCCTGTAACAAACCAGCACATAAAAGCTTCGAGTCACTGCCCCGATTGGGTGTTCCCGGCAAGGAGCGGCTCCTCGCAGGGAGCGCTGGCTGTGAAATCGTGGGCTTTGATGCCCCCTGATGTAGAGGGTGGAGAGCCTGCGTTATCCCGACGACAGCTCCCAGGGACTGCAGCTCCTCACGACAAATCTCATCATATTCTTAAGTAGCTTACAAGCAATTTGAACATAGGAACAGGAGTAGGCCATTCAGCCCCTCGAGCCTGTTCCGCTATTCAATTAGATCATGGCTGATCTGTATCTTAACTCCATCTACCCGCTTTAGTTCCGTAACCCTTAATACCCTTGCCTAATAAAAATCTATCAATCTCCGGTTTAAAATTATTAAATGAGCTAGCATCGACTTTTGTTGTTGCAGTAATGTGGCATTAAAAAAAACTTTATTCCTTCCTTTCCTGATTTCAGATTTATTTTTCTCTTTTTTTTCCCCCCCCCATTCTCTCATTGAAATTGAAGGTTAAAGCAGATGTAAAGTTGGTGGTAGGGTTGGGGGTGGGGGGCAGTGTGGGCCAGGCATAACACTCGGATTAAAGTCGTACCTCGGAGAGCCAGGTGATGGCACTTACAATTCCCCACACTGTCAACCACTGACCTCGGCTGTGCTCTGGTGAGGAATAGAGAGGGCGGTTTATAACACCGTATAACTCACCCACAGAGAGGGAGAATTCATCTCAGGGACAGTCATCCTGTCTTGATCTTATTTTTCCTGACATTCAGTTGCATACTGGCATTGATGATGGCCTGGCAGAGGACTCTCCACCCCAATCCTCAAGGGCAGGCAATGTATGTGGTGAGGGTAAATTTGTAAAATATGAGAAAATAAAGGATTTAATCAGAGTAAGTACTTGGGAAATTATTTTATTTCTTTCCAGCAGTAGTTACTGCATTATGGATATGTTTTTCTCTCCAAAGGCCTGTCAGAGAGGATCATTCTTACTGATGAGATTACAATCAGAGATATCGAATAATGCTCACTGACCTACATTTTTTTTAAAAATTCGTTCACGGGATGTGGGCGTCGCTGGCGAGGCCAGCATTTATTGCCCATCCCTAATTGCCCTCGAGAAGGTGGTGGTGAGCCGCCTTCTTGAACCGCTGCAGTCCGTGTGGTGACGGTTCTCCCACAGTGCTGTTAGGAAGGGAGTTCCAGGATTTTGACCCAGCGACAATGAAGGAACGGCGATATATTTCCATGTCGGGATGGTGTGTGACTTGGAGGGGAACGTGCAGGTGGTGTTGTTCCCATGCGCATGCTGCCCTTGTCCTGCTAGGTGGTAGAGGTCGCGGGTTTGGGAGGTGCTGTCGAAGAAGCCTTGGCGAGTTGCTGCAGTGCATCCTGTGGATGGTGCACACTGCAGCCACAGTGCGCCGGTGGTGAAGGGAGTGAATGTTTAGGGTGGTGGATGGGGTGCCAATCAAGCGGGCTGCTTTATCTTGGATGGTGTCGAGCTTCTTGAGTGTTGTTGGAGCTGCACTCATCCAGGCAAGTGGAGAGTATTCCATCACACTCCTGACTTGTGCCTTGTAGATGGTGGAAAGGCTTTGGGGAGTCAGGAGGTGAGTCACTCGCCACAGAATACCCAGCCTCTGACCTGCTCTCATAGCCACAGTATTTATATGGCTGGTCCAGTTAAGTTTCTGGTCAATGGTGACCCCCAGGATGTTGATGGTGGGGGATTCGGCGATGGTAATGCCGTTGAATGTGAAGGGGAGGTGGTTAGACTCTCTCTTGTTGGAGATGGTCATTGCCTGGCACTTATCTGGCGCGAATGTTACTTGCCACTTATCAGCCCAAGCCTGGATGTTGTCCAGGTCTTGCTGTATGCAGGCTCGGACTGCTTCATTATCTGAGGGATTGCGAATGGAACTGAACACTGTGCAGTCATCAGCGAACATCCCCATTTCTGACCTTATGATGGAGGGAAGGTCATTGATGAAGCAGCTGAAGATGGTTGGACCTAGGACACTGCCCTGAGGAACTCCTGCAGCAATGCCCTGGGGCTGAGATGATTGGCCTCCAACAACCACTACCATCTTCCTTTGTGCTAGGTATGACTCCAGCCACTGGAGAGTTTTCCCACTGATTCCCATTGACTTCAATTTTACTAGGGCTCCTTGGTGCCACATTCGGTCAAATGCTGCCTTGATGTCAAGGGCAGTCACTCTCACCTCACCTCTGGAATTCAGCTCTTTTGTCCATGTTTGGACCAAGGCTGTAATGAGGTCTGGAGCCGAGTGGTCCTGGCGGAACCCAAACTGAGCATCGGTGAGCAGGTTATTGGTGAGTAAGTGCCGCTTGATAGCACTGTCGACGACACCTTCCATCACTTTGCTGATGATTGAGAGTAGACTGATGGGGCGGTAATTGGCCGGATTGGATTTGTCCTGCTTTTTGTGGACAGGACATACCTGGGCAATTTTCCACATTGTCGGGTGGATGCCAGTGTTGTAGCTGTACTGGAACAGCTTGGCTAGAGGCGCAGCTAGTTCTGGAGCACAAGGCTTCAGCACTACAGCTGGGATGTTGTCGGGGCCCATAGCCTTTGCTGTATCCAGTGCACTCAGCCGTTTCTTGATATCACGTGGAGTGAATTGAATTGGCCGAAGACTGGCTTCCGTGATGGTGGGGATATCGGGAGGAGGCTAAGATGGATTATCCACTCGGCACTTCTGGCTGAAGATGGTTGCAAACGCTTCAGCCTTGTCTTTTGCACTCACGTGCTGGACTCCGCCATCATTGAGAATGGGGAAGAGTCTGGGACGTTGGCTGAAAGATATGATTCTGTGACTATGGCTATGTGAGGCTGTTGCTTGACTCGTCTGTGGGACAGCTCTCCCAATTTTGGCACAAGTCCCCAGATGTTAGTAAGGAGGACCTTGCAGGGTCGACTGGGCTTGGTGTTTTGCCGTTGTCGTGTCCGGTGCCTAGTGGTCCGATGCCGGGTGGTCCGTCCGGTTTTATTCTTATTATGACTTTTCGTAGCGAGATTTTACAACTGAGTGGCTTGCTCGGCCATTTCAGAGGGCAATTAAGAATCAACCACATTGCTGTGGGTCTGGAGTCACATATAGGCCAGACCGGGTGAGGGCGGCAGGCTTCCTTCCCTAAAGGACATTAGTGAACCAGATGGGTTTTTACGACAATCCGGTAGTTTCATGGCTATCATTACTGATACTAGTATTTTAATTCCAGATTTTATTTTAATTAATTGAATTTAATTAATTAATTGAATTTAAATTCGCCAGCTGCCGTGGCGGGATTTGAACTCATGACTCTGGATTTTAGTCCAGGCCTCTTGGATTACTAGCCCAGTAACGTAACCACTATGCTACCGTACTTGTTAGGCAGGTCACTGGCATGGCTACCATAATCAACACTTATCAAGACAGGCTAACTATGGTCTTTTGCTTCTCAGTCCTGACATCACTGGAACAGATTATCAGGTTATTTATCTCATTGCTATTTGTGGGATCATGCTGTGCATAAATTGGCTGCCGTGATTCCAACATTACAACAGTGACTACACTTCAACAGTACTTCACTGGCTGTAAAGCACTTTGGGACGTCCTGAGGTCGTGAAAAGCGCTAAATAAAATGGAAGTTCTTTTATTTCTTCTCTCTCTCCCCACTCTCTTTCTTTCTTATGACTAGTAGTATGAATCTGTTTCTGGTATGCAGGAATTACACATTCTTAAGCAACCGGCAGCAACATCAAGTCCTATCTTTGAATTCATTCTTTAAAGCTGATAATAGTTATCGTCCAGAGGAGGGAAAATGCATTGAAGATACTTATCAGAAAACGGTCAACATAAGAATTTTTAGCAACAGGAGAGGGCCCAAGCATTTCCCTTCTTGACAAATCAACTCCACCTACTCACCTTCTCACCATATCCCTCATTCCCTTTTCTCTCCAGTTACTTATCTCATTACACCTTAAATACTGTCATCGATACTGTCCATTTCAGGGGTCTGCGGGTAATCATTTTTAACCCATGAGAGAAACACTGTGTAAATAACACATTGTGGGTGAGAAACCAATCTCTAAATCATCAGTGCTTAATAATGTTTCATGGGGATAATGATTATCCTACAGTGGGAGAATAAAGAGCGGGCCGGGTAGGAATTGGAATGCACTTGCCCGGTTTTTGGCTCTAAAATGGATGGAACGATGGCAAATTTTGCGCTACAACATTTTTTAGGCAGTTCTGGTGGGTGCCTGAAATGAACACAGCCCTCATTTCCAATACTGAATTTGCTAAATTCGTAAAAACAAGTTGGAGCGTGCGCTGCGAGAGCTTCTACGTTTTTCCAGATCTACCGCGGTCCTTAAAATGGACTGCTGGAGGCCACCGGATAAACCGTTCTTTCTAATACTTGCCTCAACGTCGAGCTATGGGGAGCAGGAGTGCTCCTCCTGCCTCCATGTTAATACTGCAGGTCGCTGACAGTCCGTGCTCGACCCCCTCCAATTAACCACCACCCTTTGGGCCTGCTCCGCATTCTAGCCCTGCCACAGTTGGGGAAATCCCAGCCCGGCGAGCTGCATCTGGGCACCCGATTTGGCGCCTGGCTCTCGCCGCTATTATTACAACAAGGCTCAAGCACCAATTTCTCGTCACTCTCAGGCCTCCATCGTTCCTTGCACCCATTTGGCCCCCGAAAATGGGCTTCAACCAATTTTCACTTCCAGGGAGTTAAAATAGCCCAGGTTTTAAATTTTCTGCACTTGCCTCGCCCTCTCGCCCCCCCCTGAAACCAGTCTGGAGTTACAGTTGACCCCATAGTTTCCCCATTGCCCAGTTCACACTGAAAAATGAGGCAGCAGAGAGACCAAAATAAGAAAATTGGCGAAAGATCCAGAGGGGAAACTGTTCTTACACAGCGAGTTGGAATGGTCTGGAATGCACTGCCTGAAAGGGCGGTGGAAGCAGATTCAGTAGTAACTTTCAAAAAGGAATTGGATAAATACTTGAAAAAGGAAAGACATGCAGGGCTAAGGTGAAAGACCAGGGGAGTGGGACTAGTTGGATAGCTCTTTCAAAGAGCCGACCCAGGCATGATGGGCCGAATGGCCTCCTTCTGTGCTTTATGATTCTACGCTTCTATGAAAATCGAGGCCTGTGCTTTAACAGGATTGTACCTCACTATTCCTTGCACTGTTACCTCTCAAGGTGAAAAAGCGGAAGGAAACATAAGAAAATAAAACAAAAATAAATAAAATGTTCTTGATATTACTTTGCCTTTAGCTGGAATGCAGAGCCCCAGTGTAATTTAGTCAAAGAGTAAGCCAGGTTTTTATTCTGTATTATTGAATTTCTGTCACCCGTGCGAGCCTGCTTAAATATATTTGGCTTGACTTAACTGAGACTGCACACGTTACAGTGCTACCGTTGTTTGATTTGCTTTTGTTATTGCTGTCTCCAATAAATCTGTGTTCTTCACCCAAAATGCCTCTCAGTGGAAATATGCTGAGCTATTTTCTAAGCAAACTGTTCAAGCAGGTTTATTTTTTTAAAAGGAACACGCAAAACGCATGAGCTAAAATTTGTCAAATTTTGGCTAGTACTAATTGAAGTGGTTGATTTCAATCGCACTGAGAAGGGATCTTACCACAGGATGTCTTTCTAAAAACCAAACTGATGCAAAGAATTACGATTAACCTCAAAACATTTAATTCGGCGCGGACTCGACGGGCCGAATGGCCTCCTTCTGTGCTGTAACCTTCCTATGATTCTATGTTTTTCTGTGAATATAAGGGGCAAGGATTCCCCTGGTCTCCAAGTAGCAACATCCTAAATGTTTTAAAGAAATATTTCTGTGTTGGGGATTTCTAGTGAGCAGATGCATTGTTCTAGGATGTGTTTATGAATTATTCAGGCTTATCAATCTTCACAAGTGCATTTACAATGTGGCTCCACATAGCCAACAGATCAATGGTACCTCAATATTGCTTAGGCAATGAGTTCGATGGCTTCACCCAGGCTCCTGGGTTGGTGGGCTTACTGATTCTGACAGCGTGGAAAGAACTACATTAACGTCAGTCAGTGCTCCTAATGCCAGGGTTTGTCAGCTGTGTGCTTGTTAATACGGTTCCCCTACACTGACAGTTTCAGTAACTGCTCAGAGCCATTCTCTAATGTAGTGTCTTCCACACTCTCACTTCAAAACTAAAATTGTTTCTCAATATTAACAGAAGTAAGAAGTGAAAATAATTGAAGGGAGTTGATCCTAATTATTGTTAAATGGCTCATTTCCATAAAAGGCCCTTACGATGATACATCTTTAAGAATCAAAATGACCTTCACAGAGAAGACATCTATAGCCTCAACATAAATTCATCATTGCGGTAATTTTACACAGACAATAAAAATGTATGGAAACGCTGAGTGCGTTCTTTTACTGAAGTTAACCTTGTACGTGCAAGGTGGTAAAAATTCATTTGGCAGTTCGACTTTTACAAAATATCTGTTAACTTTTCTTTGGTGTTGCTAACGTTTTGGAAACCCCTCAGTACTTGAAAGTAAGTTTCTTCCTTGAGGGACTGAGGATAAAAGGGAACAAATCCAGATGGCTGCAACTGTTCTATTGGAGAGCTAAAAAGAGGAGCATAAAAGATAAGCTGAGAAAGAAGAGTTAGGGATGGTTGATTGATTGATTGATGAAAAATAGATAAATATGAAAGAGGTTAAATAAAGATGAAAAATAGAGTGATATATGTGGGTCAGTTGTTCCTTCACTGCCTGGGTGGTAGTCTGGTGGAGTAGATTGCCCACCTACTGGAGAACCCAATGAAATCAATGGGATGAAAATCAGGCAGGTTCTATTATGTATGGGCAATCTGTTCTACCAGATTAGCACCCAGGCAGTGATGGTAAAAATGACCCCCATAGAAATTAAAACAAAATAAGGGTGTTATTATTATACTCAGCAGGTATCATGAGCTGTGCAGTCAACAGCCAGGTGTAACTCACTTGAAACTGTCCAGCAGGAGAGAGTTCCACGCAGGGATGCAAATACTCGATTTACATAAAACGATTTGAACTCAGATATTGGAAGTACAATTTCAAAATTTGCGGACGACATCAAATTGGAGGGTATGGTTAATACTGAGGAGGACTGCAACAAAATACAAGACGACATTAATAAACTTGCAGAATGGGCATGTAATTGGCAAATGTATTTCAATATAGATAAGTGATATAGATAAGGTATTACATTTTGGTAGGAAGAATAAGGGGACCATATATTGCTTGGATAAGAGTCTAAATGGGGGAGAGGAACAGACGGATTTGGGGTTCGGATACACAAATCACTAAAAGTAGCGAATTTTTTTTTGATCACCTAGGGCCTGGTACTGGGGTTCATTTCTAGAGGGATAGAATTGAAAAGCAGAGAAGTTATGTTAAACTTGTATAGAACCTTGGTTAGACCACACTTGGAGTACTGTGAACAGTTCTGGTCTCCATATTATAAAAAGCATATAGAGGCCTTGGTGCAAAAAAATATTTACCAGGATGATATCAGAATTGAGAGGTTATACCTATCAGGAAACATTGAAGAGGCAGGGGCTCTTTTCTCTAGAAAAGAGAAGACTGAGGGGTGACCTGATAGAGGTCTTTAAGATTATGAAATAGTTTGATAGGGTTGAGGTGGAGAAGATGTTTCCACTTGTGGGAGAGACCAGAACTAGGGGCCATAAATATAAGATAAATCCAATAGGGATTCAGGAGAAACTCAGTACCACAAGGAGAAGTTGAGGCGACTAGCATAGATGCATTTAAGGGGAAGCTAGATAAACACATGAGGGAGAAAGGAATAGAAGGATATGCTGATAAGGTTAGATGAGGTAGGGAGGGAGGAGGCTTGTGAGGAGTATAATCACCGGCATGGAACTGTTGGACTGAACGGCCTGTTCCTGTGCTGTACCTTCTATGTAATTCAACAATACTCCACAGTCGGATGACTTTTTAATGTTAAGAAAGATCAGAGAGAATGCATGCTCTCTCCTGGCACTAAAATGGATGAAAAGGAAGTTCAAAAAGATCTCAGGAGGTTCAATGGATCACCTGGGCATTTTTGAAATATGGCTGGAATTATATTATAGCTAGTGCAAAGCTTAAGCGGTGGGAGACTGCCTAATGGAGATAATGTCACATCTCCTGGCTTCAGCGTACCGAGGAATCAGATCAGGACCTGACACCCACTTTACACTGCCACTTTAACATCAATGCACAGCTGAAACTGGTAATATTGTTTAATATTAGAAAGATAAGGAAAGATAGAGATTGTAGATCGATAGGAATGAAAGAAAGCTATCTGGTTAAAGATTAGAATGAGAGAGATAAAGAATCGATAAGGATGATGGATAGGTGATCAGATAGATAGATAGATGATCAGATAGATAGATAGGTGATCAGATAAATAGATTTTGGTCTCAAAGGCTGTTATACTGCAGAAAGAAAGAAAGAAAGAAATTGCTTCTCTGGGAGTTAAGCCTTTTCCGGCTGAATCTGACCTTATATCAATAACATAACATTAACTAAAAAAAAAATCCATTCCAGGCCACAAAGATAAATGTCCCAAACCATTATAACAGGCCTTTTAGAAAGTCCAGCAATGTTACTTGAGATGACGAGACTCACCTATGTGAGTGATTTGGTTAACTTAGGTTATATTCCCTTTGAAAGAGAAGGCTAAGGATGATCTGAATGAAGGCATTGACAGGACAGGTTGGGAATGAATCTTCCCTCTAGCAGTAGAATCCAAAACAAAGGGGCATCATCTTTAAACTTGACGTAAGCAGGTTGAAAGCAAATCCAGAAAAATGAGTTCATGCAAAAGGTTGAGAGGACATGAAATGTATTGCCTTAAAAATCCATAGATTCAGAGTCCACTAAGATGCTTAAAAGGGAGGATATCTCTGCGTTCCTCCAATCCTGGTCTCGTGTGCATCCCCAATTTCCTTTACTCCACCATTGATGGTCATTCCTTCAGCTATCTAGGCCCTAAGCTTTAGAATTCCCTCCCTAGGCCTCTCTGCCTCGCTACCTCTCCTCCTTTAAGACGCTCCTTAAAACCTACCTCTTTGACCAAGCTGTTGGTCACCTGTCCTAATATCGCCTCACGTGTCAAATTTAGTTTGATAATTGCTACAGTGAAGCATTTTGGGATGTTTTACTACATTAGATGCGCTATATAAATGCAAGTTGTTGTTGATGTAGATACTTACTTGGGAAGTAAGGGTGTTAAGGGGCATGGAAAGGGAGCAGGAAATTGTGATTAAAAAGATACACTTACTGTGGCTAACAAAATGGCAGAGTAGATTCAAAGGGATGAATTGCCAACCCCTGATTCTATTTTCTTATAATTTGTTGTCTCACTTCTTATGTATGGTTCTTCCTCACAATTAAGCTTGCACTTACACGCCCATTATGCCTAGAAAAGAGCAAGTGTAATTCCAGTTAAGGCCGCCTACTTTTGTGCTTCACTTCAGGTGACTAATTTTCTTTTTCACTTCCTGCCAAGAGCATCAGATAGCAGACACTGCAGTTATCATGTCAGGTATGTGCTGGCAAGCCTGCATTCTCTGCAGAAGTACCATAAGTTGCTCTGGCTCGGAGAGCATGAGTTCAAATCGCGCCACGGCAGTTTGAGAATTTGAATTCACTTGAAAAAAATCTGGAAATAAAAAGGTGGTGTCAGTAAAAGTGACCATGAAGCTGTTGGATTGTCGTTAAAAACCAAACTGCTTCTCTACTGCCCTTTAGGGAAGGAAATCTGCCGTCCTTACCCGGTCTGGCCTATACGTGTCTCCAGTTCCACATCAACCGTCCTCTGAAGTGGCCTAGCAAGTCACTCAGTTGTATCAAACTCAGGGCGACTAGAGATGGCCAATAAACGCCGGCCTTGCCAGCAACACCCACATCCATGAATGATTCTAAAAAATATATTGGGGGTGAAATTTATCTCTGATGGTGGCACTGAACAGGTGCCAGTCCATCAGCAGCCCGGGCAGAGTGTAAAACAGACCGGCAATGAGCTATCGCCTGTTTTACACGCCCATTGTCTGACCTCTCCATTGTACCTTCTACAGGAATGTGGAGAGCACCACCTGAGAATCTTGTTCTCTGCTGCCGTTGTAACCTTACAAAATACCCGGCTGCAAAGTCCAAACTATTTTGCCTGTTTTGAACTCATAAGGACCTGAGCCGCTGGAAAGGGGTTGAGAGGCACTGTTGAAGGTGCTTCTTTTATTGGCTGCAGAGATTTTCATAAAACGTAACCAAAATTATACACAGCTTACACCTGCTTAAACTTACAAACAAAAAAAAACACCAACACTTCTTTCACTCACTTAGTGCAACTTTTGTCACTCTTGAAGTAAAAATATCATGCTATCAGAACAGTTAAGGACCACTGTCCCAGAAACCAGGGCAGTGTGTGTCCTGGGGGCTCTGCATAACAGACAAAGTTTGAGGAGCTGCTGTTTTTTTTATTCTCAGATTGTAACACTCCAGTCTGAGTTGATACATTTGAAGTGAAAAAGGGTATCTTGTCTGTGTAAGGTCATTAATCTCTTAAAAAGACCATTCGTCACACTTTGGGCTCTCCCCCAACACTTTTAGATTGTCTTCACAGCAAACAATTGGTGTTCATAAGCAGACGGAGCTTGCTATTAACCAAAACTGTACCCTATGCATGTCATGTGAGATAATGTGGCCAGGATTGAAGATTACTCTTTTATTATGATATTAATAAATTATTAGCCACAGGGCAGTGCCTACATTTCCCACCACGCTCTCCCATTCGCAGTAAACATCACCTCAGTTAGATTTATTTACAAATATAATTACACAGAAGCAGTGAGATACAACAATTCTAAAAGTACAATAATTAATGAAAGTAAGGACAAAAATCAATCCAGAAAGTAGTAAAATATCCTTTTAGACTGTATTTCTTCCACAGTTTGAGTAATGGGACTCGTGGATGAAACAGTCTTTCTCAAACCTTCACAATGCAGCATTCTGTGTGGATGGTGCAAATGACTAATTGACAGTGAGACTTCTAGACAGAAGTAAAGATAAAGAGTTTTCATTATATACTCCTAACCAAAGGCTCCTGAGAACAGAGCTGTTAATCATCAAAGATCAATGACACTATGGAATATATTATCACACCAAATGACTGATAATCATAGAATCCAAGAATCTTACAGCACAGGAGGTGGCCATTCAGCCCATCATGCCTATACCGGCTCTTTGAAAGAGCTATCCAATTTGCCCCACTCCCCTGCTCTTTCCCTACAGCCCTGAAATTTTCTACACTTCAAGTAATTATCCAATTCCCCTTTGAAAGTTAATACTGAATCTGCTTCCACCACCCTTTCAGGCAGTGCATTCCAGATCATAACAACTCGCTGCGTTAAAAAATTTGTCCTCATCTCATCTCTGGCTCTTTTGCCAATTACCTTAAATCTGTGTCCTCTGGTTACTGACCTTTATGGCTGTGGAAACAGTTTCTCCTTGTTTACTCTATCAAAACTCTTCATGATTTGTTGTCACAAATCAGCTGCTTACCCTGCCTTAATACTTCCACCAATTCTAACTAGCACCTAGATTCTGTACCCTGACTAATTTACACATCAAACAACATAAACTATGCCTCGCAGATAACTGGGGTCTGGTTTCCATTTTGAAACCTTGTGAGGAAAGACAGCTTTCACTTTAACTCTGGCTATTTTTAACGCACTGCGTGGATTAAGGACAGGCATAAATGTTCTCCATGCAGGATGAAAACTCTGATTTTTAAAACACGTTTGCCAACGCTGCTGTGATTTCTTTACAAACGCATGATAATACAATGATGGGTGATTGTTTGCTCACTCCTTATATTATGAGGTGCAGAGACCTAAAGTCTACAGTGCATGTGAGACACATAGCATGCCACAGTGAGCTCGAAGCTGTGTGCTGGGCTCAGTAGGCCCTCAGCTTTAATACAAACTAGGGGGCCATCCTACAGTATAGCCGGGTCGCCTGAGAACATGATCCAGCCACACAGCACCTGTTTAGATCAGGCACTGAAAAGAATTCCGTCATTAAAAGATTTTAGAAAAAGATTTGGGCATCGCTGCCTCTTGCCACTTCTGGCCCCTCTTACCCAGTGCCCCCATGCCACCTCCGCCCTCTGCCTCACCACTCCGTGATTGGTATCTCTTTCCCACGCACTTGCCCAGTGCACAACAGACTGCTGGCAATCTTTCTCTGGGTGATCTTGCATTATCTGGCGAGGTTGACTCATCTGTGCTCCGACACACGGACAGTGCCAATGGCACGGCACGCGGGCAACACCATCGTCCCCAGAGCATAACATCTGTCACTTGCATGTGACGGCATCGAGATAAATAGGATCCATGCACCTTTTTGGTGCTTCTTCCCTCCTAACCAAAAGTTTTTTTTTTAAATATAAAACGCAATCCTGCTTTAATGGGAGAGAGAGCTGCAGGGATTGAAATCCCTCTTGGTCAGCAGTGCAAAGCTAGCGGCAGCGTCTCGGCCCCCGTTACAAGCCCGGCCCGACATTGAGCTCTATTGAAGTCAGTGCAACCGAATATCGGGCTGGGAGTAAGACGGGTGGACAATGTCATAGCGTCCGAGACGAATTTCCATCCTGCAGTCTTGTTTTATTTATAGGAGGTACCAGAGAAAGGTCTAAACCAATGTCCATCTGGTCGTTTACACCAGTTGTTTTCTTCAAGCCATCGAGCCAAGCTCCAGAGAAGCATCACCCGGGCATTCATTTAATGAAGGGAGTCTGGCACCAACAAACCTTCATTCATACTGTTGATCCCAGCCTCGACCCTCAGTTTGTTGCTTTACAACATGTATTTTCTTTTAAGCCTATGGTCATCACAGAACCCCCCCCCTTGTTTTAGCGTTGCTTTTGGTTGGATAGGTCAGTAAGCTTGATGTTCTTACTGGTAATCTGCCCAACATCATGTAGTACAGAAACAGACTGTCCTTTGTTCCCATCTAAAATTCTCACCCAAGGCTGCTTTGTCTCTCATGAAAAAGAAAGAACTTGAATTTCTATTCATGACCTCAACACATCCCAAAGCACTTTACAGCACACAATGTACTTTTTGAGGCATAGTCACTGTTGTAATGTAGGAATCGTGGCAGCCAGTTTGCACACAGCAAGATCCCACAAACAACAATGTGATAACCATTGTCAAGTTCTTTAATTTTGATGCACTCTTTCACAGGCCTGTCAGGCAGCACCTCTTCTGCAAATGTTAATGTGACCTATCCAGTTATATCAGCAGAGCAAGGCATGTCAGAGTATCATCCTAGTTGTTCATTGATGGTCAAGACATTTTGTTCCCTAGTCTCCAATGCAACACTGAGTGCATTGGTTCACATACCGCTAGCATGTTTGTGCTGCATGAGCTCCGTGGAAAGATGGGGTCATTCTACAAGAGTAGTGGATAGCTTCAAACAGGTGACACTGCACGGCAACCACAAAACAGCTGAGTACCTTCACCAAGCCACGAGAGTATAATTTTCTGCTAGAAAGAGCGTGCAGCTTCCAAGGTTGTGTTTATCTTAGTCTTGGGATTAAAGCAGAAAGGTCTTCTGATGAATCTGATAAAAGTTGAACCTTTATAAAATACTGGTTCGGCCACAACTGGAGTATAGTATCCAATTCTGGGCTCTCCCCTTTAGGAAGGATGTGAAGGCCTTAGAGAGGGTACAGAAAAGATTTACTGGAATGGTTCCAGGGATGAGGGACTTCAGTTATGTGGATAGACTGGAGAAGCTGGGGTTGTTCTCCTTGCAGCAGAGAAGATTAAGAGGAGATTTGATAGAGGTGTACAAAATCATGAAGGGTCTAGACAGAGTTAAGAGAGAGAAGCTGTTCCCATTGGCGGAAGGGTCGAAAACCAGAGGGCACAGATTTAAGGTAATTGGCAAAAGAACCAAAGGCACATGAGGAAAAACATTTTTACGCAGTGAGTGGTTATGATCTGGAATACACTGCCTGAAAGGATGAATTCAATCGTGGCTTTCAAAAAGAAATTGGATAAGTACTTGAAGGGAAAAAAATTGCAGGGCTACGGGGAAAGGGCATGGGAATGGGACTAGGTGGATTGCTCTTGCAGAGAGCCGGCATGGGCTCGACGGGCCGAATTACCTCCTTCTGTGCTGTAACCATTCTATGATTCTATGTTGTATGTAAGTGATTGCTGCAGGAAAGGAGCCCATGGTGTGTATAATAGTAATTAAATAATAAATTACTTTAGACACAGATTTAGGTTCACTTCATACAATTAAAATATACACCATGAATCAAAGATATTCCTCTCACTGGCTGCACCTAAACTTTCTAAAAAAAAACACATTACTTCAGCAGACCACACCTGTAACTCTGCCACATTAAAGTATCTCAATGCAAGACATGTTTTAACAGTTTCATGGGAACTGTTGTCAAACACAGTTGACATGCTTTTCACATCACGCTCGTGTGATTAACAGAATGACTATGTAACATCCAGACTAAAGAATTCTTTGTACCGCAGTTTAATGTTGAAGACTGAAAAACCTGAATGAATGGCCATTGAAAGTTCAACACATTCATGCTCTCTTATGAAGTGTTAGCCGTGGCTCAGTGGATACCACTCTTGCCCGAGTCAGAAGGTTGTGGGTTCAAGCCCCACTCCAGGGACTTGAGCACAAAATCTAGACTGACACTCCGTGCAGTACTGAGGGAGTGCTGCACTGTCGGAGGGGCCATCTTTTGGATGAGACATTAAACCGAGGCCCCATCAGGTGGACGTAAAAGATCCCACAGCACTATTTCGAAGAAGAGCAGGGGAGTCCTCCTCGGTGTCCTGGCCAGTATTTGTCCCTCAACCAACATCACGAAAACAGATTATCTGATCGTTATCACATTGCTGTTTGTGGAAGCCTGCTGTGTGCAAATTGGCTGCTGTAGTTCTTACATTACAACAGTGACTACACTTCGAAAGTACTTCATTGGCTGTAAATCGGGAAATTTGGGATGTCCTGAGGTCATGAAAGGTGCTATATAAATGCGAGCCTTTCCTTTTATTACTTATTAAGTTGAAGCAAGTTACTCTAACCTGCACAGATCATTGAATATTGTGGGCACTCTACTTTCCGTGGGACATTGCTGCATTAGAAAGAGTTCAGAAAGAGCAACAAGAATGATGCTGAGACGTAGATCTCTATGTAATGAGGAGAAAACGGGAGAAATGATCAAGGGCATTAAATTGCTCAGGGTCAATATTGTAGAGATGTGATCAGGTTATTTTGACTTGCATTGTAAGTGCAGAACAAAATGACCCATTTTAAATTTAAAAAGCCTCAAAGAAGACGAGATTAGACTATTTTTCGTCACAGAGTAGATATATGTGGAACAAGCTTGCAGCAAAAGCAGTCAATGTTGTGTCAATTAATATCTTAGTTGGGAAATGGATTGGACGGGAGTTTATAGAAAGAAAGATAGAACTCACATTTACATGGAGCCTCTCAGGATGTCTCAATGCTTTGCAGACAATGAATTACTTTATGGAGTATAGCTACACAAGGACACTGCTGCGAGCAACGCCCAGGAGAAAGGTCATAGGGGCATTTTTTTAAAAAATGGTGTTTTTTTTTCATTTTCTTTGAACAATTCTGTTTATTAGTTATAAAAATGTTGGAGATGGGTATAAAAGCTGTTTAGCTGACAGTCAAGAATCATTCAATCAGGTAATGAAGAGTCTTTTCACTTTCCAATTGACATGGGAAGGCGGTGCACCATGAGAATGGACGTGTCGGGCAACCAATGGCAGGAGCATGGGGGGCGGGGGCAGTTGGAGGCACAAGGTCATGTGATGAAATTTCCAGGAATACGTTCAACCAGAGTTGAGTTATGCTAAATGTGACTTATGGAAAACTTCAGCAATCACAATATTCAGTCTTTTCTTTGAATAGGGCAGTAGACCTGGGGCCTGATTCTTAAACAATGTACCATGTGTAGCAATAACACTGACCCAAAATCTGCCTTTGACAGTCTACGCTCTTGCAATTTATTAACTTGCCCACAGGAGGAATACAGGTCTTGATGGGACAAAATTGTACATCTTTTGTGTTTGAAAATGGTGTGCCAGATTCACCTATGGTTGGCAATAGTGCAAGGCATGACCCAGCTTTGGATTTGAGGGCATTCTTGAACAAGCTTGAAAGTTGGACAAGAGTAGGTTGGGATGGAGAATTGTCCATATGTGTGATTGATTAGTCAAGCCATTTGCTCAGGTTAACCATAGTATTCCAATAAGATTGATTCCTGGGATGAGAATGTTGTCCTATGAGGAAAGATTGAGCTATACTCTCTGGAGTTTAGAAGAATGAGGTGATTTCATTGAAACATGAAATATTCTAAGAGGGCTTGACAGGGTAGATGCTGTAAGGATGTTTCCCCTGGCTGGAGAACCTAGAACTAGGGAACATAGTCACAGGATAAGGGTCGGCCATTTAAGAATGAGGAGGAGCAATTTCTTCACTCAGAGGGTGCTGAGTCTTTGGAATTCTCTACCCCAGAGGGCTGTGGATGCTCAGTCGTTGAGTATATTCAAGGCTGAGATCAATAGATTTTTGGACTCTAAGGGAATCAAGGGATATGGGGATCAGGGAGGAAAGTGGAGTTGAGGTTGAAGATCAGCCATGATCTTACTGAATGGCAGAGCAGTCTCGAGGAGCCGTATGGCCTACTCCTGCTATTTCTTATGTTCTTATAAGATCAAGTAATTGGGGAATGTTATTTGCTCTTTCTTTGTACAAGGTGAGTTTGATTTCTGGCCAGTTCCCTTGTAAAGAACTATTAAGGCTGTTTCAGTTCTGATCAAACCACTGTAGTTTCAATCATATCTCAGAGAGGCTGGCTAGTATTTTTAAAAAATTTGATATAGTTTAAATGGAATTTATATGCTTTCCTTGTTCTAACAACAAATTAACATTGGAATTATTACAAACTGCCCATTAGTATGTTTCACATGATATAAAAATTTCAGCTCTTTAGCGTTAAACAACTGTGTGACATTACGATCAATAATGGATACCTTGAAGTTACAATGTGAGCTAATATAATACAAAAGCATCACATGTAGGAGTAAGAGAAAAAGGTTAATGCCTCCCTTAAGATAGAGCAACTTCATATAAATGTGTTGACTGTTTGTGTGCTGTTTTCACACTGCATAACTTCAAAATTCCTCATGAATAACTAATTGCTGTGGGAGTCTGGATAGGAAGTGGGGGTGTTATAAGATTAATAAATTGAAGAGGTGTACTGGATGTCATAAACCAAAGGAGTGAAGCATGAATGCTATATGAATAAAGAATCATAGAAAGTTACGGCACAGAAGGAGGCCATTTGGCCCATTGTGTCCGTACTGGCCGAGAAACAGCAATCCAGCTTAATTCCACTTTCCAGCACTTGATCCGTATCCCTGTAGGTTACGGCACTTCAGGTGCTCATGCAAGTACTTTTTAAATGAGTTGAGGGTTTCTGCCTCTACCACCCTTTCAGGCAGTGAGTTCCAGACCCCCACCACCCTCTGCGTGAAAAAATTCTCCTTAGCTCCCATCTAATCCTTCCACTAATTACTTTAAATCTATGCCCATGGTCACTGACCCCTCTGCTAAGGGAAATAGGTCCTCCCTATCCACTCTATCTAGTCCAGTCATAATTTTATACACCTCAATTAAACTCCCCTCAGCCACCTTTGTTCCAAAGAAAACAACCCAGTCTATCCAATCTTTTCTCATAGCTAAAATTCTCCAGCCTTGGCAACATCCTCGTAAATCTCCTCTGTATCCTCTCTAGTGCAATCACACCTTTCCTGTAATGTGGTGACCAGAACTGTACGCAGTACTCAAGCTGTGGCCTAACCAATGTTTTATACAGTTCGAGCATGACCTCCCTGCTCTTGCATTCTATGCCTCGGCTAATAAATGAAAGTATCCCATATGCCTTTTTAACCACCTTATCTACCTGTCCTGCGACCTTCAGGGATCTGTGGGCATGCACTCCAAGGTCCCTTTGTTCCTCTACACCTCTCAGTATCCTCCCATTTATTGTGTACTCCCTTGCCTTGTTTGCCCTCCCCAAATACATTACCTCACACTCCTCCGAATTGAATTCCATTTGCCACTTTTCTGCCTAGTCCATTGATATCTCCCTGCAGTCTACAGCTTTCCTCCTCACTATCAACCACACAGCCAATTTTTGTATCATCTGCAAACTTCTTGATCAAGCCCCCCACATTCAAGTCCAAATCATTAATATATGCCACAAAAAGCAAGGGACCTAGTACTGAACCTTGTGGGACCCCACTGGAAACAGCCTTCCAGTTGCAAAAACACCGGTCAACAATTACCCTTTGCTCCCTGCCACTGAGCCAATTTTGGATCCAACTAGCCACTCTCCCTTGGATACCGTGGGCTTTTACTTTTTGGACCAGCCTGCCATGTGGGCCCTTGTCAAAAGCCTTGCTAAAAATCCATGTAGGCTACATCAAACGTGTTACCCTCATCGACCCTCCTTGTTACCTGCTCAAAAAAATTCTATCAACTTAGTCAGACATGACCTTCCCTTAACAAATCCATGCTAACTGATCTTGATTAACCCGTCCTTTCTAAATGACGATTTATGCTGTCCCTAAGAATCGACTCCAATACTTTGCCCACCACCGAGATAGGCCAGACAGTCTAACATTTACTCAGTCTATCTCTTTCTCCCTTTTTAAAACAATGGTACAATATTAGTGCTCCAATCCTCAATTCAACCAGTCCTCAAGATTGGAGCCCCGAGCACATTCCCACCCATTTGTTGTTTTTTTTATTATTTATAGTGGGAGGGAATTGCCACGGGTTTCTCTTGATCTCCCACCGTAAAGCTGGCAGAAAAATCAGTGGAACCATTGGAGACGCGATAGAAATTCTTCAGGGTTTCCGGCGATCTTCTGTCAAAGTTACAGCAAGAGATCGGGAGAAAACCTTGTGGAAATTTCAGGTGCCTCCAATTCTAGCCTCTTGCGCATTCCTGATTTTCATCGCTCCACCATTGGCGACCGTGTCTTCAGCTGCCTAGGTCCGAAGCTCCGGAATTCCCTCCCTAAACCCCTCCATCCCTCTCTCCTCCTTTAAGACGCTCCTTAAAACCTACCTCTTTGACCAAGATTTTGGTCACCTGTCCCAATATCTCACGTGGCTCGGTGCCAAATTTTGTTTTATAATCGCTCCTGTGAAGCGCCTTGGGACATTTTACTACATTAAAGGGGCTATATAAATGCGAGTTGTTGTTCTTGTTGAATGTGTTTAGCAGTCTTTTTTTCTCTGAGCATGCTCACCCATTGGAATCTGTACCTTCTGTTATTACTCTTAATTATGTTTCCTACTTCACTGTAAATAGCCACCAATATTACTATCAGTGCGCGCTGACAGGAGGGATTTTACCCCACGTTTATGAGGCAGCGCAGTAGCCCAATAGCACCCGTAGAATAGTGGAATGCCAATTTGCGTCCCAGTCACCCACCTGCTGCCATGGACGGCACTGTGCAGATTCTATGTATTTCCTCACAATGAGTTGAAGAAAGCTGTTGGGAGGGTCACCTGCTGGCTGCTCTCTCATGGCACAGGGCCTACTGGAGAGAACATTGGCAGAGCCCTATTACGTCAGCCATCTGCTCACTCTGTGGGCCAGAACATGAGGGATGTGGAGGTCCAAAAGCAGGAAAGAAAAAAAATGAAGTATTGAAAGTATCTCTTCATACTAAAGCGGGATCGTATTTATGTCAGGTGACGGAAATAAACCACTTCGGAACTATTTGAATTTCACTACGCACCAGTTGAAATTATTCAGGGAAAGACCACCAGACTGTGGGGATTTGGCCAAAACATTTGAGGATTTTGGAATGGTTAAAGGTTAACAGAAGCTACCATAACTTTAGAGAGTACTGATTTAAGGGAAATGGAGTGGTGGTTTGAAGGGTTAAAAAGTCACCTTCCTTAGGGATAGGGTGAACACAAAACACATTTCCAGGAAAAAAAAGACTCTCATTTAAAAGCACCTTTCGTGACCTCAAGACATCCAAAGCGCTTTCCGGCCAATTAAGTACTTTTTTGAAGTGTAGTCACTGTTGTAATGTAGGAAACACGGCAGCCAATTTGCGCACAGCAAGGTCCCACAAACAGCAATGTGATAATGACCAGATGGTCTGTTTTAGTGATGTTGGTTGAGGGTTAAATATTAGAAGAATCCCCAGCTCTTTTTCAAAAGGCAGACTGAGAGTTAAGATGGCATAGGAAAAGGGTTAGTTTTTTTAAAAATTCGTTCATGGGATGTGGACGTTGCTGGCGAGGCCGGCATTTATTGCCCATCCCTAATTGCCCTTGAGAAGGTGGTGGTGAGCCGTGTGGTGAAGGTTCTCCCACAGTGCTGTTAGGAAGGGAGTTCCAGGATTTTGACCCAGCGACGATGAAGGAACGGCGATATATTTCCAAGTCAGGATGGTGTGTGACTTGGAGGGGAACGTGCAGGTGGTGGTGTTCCCATGTGCCTGCTGCTCTTGTCCTTCTAGGTGGTAGAGGTCGTGGGTTTGGGAGGTGCTGTCGAAGAAGCCTTGGCGAATTGCTGCAGTGCATCCTGTGGATGGTACACACTGCAGCCACAGTGCGCCGGTGGTGAAGGGAGTGAATGTTTAGGGTGGTGGATGGGGTGCCAATCAAGCGGGCTGCTTTGTCCTGGATGGTGTCGAGCTGTTGTTGGGATACATAGTTCTGGAGGCAACTGGGAGGGAAGCAAAGGAGCAGATCTCTACCAAAATTGTTGAGATGAGACTTGGAGGAGAAAAGGTCAGCTGTTTTTAGAGAGCTCGCACATGCACCAACAGGGCAGAAGGAGGACAACTCACAAAAGGTGCAAGCGACAGTTATAGCAAGGGAGCTGAAAGAGCAGCTGCCAAAGGAGAAAGATGACAGTTAGAATAATCAGCTCTGGTCACAGGTTAACAGAGGTTATGAGCAGAGATAACATTGCTGCAGGCTGATCAGGACCCACAAGTGCAAGAAGCAGTATGGTAGACAACATATAGAACCAAGATGCATATTTACTTATAAATGAGAGAAAAAAAAACACAGGTCTTGCACACTTGATTAAAAGTGTAAAGGGGGGGGATTGTATTTGATGGCAGTTCTCAGTTTTGAAGATGAGCAGTGTGACCTTGGTATCCAGTCCTGTCAAGTCCACCCTACATCCTTTTCAAGTGTCCCTTCAATTCCCTCAGAGCGACTCTTGCCATAACTTTGCCGGAACTGTGGCAGAAATCCCATTTACCACATTCACTTAACGCTCCTCCAATTCTGGCCTCTTGCAAATCCCCGATTTCCATCGCCCCACCATTGGCGGCTGTGCCTTCAGCTGCCTAGGCCCTAAACCTCTCCACCTCTCTACCTCTCTCTCCTCCTTTAAGGCGGTCCTTAAAATCTACCTCTTTGACCAAACTTTTGGTCACCTGTCCGAATATCTCCTTATGTGGCTCGGTGTCAAATTTTGTTTGATAATCGCTCCTATGGAGCGTCTTGGAACATTTTACTATGTTAAGGGTGCTATATAAATACAAGGTGTTGTTGTTAAACAGGGTTTCCGCTGTGCTTATGGGTAAGTTACGGCGGCAGTGTAGGAACAGCTTCTGAGGAAATGCTTCCAGAATAAGCACAGGATGAGTATAATGACCATGGTTAGCCCATTGCATGGAGCAGCCATTTGTGGATTTATCAAACACAGGTAAATTGCCATGTTCACTAGATTGATTCCTGGGATGAGAGGGTTGTCCTATGAGGAGAGATTGAGTAGAATGGGCGTATATTCTCTGGAGTTTAGAAGAATGAGAGGTGATCTCATTGAAATGTATAAAATTCTTAGAGTGCTTGACAGGGTACATGCGGAGAGATTGTTTCCCCTGGCTGAAGTGTCTAGAACCAGGGGACACAGTCTCAGGATAAGGGGTGGGTGATTTAGAACTGAGATGAGGAGGAATTTCTTCACTTAGAGGGTGAATCTTTGGAATTCTCTACCCCAGAGGGCTGTCGATGCTCAGTCGTTGAGTATATTCAAGACTGAGATCGACAGATTTTTGGACTCTAGAGGAATCAAGGGATATGGGGATCGAGCAGGAAAGTGAAGTTGAGGTCGAGGATCAGCCATGATCTTATTAAATGGTGGAGCAGTCTCGAAGGGCCGTATGGCTGGTCATTTCTGGCCTATCAGACTAGGGGTAAATGGACTATTCCTTCAACATCATTAAAGAGTGTTATAAACCATAGTTTAAATAAAAGAGGGAAACCTGAAATAAATGCAGAATATGCTGGAAATGCACAGGTTTGTTAACATCTGAACAAGGCAGGATGGCTTTGAAGTGGAACCTCTTCCATTAGCTTTCTCTTTCACAAACTGGCTGATCTACTATATATTTCAGGCAATTTTCTGCTTTTATTTCAAGTATTACAAACAATATTGGTTACAATATGAATTGGAATTTGAAATTTAAATAACCCCAGTTGAAACCAACACTGGAGGAGCATCTCTCCCAACCCGCTCCTCACCGATTTAGAGACATGGGGGTGTACATACAGAAATCTTTGAAGGTGACAGGACAAGTTGATAAGGCTTTTTAAAAAAAACATATGGCAACCGTGACTTTATAAATGGAGGCATAGAGTACAAAAGCAAGGAGGTTATACTAAACCTTTATAAAACATTGGTTAGACCTCAGCTAGAATATTGGTCCAATTCTGGGCACCACACTTTAGGAAGGATGTCAAGGCCTTAGAGAGAGTGCAGAAGAGATTTACTGGAATGGTACCAGGGATGAGAGACTTCAGTTATATGGAGAGACTGGAGAAGTTAGAATTGTTCTCCTTAGAGCAGAGAAGGTTAAAGGGAGATTTGATAGGGGTTTTAATAGAGTAGATGGGGAGAAACTGTTTCCACTGGCAGGAGAGTTGGTAACCAGAGGACACAGATTTAAGGTAATTGGCAAAAGAACCATGGGGGAGATGAGGAGAATTTTTTTTGCGCTGCGAGTTGTTCTGATCTGGAATGCACTGTCTGAAAGGGTGGTGGGAGCAGATTCAATCATAACTTTTAAAAGGGAAGTGGATAAATACTTGAAGAGGAAAAAATTGCATGACTACGGGGAATGAGCAGGGGAGTGGGACTAATTGGATAACTCTTTTAAAGAGCCGACGCAGACACAATGGGCCAAACGGCCTCCTTCTGCGTTGTATGAGTCTACGTCATCAAACTGTGGGATATTCTTAGACGAGATTAAATTTTTGAAGCAGAAGGAAGAAGTATAACAATGATACACTCTGCAGTTCACAAGCTTGCTGGTATTCACTGGTTCCCCTTGGCAACTAGAACAGCTTTTGGTGTTTATGCAACAACCGACTAATGCCTTGTGAAGGGTTGATCGGCATGCATGCTACCTAACTCTGGATGTTGGGAGGTTAGATTACAAGCTTTTCCTCTCCGTGATCTATTTAGTCATGATTAAGCAAATCCAAATCTGGTATAATTGTTCAAGTCTCCAATGTAAAAGAAATGGATCAAACAATATTAGTGAAAAGAAAAATCAGTATAAATGCTTACCCTTCATGATCCTAGTTTCATGCCAGTTTTATGCCAATGTGTGCCCTTTAGATCAGTTCAGCACATTTATTCCACGATGAGTGGAAATTATTTTTAAATCTTATTTTAGAGCTTGCAAGCACAGTATCACTTCAGCATAGCATTTGGGATTTAATTTGTTAGCAAGGGTATTAAGGGCGACGAAGCAAGGTAGGTAGGTGGAGTTAAGATACAGATCAGCCACAATCTAATTGAATGGCGGAACATGCTCAAAAGGCTGAACGGCCCACTTGTGTTCCTATGACTGTATAGTAGTGTAAACAGGGCAGCTTTAATCTCATTTGCTGATATCTTGTGCAACATTTATTGAACAAAGGTGAAATGAAAAAGTGTCAATGCTGCAGAGCTGAAATAAAAAACAGAAAATGGCAGAAATGCACAGCTGGTCGGTCAGTCAGCATCTGAAAGAGGAGATCCTTCCTCAAAAGTGGCCTATCCTAATGCAAATTTGCACCTCAAACTCCATCCTATCTTCCTTTTTCAGATGCGGACTCACTCGCTAGGCATTTTCAGCAATTTTCTGCTCTTGTTGGGAATTAGTGTAAATGTGGCATCAATAATTCTGTTTCCCTCCCCCCACCCCCACATTCTTTTTTGAGAAATTCAATTTTACAAACAGGAGATTACAGGGGAAACTAACAGGCCTTTAATAATTAATAACCTCTAACAGGCCTTTAATAATTAATAACCTAGGAAAAAAAACAATGTTGTACATTTAAAGTGTTCAAAAACAAAACGACAAGTTGTACCGAGGGTCTCACGGCGGCGCGGTACCGGCGGAGGGTCTCACGGCGGCGGGGTACCGGCGGAGGGTCTCACGGCGGCGGGGGTACCGGCGGAGGGTCTCACGGCGGCGCGGTACCGGCGGAGGGTCTCACGGCGGCGCGGTACCGGCGGAGGGTCTCACGCCAGCGCGGTACCGGCGGAGGGTCTCACGCCGGCGGGGTACCGGCGGAGGGTCTCACGCCGGCGCGGTACCGGCGGAGGGTCTCACGCCGGCGGGGTACCGGCGGAGGGTCTCACGGCGGCACTAACCTGTTTGGTGGGTATGATGGGATTTTGTATAGCTCTCCAGGGAGGGAGTCCGGACTGCTTAATACTTGCCCAATTCTTGGTGTAGGCCATACATCTGACTGGCATATTTTAACCAGCACCAATGCCTTTATCCTTTGGGTGGGAAAGGGTTAAGAAAAGAGGATCAATATCACTTCAGAGAGAGGGATGCTGCATCTTGCTGCTAGCGATGATGGTTGCGTATCTCAGGTAGATCCTGCTCCCCTGGGGACAGGCCTAACAGGCATTGGATCCAAGGGGGCATGGTACGGGGACAAAGTCCAACTCAAATCTGAACATCTTTCACAGTAAGAATATCAACACCAAAAATGTGAGTTAAGTAACTTTGGCAGGAGATTGGCAGAACCTCCAGAGAAATGCTTGTGTTTAGCATGTACGGCCTGTAAGTGGCCTATTGACCAAAGCCAAGTTTTTAAGGCAGTGAGTTGTTATGATCTGGAATGGGACTGCCTGAAAGGGATTGGATATATACTTGAAAAGGAAAAATTTGCATGGCTATGGGGAAAGAGCAGGGCGTGTGGGACTAATTAGATAGCTCTTTCAAAGAGCCAGAACAGGCACGATGGGCAGAATGACCTCTTTCAGTGCTATATGATTCTATGAAATGCTATGCTTTTTGTAACACTTTCACTGTCGCACTTTGCAGATAAAAGAACTACTGTTATAAAGTAGCATATCCTTTGATTCATGGTGATCAATGCAATGAGAGATATACTAGTGTGTATATAGCACATCAACACAAATGACAAAGATACAATTGGTCTTGTTTAAATGAAGGGGTGCAAATAAGATTTGCAAGGATGATACAAGAACTATCAGGAAAGACTGAATAGGCTGTGCCTCCTTACTCTAGAAAAACAAAGACTAAGAGGTGACCTGATAGAGGTCTTTAAAAATTATTAAAAGGGTTTGATAGGGTAGACATAGAGACACACTGGTGGGGGAATCTAAAACTAGGGGTCATCAATATAAGATAGTCACTAATCAATCCAATAAGGAACTCAGGAGAAACTTCTTTATCCAAGAGAGTGGTTAGAATGTGGAACTGGCTACCACAAGGAGTAGTTGAGTTAACTAGAATAGATGTATTTAAGGGGAAGCTAGATAAGTATGTGAGGGAGAAAGAAATAGAAGGGTATTCAGATAAGATTAGATGAAGTAGGGAAGGAAGAGGCTTGTGTGGAGCATAAACACCGGCATGGACCAGTTGGGCTGAATGGCCTGTTTCTGTGCTGTAAATTCTATATAACTCACGAGCAATGTTGAGGGAGTTAGGAACCTGTTTCTCACCAGTGATAGAACAGCCGGAATACATGCCACCTATGAGGTGGCCTACTTGTTCTATGGGATTTGATCATGTTTCGTTTGTATAGTGCAGAATCTGTCGTGGTTAATTTGCTGTGGAATGCTGCCCACATCTGCTGCTGGTTAGATGATAACTCATTTGAGTAGGTTGTTGTTTTTATTGTTTGCTTGAGTGAATTGCAACTTGTGCAGGCAGTGAATATTAAGTTCATCTCACATAACGAATAGAAAAAGAAAAAAAGAACTTGCATTTATATAGCACCTTTCATGACTTCAGGACGTCCCAAAGCGCTTTACAGCCAATGAAATGCTTTTCAAGTTTAGTCAGTATTGTAATGCAAGAAACGCATTACAAGCTCCCACAAACGGCAATGAAATAAGTGACCAGATTATCTGTTTTAGGTGTTGGTTGACCAGGACATGAGGGAGAACTCCTCCACTCTTCGAATAGTGCCAAGGGATCTTTTACATATACCCGAGAGAGCAGATGGGGCTTTGGTTCAACATCTCATCCAAAAGATGGCACCTCCGTCAGTGCAGCACTCCCTCAGCACTGCACTGGAGTTTCGGTCTAGATAACGTGCTCAAGTCTCTGGAGTGGGACTTGAAACGACAGCCTTCTTGCTCAAAGGAGCGTGTACTACCACTGAGCCACAGCTGACACCAGTTGATTAATAGCATTGGATATCTCTCTGCAAACCTCCATTCAGTAGGGATGCTAATCATTTTATTGCCATAGGTAAGTTGGATGTGGCAGTCAAGGTATTACAATACACGATTATTTGAATACTGTATTGAGCGAAGTCCCAATTTATTTGTACCGTACTAATTAAAAGGTGAATATCTCCAAGAATAACTTGATAAACTCCTGTTGATGGTGGGTGGGTTATATGTCGCATCAACACAAAACATTACTCTGCACTAAAGCCGTTGTCCCATGCATCAAATCCCACGTCCCATCAAATATTTTAACTCTTCATCTGTGTTTAGAGATCCTTTTCATGCTTTATACGAACAGTTGTTCTAGTTAATCACCTTTTCACAGCTCCATTAATTTTATGCTCCATGCCAGCATGTCCTGAGAACCATCTGTTCACAGCTCCATTTGCCTTCTCCTTGATGGGATTCACATATTTATATGATTTGTCCGCAAATAACCCTAACCCTCTGTATAGTGTGTGACTAACATTAGTCCTTTAATATGCAAATACATTTGTAAATAGAAGAATCAATTGCATTAGGCATGCACAAGGAATGAAGATCAGAATTCACAGGAGATTAATGAAAGTCTGAAGATTGTTGTCTTCGGTGCATATTTTGTTTAAGTTCCTGTTTGGGGTCACATGGGTTGTAAGGTTATAGCTAAGAATTTTTAATATTTTGCCTGTTCCCAACCAAATTCCCCTGCAACTGCTTAATGTACATCTCAAAAACTCCCTTCATCTCACCCAAAATGTGCCCCAACAACCATCGCACTACTAAATAATACCCAAACTGGTATCAGTAAAAGTGACCATGGAACATAAAAACCCAACTGGTTCACTCATGTCCTTTCGGGAAGGAAACCTGCTATCCTTATCCAGTCTGGCCTATGTGAGACTCCAGTCCCACACCAACATGGTTGACTCCTAACTGCCCTAGCAAACCACTCAGTCAGGTCAACAAGGAATGGGCAATAAATGCCAGCCTTTGCCAGCGATGCTCACATCCCATGGTTGAATAATTTTTTTTTTAAAATGTGCTCTTTATTGGCCTTAAATCCCACTCCATGGTTACTCCACACCTCTGCCCATTGCGTGCTCTGCTGTTGCTTTACCGTTCCTTCATCTGGGCTTGCTTGAGAGGCAGCTGTAGAAGCAGGACTGCACCAGAATCTGAAGGCACGTGGAAGTTAAGGGAAAATTTCTTCTCTTGTCAAGAATGAGGGAAAAAAAAACCAATAACAAATCTCTTGGGCGTCGTTAATTTTCCAATTCTCAATTAAAGCAAAATGTTGTCTAAACACAATAAGCAACAACAAAGCTGTTTTAATGGAGTAAAATTTGATCTTCATTGAACAGGTGTTTGCTCAGCATTTCAACCTGCCAATATAATGAAAGCACATTGTCTGGGGATATTCTGCCTTCTCCCATTTGCCTTAGATGTCACTGTGCCGCTAGCAAAGGGTCAAAGCAATGTTCACATGCTGCCTGAATCTTCCTCTATTTTGGGTGTCATGCGTGCTGTGAATCTTTCTATGGAGGGATGAGTGTTTACAGTACACAATTAAACCACTGAAATGCAATTAGACTCACTAACTTACATAGTGGACTTCAAGGAGTCAGGGGTCTAAAATTGTTTCACCTTTTTTAAAAGTACACACAGTAATTCTTCACCCCACAATGATAACGGTTTATTTGTGGATTGGTCTGGGCCTGAACGGAGAGGCCCGAGGATCAAACGAAATTGGACATTGGTCCTCAGGCCTCCAACATAGTTGGCACGAGCTGCTAGGAACTGGTCTGGCCTCCACGGTCAGCTTACACGAGCAAAGACATCAATGAGAGTTGCGGCCCTCAAGTCATTCCTGGGAGGGGGATTGGAGAGGGAGGGGGTGGACGATCGTGACTTCTGTGGAGTCAGAGGAGCTCTCCTGTGATGGTTTTTTTAAAAAAAAACTTGCCTGGAGTTGACGGTGCTGAAAAATTCCGACTCCTGCCCCGCTCATCGCTGACTAATTTCTCGATGGGATCCTTCAACAGGCGTTAAGGCTCTTAATTTGCATATTTAAGGGGGTCTAGTGCCCGTTTTATGCGTCTGCCCGGGCCACCTAACAAAAGAGCCCAACGAATTTAGCAGTGGGACCAAGGCCTGCGCAGATTGGGCAATAGGCTGTCCCACTGCTAAACTTGTGTGCTTTGCGCCCGTTTTATGCCCGAAATAACGGGCACAACGCATACCAATTTCTATTCCACATTTACCATAACGCCCTGTGCATATTCTGCCACGGCACTGTATAAGCAAGCTACGAAACCTTTCAGATACCCTCCTGAATAGTTATTCTGAGGCACAGAATGGCACCTTCCCGAGCAAACCAAATGAGGCGAATCAGTGCTTTGGCACCGTTAATGAGCAGTGACTCAACGTGGCATTGACAAACTAAAAGGAAATCAAACTCGGCCCAAAGTTCTGCCTGTCAGCCATGCCAGAACATGGACTGGAATTTTAAGCCCTAGTGCTGATGAACAGAGCTGCTTGTTTTATATTGAATTCAGCTCAGATTTGTTATATAAGCTCAGCTGAAAACTGGCCGCATTCCAGTATTCAAATCAAGGTTGGTGAAGGCGCAGAGCAACACACAGTCTCAGTGCTTCACAGTTTGAATGAAAGCATTAATGCAGAGAAAGAGCAGAGATGTCCAGACGAGCACACAAAGGATCTAGTTCTGAATGAAAATCACTGCTGCTCTAAAAATGATCTATTATTATGCCGCATTACTCTTTTACGAGCAAATCATTTCAGATCAGGAGTAAATTTCTATTCTCTTACCGTTTTAAGTGTGCCATTAAAATCCCTTTTCTCAATTTTCCTTTCCATTTGCCCCTGTACCTCCTGAAGGCACTGACTCTACCTGGGTGTTCGGTGGACGGGGCAATGACCTCCTGTACATCACCTAAGTGGTCATTCTTCATGTGTGAGCCCAGCCAATGAGTACTGCTAGGCTGTTCCAGCAAGGTGGGAATCACTCCTTGAAGGAGTCACTGGACAGCTGTCAGCGGTGAGTTTCATGTAGAATAATACAATCTTACAGCACAGGAGGCCATTCGGCCCATCGTGCCTGTGCCAGCCCTTCGAAAGAGCCGCTCCCCCTGCTCTTTCCCCATAGCCCCCCAAGTTTTTGCTGTTCAAGTATTTATCCAATTCCCTTTTGAAAATTACTATTGAAATGGCTTCCACCACCCTTTCAGGCAGTGCATTCCAGATCATAACAAATTGCCACATAAAAAAAATTCCCCTCATTTCCTCCCTAGTTTTTTTGCCAATTATTTTAAATCTGTGTCCTCTGGTTACTGGCCCTCCTGCCAATGGAAATAGAGTAGATAGGAAGAAACTATCAAAACCCTTCATAATTTTGAACACCTCTATTAAATCTCCCCTTAACATTCTCTGATTTAAGGAAAAGAATCCCAGTTTCTCTAGTCCTTCCCAAAAAACTGAAGTGTCTCATCCCTGGCAACATTCTGGTAAATCTCTTCTACACCCTCTCCAAGGCCTTGACATCCTTCCTAAAGTGTGGTGCCCAGAATTGGACACAATACTACAGCTGAGGCCTAACCAGTGATTTATAAAGGTTTAGCATAATTTCCTTGCGTTTGTACTCCATGCCTCTATTGATCAAGCCCAGGATCCTGTATGCTTACGGATCAACCTTCTCAACTTGTCCTGCCACCTTCAAAAGATGTATTTTCCCTCCCCAGCCTAAGGGATGCTAAAGTAAATTGCAGCGCCCCCCACTGTCACTCAGGCTCATTCCAGTAAACTCAGCACAGGCCAAACACCAAACCTGGGACCTTCTTGGTCTGTAAGGCTCAATTCGACACTGGGCAGCAAATAAACCACCTGAACCATTTGGTGTGGGAGCTGGAATCAAAATTCCAATAGCCTATCTGGGGCGATAGCAACAAATGGTATCTATTTTAAAAAGAAAAATGAATCACACAAGTCTTCTGTTGCAGCTTATTTGGAGCTGTGGCAATGAGTTATTTTTGGAACTAAATATTATATTGACTACTGTACTGAAACAATGACCATTTAGATGAATACTTATGTTAAACTTGTATATAGAAACTTAGTTCGACCCCACAGACTGCTGTGCACAGTTCTGGTCTCAATATTATAAAAAGGATAGAGGCACTGGAGAAAGTGCAAAAAAGATTTACAAGGACGATACCAGAACTGAGAGGTTATATCTATCAGGAAAGACTGAACAGACAGGGGCTCTTTTCTCTGAAAAAGAGAAGGCTGAGGGGTGACCTGACAGAGGTCTTTACGATTATGAAAGGGTTTGGTAGGGTAGATGTAGAGAAGATTTTGGGGAGACCAAAACTAGGGGCCATAAATATACAATAGTCACTATTAAATCTAATAGGGAATTCAGGAGAAACTTCTTTACCCAGAGAGTGGTTAGAATGTGGAACTCACTACCACGTGGAGTAATTGAGGTGAATAGTATAGATGCATTTAAGGGGAAGCTAGATAAACACATGAGGGAGAAAGGAATAAAAGATTGTGCTGATAGGATTGGATAAAGAGGGATGCGAGGAGGCTTGTGTTGAGCATAAGTACCGGAATGGACCAGTTGGACCGAATGGCCTGTTTCTGCACTGTAAATTCTATGTACTCGATATTTAGAATCAGGCTGATTCTTGGTTAGATGTACATTCAGCCCCTTGCTGGTAATATGTTGATGCCACACTATACAGCAAACATCAACGCAGTAGAGAATGGTGCCGATCCTATGCTTTCCGCCCAGTAAAATGATCAGCCGTAAAAATCACAGGCTGTGCCCCCGTAATTCTTTCCCGGCAAGCGCCGCCCCCTGCCGTGACCACGGAATCGGCCATAACATCGCTATCCAAAGAATGCGGCAATAGGGAATGGCCTGGGCTTTCTGCTTGTGAGTCACCAGTCTGTGATTTTCTGCCTGTTAAAGTAAACCCCGCTCTATATCTTCATCAGGTTCAAAATCTCCAGCAATTGTTTGACTGATTTTTAAACCTTCATATCCAGGCAGATCAAACCAAAGTTGGTTGGAGAGAGTGCAAATGAGTCTAGCTTTCTGCACAATGAGGAAGCACAGAGGGGGGAAAAAAAGAGAATAGGGTTGTTAGTGAACAAAATGCCTTTCAGTGTTTGCCAGCCTGTTGTAATGATGCCATAAGGTTTTCAGAATACCACACCTTAATGAGAAAGTGACCATTTTGATTTGTTGATTAAAATTTGAAATCAATTTTGATTAATTGGGTACGGGCTAGAATGATTAAATTGAGAGTAATGGACACTTGGCAGTGATTACAAGGCAGTGGTCCAAGAGGTTTGGATGAATTCAACAACCACAAGAGCGAGTCTATCTATCCCACTTTACATCTAATTACAGATGTGGAATAGCTCCCTGTTATTATTCATACCACGTACTGCTCTAGTTGTGTGTGTTTAGGGGTGGGTGGGTGGGCTCCCTTCTGTTTAAATATTAGTTGGAAAATTCAACAGAAAAAAGTCTTTTTTTTTAAGAAACACGTTTGAGGGAGGTGTTGATACATTTATTATTTTGGCAAGTTCAAGACCAAACGGGGAGTAGAATGTTGGCCGGGGGGGTGGGGGGGGTGCGGGAGAGTAGGGAGAAATCTGAGTGTTCTTGTTACTGCTGCTGAAATGCCACTGAAAACCTTAATACTTGAGACCTCTACATCCTAACTCATGGGGTAGGAAAAGAGGACTTCGAATTTAATAAGGAGATTTTCTGAGGCTCTGCTGGCAGCACAATCTCAATGTTGACTAGTGTGGGTCAGACAAACAATCAGACCCATGATCTCGCTCACCCTATTTGTACGAATGCCTTCAGCTTTCTAGATGCTAAGCTCTGGAATTCCCTCTGCAAACCTCTGTCTCTCTCTCCTTCTTTAAGACGCTCCTTAAAACCTACCTCTTTGACCAAGCTTTTGGTCACTTGTTCTAATATCTCCTTCCTTGGCTCGGTGTCAATTTTTGTCTGATTACGCTCCTGTGAAGCGCCTTGGGACGTTTTACTACGTTAAAGGCTCTATATAAATGCAGGTTGTTAATTGGGAGACTCTCCAAAGCAGGTCAAGCTTATTTCCCTATCACACACCATTGCGTGACCTTTAGTGGTCAAATGAGGATTCACAGCAGGAATGCATGAACCTCACCGAAGCATATTGGATGCCTGGGCATGGTTAGTATCAGAAAATCAGCGGATTGGGGGGGGGGGGGGGGGGGGAAGCGGGGGTGGAGGTAAAAAAGAGTGGTGTCTGGTGTTGGAGCATTCGCCTCTAAAAGGAACCATACCATTCTGAGAGATAGGATAAACTGTCACTTGGAAAGGCAATGGTTTAATCAGGGATAGTCAGCATGGATTTGTTCAGGGAAGGTCATGCCTTACAAATCTGATTGAATTCTTTGAGGAAGTGACAAGGAGGATTGATGAGGGTAGTGCAGTGGATGTTGTCTGTGGATTTTAGTAAGGCATTTGACAAGGTCCCACATGGCAGGAGGGTCAGAAAGGTAAAAGCCCATGGGATACAGGCAAATTGGATCCAAAATTAGCTCAGTAACAGGAAACAAAGGGTAAAAGTCGATGGATGTCTTTGCGAATGGAAATCTGTTTCCAGTGGTGTGCCACAGGGCTCAGTGTTGGGTCCCTTGATGTTTGTGGTATATATTAATGATTTGGACTTGAATGTAGGGGGCAGGATTGGCAAATTTGCAGACGACACAAAAGTTGGCCATGTAGTTGATAGTGAAGAGGATAGCTGTAGACTCCAAGAAAATATCAATGGGTTGGTGGAGTGGGCGGAAAAGTGGCAAATGGAGTTCAACCCGGAGAAGTGTGAGGTAATGCACTTAAGGAGGGCAAACAGTAAAAGGGAATACCCAGTAAACGGGAATATATTGAGAGGGGTAGAGGAAGTGAGAGACCTTGGAGTGCATGTGCACAGGTCCCTGAAGGTGGCAGTACAGGTAGATAAGGTTGTGAAGAAGGCATACGGAATGCTCTCCATTATTAGCAGATGTATAGAATACAAAAGCAGGGATGTAATGATAGAACTGTATAAAACGCTGGTAAGGCCACAGCTGGAGTATTGTGCGCAGTTCTGGTCACCACATTACAGGAAGGACGTAAAGGCTCTGGAGAGAGTGCAGAGAAGATTTACAAGAATGTTGCCAGGGCATGAAAATTGCAGCCAAGAGGAGAGATTGGATAGGCTGGGGTTGTTTTCCTTGGAGCAGGGGAGGCTGAGGGGAGATTTGATTGAGGTATACAAACTATGAGGGGCCCAGATAGAGTAGACAGGAAGTACCTGTTTTCCCTAGAAGAGAGTTCTAGAACTAGAGGACATAGATTGGCAGAAGGGATATGAAGAAAAACTTTTTTACCCAGAGGGTGGTGGGTATATGGAATTTGCTGCCCAAATTAGTGGTAGAGGCAGGGACCCTCAACTCTTAAAGTACCTGGACCTGCACCTAAAGTGCTGTAAGCTGCAGGGCTTCAGACCAGGTGCTGGAAGGTGGGATTAGAATGGGCACCTGGTTGTTCTTCAAGCCGGCATGGACACAGTGGGCTGAATGTCCCCCTTCCGTGCTGTATCTTTTCTATGGTTCTCCTCCATTTAAATTAGTGGGAGGAATATCAGGCAGGATCCTGTACAGGGGTGTGCTCCAACAGGTCTCATCCTCCGATATTTGCTGCACCAAAGGGACACTGAATCGTCTGGGCACAGACTGGGAAAAATGTCCTCTCATACACTGAAACCTGTATAAACACTGCAAAAAGAAACATTGAGACCCCCAAATAACTCACATGGTAAAATATACAAGAGGCACTCTGAAACCACAGACACAGCCTTCAACGCACCAAGCCCTTTTACAATTTAAAACACGGGACATGCAGTTCAGCGTGAGGCGATGGCCGGTTTTGTGAAAGGAAAAGTTTTTATGGAATGGCGAGCTCTTTACCCAGCATCCATTGCGGCAGAGAAACCACTCTATCTCTGGGATTAAATGTTTGCATGGCTCTATCCCAGGAATAGATGGTTTCTCTGCCATGACTGATGCTGGGTAAAAAAAACTCCCCCATTCTACTGAACATTTTTACAGAACATACAATGACCATTTTGAAAATAAGGACACCTGCAAAAAAAGACAGCTGATACCAGTCCCAAAGGTGTCTATAATTTACAAGTTTCATTGTATTTAGTGAATGAGGTCCCAAACTGAATCTCATGACTTTGGTAAGGTTGCATCCCTAGTGTGAACGTATGCCCACATAAAATGGGCCTATGACAGGAAAACAAGCTCAACCTGCTTAGGAGTGTCTCTAAAGCAAGGTTGCTGTGGTTGTTACAGTGAGTATTATTCTGGATGTGAACATTTCACTACTTGGGCACTGAACACCCGGAATACTTTTATTTCAACAACAACTTGCCTTTATTTAGCACCTTTAACATAGTAAAACATCCCAAGGCACTTCATCGGACCACTAACAAAAATTTGACACCGAGCCACATATGCAGATATCAGGAGAGATGTCCAAAAGCTTGGTCAAAGAGGTAGGTTTTATGGATAGTCTCAAAGGCGGATAGAGAGGCAGAGAGGTTTAGGGAAGGAATTCCAGAGCTTTGGGCCCAAGGCAGCTGAAGGCATGGCCACCAATGGTGGAGCGAAGGAAATCGGGAATGCGCAAGAGACCAGAATCGGAGGAGCACAGAGATCCGGGAGAGTTGTAGGAGGTTACAGAGATAGGGAGGAGTGAAGCCTTGGAGGGATTTGAAAACAAGGATGAGAACTTTAAAATCAAGGCATTGCTGGACCAGGAGCCAATGTAGGTCAGCGAGCACACCTTTATACTGTCGGTGCCTTCGGTTTGCTGAGACACACTGGAGCCTTGGCTATTACTGCTACAGTTACAGATAACAAACGGAGACGACGGAATTCCTTTTTGTTGTTCCCGTAGTGTTGTATGGATTGGGTGAGGATGACCAATTGATGAGCGCACACAATGACACCTCAGGGGTTATGTTCACTGCCACAAAATCCAAAGACCCACGTTTACAGACCATGGCCGGGAATTTCCTCAGAGTTGTTCCATCTCCGCCGCCGTACCTGCGTCGGAAACCTCGTCAGTCACACACCTGGGCACACGGCAAGAGGAGGAGTAGATCAATAAGAGGATGAGGAAGAGATGAAAGGGCAACGTCGACAGAGGTGATGTGCAGGCAGTCGAGCTGGCCCGTGATCGAGAATCACCTCCAGTAATGGATAGCTACCAACAAGTGACATTAAGATAGATTTTCACCTTACCACCCAGAAGTAAAACTGGCATTGCAGGTTAGCTGCCCATTATAGAAACTGTCCAATCATGTCCATTGTACTTATTACCTTATATAGAATCAGAATGACAGCACAGAAGGCAGCCATTTGGCCCCATCATGCCTGTGCCAGCTCTTTGAAAGAGCTATCAAATTAGTCTCACTCCCCTCTTTCCCTATAGCACTACAAACATTTCCCCTTTAAGTATTCATCCAATTCCCTCTTGAAAGGGAATAAAAGATCTATGTTTATTTTTGTAATATTTACATTGGTAACATAAATTATGCCTTTGGGTCTTTTCTACCCTTTGGATGTTCAGCTTCTATATTGAGATTAGTCTCACAGGTGATTCACTGTCCCCTGTGCCATTGTGCATGTCATCACTAGCCTTGATATCTTGGTAAGCCTTTGGTAATGTACTGAGGATGACAAGCAATACAACCTTTCTGTTAATTACTTTAGCTGCTGGAAATTGTCTTGTGCCTCCATGAGATTGTTCGCTCACCTTCCAAAGCACTACAGCATCATATCAGACCTCATTTTATGTTTAAACCATTAAACAAATTTGTTGGATAAGTGAATATGTAACTGAAATATAATAATACATATGGTAGAAATTCAGTTATGCCCCTCCTTAAAAGGAAAATGAAAGGACATAATCCATACACTAAGCTTCTATAGATCATACAGCACAACAGGAGCCATTCAGCCCATCATGCCTGTGCTGGCTCTTTGAAAGAGCTACCCAATTAGTCTCACTCCCCTGCTCTTTCCCCACAGCCCTGCATTTTTTCTCCCCTTTAAATATTTATCAGATTCCCTTTTGAAAGTTACTATTGAATCTGCTACCACCACCTTTTCAGACAGTGCATGCCAGATCATAACAACTCACTGCATAAAACAATTTCTCCTCATCTCACCTCTGGTTCTTCTGCCAATTATTTTAAATTGGTGTCCTCTAGTTACCAACCCTCCTGCCAATGGAAACAGTTTCTCACCATCTACTCTGTCAAAACCCCAATAATTTTTATATAGGCAGCTCTTGTCCTTGTAATATTTTCTAACCACAGAAGCTAGCTAACCTACCATATCTTTCTGTGAGGCTTCCAAATGGCTCAATTAAACTCCACTCATTACAACTCTCCTGTTCTAGCTCAGCATAACAAACAGTTCCCCACACTTAAATACCTTTTGACCAGCTGCCAAGGCTATTGCATTTGAATAATTCACTCTTGGATTTAACAATAACTGATTGTCCTGTGCATAATTGAATCAATCACACAGCATGCCTATATTAAGAATATGAGGTTTGGTACCTCCCTCAAGCCTGTAACCTTGGAAACCAATCAACAAATCGTGCAACATTTGGATTAATTTAGGCTACCATCATTGGAGCTGACTTTCAAATTCTTTATATATTGTACAAAAGAAAGAACTTGCATTTATATAGCGCCTTTCACGACCTCAGGATGCCCCAAAGCACTTTACAGCCAATGAAGTACTCTTGAAGTGTAGTCACTGTTGTAATGTAGGAAACGCAGCAGGCAAGTTGCGCACAGCAAGATCCCACAAACAACAATGCGATAATGACTAGATAATCTGTTTTTAGTGGTGTTGGTTGAGGGATAAATATTGGCCAGAACACCGGGGAGAACTCCCCTGCTCTTCTTCGAGATAGTGCCATGGGATCTTTTATGTCCACTTGAGAGGGCAGACGGGGCCTCGGTTTAATATCTCATCTGAAAGACGGCACCTCCGACAGTGCAGAGCTCCCTCAGTTCTCCACTGGGAGTGTCAGCCTAGATTTTGTGCTCATGTCTCTGGCATGGGACTTGAACCTACGACCTTCTGACTCAGAGGCGAGAGCGCTGCCCACCGAACCACTGCTGATGCCGAAATCGACTGATATTTCTGGGTCTTGAGCGGCCTAAGCGGCAGTCCCTAAACTTTGGGCAATGTTTTCTTTTCATGGAGTCGGAAGGAGCAGAGGTGCTCCTCCTGGTTCCACTAGACAACCGAGGGCTGCTGTCAGCCCACGCTTGGCACTCCCTTTTCCCTCCCCTCCTGGATTACCGATGGGCCTCGGCGCCGGCTGAAATTGGTGAGGCCCCAACCAATGTGCTGCATCGGGGCGCCCGATTGATGCCCGATGATGATGAGGCCTGAGGACCACTTTAGAACTGTCCTCAGGCCTCTCCGTTCTACCATTCAGTCGCTACATGCTGCTGGAATTGGGCCCTGTTTCGGGCACTATCCAAGTTCTACCCCACTGTGACTAAAATGAAACAGGTGGGTCTTGTTTATACCTGTCCCTTTAATTTAGTCGCAACTTTGCATTAAAGGTTAAAAGAATGATCTCCACTCCTAAAATCAATTGAAGTCCAATGGTATAATAAGACCAACAACAAGTGCAACTTTACCGACTATACAGCAAATTGACAGCCCTTGAGTGCCACAATAGACTCGAGCGCACAGTAATTCCCTCAACGTTCACAATTCAAGTCATTCCTGGTACCCTTGGGCTGACGATGGATGAGACTGGAATTGCAAACAAACCTCTTCATTGCCTTGTATTTCCTAATCATTCCTGTCCTTGCAAATTGCACGTCGTCACATCTGGACGAGCAGATTATTTCCCTGAAATTTCGCACCTACAATCTCAGTCATCTTTCATCCGGCGTCACATACCACTGTTCTCCATTACCGACGGCAGCCTCGCCTGCGTGCCTAGATTTACTTCGCCCTGATCCAGGCCATTTCTCACAAAAGGAAGCGTGACTCCTTTCTGATGTACAAAGTAATGGGGGTCATTCTCACCAGGGTGGTGATCTGTCGGAGCGGAACACCTACCTGTTTTAGAACGTGCTTGATTTTCATTTCCATAAAGGGTTCTTTAATGGGCGGGCGATCTGGTCTGTCAGTTCACCCTCCAAACCGAGAAGTGAAAATTTCCCCCAATAAAAGAAAAAAGAACTTGGATTTATATAGTGCCTTTCATGACCTCAAGACGTCCCAAACGCTTTACAGTCAATGAAGTACTTTTGAAGTGTTGTCACTGTTGTGATGTAATGTTGTAATGGATGGATTGGGATGAATATTACCACCTCAAAGCCCTGTAATTAAGTTTAACACATTTATCTACAACATGTATGGCCTGTCTGTACAAGATGTACATGCTCGACAATTTATTCAACATTTCTTTCTTTTCTTAACATTTTATTCTGTGAAACATTTTCAGTCATGTACCAGAATGCTTGATGTCGATATAGAATTACATAAAATTTACAGCACAGAAACAGGCCATTCAGCCCAACTGGTCTCTGCCAGTGTTTATGCTCCATCCGAACCTCCTCTATCCTTCTATCCCTTTCTCCTTCATGTGTTTATCTAGCTTCCTCTTACATGCATCGATGCTGTTTGCCTCAAATACTCCTTGTGATAGCGAGTCCCACATTCTATCCACTTTCTGGGTAAAGAAGTTTCTCCTGAATTCTTTATTGGATTTATTAGTGTGACTATCTTATATTAATGGCCCCTACTTTTGGACTCCCCCAAAAGTGGAAACATCTTCTCTACGTCTACCCTATCAAACCCTTCATAATTTTAAAGGCCTCTATCAGGTCACCCCTCAGCCTTCTCTTTTCTAGAGAAAAGAGCCCCAGCCTGTTCAGTCTTTCAGAGATGTAGAATATAGAATGTGTTCAACTGGTAAAGAAGGTTTTATAACACACTTGTGTTACTTCCCGTTTTGCTCACACTGAATCAATGCAGAAGCAACTTTCCTACATTTCAACAACCACCTCAGCTTTGAAAATCAGCCTTGTGTCAGTCACTAGTTTGCAAAATAAATGATACGTTCCACTTTTCAGTATAACATACCCCCACAATGATCACAACCAGGAATTACAAGGGAAATTTTCCAATTTGGCATTCCCAGAAGCTATCAGGAAATTGTGCATTTTCCCTATGTGTAAATTTCTGTCCATTAAAATTAATGGATGGAAATAAGGGGTTTGGACTGTGAAATTTTCGGATATCCCAACACGATGCAGTCTCCCCTTTGATTCCTAACTGATCAACCATTTCTGTGTTAAACCAAAACACTTTTCTTTAAATATCTTGCCAAGAAGCTATTCTTGACATGTGAGCCTACGCAGTGAATCGCCAAGGGCGCTATTTGATCTTGGGAGGCATCGTCAAACCTATTTCACACAATACCACACACTCTTACTTTCAAGCAGCAGTCATGGGATAGCAATCTGGAGCGAGATTCTTGGATGAATTTTCACCTCCCCAGCCCAGAGGAACCACAGACAATTTTAACATTGAGATCAGCCCCCTCAGGACAGACCAGCAATCAAATCAGGGACTTACTGGTCAGTGTGGCTCGGTATTACACCAGCCAAATCCAAAGAGCTGTTCCACTGTATATTGTATGGTTTATTGTTCAGGTGAATGAACCCATATTCTGCTCATAGCGATTTCAATACAGATTGCTGTTTCCCATTCTTCTGAGTTCAGAATGGCCCCATTGTCACTTAATGCCCGATACTATATTGGCCCAAATGAGTGCTTTTATGTTTTGTGGTAAAATAATGACATAGAATTGTATGCCTTATTCTCATGAATCTGTTTTTAATTAATAAAGTAAATTCCAAATAGGAAATTCAGGAGAAACTTCTTTACCCAAAGAGTGGTAAGAATGTGGAACGGGCTACCACAAGAAGTAGTTGAGGCGAATAGCATAGATGCATTTAAGGGGAAGCTAGATAAACACATGAGGGAGAATGGCATACTGATAGGGTTAGATGAAGAGGGAGGAAGGAGGCTCATGTGGAGCATAAATGCCGGCAAAGACTAGTTGAGCTGAATGGCCTGTTCTTGTGCTATAGTTTTGATATAACTCGATTTAATAAAGAACATGGACATAACACGTACTTAGAATCATAGAAAGGTTACAGCACAGAAGGAGGCCATTCGGCCCATCGAGTCCCCACCGGCTCTATGCAAGAGCAATCCAGTTAGTCCCACTCCCCCGCCCTATCCCCGTAGCCCTGCAAATTTTTTACTTTCAAAAGAACCAAAAGTGACTTTAGGAAAAACTTTTTTACGCAGCAAGTGGTTAGGATCTGGAATGCACTGCCCGAGGGGGTGGTGGAGGCAAATTAAATCATGGCCTTCAAAAGGGAACTGGATAAGTACTTGAAACGAAAAAATGTGCAGGGCTACAGGGATAGGGCGGGGAAGTGGGACTAGCTGGATTGCTCATGCATAGAGCCGGCGCGGACTCGATGGGCCAAATGGCCTGCTTCCGTGCTGTAACCTTTCTATGATTCTATGATTTTATAATCAGTGGTCAGGAAAGTGCAAGGACTTGTCCTTTTCAGCCATTGCTTCAGGACACATGAATGTATGATGGGTCTGTGTAAAAACTGGTAATTAAGTGTCTATTGGCTGGAGCGACACTTTAATGAGCATCAGAATTATTAGATTAGTTTCTGCCAGCAGGAGTTTTTAATGAAACACTTTTCATAGGTTACACTGAAATCATTCTCATACTGCAGGACAATTTCGTCTTTTCACGATAGATTTTCTTTCTGAAAGCACTCATCCGTTTGGGAGGTAATCCGGGAGAAAACAGCACTGCTTATTTATCATTTTACCAGCTACACTGTAATGAACCAATTATACCACACATTTTATGTTAAAATCCGCTTGACGTTTTGCATTGACACATTTTATGTCAATGCAAAACGTCAAGTGTGTTTTTGCCCAAATCAAATTTAGACATGTTATGGGGGGGGGGATTTTAACTCCCGGGTTGGGGGGGCGGGGGGAAGCGGCCTCGCGAAGGGCCAGCCTGCCTAGGAGTGACAGCGGAAATCCCATCCAATTTTAACATTGACACATCGCTGCCGACTTCACGACCTAAAGGATCAGGAAGTGGCTGTCGGGCCATTAAAATTGGGTGGCTCGGAGGCCCCCAGCCGGGCCCAGGATGAGTGCGGGAACAGGTGGATTACTGAGGTTTCCGGTCGGTCAGCGGTTTGGGTGGGGCTAGTCCGGGCAGTTGGGGGGCGGGGGGGGCCTACATTTCCCTTATGAGCTCCTCAGGGCCCCACAATGTGGGTAAAATTTTGGAGTCTATTATTAAGGAGACAGTAGCAGAACATTTGGATAAACATAATTTAATAGGACAAAGTCAGCATGGCTTTACGAAGGGGAAGTCATGTCTGACAAATTTGCTTGAGTTCTTTGAGGACATAACGTACAGGGTGGATAAAGGGGAACCAGTGGACGTAGTGTATTTAGACTTCCAGAAGGCATTCGACAAGGTGCCACATAAAAGATAATTGCTCAAGATAAAGAATCACTGGATTGGGGGTAATATTCTGGCATGGGTGGAGGATTGGTTATCTAATAACCAATCCTCCACCCATGCCAGAATAGGGTGCAGAGGAGATTCACCAGGATGTTACCAGGGCTGGAGCGCTTCAGCTATGAAGAGAGACTGGGAAGATTGGGTTTGTTTTCCTTGGAGCAGAGGAGGCTGAGGGGGGACATGATTGAGGTGTACAAAATTATGAGGGGCACAGATAGGATGGATACTAAGGAGCTTTTTCCCTTCGTTGAGGGTTCTATAACAAGGGGACATAGATTCAAGGTAAAAGGCGGGAGGTTTAGAGGGGATTTGAGAAAGAACTTTTTCACCCAGAGGGTGGTTGGAGTCTGGAACTCACTGCCTGAAAGGGTTGTGGAGGCAGGAACCCTCACAACATTCAAGAAGCATTTGGATGAGCACTTGAAATGCCATAGCATACAAGGCTACGGACCAAATGCTGGAATATGGGATTAGAGTAGACAGGGCTGATGGCCGGCGCGGACACGATGGGCCGAAGGGCCTCTATCCGTGCTGTATGACTCTATGACTCTATGACTCTAATAGGAAGCAGAGAGTTGGGATAAATGGTTCATTCTCGGACTGGCAACCAGTGGCCAGTGGAGTTCCGCAGGGGTTGGTGCTGGGTCCCCAACTCTTTACAATCTATATTAACGATTTGGAGGAGGGGACCGAGTGTAACATATCAAAGTTTGCAGATGATACAAAGATGGGAGGGAAAGTAGAGAGTGAGGAGGACATAAAAAACCGACAAGGGGATATAGACAGGCTGGGTGAGTGGGCGGAGATTTGGCAGATGCAATACAATATTGGAAAATGTGAGGTTATGCACTTTGGCAGGAAAAATCAGAGAGCAAGTTATTATCTTAATGGAAAGAAACTGGAAAGTACTGCAAGAAAATCAAACTGGAAAGTAGTGCAAGAAAATCAAAAAGTTAGTATGCAGGTGCAGCAGGTGATCAAGAAGGCCAACGGAATGTTGGCTTTTATTGCTAGGGGGATAGAATATAAAAACAGGGAGGTATTGCTGCAGTTATATAGGGTATTGGTGAGACCGCACCTGGAATACTGCATACAGTTTTGGTGTCCATACTTAAGAAAAGACATACTTGCTCTCGAGGCAGTACAAAGAAGGTTCACTCGGTTAATCCTGGGGATGAGGGGGTGGACATATGAGGAGAGGTTGAGTAGATTGGGACTCTACTCATTGGAGTTCAGAAGAATGAGAGGCGATCTTATTGAAACATATAAGATTGTGAAGGGGCTTGATCGGGTGGATGCGGTAAGGATGTTCCCAAGGATGGGTGAAACTAGAACTAGGGGGCATAATCTTAGAATAAGGGGCTGCTTTTTCAAAACTGAGATGAGGAGAAACTTCTTCACTCAGAGTGTGGTAGGTCTGTGGAATTTGCTGCCCCAGGAAGCTGTGGAGGCTACATCATTAAATAAATTTAAAACAGAAATAGACAGTTTCCTGGAAGTAAAGTGAATTAGGGGTTACGGGGAGCGGGCAGGAAATTGGACATGAATTTAGATTTGAGGTTAGGATCAGATCAGCCATGATCTTATTGAATGGCGGAGCAGGCTCGAGGGGCCAATTGGCCTACTCCTGCTCCTATTTCTTATGTTCTTATTATGTTCTTAAAGGAAATAAATGCACTTACCATGAGGGGCCTCTTCTCCCGGTGATCAGCCAGGAGATATTGTTTGAGATATTGTTTCTTTTCTCAGTTATTGGAGGTGGTCTGGGGATCACTGTGGAAATTCAAGCATAGCTGGGTGATTACCAGCTTTTATATATCCTGCTTTATCTCCTTCTCTAAGAATTCATATTTAATGAGCTGGTATGCAGATATAAATGAAAAAAATACTAAATGGCTGAGGTAAAAGCAGAAGCTACTGGAAATACACAACAAGAAAATGAGAAGACAGGTCATTCCAACAAAGGGTCTGTACCCAAAATGTATTGTCAGTTTTTCTCTTTCAGAAATTGGCAAACTTGCACTTTCTGTTTTGAAGGAATTTGGGAATGATAGAATCCGTAAGGAGACTAACAGGCCCAGGCACGGATGGTTATCAGACGATAGCTGTGTACTAAAGGGGGAACCGAGTAAGCAGACTAAAGGCCGTGGTGGAACAAACATTCCAGGCAGATAGCTCAACTTGAGCGGATTGGACGGGACAGTTGTCCAGAAAGATTCGCCCTATCCCTTTTGAACTAGGGGACGTGCTGTACACATGAAAAGAGTTTCAGCCTATCCCTTTCTGGCTGAGGTGCATGGCATACACGTGAAAGGGAGATAAAGAGTATAAGGATCTGGTGGAATCCAGGAAAGAGAGAGAAGAAGAAGACACCTGTGAAGAAGGAAAGAACCACCACCTCCCAAAACCGGGGACCTGATCTACTCCATAGACCAGGTCATATAAATGCTTCGCTGGTAAACTGTCATTGATATAACAAATAAAGTCCGTTTTATAATAATCTCACTTCCCTGTGATTTATTACTAACCATCGGGTCGGATCAAAGATATACCTTTAAGATCCTACAGTTTTTATCTCACATCTATAGGTGTACGTGTTCATTTTGACATTCAGTGTGTCGTTCAGAATTGCAGAACTTTTAACACAGGTGTTGGAAATTGGATGTTTTGAAGTCCAATCGCTGGATCACTTGGATAGATGCGACTTGCTCATAATTACTTGTCGAGGAGATGAAAAATGTTCACATAGGACAGTGCCATAGCCATTACACCGAGGACGCAATTGTTCTCCAGACACTCGCTGATCATAATAATTTATATGCTGTTTGGTAACAGAGAAAGAAGCTTCTCTGTATTTAAACGTTGATGAATTTCCCTACCAAGCCAACCAGAAAATTAGCCTTGTCCATCGTACTAGCCAACAGTTAGTAACCGACTGTGGAATAGGAGACTCATCCCAGACTGATTTGGCTGCCTGGGACACCATCTAGCCCTACAACCCTCCGAGATCTCTACCTCTTGAGCATCCCCAATTTTAATCGCTGCACCACTGGCAGTCGTGCCTTCAGCTGCCTAGGCTCTAAGCTCTGAAATTCCGTCCCGAAACCTCTCCGCCTCTCTATCTCTCTCCCCTCCTTTAAGACGCTCCTTAAAACCTACCTCTTTGACCAAGCTTTTGGTCACCCGTCCTAATATCTCCTTATGTGGCTCAGTGTCAAATTTTGTTTGATAATCGCTCCTGTGAAGCGCCTTGGGACATTTTACTACATTAAAGGCACTATATAAATGCAAGTTGTTGTTGTTGGACTCCTTACCATTATAGGATTGCTTATTGCACTTCACCAGACCTGATGCCATTGTAGATAGTCGTGTTTTACCAGATCACATCTACAGTAGCACTTCCCTGAGGCACTGAGCTCTCGCAGTGTTCATTGGCGATCAGGCAGCTGACGAGAGCTGGAGGATGAGCCCACCCATATCCTGAGTACCCCAAGGTCGAGGACTATGGGGAGTAATTTCAACCCAACTCCCCGGACGGGAAGCCCACGGGATGCGGTGGAACGCTGGATTTACATCCCGCCCAATATTGACTTTGGTGGAAAGTAAAATTGGGCGAGGCGTAAAACCAGTGTTTCACCCGATCCCGTCAGTTTCCCGGCGGGCGGGTTAGGTTAAAATTGCCCCTTTAGTGTCAACAGAACCCCTCCAAGCCCGATGATACCGGGACAACGAAAAATCTCTCTGCTTCCCAGCCACGCTGATCAGACATCCGCTGGCCAATGAGAACTGATGTTTGTGAAATTTATGTAATGTAGAATAGTAAACTATTTATTTCCTTGCCTTGCAACAACGGTGCAGGAAGTATTTTTGTAGCGAGGAAATTCGGGCGGAAGCCATTTCTGCCCAATTTGCCCCGAGTTTCCTTGCACTTTTCGAGCCTTCCCACCCTCCGAACGCCAAGTCGGCACTGGCCTCATTTGCGTAGGTCACAGGAGAGCTAGTGGCGCCACAGCTGCGAGTTTCCTGGGCTTGCACTGCTTTTGCGCTCTGGGAAGCTGGGCCGAGTTAGACATGGCGCAACAGCTACCCGGATCAGCTGAAACGGGCAGGCCTGAGGAGATCTCCATACAGAAGAGTCTGGAGATCTTTGAACACAGATCTGTGCAGCCGGGAATCGCTTTTTAAAGCGTTTGATTCTTTTTGCCATTCTGCCGACAGATACTTGCGCTTGCTGCTTCTCACAAGGTCAGACCACCGACAGGTTTGTCGAGCACTCCCTGTGGGCATATCGGGGCTAACAGGGTTAAATTATAGACTTAGGCCTGTATTCCCTCGAGTATAGAAGATTAAGGAGTGATCTAATTGAGGTGTTTAAGATGATTAAAGGAATTGAGAGGGTAGATAGAGAGAAACTATTTCCTCTGTTGAAGGATTCCAGAACAAGGGGGCAGAACCTTAAAATTAGAGCTAGGCCGTTCAGGGGTGATGTAAGGAAGCATTTCATCACACAAAGAGTAGTGGAAATCTGGAACTCTCTCCCCCAAAAAGTTGTTGAGGCTGGGGGTCAATTGAAAAGTTCAAAACTGAGATTGCTAGATTTTTGTTAGGCGAGGGTATTAAGGGTTACGGAACCAAGGTGAATAGGTAGTGTTAAGGTACAGATCAACCATGATCTAATTGAACGGTGGAACAGGCTCGAGGGGCTGACTGGCCTACTACTGTTCCTATTTTCTGTACTCTTGTGTGCCATTATCATATGAAGGGGAGCAGCGCCACAGGATGGAGCAAAGGAGATTCAGGCAGCGTTTACTGAGGGAGGCATTACAGCATATGTGATCTCTGGAGTCTTCTCGTCTGTGAAACCTTTGACACCGCAGCCGTACTTCATTCTGCCCCCTAAAGAGGCATTCCCTCAAACCACTACCCATCCTACCACATGACAACACATTGGCCCTCTTTGCCCCTACATGACCACGCCAATCATCATCAACTGACTGAATGATGTCAGCACCGTACAAGTGCACCCTTTCCTCTGTGACTCTAACCGCCATCAATAACAGACCTGCATGTCAATGCACATTCTCTTCCATTACGGTGAATTCCAAGCCCCTCGAGCCTGTTCCGCCGTTCAATTAGATCATGGTTGATCTGTACCTCAACACTACCTACTCACCTTAGTTCCAATCAACCTACTCTCTCCTAACACCATACTCCCTATGGGTTCCTGCGCATGCCCTTTTTCACCTGCTTCTTCCAGGTGCCACTTGAGGGCCAGGATTGAGAGAGGAGGTTGGCTGATGCTGCTTGGTGGCTCTTGGGACTGAGGTGGCCCTTGTCTCATTTTAGTTTGCTTCTTGGCCGCTTGGTGTGGTCTTCCGCATTCCAATAGTGTGGTTGCATGAGTGGTAAATTAAGAGGAGAGATTACACAAACTAGGGTTGTATTCCCTGGAATTTAGAAGATTAAGGGGTGGTTTGATCAAAGTTTTCAAGATATTAAGGGGAACTGATAGGGTGGATGGAGAAAAACTATTTCCGCTGGTTGGGAAGTCTAGGACTAGGAGACATAGCCTGAAAATTAGAACGAGGACTTGCAAGAGTGAAGTTAGGAAAGACGTCTACAGGCAAAGGGTGGTAGAAGTTTGGAACTCTCTTCCGCAAATGGCAGTTGATACTAGCTCAATTGTTAATTTTAAATCTGAGATTGATAGATTTTTGTTAACCAAAGGTATTAAGCGATATGGGGCTAAGGCAGGTATATGGTGTTAGGTCACAGATCAACCATAATCTCATTGAATGGCAGAACAGGCTAAAGAAGCTAAATGGCCTACTCCTGTTCCTCTCTTCCTATGTTCCTCCGTTCCCAGGGCTGCAGGCCTAGACTGTCATGCTGTCCGAGACCGCAGTATCATGTAGCGGTGACTCCTGGGTGGCTTAGTCCTCTTCACAATCATCATCTTCCTCCTCCTGTGCCACCTGTTGCTTTGATGGTTCTACAGGAAGGAAGGGTAGGAGCCATGACTGGCTAAACATCGCCACCATGGGATTAAGGAGATAGAGCAGTGGAACGAAGAGTCTGGCTGAGTGATACTTCCCAGGAATGCCAAGGTGATAGTGTAAATGCTCAGGCTGTAACCTGGCACCAGCAAGATGCTGCCAATCTCGCCATCTCCCACAGCAAGAGCCAAGTGAGTGCCCCCTAACTCCATGGACTTCTTCTTGAAGTGGGTGAGGGGGTTTAAAAGTGGAGATGGTACCTCCGGTGGCCATTGGACACCAATTTGTCCTGCAAGAATATGGATGAATGGGGGTGAGGCTAATAGTTGAGGAGTGTGTGCCAAACGGGAGAGGTGAAGTATGAGATGTAGGGATTTGAGGCTGTTAAAGTGTAGGAAGGGTTTTAGGGTTCTGCATGTGGTAATAATTGCTGTGAGGGGAGCTGGGGAGCCATAATGCAAGATGGTGAGTTAAGCAGAGAGCAGTGTGAAGGGTTGGTTGTGCAAGTGTTTCTTTAAGATGGCGAAGCATGTGTCCAAGGTGAGCAAGGAAGAAAAGGTAGAGATGTCCAGTGGATTATCTTGCCTGCCTCGCGGAAGATGTGGTACTCTTTGTGGCACTGTCCTGGGGGGTGAGGGAGTTGGCACTCAGCGGCAATGGCACCATCCTCCAGGTAGCATGAGTGATATTCCTGGGTGGCTTGCTGGCACCCAGACCCAGGAGTCTGTTCGTCCTGCCTTCAATGCCCCAGGAGGCCTTGGCGGTCTGAATGAGTGAAGTTGGGCATTCTTCTTCTCTGGCTTGGTGCCCCCTGGGTCCTTGAGCGTTCATAATTTGTACAAGTACAATGAAAGTATTGCCAAGACATGCAGTGGAGTTATTAGAGAGTGAAGTGAAACAGCCAAACACTGTTGCTCTCTTACTTGTTTGCCCTCCAGTCCGCTGCTGAAGAATAATTCTAAAGGATGCACAGAAGTTTCCAGGCAGTTTAGCTGCTCACACCCATTTTACACTGGTTTGACGTATTCCTGGAGGCTTCATCACACGACCTCCTGTCTCCCAGTGCCCCGCCTCCACCGATGGTCTGCTAACATGTCCATTCTCACGGTGTACCACCTTCCTAAGCCAATTGAGAAGCCAAAAGCATTTTCTTTACCCGTGTGATGATCCTCAACTTCAAACAGCCCTTTTATCCAACTCCAGTGTTTTTTTAGAACTAATAAGTGAAAGTATTCAAAGAAAATAAAAATAAAAGCACACAATTATTTTAATGTGCCGATGATTTTCCTCCTGGCTGTTTGCTCGCAGCAGTGCCCTGGAGATTAATCTTCAATTCCTGGAGATTCCAGGACAATCCTGGAGAGTTGGCAACCCCACTGTGTATCTGCACATCAAGACCTCTCTGCTCCTCTATTCCATTTAGAATCTCACCATTTAACCGATATTTCATTTCCCTATTCTTAATTCCAAACTTTGCATTTTTTGACCTTGAACTGTATCTGCCCATCGTGCTGGCCTGTCCATGTCCCCCTGCGGTCTTTCACTACCCTCATCATAATCTGCCATACCACCAGCATCATATCATCAACAAATTTCAATATTGTTACTCATAAATCCACACCATTCACATATGTGATAAGTCAGATCAGCCTCAACACAGATCGCAGTGGGAAACCATCTCACATCTTTCCAGTCTGAGAAATTTCCTGTTATCTCTATCCTTTACTTTCTGTCCTTCAACCATCTGTCTATCCGTGCGCCCACATTGCCCTGAATTTCATGGGTCATTATCTTTGCCATCAGGTTTTTATGTGGCACCTTTTCAATTGCCTTTTGAAAATCCATACAAATCCATCTTTATCTATCTTCTCTTTATTTCTTGAAAGGATTTTATCAAGTTGGACAAGCGTAACGGGCCTTTTAGAAATCTATGCTGGTGGTCTCTGATTAACTCCTGTTTCTCTAAGTGTTTAGTAATCCCATCCTATATTATGGACTCTACGTGGGCAGGATTTGACTGGGGGGGGGGAGGGTCGTCCACAGAGGTAATGGTGTTTCCACCGTAATCTCTGTGGAAACACCAGTGATCTCCTGGCTGATCTCCTGAAAGGAGTTACAATGGGGAGATCAGGAAAACCCCCAATGGAGATTCTACCCCATCAACTTTACCAACAGCTCGGACAGGTTTATAATCTCCTGCTTCATCCCCGACAAGCAGTGATCCAAGACAGCCATTGAGGCCCCAAATTCTGGAATTCCCTCCCTAAACCTCTCCACCTCTCTCCTCCTTCTTTAAGAGACTCCTTAAAACCGACCTCTTTGACCAAGCTTTTGGTCACCTGTCTTAATAGCTCCTTATGTGGCTCAGTTTCAATTTTTGTCTGACAACTCCCCTGTGAAGTATGTTGGGAGGTTTTACAATGTTAAAGGTGCTATATAAATGCAAGTTGTTGTTGTAATCTAGGGTAGAAGGAGCAGATGGCAAGGACTACACATTCAGCTGGTCAATCAGGTAGGGTGGTTGGGGGGAGGGTTGAAGACTATAGAAGGATCTGAGAGGAACAAGAGGCCAGTGGAGGGGGGGGGGGGGGAGGTTGGGGGTTGCGAGGATCCATAGCATAGAGTGAGTGGGTGAAGAAAACCATAATGCCTAAACACCGTTGTCCATTATTATTCCCAATTAGTTAAACCCTCGGGCTTTGAAAACTGCAACACTTTGCAGTGAGCCTTGCATATATGTATATATATACCACAGCCCTGCAGAGGATTGACCATCTGCCATTGAATCTGGCAAATGGGGTTGTTAGTAAAACTGAAAAGCCTTGCAGGTACTGGCATCAAACAAGAGACAGTGCGGTTGAATTTCCGTCGAGTTTCTCACCATCTTCCGGCGTAACTTTGGCGGACGATTGGCGGAAACCACAGAGAAGTGGCTGTAAACCCGTTTCTCCGGGCCTTCTGCCGATTTCCCGCTGAAGCAATGAACGGAGATTGGGAGAACCCCTGTGGAAATTCTAGCCCTCAGTGTTTTGTGGGACCCCACTGTATGTAAACCAGATTAATGCTAGAAACAGGAGGCCATGTTTGGATCTTCACTGATTGGGAAAAGTTCAAAATAACGGATGCAGGTGTGAGCCGACTATTAAATCAGGCAGGTGAAAGAGACATTGGGGTAGAAATTGATTTTGGCCAGTAGCACAAAAACGGGCAGTATCGCATTGATGGCCTTTTATACACATTCCCCTCCACACCACCCCCCCGACTGCCTGATCATCAGTCCCATTGATGTCAAGATGATTTTCTACCCCATTAAATATAAGGGTGTTTGCTCAAAACTTTAAGGCCGGGGCCTGTTGTAATTTATATAAATGATGGTGTCAGGCTAAATAAAAGATTGATATTACATGTAAAGATTTAATAAATGTGAATGATGAATGTGTTGCAGTGTATGACTGTCGAATGCTGGTGATCCAACATTACTTCCGACCTGATAAAATGGCACAATGTAATGGCGCTGGGGGGTGATCTTTCATTAAAGAAACCATTTTTATAAAATGCCATTTTTAATGAAAGGCCACCTGCAGCTGCCATTAAATTAAATTAAATGAATTAAACAGTTGCATTAATTAAACAATTCTTTTTGGCAAGCAGGATTTTTCTAATAATTTTCTGTTATTTTATTTGTGTGGGTGGGGGGGTTAAGAGAGAAAAATAAATCAGCCTAATTCATTTCTTCAAACAGGGTTTTTTTTTATCCAATTAGATGGTATGTACTCACAGCTAAGAATGATTGCCTCAGTGACCATCTACACTGGGAATTCTAATTCCTCACTTATTAATCTTCTTATTGATTTCAGAAAGAATGATAGTTGAGGGGAGAATTACAAGACTAATCCAATCCATGAGTTCAGATGATGCCCATTGACTGTGATCATAATCCTTGAGCAGTTTGTTAATATTATCAAAACCCAGGAGCTGATTATAAGGCTGGAAATTACTCCCACCGATGATAGCGGACAGATCTTTAATGACACTCCGCCGTATAAAATAAATAGGCAGAGGAATATCATTAAATTATATTAAGTGTTCACCTGCTGATATCCCCAACTGTAATTTCTACCTACAGGTCTGTAACTCTCTTTGTGAAGTGTTATGTTCCCAGGAAGAAGAACTTGCATTTATATAGCACCTTTCACAACCTCTAGATGTCCCGAAACCCTTTACAGCCAATGAAGTAATTTTTGAAGTGTAGTAACTGTTGTAATGTAGGAAATGTGGCAGCAAGATCCCACAACAGTAATGTGATAATGACCAGATAATCTATTTTAGTGGTGTTGGTTGAGGGATAAATATTGGCCAGGACACCGGGCGGTGGGGGGGGGTGGGGAACTCCCCCTGAGGGCAGACGAGGCCCCGGTTAAACATCTCATCTGAAAGAGGTCACTTCTGACAGTGCAACACTCCCTCAGTACCGCACTGGAGTGTCAGCCTAGATTTTGTGCTCAAGTCTCTGGAGTGGGACTTGAACCCACAACCTTCTGACTCAGTGCTACCAAATGAGCCATGGTTGGCTCTGGGAAGGCCGCATTTATTGCCCGGAGAAGGTGGTGCAACTGGATGGCTTGCTAGACCACCTCAGAGGACATTAATGTCAGAAATTTCCTCGGGGTTTCTCTCGATTGGTTGATGTAACTTCGGCGGAATCCTGGGATAGATTTGTATCCAGGTTTGAAGTTATGGCGACCGATCGGAAAAATCCCTGATGAAATTCCGGGTGTGCGATTCATGAAAGACAAGGTTGGTAGATTTCCTTCCCTGTCGGACCTTGGCAAAACCAGTTGGGCTTTTGTGACGAGCAGCAACTTTTTATGGTCGTTTTTTTTCTCTTGATGCTAGCCCTCAAATTACCAGCAGGGCCCCGATTTTAACTCTGGGCGGGTGGATGGCGAGGTGAGTTGGAAATGAGGCCCAGGCTATTTTAACTCCTTGGCCTCATTTGAATCCCGCTGGCCAACCTCCTGCCCAAAACGGACGGGAAGTCGATGGGGAGTGACAGAAAATCACACGGCCCAGATGCTGCCCGCTGACACAAGGTATGTGGCGGGATTGGCATCTGGGGCTGGCTCTCGTGAAGGAAGGAGAGGTGTCCGCGGCAGAGGAGGCCTAAGCTGTTAATTGTGTGATTTATATCAATGTGTGTTAATTGTATTCAGATGGTGGGTATCAATTGGGGACTCTCTTGTATCCTTTTTATAGGAGAGCTTATGTAGGGTGTGGTGTGTGTACGGGGAATCTCTCTGAATAAAGGCTTGGAAGCAACTAAGGACTGGGCTCTAGTATTCTATTCTTCACCACATGGCTATCCAATTTTAACAAAAGCTGCTCCTGGCCCACAAAGAGAGTTTTTTAAAAAAAACATACCTGTTTGGTCGTCTTCTGGCTCTGGCTCCTCTTCCCACTATCTTCACCGGGTGGGAAAGCTACGGCAGCTTCCCTTGCTCAGGCCAGCAATTAAAATTGCAGTCAGGTCCCCATGATGTCACCGGGACCTGACATGCAAATGTAAAGAAGGACGTCATCGGCTCTGGACGGGTACCCTTGCTGTACATTCAGCAAAACAAGTTAAAAATAAGAACGGTGGGTTTCTGGTGGCTTTCCAGTGGGTAAGTAGCTTGGGCGATTTTAACTGCCCACCTGCCCACTTCCCACCAGGCAGATAGGGATAAAATTGCACCTCCTTCCACCCCTCCCCGCCCCCCCAGATCTATTTAATTCAACCGTAGTGAGGTTTGAACTCATGACCTCTGGGTTGCTAGTTCATTAGCAGGTTAACTATACTTCTGTACTCCTAATGTACAGCAAAGATGCCCATTGGCCTGTTGAACATGCTCCTTCCAGTAAATCATGGGCACTTTCTGTTGTCATGGACTCTCCCAAACTTACTGTAACCAGAGATAACGCTCCAAGAAGAGAAACATTAAAGTTTCTCTCAGATTACTGGCGATGGCTGAATGAAAACTCAAGTATTGTATCTAGATCAGTCGTTTGGCTGTTAAGTCCTAAATTGCTCAGTTGTTTACTTACCTCAGCATTCCTGGGCCTTGGAAAGAAAAAAATCAGCCAGGGTTCCAGTTGTTGATCACTATCCAATGATTTTTAATTGCAAAAAAGGCCTGTGGAGATGCCAGGTGAGAGATGTAGTTTGATTTATCCTCCAATTCATAGAATCATAGGAAGCAATTTTAACCTAACCCGCCCGTTGGGAAACTCATGGGATCAGGTGCAACAGTGGTTTTACACCCCGCCCGATTTTGCTCTCCATGGGTTTCCCACTCGGCGAGTAAGGTTAAAATTACTCTCAGAGAATCATTACAGCGCAGAAGGAGGCCATTCAGCCCATCGTGCCTGTGCCAGCTTTTTGAACAGAGTATCTATTGACACCGCTGTGTGAGCCAATGAGTTGTAGGCGGAGCGGGACTTTCAGCAAACAATCTATTTTACAGCAAACAAAGTTTGTTTACTCAACAAAGAGTAAAGCAAACAAAGTTTATTTAAAAAGAGTCTCTACAACCTACAGCATACAGAACTAATCACCGAAACTACAGCAACTTCTCCCGATAAAAGCAGGGTGATTTCTCCAGCAAAATGCAGTGAGTGGAGGAGGATAGTTACATAATACAAACTATGTGTGTAAAATCAATCCCAGTCACTTATAGCAGTGCCAGCTCCAGGCATGATTGACAGGAAAATTACCCAATCACCTCCAATTTGGCCAGGACTTGTGGTGTCACGATACCCAGCTCCCTTTGAACGAGCTATCCAATTAGTCCCACTAACCCGGTCCTTCTCCATAGCCCTGCAAATATTTCCTTTTCAAGTATATCCAATTGTAACCTTTTTCCCTAAAGAGGAGGCCTTCCAAATGGCTGGGCTGAGATGAGGATCTCACTCTGTATGACGCATTCCCATGCATTTCAAAGGGAAAACTGCCAGCTTATGGGAACGTTTAGATTAAGGCAAGGGGATGATGCATTAATCGTTTGAATCTTAGCTAATGCTGTAACTGGCTCAGCTCTGCATTGGCAAACATAATTATTTTAATTAAAAGTAATATTTACATTTAGTTGATTCACGCTGTGACCCTCAGAAATGAGTGTTCATTAACTGTTTAATAAACAAATGAATTATAGGTAGGTAGTGTAATTGTTGAATAGGTTTTATGTTCTATACAAATTGTTTTTGATGGAATAGAGATGTCACTCAGGAGAACATTGAAAAATAACTGCAGTCAGATTGATTCATGCAGTATTTATCTTTAATGAGAACATCCCATCTTTTCTCCGACTCTTTTCAGCTTGGAGGTATATTGTACTAAGGGTCTTGGTGAAGAAAGCTTATTTCACCAGTTACGTCTTGTCCAATTATCTGAGAGAGAGAACTAAGGCCATGAATTTCCTGGAACTTTTCAACGTAACTACGGCAGCTTGCACCATTTTCTTCCGAGGAAATTGGCGTCGTAATTAAGTTACACCGATTTTACGCCGAACCATCGGTACATGCGAATTTCCTCGACCGTGTGCGACGCTTCCGAGATACGTCCGCTGAAACCCTGCGCCGCTCATTTACATATATCCGTCCCCATGGAAAAGACCAGCTCACATGAGTTTCCTGCATTTCCGCCAGCAATGCACTGTAGATTTACACCCAAAAATTTAGATGCAACACGGCCCGTGAGTCACCTGATATCGGCGCAACTGAAATATCTGGAGTTTAGTCACTATTTTATTCGTGACTTTTTTTGCGTTCATCTAACTGAGACCTGCACTGCACTTAACCAAAGTGCTGTCAGTCTCTGAGCACTCGAAATTCATCGGATCCCCACACCTCTCCCCACCCCCCTCCCCCACCAACGCATTCAGAAGGATTAAGTAGCTGGAATGACCTTCCCAATGGGCATAGCCCCGTTCTGCATAATAATGGCAGAGGCAGAAGAGCAGCAGAGGCAAGAGGTTACAAGAGTGAAGCACCATGGCAGAAGATAGCAGCCCATTCAGTATTACCCCTATTGATGGTGCTGCACTTGTGGTGGTTTAACGTCAGTTTTCCCATTCCAGCGTAAGCAAATAAACTCCACAGGAAATTTGGGCGGAAGTTCCCGTCAGCAAGATCGGCACAGGAACCAATGGAAATTTCAGCATAATTTCTGCGTAATTACAATCCAGTAAATTCCAGGCCTAAATCATTTACTCAAGAATACAGACTCCGGCCTCCATAATTTTGTGCTTATTCTTTAGATTTTCTTTACCAAACGCTCTTCCTTGCCTGAAATGTGGATAGGCTACTAATGTCACCAGTGCTAAACTTGGGGTGTAAATGTACCTTTAGGCCGAGATTTTCAAATTGCCATTATTTGAACCCAATTGTTTGAAATAGATTACTACCGGCATTAAAGTAACGCTGATTGAACAATCTACAACAAGAACAACTTGCATTGATATAGTGCCTTTAACATAGATAAACAACCCAAAACGCTTCACAGAAGAGTAAGCAGACAAAAATGGACACTGAGCCAAAGAAGGAGATATTGGGGCTGAGTTTAAACCCCAAGAATGGGTGGGTTGGGGGCGGATGGGAGTTGAAAATATTTGTTTTTGCAACCGCAAAATTTTCGGACTTTGCACTCCCAGTGGGAAGCTTGTACTTTTAACGGGCCGAAGTTAAACCCGGAAATAAAGCCGGGTTGCGGTCGCGACCCAGAAAACAACTATTTTCAACTCCCACCCGTCCCCAACCCACCCGTTCTTGGGGTTTAAAATCACCCCCATTAAGAGGGGTGACTAAAAGCTTGGTTCGAAGAGATGGATTTTAAGGAGGGTCTTGAAGGAGGAAAGGGAAGTGGAGATGAGGAGAAGTTAAGGGAGGGAATTCTAGAGCTTTTGTTTCTTCCCTGCTGACTGTCCAGCTGGAATTTGACAAATCACTATGTGCGAACCATGTTTTCCCAATCCATGTTGCAGAGTGTTGACATGGCAACCTCAAGTAGTACAGTTCTCCACATTGCAATGCCAACTCATTGGACCATTGGGTCGTACAGTATCAAATCATGAGTGAGAGCTGCGAGTTTTATTCTCAATTATCGAATTATAGAAGAAAAAGATGGAAAAAAACCACCTGGTCCACCAATCTCACCTCATCCTGACATGGTGCAGCCAATAACATTGATCCAAGCTCTCTAATCACACCATCTCCTGGGAAAAGCAAATAAAAACAAAGAGGAGAAAAAAAGAGGCCAAATTAAGAAAAAACAGTAGGAAATCCCTTTCTGACTCCCTAAGGCAATCAAGCAAAACTCCAGGAAATCATGGTAAGCCATAAATCTTTCCAATCCCAGCTAACCCACAATTTAGCACCTAAGACTGGACATGCTCCTTAATCTCAGGAATTTGTCCAGCTCCCTTTTGAAGGGCTGCAAGGAATCCACACGCACCATGTGCTGTAATAATCTGCCCCAGAAGGTGAGAAGCCTATATGGAAAGAAAGGGCTGGAATTATGGGGGTAATTTTAACCTAACCCGCCCAGAAACTGACGCAATCAGATCAGCCAACTGTTTTACCACCGGGCGAGTTCAGTTAAAATTACCCCCACTAGACTTTATCCTAGATGCCTGGTTCTGAAGTTTAAGTGAAATTAAAGTTTCAAAAAGTTTTGTTCAATATGCGAAAGGATTCATCCAGGATATTTGAATTCAAAGATCATAATGGCTGAAGGGAAACTGGGTCCCTGAGTAAGATATGTCATGAGATTACTGTGGGATTTATCCCTTGTTAAAACAAGACTGGGGGACTAATTGGTCTGATTGTCATGATATCTCCTTCCTGGTAAGATAATTTAATAACAGTTGCCATTTTAAGCAACAAATGGCTTTCATGTCAAGCAAATATGGATTCATTAAACACCCCTCCAGATTGACCTGGAGTCTCCACAAATTGAAGATTAATCTCCAGGACATTATTGCAAGCAAACCCGTGAGAAAAAAATCATAGGGTGTATTTTTAAAAAAAATGAATGTTCTTTTTCATTTTCTTTGAACACGTTTTACTTATTAGTTATAAAAATGATGGGAGAAAAGAATGTTTCACTGGGTGGGGCGGTTGGAGGCAGGAGGCCATGTGATGAAAGCTTCAGGAATACGGTCAACCAGTTTGGCATCCCTCGGCTGTCACTCTGCATCAGGAGCACGTGATCAGGGAACCAGATTGACACTTTTAATGGTGTTAAGCTACAGTTGGATAAAGGGAACACTTTAATTGCCACCGGGGGTGTTTTCCTGTGCGAGATTTCTGCTGTATTGTTGTTAATATCTATCTTTTTGGTTCGATGGTCAGCTTTCAGTCTATTAATAAAAATTAGTTCCCCATATTCAGCAATCCAGGTAGGCCGTTCTGGTAAATGTTGTGCAGTTAGTGATGCAAGACATGCAGTATAGCTCCAGTCTAACTTGTGAATGTTGAGCATTGGGTATGACACCATCTGGAGGCAATAACCTTATTCAATTAATTAATTAAATTCAATTAATTAAATAAAAAATCTGGAATTAAAATACCAGTATCAGTAATGATGGCCATGAAACGACCGGATTGTCGTAAAAACCCATCTGGTTCACTAATGTCCTTTAGGGAAGGAAACCTGCCGCCCTTACCCGGTCTGGCCTATATGTGACTCCAGACCCACAGCAATGTGGTTGATTCTTAATTGCCCTCTGAAATGGCCGAGCAAGCCACTCAGTTGTAAAATCTCGCTACGAAAAGTCATAATAAGAATAAAACCGGACGGACCACCCGGCATCGGACCACTAGGCACCGGACACGACAACGGCAAAACACCAAGCCCAGTCGACCCTGCAAGGTCCTCCTTACTAACATCTGGGGACTTGTGCCAAAATTGGGAGAGCTGTCCCACAGACTAGTCAAGCAACAGCCTGACATAGCCATACTCACAGAATCATATCTTTCAGCCAACGTCCCAGACTCTTCCATCACCATCCCTGGGTATGTCCTGTCCCACCGGCAGGACAGACCCACCAGAGGTGGCGGTACAGTGATATACAGTCAGGAGGGAGTGGCCCTGGGAGTCCTCAACATTGACTCTGGACCCCATGAAATCTCATGGCATCAGGTCAAACATGGGCAAGGAAACCTCCTGCTGATTACCACCTACCGTCCTCCCTCAGCTGATGAATCAGTCCTCCTCCATGTTGAACACCACTTGGAGGAAGCACTGAGGGCAGCAAGGGCACAAAATGTACTCTGGGTGGGGGACTTCAATGTCCATCACCAATAGTGGCTTGGTAGCACCACTACTGACCGAGCTGGCCGAGTCCTGAAGGACACAGCTGCCAGACTGGGCCTGCGGCAGGTGGTGAGTGAACCAACACGAGGGAAAAACTTACTTGACCTCGTCCTCACCAATCTACCTGTCGCAAATGCATCTGTCCATGACAGTATTGGTAGGAGTGACCACCGCACAGTACTCGTAGAGATGAAATCCCGTCTTCGCACTGAGGACACCATCCAACGTGTTGTGTGGCACTACCACCGTGCTAAATGGGATAGATTCAGAACAGATCTAGCAGCTCAAAACTGGGCATCCATGAGGCGCTGTGGGCCATCAGCATCAGCAGAATTGTATTCCAGCACAATCTGTAACCTCATGGCCCGGCATATTCCTCACTCTACCATTACCAACAAGCCAGGGGATCAACCCTGGTTCAATGAGGAGTGTAGAAGAGCATGCCAGGAGCAGCACCAGGCGTACCTAAAAATGAGGTGCCAACCTGGTGAAGCTACAACTCAGGACTACATGCATGCTAAACAGCGGAAGCAACATGCTATAGACAGAGCTAAGCGATTCCACAACCAACGGATCAGATCAAAGCTCTGCAGTCCTGCCACATCCAGTCGTGAATGGTGGTGGACAATTAAACACTTAACGGGAGGAGGAGGCTCTGCAAACATCCCCATTCTCAATGATGGCGGAGTCCAGCACGTGAGTGCAAAAGACAAGGCTGAAGCGTTTACAACCATCTTCAGCCAGAAGTGCCGAGTGGATAATCCATCTCAGCCTCCTCCCGATATCCCCACCATCACGGAAGCCAGTCTTCGGCCAATTCGATTCACTCCACGTGATGTCAAGAAACGGCTGAGTGCACTGGATACAGCAAAGGCTATGGGCCCCGACAACATCCCAGCTGTAGTGCTGAAGACTTGTGCTCCAGAACTAGCTGCGCCTCTAGCCAAGCTGTTCCAGTACAGCTACAACACTGGCATCCACCCGACAATGTGGAAAATTGCCCAGGTATGTCCTGTCCACAAAAAGCAGGACAAATCCAATCCGGCCAATTACCGCCCCATCAGTCTACTCTCAATCATCAGCAAAGTGATGGAAGGTGTCGTCGACAGTGCTATCAAGCGGCACTTACTCACCAATAACCTGCTCACCGATGCTCAGTTTGGGTTCCGCCAGGACCACTCGGCTCCAGACCTCATTACAGCCTTGGTCCAAACATGGACAAAAGAGCTGAATTCCAGAGGTGAGGTGAGAGTGACTGCCCTTGACATCAAGGCAGCATTTGACCGAGTGTGGCACCAAGGAGCCCTAGTAAAATTGAAGTCAATGGGAATCAGGGGGAAAACTCTCCAGTGGCTGGAGTCATACCTAGCACAAAGGAAGATGGTAGTGGTTGTTGGAGGCCAAGCATCTCAGCCCCAGGGCATTGCTGCAGGAGTTCCTCAGGGCAGTGTCCTAGGCCCAACCATCTTCAGCTGCTTCATCAATGACCTTCCCTCCATCATAAGGTCAGAAATGGGGATGTTCGCTGATGACTGCACAGTGTTCAGTTCCATTCGCAACCCCTCAGATAATGAAGCAGTCCGAGCCCGCATGCAGCAAGACCTGGACAACATCCAGGCTTGGGCTGATAAGTGGCAAGTAACATTCGCGCCAGATAAGTGCCAGGCAATGACCATCTCCAACAAGAGAGAGTCTAACCACCTCCCCTTGACAGTCAACGGCATTACCATAGCCGAATCCCCCACCATCAACATCCTGGGGGTCACCATTGACCAGAAACTTAACTGGACCAGCCATATAAATACTGTGGCTACGAGAGCAGGTCAGAGGCTGGGTATTCTGCGGCGAGTGACTCTCCTCCTGACTCCCCAAAGCCTTTCCACCATCTACAAGGCACAAGTCAGGAGTGTGATGGAATACTCTCCACTTGCCTGGATGAGTGCAGCTCCAACAACACTCAAGAAGCTCGACACCATCCAAGATAAAGCAGCCCGCTTGATTGGCACCCCATCCACCACCTTAAACATTCACTCCCTTCACCACCGGCGCACTGTGGCTGCAGTGTGCACCATCCACAGGATGCACTGCAGCAACTCGCCAAGGCTTCTTCGACAGCACCTCCCAAACCCGCGACCTCTACCACCTAGTAGGACATGGGCAGCAGGCGCATGGGAACAACACCACCTGCACGTTCCCCTCCAAGTCACACACCATCCCGACTTGGAAATATATCGCCGTTCCTTCATTGTCGCTGGGTCAAAATCCTGGAACTCCCTTCCGAACAGCACTGTGGGAGAACCGTCACCACACGGACTGCAGTGGTTCAAGAAGGCGGCTCACCACCAACTTCTCAAGGGCAATTAGGGATGGGCAATAAATGCCGGCCTTGCCAGCGACGCCCACATCCCGTGAACGAATAAAAAAAAAACACGGAAATTCTTGCTGTCGTGTTTAGTTCTGCAGCTAAGCTCATCTCTAGGTTCCCCTTTGCCCTCCTGCAGTTCCCTGCATTCTTCCCAGTGGACTCTCTCTCTTCTCGCTCCAGGCTTCGTAAAGCTCATCTTTCTTTCTTTTCCACTTTCGATTGTTATGTTAATCCATTTAGAGTCATTTGTGGCTGCATTTAGTGATACCGCTATTCCTGGCCAGAATGGACATGATTGGGTAATTCCCCTGTCAATCACACCTGGATCATTCACTGCTGCAAGTGATTGGGATTAATTTTACGCACATAATTTGTAATATGTGACTATCCTCTACTCACTGCATTTTGCTGGAGAAATCACCTTGGTTTTATCGGGAGAAGTTGCTGTAGTTTCAATCATGAGTTGTGTTTGTGACAGTTCATATAGACTCTTTTTAAATAGACTCTGTAAATAGACTTTGTTTGCTGTAAAATAGACTGTTTGCTGTAGGTCCCGCCCTGTCTCCAACTCTTTAGCTGACACAGTGGTGTGAGCAGACACTCTGGTCATTATTTGCAAGTGTACATTTGCCAGTCTGAGGTACGTAGTTACCCTGAATGCTGCTTAGTTTGTCGTTGAGCGTATTCTATTTGTCCTCCACTGAAGCATTAATAAATAATTTCCTCCAGTCAGTCTGGTTTAGCTGTGCCCTCATATCCTTGTAGTTGGCCTTTTTAAAATGACATACCTGGGTGTTATCCCTAAATGGTATTGGATCCCAAATCATTTCAAACTTAATCATGATACGATCCCTATCACCCAGTACTCTGTATTCTGTCAGTGTCACCATTACTAAATTGAACAAAGAATTGTCTCTCATGGTTTCCCTGATGCACTGGGCTATAAAGCAATCAGACATTACATTTACAAATTTTCACTCTATCGAGCAGATGCAATTTATCACTGTTGAAATCCCCCTTTAATATAACTTTCATGTTTTCAAATATCCTTATCTTCCATATAGTAGGCTATCCTTTTTATTCTGCTTTGACAGTCTGTAGCAAACCCTTGGTGATATGTTTTTTTCATTTTTTCTACATTAGATGCATCCAGCTGGACTAGTTCACCAGAATGTTTTCCCTTTTCTAAAGGATGTAGATAGAGTAGGTAGGAAGAAACTGTTTCCAGAGGCAGGAGGGTCGACAACTAGATTTCAGAGATTTAAGGTAATTGGCAAAAGAACCAGGGTGCAGATGAGAATAATTCTCTTTACGCAGGGAGTTGTTATGATCTGGAATGCATTGCCTGAAAGGGAGGGTGGAAGCAGATTCAATAGTAACTTTCGAAAAGGGGATGGAAAAGGAAAGATTTGCAGGGCTATGGGGAAAGAGCTGGGGAGTGGGATAAATTGGATAGCTCTTTCAAAGAGCTGGCACAGGCACGATGGGCCGAATGGCTTCCATCTGTGCTGTAAGACTCAATGATTCTATCTACGTTGTTTGCCTGACACCGCTGCTTTCACAAGGTTTCCACTGCATGTTGCGTGCTACTAACTGGCGTGACCCTATGTGCATGGGGGTGAGCTGAAGGTTGCAACCAGTGCAGAGTGGCCTTTATTGCAGTTGGGGCCTTTTCTATGCCACATTGCGTTGTGAGAAATGGGGTGCTACATCAGCAAGACAAGATCATGCTCCTCAAGCAGGCTGGTTGGGAATGTGTGAGACTTCACACGGAATGCGAGGAGATGGTCAGCCCGGCCAAACACGACAGTATTTATGACAAGTTAATTGCACCTTTGACCTCATGAGTTGCAAACTGTTGATAAGGAAGTTTCCATATTCAAAGCGTGAGGTAAAAGATCACTTCTGTCCGTTCCTTAACATAAGTTCGACCTGTGGGGACCACCGATTATGGAGAGATAAACGTATGTAAGTTTGCCAATTCAAGATTAACTTTATTAATGAAGCTGACACTGGTTATACATGGAATGGAGTGACAGTGATACAACCTTAACTTGCAGAGTGGCTCTCAGGACCTCAGGGTGATCAGATCCTCAGTTTGAGAGCTGGCCTGAGGCGTCGTCTTCCGTTCCTCCTTTACGGTGTTGGTGTTTTCTAGACGTCCTCTGACATTGTCTCTTCTTCAGAATGCCTTGATTACGGGTTCACCCCTTAGCTTAGATATCATGTCTTCTTTATACCTCATCTCTGCTTTCATGTCTACATCAAACAAGCTCCGATTTAAAAAGGGGATAGATTAAAGTCTTCTGTAGTCATTGTTTTGTCCAATCTGTTCGAGTGGTGTCGATCCACCACAGCCCAGGGTTTGTTGGCACAGTTCCTTCTGATAATGGTCTGGGCCATTGTCGTTGTCGGATGTGGCTTCGACACCTGTTTTGCTTTGAAGTCTCCGCTCCCTGATGTTCCTGATTTTGCTTTGAAATCTCAGCGGTTTCTTGGAAGCTTCTGCACATGGCAGACAAGCAGTCCATCATGCTCTCTGAAGTTACTGAAGGACCAGGAGCCCTTCAACCTTCAATAGTTTTTCCACAACCGGGGTCATTTCGATGATACGGAATGTTAGATGAGTAAAAGATGAGGAGCAGCAAGGTACATTACTCCAGACCTTTAAACAAAACTTATATCAGTGGCTCAAACTGACCAACAATGACAACAACTTGCGTTTATATAGCACCTTTAATGTAGTAAAACATCCCAAGGCACTTCATAGGAGCGTTATCAGGCAAAATTTGACACCAAGGACAGGTGACCAAAAGCTTGGTCAAAGAGATAAGTTTTAAGGAGCTTCTTAAAGGAGGAGAGAGAGGTAGAGAGGCGGAGAGGTTGAGGGAGGGAATTCCAGAGCTTCAGGTCTAGGCAGCTGAAGGCACGGCCGCCAATGGTGGAGCGATTAAAATCGGGGATGGGCAAGAGGCCCCTCTCAGTACTCATGATCATTGGGAAGACAGTGAAAGAAAAAAAGAAACATTTGCATTTATATAGAGCCTTTCACGACCTCAGGACATCCTAAACTTCTTTCAGCCAATCAAGTACTTTTGAAATGTAAGGGTCAATTTTTGGATGGCTGAGTGGGTGCGTTCGTGGCAGGGGGGCTGCTAAAATTGGGGATTCCCGGGCGGGTCCGGAGCCCGGCTCCAACCCGTCCACTTCCGGGTTCCCCAATGACACGCTTAGATGCGCGCGCAGCCCCCGCATGTGGGACTTCCACCGGCAACTAAAGCCAGCGGGATCCCACTTAATCCAATTAATTACATAGTTCAGGTCGTTTGCAGACCTGATTGGGAGGATATTTTAGGAGGGGTGGGATTTTCATCTCAACAGTGCGTGTTTCCTGTACAGGGGGAAACACTCCCAGTTGAAACAGACGTGTTGCAGCCACCAGACAGTGGGAGCTGCAAAGGTCCATTTGAGAGGTGTGGGGGGGAGACCCTCACTCATTGCAGGAGGCCACTCTGTCACTTTGGACAAAGTTTGGCCTGCACCACCCTCCTCCTAACACTAAAATTCACCAACTAGGAATCTCAACTCCGGGGTCCAGACACATTTACCTACCTTGCGGACCCCCTCAAACATACATCTTCCGGATGGGGGCCGCCATAGCTGCAGTCATGACCTCATCGGAGGACGAACAGCATCACCAGCCTCGCCGGCCATGCCGTCCACCTCAGACACGTGGAACTCCACAACACAGTGCTGTGACACATCCACCTGCACAGAAGGAGGGAGGGCAACCACAGAGAGAGATGTGTCGCAGAGGGCACTACCCTCGCCACAGGCTCCACAGACCGAGGCTCAGCTTCCTGGACCTCTCTGAGCAGCAGTGCACACGGAGGCTCAGAGTCACTCGACATGTAGTCGTGGACATCTGCAGCCTCCTTCATGCCGAGCTGCTCCCAGCTTCTTACCTGTCGCTGTCAAAGTCACCACTGCCCTCAACAACTTCTCCTCCGGATCCTTTCATCGTCTGCACAAAAGAGCCCTGCAAATACACCTACACCCACTTTGCAGTGACACAATGGGTGGCATCAGGAGTGGGTCTTCATGGTGATCCTCAGGAAAGGGAATTATTGCACAAACCAGACAAGATTTGCAAAGACGTGGCAGTAGTGGTGATATCAAAATTTAATGTGGTCGGCAGAACAAACAAATCTAAATGAAAAACATGACATTCCATCATACGCCCTTGTGCATCCCCTTTGTGCTCAGAAAACCTCAGTCTTACATTTACAGGAATCCCTACATGGTGCTACTCCTGTGGCTTTAGCAGAGGTAGTGGCAGGTTGCTCTTGTCCATGCCCTGACCGATGAGATGTTTTGTGCGGATGCCCTCTGGGTTTCAGTGCCCGTGAGGGCCCCTTCAAAGGCTGCTCCACCTGCACCTGTGCAGGGGCAGACTCGACCACCTGGAGAGGAGGCAGCATTGTGGGCACTGGGGGGCAACGGGTGAAACGTGGGAGCATTTTGAGTGGCGTCCCCACTTGCATGTCCCCTTTCACCATCATCCCTCTCCTCTCCTCTCCTCATCACTCCTTCCATCCTGCTGGACGACAGTTTGGAGGACTTGTGTGAAGCCTTGGAAGGCAAGTTGTAACATATCAGTCAACCTGTTTAAGGATGATGGTTGAGTGGATGTGAGGAGTGATGCGAGGGCGTTGTGGTGGCAGTGCAGAAAGAGTTGTGTGGTGCTGGTGGTGATGTGGAAGACGGAGTGTGGGAGAATGCGTAAGTATACTCACTTTGGCAGACCTGGTTAGGTCAATAAAGCGCTTCCTGCACTGGACCCAGGTTCGGGTGACATTGCTGCTGCTGACCTCCTCGGCCACCTCGAGCCAGGCCTTCTTGGTGGCAGAGGCAGGCCACTTCCTCCCGTCCGATGGGAAAAACGTCACCTGGAGTGAGGAGGCCTCTGGCCTGCTCCATGCTGCCAAACTGGTTCTATGCTGCAGGAGGAGCATTGGAGGACTGCCCCTTTAAATAGGGGTCCTCATGCTGACAGTCTGTGATGCGGGTGTGCAGTGCGCCCACTGCGCAGGTCTGCAACAGGAAACCTGGAAGCACGCGTAAGTACCTTCAATTAGGCTGCGAGTAACCCACGGGTCCAGTCAACCCCCCCACCCCGCCCACTGCAACCTGCCTCCCTCCTAATATCGGGTCCCCAGTGACTGTTGTAATATCGGGAAATGCAACAACTAATTTTGGTTTGTCGGCCAGGACACCAGGGAGAACTCCCCTGCTCTTCGTATTTGATCCTGAGCTGAGCTTTCGACCCCATATCCTCTCCATCACCAAGACCGCCACTTCCACCTCCGTAACATTGCCCACCTCCTCTCCTGCCTCAGCTCAAGTGCTGCTGAAACCCTCATCCATGCTTTTGCTACCTCTAGATTCAACTATTCCAATGCTCTTCCATCTTCCAAACTGGTTCTTTGCTGCAGGAGGAGCATTGGAGGACTGCCCCTTTAAACAGGGCTCGTCCTGCTGACAGCCTGTGATGCGGGTGCGCAGTGCGCCCGCTGGGCAGGTCTGCAACGGGAAACCCGTACATTTGAGCTCATCCAAAACTCTGCTGCCTGCATCCTAACTCGCACCAACCCATTCACCCTTCACCCCTGTGCTCGCTGACCTACATTGGCTCTCGGTCCGGCAACGCCTCGATTTAAAAATTCTCATCTGTGTTTTCAAATCCCTCCATTGCCTCGCCTCTCCCTATCTCTGTAACCTCCTCCAGCCCTACAACCCTCCGAGATCTCTGTGTTCCTCCAATTCTGGCCTCTTGCACATCCCCGATTTTAATCGTTCCACCACTGGCGGCCGTGCCTTCAACTGCCCAGGCCCTAAGCTCTGGAATTCCCTCCCTAAACCTCTCCACCTCTTTACCCCTCCTCCTTTATGACACTCCTTTAAACCTACCTCTTTGACCAAGCTGTTGGTCATCTGTCCCAATATCTCCTTATGTGGCTCGGTGTCAAATTTTGTCTGGTAACGGTCCTGTGAAACGCTTTGGGACGTTTTACTACGTTAAAGGCGCTATATAAATGCAAGTTGTTGTTGTTGAAATAGTGCCGTGGGATCTTTTACGACCACATGAGAGGGCAGACGGAGCATCGGTTTAACGTCTCATCCGAAAGAGGGCATCTCGGACAGTGCAGCTCTCCCTCGGTACTGCACTGGAATGTTAGCCTGGATTATGCGCTCAAGTCTCTGTAATGGGACTTGAACTCACAACTCAGAGGCGAGAGTGCTACCAACTAATCCACAGCTAACAAGCAGTCTTGGGGTGTCACTTTGGGGGTGAATTTCCTCAGGGGCGTCTCCCGATCCGCTGCCGTAGTTTTGTCGGAAACCCGCGTTCACTGACGTAAAAGGGATTGAGCTCCCAGAGTTACACCAGCAGAGCGGGTGAAGCCCCTGAGGAAGTTTCCTCCCTCACCCATCCCCCATTGCCCTTTATTTAGGCACAATGAAAATCAAGTTTTGTTAAGTTTCATCTGTACGTATTTGTAAATCGAAGACATACGCTGGGCCGAAGTGTATCGCCGCATTGGAAAATAGTCATTCATCCAAAAAAAAATCTGATTATAAATATTCACACAAAAAACAATCACTTGTCATATTATAGAAAAGGGCCGTCAAATCAATCTACAAATTAACGTCTCAATGAACAGGATGATGCCAATACCAATAGAGAACAAGATTTGGACTAATCAAAGTGTTAAAGAATTGAACAAGTAGATAATTGTATCTATCATGGCCGTTTAGCAAATTAAAGAGCTGACTGAGAATTAAACTAAGGCTGTTCTGCTACCTGTACTGCTTTCAGACTGGCACCTATTCAACGCCAGTTAAATTCTAATCATGGAGAGCTAATGGGAGAGCTGGCTTTTTACCAACAGAAAAAGATTAAGGCCTAGAATTTGACGTCGCCGACCCCGTTTTATCGTGCGCTTAACGGGCGCCTAAGCCTCCAATATGGCGGGCAGGAAGCACACGCTCATTACGAACCGGAAGTGCCTATACCTGCCGTATTGGTATAGGCACAAAAACAGGCATCCAGAGCCCACACCTGAAACAAGCGTTAGGGCCTTTGCACATGCCAATAAGGGCCTAACACCCATTTGAGGCCCCCTCTGCATTATTGGTTTGCTCTGAGACAGCCAGTAACGGCTGCATTCAGGAAAACCAGGTCTACATGCGGCCTAACAGGTGGTCCTTAAAGAGACCACTGCAGGTCCCCACCAATAAGGTAAGTTTGTTAAATATACCTATCTGAAGGTGGAGCTGGGGAAGTACAGGAGTGCCTCTCCCAACCCCATATTAAAACCAAGAGCCACTGCTGGCCCTCCCCTCCCATAAATCATGACCTTGACTGCCCCACCCTCCGATCACCACCACCACCACCACCCTCCCTCCAGATCGCCTCCCTCCTGATCACCCTCCTTCCGATCGTCTCCCTTCTAGTTGCTCCTCCCCATTCCAGCCACTCCCCTCTCCCTGTCCCCTTTAAGGACTTACCTGAGGGACGCTGCCGGCGACATAGCGGCCCGATCTTTGATGCCTCTTCTCTGGCAAGCTGCCTGGGGATGTCCATCTGCTCGCCCGTTCGATGCTACTCGGGCCTATCCATTCAGGCTTAGGGTTCATTCCCTGCACCCAGTTTGCGAACGAATTTCTAGGATTAAAAGTTATATTCAAATCGCATACACTGCAGCTGGTCCAAGGTCAAAGTAGTGTGAGACAGTTTTTCAGATCATGGTGACTTCACGCAGAAGTTGTACAGCGCAGTTTTTGTTGATGCAAAGTTCGGCTTTGCAGTGACCCAAATTGTTCAGTATAACTGGCCCGTAAATATGTTCCAATATCAGGGAAAAGCTTGTTAAAAAAAGAAAGAGCACTCAGCCTAATAACTATATGTACAACTTGAAGGTTCAAAGAAGGACTTGCAGAGATCTCTTAACTTGCACAACATTGTAAGAACGGAGGGATTAGCCAATCACATAAGGTAAAGAATGATGGTGACAAGAACTGAGAGTTGTGCACCCGAAGTGCGCTGCTCCTGTTGAGGTCCAGGAATGCTGGTATTTCTGGTTCCATGGCCCGGGGGCATCTTCAGGTTGCCAACCCTCCAGGATTGCCCTGGAATCTCCAGGAATTGAAGATTAATCTCCAGGACACTTGCGAGCAACCCTGGGAGAAAAACCATAGGGGCAATAGACAAAATTGTGTTTTTTTTTCATTTTCTTTGAACACTTTAATTTATTAATTATAAAAATATTGGAGAGGGGGGAGAAAGGGCTGTTTCACCAACAGTCAAGACTAATCCAATTGGGTAAAAAAGAGTTTGGTCGCTTTCCAATTGGCTGTGGGAAGGCAGTGCACCCAGAGAATGGACCAATGGGGGGAGTGTGGGGGCGGGGTGGTTCAAAGTGGGAGGTCATGTGATGAAACCTCCAGGAATACACCCAACCAGAGTTGGTAACCTGAGGGCATCCCCTGGTGCAGGTCTTCTGCTTTGAAGGAGAATGTTTGAGTGCAGCAGATCTCAGGTCTGCAGCTGTGTGTTGGGCCTCCCGGTTTTTGATCTCTTTGTGGCTGTGAACAGTGAGAGAGGGATACGGGCAGGTAGGTAGATTTTTTTTAAAAAACAGATATTGTGCAGGCAGGTCTTTGAAACAGAAAGTTGCGAGCAGAATAAGGCTGCATAAAGGTTTAGATGCATTTAAGGAGAAGATAGATAAGTACATGAAGGAAAAAGGAATAGAAGGGATCTGGGGGTCCTAGTGCAAGAAAATCAAAAAGTTGGTATGCAGGTGCAGCAGGTGATCAAGAAAGCCAACGGAATGTTGGCTTTTATTGCTAGGGGGATAGAATATAAAAACAAGGAGGTATTGCTGCAGTTATATAAGGTATTGGTGAGACCGCACCTGGAATACTGCATACAGTTTTGGTCTCCATACTTAAGAAAAGACATACTTGCTCTCGAGGCAGTACAAAGAAGGTTCACTCGGTTAATCCCGGGGATGAGGGGGCGGACATATGAGGAGAGGTTGAGTAGATTGGGACTCTACTCATTGGAGTTCAGAAGAATGAGAGGCGATCTTATTGAAACATATAAGATTGTGAAGGGTCTTGATCAGGTGGATGCAGTAAGGATGTTCCCAAAGATGGGTGAAACTAGAACTAGGGGGCATAATCTTAGAATAAGGGGCTGCTCTTTCAAAACTGAGATGAGGAGAAACTTCTTCACTCAGAGGGTGGTAGGTCTGTGGAATTTGCTGCCCCAGGAAGCTGTGGAAGCTACATCATTAGATAAATTTAAAACAGAAATAGACAGTTTCCTAGAAGTAAAGGGAATTAGGGGTTATGGGGAGCGGGCAGGAAATTGGACATGAAGCTGAGTTTGGATCGGTCAATGCCCTGTGGGTGGCGGAGAGGGCCCAGGGGCTATGTGGCCGGGTCCTGCTCCGACTTCTTGTGTTCTTTAGATTTGTGGTTGGGATCAGATCAGCCATGATCTTATTGAATGGCGGAGCAGGCTCGAGGGGCCGATTGGCCTACTCCTGCTCCAATTTCTTATGTTCTTATGTTCTTATGATATGCTGATAGGGTGAGATGAAATAGGGTGGGAGGAGGCTTGCGTGGAGCATAAACACCGGCATAGACCAGTTGGGCTGAATGGCCTGTTTCTGTGCTGGAAATACTATGTAATATACAATGTAAAGTAATGCAGTGGAGATATTCTGTTTAAGTCAAGTAAGAAACCCCATGATGTGGAGAAGTGTGGTCAGTTCTTTATTTTGTATTATTATGCAAATTAATTGAATTAAGTGTGGACTTTCACTGAGTCAAAAAGATTGGAAATGTTGGAGGATAGTCAGGAGCCATCTTGTAAGATGGCCCACTGATGTGGGCTAACGTGGTGTGTTCTTTATTTTGTATTATTATGCAAAGCTAAGTTGTACGGGATGAAGTGAGTGAGTCTGGTCATAATCGCTATTATGTATAGTCACCTTACTGTGAAATAAAGACACTTGTCGATTTTGTATCAAATCTTGTCTGAGTGCTTGCTCAGTCCACCTTCAGAGAGATCAAAGAGATACATGTGTGAAAGTCATGAATATCCAGTCCAGATCACAAGGGGATACCACAGACATGCCCCTGGGTTACGCTATTGTACAAGTGGTTATAGGGCAGTGTGAGTCAACTCCTGTAAAACTAAAAGGCTCAGACCGCTTACAGGAGTGACTGAACCCGGGACGTATCTAGGACAGATCCGAATCTGTAACAAAGGGTAAAGTTTATGAGCGGGCGGTCTCACTGGGAACACAAATTGGGAAGCTGCAGGCTTGCTCCCCACGATTTATTTGTCCTCAAGTGCGCCGTCCAACTTCCCGGTTATGCACTCCCACCGATGAGCGGCTTCATGCAAGCAGCACATAGTCATTAAATGTACCCTCTATTGTCAGGCAGTGGTAAGGGTAGCAAAAGATGTTCGCTGTCGGCAATCTCTCCAGAATCTCGTAGGCCAATTCTGCTGCACTTTTTTTTGCATCAATGGGAAATGTGCAGTGTAACTCAGGCGTGAGGTCGCTGAACTGACAGCACTTGGTGTTGTAGCAAGCAGGTGTGAAGCCACTTCACGGAGATCATTTCACACCCATTGGCTTCACATTGGTGTCATGTGCAGTTTGAAAGAGTCCCCAGGCAGTCCGTTCATTTTAAATCATTTTTTATGTTAGCGGACAGCTGACATGGGTCTCTCAACTCTGCACCTCTCAAGTCAGTGCTTGTTGCATTACTGAGCTCTTACAATGCAACATATTGCTGTAAATGTGGGCGAAGTAACTCATGAACAACAATGAGGGCAACTGTGATCTTGGAAGAGTTCTCTGGCTCCCCTGTGAAGTCCCAATTCCTGACAAAGGAACAAAATAAAGGAGAAAATGTAGCTGAAACACAACTAAATTTAATTTGGGTTACCAGAAGTGTTAAATGAGCTCAACTGGTCAAATTATAGCAAAACAGGAGGATATAAATTAGCTAAATCACAGAGATTTTCCAATTACTATAGACTGACTAGACTACATAGGAAACAAAAGAGATTAGTTGATTAGATACAGGTAAACTGCAATCAAGCCTCCATTGATGCATGGTAAACAGAAAGCAAACAATACAATTATTCTTAATAATTAAATGGAAAGCAAGCCACAGATTAGACGTTTAACCATTAAATTACTAATGGGAAACCTGACAAATGTAGTCTAAGGTATTAGCCTTGTCTCGGTTGCAGCACTCTCACCTCTGAAGGTTGAAGGTTCAAGTCCTACTCCAGTGAACATATAATCCAGACTGACACTTCAGTATAGTACAGAGGGAGCACTACAATGTTGGAGGTGCTGTCTTTTGGATAAGGCATTAAACTGAGGGCCTGTCTGCCCTCTCAGGTGGATGTAAAATATCCCATGACACTATTTGAAGAGGAGCAGGGGAGTTCTCCCTGGTGTCCTGGCCAATATTTATCCCTCAGCCAGCATCACTAAAACAGATTAATCTGGTTGTTTATCTCATTGCTGTTTGTGGGAGCTTGCTGTGCACAAATCGGCTGCCCCGTTTCCTACATTACAACACTTCAAAAGTACTTCATTGGCTGTAAAGTGTTTTGGGACGTCCTGAGGTTATGAAAGTCGCAAGTCTTTCTTTTATTTTTTAATATTCAAAAGTATAATATAGTGATTGCTTTCCATGAAGCCTCTCCTCTTTCGATGTCCTGGGTTGAAATTCAACCATGCTCCTTGTATTAGCCGCTTAACTTGTGACTGCATCCAGTGGGACGAATGTGAAAAGGATGAACAAACATACTTTTGACAGTACCATTTAAAGTCTAGAGCCGTATTTAAAGCATAGTCTCACGATTAAAAGCTTTTGAACATTAGATTTCACCAAGGGAGCCATTCGTTGTGAGACATTAAAATGTCGATTGTGAGCACTGGGATTTCATTTGAAGATTTCTGACAGTTTACGATAAGTTCTTTCAAGAGGTTTGATCATCTGTAGATTCACGGAGAAGAGCCACTGGAACAGCCTGTACTACGAAACCACAACCTTCCCCAACTAGACAGAAACAGTTCTCTGTTTAAAACGGACTTGCAAAATGATCTTTTAAAGAGCAGTTTTAACAGCAAAACTACTTTTAGATCAATTTATTACAATCAAAGTAAAACCTGACTGACATGATTGGTGATGCAGCAATGTCACTAAACACATAATTAGAAGAAAGGAGGCCATTCGGCCCATCGAGTCCATGCCACTTGAAGAATAATAATTGTAGAAGAATAAGAAAGACTTGCATTTATATCGGGCTTGTCACGACCTCAGGACATCCCAAAGTACTTTTAAAGCGTAGTCGCTGTTGAGTGACATGAGGCATCACACCATGACCTGAATTTTCAGGGCTCCCGCACGGTGGAGATGGGACGTTGGCAACCTGGTAAGTGACACGTAAGAACTGCCCAGTTGCCACCGGAACAGTGGGCGTTGCCATTTTGCTGGGGTCCTCCCGCATAGGCTGCTCAAGCAGGCCCTTGAAGAGGGTTGCCAACCCTCCAGGATTGTCCTGGAGTCTCCAGGAATCGAAAATTAATCTCCAGGACACGAGTAACACCCGGGAGAAAAAATTGTCAGGGCGTTCAAAGAAATTGTGTTTTTTTTCTCATTTATTAATTATAAAAATATTGGAGTTGGGGGGGGGAAAGGGTTGTTTGACATGACAGTCAAGAATCATCCAATTGGGTAATGAAGAGTTTGTTCACTTTCCAATTAATGTGGAAAGGCGGTGTCCCATGAGGGTGGACTGTCGGGCGGGAAGGTGGGGGTGTGGGCGTTGGAGGCGGGAGGTCATGTAATGAAACCTCCAGGAATACATCCAACTAGAGTTGGCAACCCTACACTTGAAGATGGCGCCCAGCTGATTGAAAGATTTAACTCGGGGTCTTATGATGTCAGATGTTTGTGGTTCTATTAAACATACACAATTTTATTCATAAAAATAAATTAGGAAGTTAGGAGTAAGCAGTGAAGGCAGGCAGAACTATTTTTTTTGAATCCAGAAGCAATTTTGTAGAAACCAATATAAATACATTCAAAGGACAATTGGGTCTATTCCTGGAGAGAGAGGATTGAGCAATATGCCGAGGACATCGGGAATTCCTTATTTTGTGAGATTCTTGGACACTGGACAAATAATCAAGCAAAGAAAGTCACCCTCACTCATGGTAGTTTTGTTAATCAAAAGTAATTATTTAATGATATCATTCGTATGAGCATTCATGAAGCAAAATCAAACCATACATACGACTTTCCTCGATAAAATCCCGTTATACACTTAATAATTTGCAATGTTATTATGTAATGACTTAACAATTCATACACACGTCAGGCAAACCATTAATACATATACAACCTTTAAACCAAGGATTTTGCTCATCGGGCCTGAAGGTTGATCAGCTCTTCAGTACTCGATGTCCTCTTCCTTTCGTGTGATGTTCAACTGCAGTGTGCGTTCTTTGTGACTGCCGGGTGGTGAAGAAGAGACCGTTCTTCTCTCAAAGTCTTTTTATATATTTTTTACCAACAGGACATTGGATTGGGGAGGGTCATTCTTTTTGTCCAATCGCTCCCTGTTGCTATGCCGCAATCATTAACATACTTCAATGATTGACAGATTAGGCTTTGATCATGTGACCGGAGACTCTTTTGATGTGGAAAAGACTACGTGCTCAAACGATGGGTTGTAAAAGGCTCCTTTACTGTCTCTGTTTATGGCCTTTCATGCAGAGATAGCCCCTTACATTTCTATGCCCAGACATTCTTAATGGTCCTGACGTCTCTAATTTTGATTGCTTCATTGGCTTCAAATCCATTCCTTATACCATTTGACCATATGCTGGATGCAATACCACTTGAGGTTTCACAATTCCCAGCTTTTTGAACAGACTACCAGATAGGAATGAAAGGGCCAATGTCTTTTCACACCTCTCATTGCTTTCCTGATCCAAAGCCTTTGATATATGCCTTTTCTTACATTACACCCTGCTGTGTTGAAAGCTTGAGCTTCCAAAAGCCTATGTATTTAGAAAGCCTGACAATGCTTTAAGCTCAATATTATCCATCTAGCTTATATATTTAATAATCTGGATATCTATCCGCAGTACAATGACTTTGATCCCGAAACTCAGACTTCTCCAATGCCATCAGCATCATTGAGGGAACACACTTTACCACATTACTGTGTTTGCAGGTTTTCAAATGTTTTTGTTTAAAAGGGATACAGTTAGCCTTTTCCTTCAAATGTCTTTTGTTAAAGGAGTTTTGAACCCCACAAGGAGATGATTTATCAAAGAGATGGGTCTATCGGGCTTAATTGTTTTTTTCTTGTTCCGAAAAACGCTCATGTTCTCACAATCTTTCCCAAACAAATTGAACTGAAAGCACTGTAATGGCTGATCTCATCATAAGATTTCAACGAGATGATAAGCAGTAAAGCAATTATCTAAACTTGTAATCAAGTTTAAAACTAAAGCCAAAGCTAAATTGGCTTTGTAGATCACAGATTATCATTATCTGCTATTAAATAAATAAATAAATTCATTAGCAATGTGAAATCAAGCAAAATTAAATCACAAGATTAAAGTAATGCACTCAGTAGAAAACAGCCTTCAAAGGATGGTGTTAGATCTACCTACTGCAACGCTGTAAATTGGAGTAATTAGAGAGTAGTTATAATTGCACACATGGGACATTTCCTTTTCTGTTGAACTGTTTAAGGCAGTGACTAGCTGAACCATACTAACTAAGATGATCCCCCGGTTCGCTCCCTTGTCTACCATGCCAACATTGGCTATCTTTGATTGCTAACATGCCCCATGCCAGCCATTGGTGTTTGAACCCATGTGTCAGCTTGCCAGAGCTTCACAAGAAAAATCAACTTTCTTCACTGGGATTGGAGGTTATCAGTGTCAACCAATTAGGTATGATGTGGAGATGCCGGTGATGGACTGGGGTGGACAAATGTAAGGAATCTTACAACACCAGGTTATAGTCCAACAGTTTTATTTGAAAATCACAAGCTTTCGGAGGCTTTCTCCTTCGTCAGGCACCTGACGAAGGAGAAAGCCTCCGAAAGCTTGTGATTTTCAAATAAAACTGTTGGACTATAACCTGGTGTTGTAAGATTCCTTACGTTTAACCAATTAGGTAATCTGGGAAGCCAGATTGTAGGCTGTCAGGACCAATCGGATCGGTTGCAGGACAGGACGGGAGGCTGTTGGAACCAATCAGTTGGCGTGTGCCTGAGCTGGCTTTAAGTTCAACATCCTGTCCAATACCAAGACCACTTCCACCACCCCAACATTGCCTCCACTCCACTCCACTCCACTCCACTCCTCCTCAGCCCTATAACATTGTAATTGCCTCTGTCACCTTGACATTCGACTAATCCAGGTCCCTCCTTACTGATCTCCTATCCTCCACTCTCTATAAAGCCCAACTTATCTAAAATTCTGCTGCACGTAGCTTGTCCCACACTACATCCCACTTGCCCATTACAAGGTAGTTTTACATTCAGGATTACGGTAGGCTATATCAGAAAATGCAGTGGGAAAATTTCCATGGGGTTCTCCCAATCTACTGCCACAACTTCGGTGGAGGATTGGCGTAAACCCTGGAGATGGGGTGTAAACAGACACTTATACCATTTCTCTAGGACTACTGCTGAACTACTCCCAGAGTTGCAGCAGTAGATCCAGAAATACCAGGCACAGTTGTCAAAGTCCAACATTTTCCGATGCAATTTCAATCCCCTTGGAAATTAAACCTCACACCTTCAGCACTCACGGCCCCTTCAGTAATTTCTAATTCCATTATGGCTGCAAACAACACTTTTGTGTACTGCAATAAAAGTAATCAAAGTCCTAAGGGACTACCTGCATTTTCAGTGGTGATATACCTGTGCCTCGCTATGCTTTCAGTCTAACTACTTGACTTCAAGTTCACTGTTCACTGTTTTTGAGCTGTCAGCTTTTTGGGCTACTGTTTCACCTGTTTTAAAGCTGTTTCTCAGCTTTTGCTAGTTTTTCAGGTTGGAATGTGTGAGAATGACCACTTGGCCAAAGCACTGGAACTAGTGCCTGTGGATCCATCCCCCAGAAAAGGACCAGTGGCTGTGAATCTATCCCTCAGAAAGGGTCCAATGCCTGTCGACCCATCTCCCAGCAAGGGACTAGCGCCTGTCGAGCCACCTCCCAGCAAGGGACTAGTGCCTGTCGAACCACCTCCCAGCAAGGAAGGGACTGGCACCTGTCGAACCACCTCCCAGCAAGGGACCGGTGCCTGTCGAACCACCTCCCAGCAAGGGACCGGTGCCTGTCGAACCACCTCCCAGCAAGGGACTAGTGCCTGTCGAACCACCTCCCAGCAAGGGGCTAGTGCCTGTCGAACCACCTCCCAGCAAGGGACCGGTGCCTGTCGAACCGCCTCCCAGCAAGGGACTAGTGCCTGTCGAACCACCTCCCAGCAAGGGACCGGTGCCTGTCGAACCGCCTCCCAGCAAGGGACTAGTGCCTGTCGAACCGCCTCCCAGCAAGGGACTAGTGCCTGTCGAACCACCTCCCAGCAAGGGACTAGTGCCTGTCGAACCACCTCCCAGCAAGGGACTAGTGCCTGTCGAACCACCTCCCAGCAAGGGACTGGCACCTGTCGAACCACCTCCCAGCAAGGGACCGGTGCCTGTCGAACCACCTCCCAGCAAGGGACTAGTGCCTGTCGAACCACCTCCCAGCAAGGGGCTAGTGCCTGTCGAACCACCTCCCAGCAAGGGACTGGCGCCTGTCGAACCACCTCCCAGCAAGGGACTAGTGCCTGTCGAACCATCTCCCAGCAAGGGACTGGTGCCTGTCGAACCACTTCCCAGCAAGGGACCAGTGCCTGTCGAACCACCTCCCAGCAAGGGACCGGTGCCTGTCGAACCGCCTCCCAGCAAGGGACTAGTGCCTGTCGAACCACCTCCCAGCAAGGGACTGGTGCCTGTCGAACCACCTCCCAGCAAGGGACTGGTGCCTGTCGAACCACCTCCCAGCAAGGGACCGGTGCCTGTCGAACCACCTCCCAGCAAGGGACTAGTGCCTGTCGAACCACCTCCCAGCAAGGGACTAGTGCCTGTCGAACCACCTCCCAGCAAGGGGCTAGTGCCTGTCGAACCACCTCCCAGCAAGGGACTGGCGCCTGTCGAACCACCTCCCAGCAAGGGACTAGTGCCTGTCGAACCATCTCCCAGCAAGGGGCTAGTGCCTGTCGAACCACCTCCCAGCAAGGGACCGGCGCCTGTCGAACCACCTCCCAGCAAGGGACTAGTGCCTGTCGAACCATCTCCCAGCAAGGGACTGGTGCCTGTCGAACCACCTCCCAGCAAGGGACCGGTGCCTGTCGAACCACCTCCCAGCAAGGGACCGGTGCCTGTCGAACCACCTCCCAGCAAGGGACTAGTGCCTGTCGAACCACCTCCCAGGAAGGGACTGGCACCTGTCGAACCACCTCCCAGCAAGGAAGGGACTGGCGCCTGTCGACCCATCTCCCAGCAAGGGACCGGTGCCTGTCGAACCACCTCCCAGCAAGGGACTAGTGCCTGTCGAACCACCTCCCAGGAAGGGACTGGCACCTGTCGAACCACCTCCCAGCAAGGAAGGGACTGGCGCCTGTCGACCCATCTCCCAGCAAGGGACTAGTGCCTGTAGACCCACCTCCCAGCAAGGGGCTAGTGCCTGTCGAACCACCTCCCAGCAAGGGGCTAGTGCCTGTCGAACCACCTCCCAGCAAGGGGCTAGTTCCTGTCGAACCACCTCCCAGCAAGGGGCTAGTTCCTGTCGAACCACCTCCCAGCAAGGGGCTAGTGCCTGTCGAACCACCTCCCAGCAAGGGACTAGTGCCTGTCGAACCACCTCCCAGCAAGGAAGGGACTGGCGCCTGTCGAACCACCTCCCAGGAAGAGATTAGTGCCTGTAGGACCGCCTCCCAGCAGGAGGCTAGTTCCTGTAGAACCATTCCTCACTAAAGGACTAGTGCCTGTGGAACCATTCCTCAGGAAGGGACCAGTGCCTGTGGAACCATTCCTCAGGAAGGGACCAGTGCCTGTGGAACCATTCCTCAGGAAGGGACCAGTGCCTGTGGAACCATTCCTCAGGAAGGGACCAGTGCCTGTGGAACCATTCCTCACGAAGGGACCAGTGCCTGTAGAACCATTCCTCACTAAAGGACTAGTGCCTGTGGAACCATTCCTCAGGAAGGGACCAGTGCCTGTGGAACCATTCCTCAGGAAGGGACCAGTGCCTGTGGAACTATTCCTCAGGAAGGGACCAGTGCCTGTGGAACCATTCCTCAGGAAGGGACCAGTGCCTGTGGAACCATTCCTCACCGAAAGGACCAGTGCCTGTGGAACCATTCCTCACCGAAGGGACCAGTGCCTGTGGAACCATTCCTCACCGAAGGGACCAGTGCCTGTGGAACCATTCCTCACCGAAGGGACCAGTGCCTGTGGAACCATTCCTCACCGAAGGGACCAGTGCCTGTGGAACCATTCCTCACCGAAGGGACCAGTGCCTGTGGAACCATTCCTCACCGAAGGGACCAGTGCCTGTGGAACCATTCCTCACCGAAGGGACCAGTGCCTCTGGAACCATCCCCCAGTACGGAACCAGCAGCCATGGAGCCACCCCCCTTATTAATCACTATTTGTGAAATAATTGTTTCCTAAGTTGAAGTTAATTTAGTCATACCGAAGAAAGCGGGGACATTGAATAACTGAGGCATGTGGTGGGTAAGCAGTTATGTACCTTTGTAGGGAAGGGGGTTTGAACAGGATAATCTCTCTGAAGAAATGAATGAGGAGTTGGAGAATAAATAATGCTGGTTTTATTTTGATGGTCTGCCTGTTTACAGCCAAACATATTGACAAGCCAAAGGCACAGCAAAGTATTTAAATTATATATAAATGGAGAAAGGAATTATACATGAAGGATGGTGCATGAAAATAATGCTAACGGTCTTAAGTAATTTACTGGAAGTAAGCTAAAGGAAGGCAGAGAGATAGGAGTTCCTATTATGGGTGAGTCAAAAGCGATAATGGCATTGGAACCATTTGTAATTTTATGATGATATTGGACATTTAACTGATAAAAGGGACAATGTTACAGAATTGTGGATAGTATAGCAATAAAGGGCTGAAAATAAAGCAAACTATTACAATAATCAAGAGATTGAATTGGTAAGAAAGTGTTTCCAGACTTGGAGAAAGCTTTACAGGCGACCTGTGGAGAATGAAGGTACAGATGTAACTGGTGAGATGTGACTGAACTGAGGAAGCAGAACATGGGCTGTTTAAAAGGCAATAAAAACAACAAGGGGGAATTATTAGATGCTTAAAGACCGCCGCCAAAAGAGCATGTTAATTAACTTATTGCCATGTCCTCACTTTGTTCAGACATCAAGCTCTTCCCATTCTAGAGTAGAATAGCTCAAATTACCCCAACCCCTAACCATACTTTCACACTTGTTTTGCTCCAAATAATTGCTAATCACTTTGCTTCTTTTTCCCCAAGAGTCGAGGCTAGGTTCCTGTAACTACTATCTTGCTCCACTTATCAAAATCTCCACCCAATTTGTTTCCCTTAACTTACACTTGCTGCAATTTATAGAATTATAAAGAAGGAAAGAACTTGCATTTATTTAGTACCTTTCATGGCTTCAGGACATCTCAAAGTGTTTTACAGCCAATGAAGTATTTTTTTGAAGAGTGGTCACTGTTATAATGTAGGAAACGCAGCAGCCAATTTGCGCACAGCAAGGTCCCACAAACAGCAATGAGATAATGACCAGATAATCTGTGTTTCTGTGATGTTGGTTTGAGGGATAAATATTGGCCAGGACACCGGGGAGAATTCCCCTTCACTTCTTCGAATAGTGCCATGGGATCTTTTACATCCACCTGAGAGGGCAGACGGGGCCTCGGTTTAACATCTCATCCGAAAGACCAACAGTCCAGCACTCCCTCAGTACTGCACTGTGGTGAAATTAGAGCACCGAAAAAAGCCGTTCAGCCCCTAATGCCTGTGCCAGTGCTAGCTTGTCAACTGGACCTATCTGCACTAATCACATTTCATTTATCCAGTTCCCCATTAAATGATGTTATAGTCTCTGCCTCAATCACCACTTGTAAGTAAACATTTTAGGGGCTTTTTTCTCTAGAAAAGTGAAGGCTGAGGGGTGATCCAATGGAGGTATTTAATATTATGAGGTGAATTGATATGGTCGATGTAGAGAAAATGTTTCCACTTGCGGAGGAGATGAGAACTAGGGGTCATAAATATAAGATAGTCACTAATAAATCCAACAGGGAATTCAGGAGAAACTTCTTCACCATAGAGTGGTTAGTATGTGGAATGCTCTACCACATGGAGTAGTTTATGCATTTAAGGGGAAGCTAGATCTAAGTACATGAGGGAGAAAGGGATAGAAGGATATATTGATAGGGTGAGATGAAATAAGGTGGGAGGAGGCTCGTGTGGAGCATAAACACCAGCATAGACCAGTTGGGCCGAATGGCCTGTGTGCTGTGCTGTGTAATTCTATGTAATTTCCCAGGGTCCACGCCTTAGCACACTGCGTTGCTTGGGCACAGCAAATATCGGAAAATTGGGCAGGTCAGAGTGCACGCCCGATTTTTCTTTATTTACATGAACGGAAGAAACATTGGTCGGGTTTGTTTACAGGCGTGCGTTCTAACCCACCCAGTTTTCTGATATTTGCTACCCGCAGTGAGCACAGACCCAAGAAAATCCCCCCTCCTGAAGTTGTAATCACCCTCAATGTGAAAACATTTCTTCTAACTTCCCACTTTGTTCCTCTAGTGTGAAATCTGAGCCCAGTCTAAATATAGGATAGGTAAATTGAAATAACATGAATTGAAAGCAACATCACAAATAACTGCGATACAGACAAGTCTCTGGAAGAACCGAATGGGTTAGGCAATCTACATGTCGTGATAAGGATGAGGTTATCGGTGGGTTTCATTTGCGAGTGATAAACTCCAAGCGAAAAGCCAATAATTGGATAATTTTGATCTGCATGATATTTCATTCTACTTTTATCCTATTTATTGTCATAAGTAAACATTTGCAATTTTATTCATGCCATTTATATCACAATGTATTTTTCTTAGGTATTATAATTGCTGAATTAAGAGCACTCTGAAACTTCTGTCACCTGTTCTCAGCTTGTAAAATGAGCTGATTTCCAAGAAATGTAAGGCTGATGTTAAGAACGTGAATGTGGTAAGGAAAAGTGCGATTGAAGCAAACTTTCTAGCTGTTTGCACTGTATCTCACGTTTTTTACATCTTCTTTGCTCAAATGAAACATGACTGGGTGTGCAATATAGTGGAGGCCAACTCCCGATCTACCATACTAGTCCCCAGCTTATCATTCTGAAATAAAGACAGCAGTCCTGACTCTGTATAGGTGTGGGGCAGGAGGGATAGCAATTAAGATGTTTTGGTTCCTTGACAGTTACTGATTTTTCTTTTACTTTTTCTAAAGTTGGGGTGAAAAAAAAACAATTCCTAATCTCTCCCTTCATTTTTTTTTTTGGTGGTGATCTTAAATTTCTGCCCTCCTGTGACTGACTCAGCGACCAGTGGAAACAGTTTTTGTTTATTTATTTTAACAAGACTCCTCATTATTTGGGATGCTCTAATCAGGTATCCTGGGAACGAGCCCGGTGAGTGGAGGCCACGATATGGGCCTTGAAGCTGGATCGTGCTGCACCCGTTTTACGGGTGTCTCATTCCACGTCAAAAGTGCGCCGCCCGCCATTTTAGTTAAGGCTTCTCCGTAGGCATCCAGGACACGTGCCTGAAACTCAGAGGCCCATTGCATATGCAGATTTTGGGCCTAACGTCAAATTAGATGGTGAATGACTGCAGTATGCTCAGTGTAGTATTTCATCAGGTGCCTGGCAGCCAAACCAGCGATCCTTAAAGGGACAGCTGGGAGCTGCCACCCAAAAGGTGAGTATTACATTTTTTACTTGCCTTATTGTGGAGCTGGGAAAAGTAGCTCTTCCCCACTCCACATTAAATCCGCTGCCAGCCACTGCTTGACCTTCAACCCCCGCCCCTCCTCCTCATTCTCCGATCTCCCTGAGGAATTCGGCTGGTATCTGAGCCAGCTGATCTTGCTGCCCCCCTGCACCCCACCCCCCGTGACTGGTGACCTGCCTCTGGGGCCATGAATGGCGCCCGCAGCTCATTGGCATTATCCTAATGGAGGCCGGCGGACCAATTTGCCGTGGTTCCAGATGCCGGCCTCATTCAGCGTGGGCAGTGTGTGCTGCTTCGGGATTGCTCCCCATGGTCTCTAAATTCTGGGCTGACATCCAGTGGAGTTACTCGCATCCAGATGGAGTGACCACTGGCTCAGTGGTAGTATTCCCGCCTCCAAGTCAGAAGAGGTTCGAGCCCCACTCCAGACAACCCCGGCAAACGGAGCCCAGCTCCGAATACAGGATGGACGTCCAGTTGAGGTGATTGCATCCGATGGATGCAAATGTCCCCTCCCACAACCGTAAAGAGTATGTGGAACTCTTTAGACTTGGCTACAGCCCAACTAGGAGCTGGCGCTCCCAAGATAAAAATCGCGAGGAAGGCTTTGGGACACCACCTCAGCTACTCTTCCCTGGTAAGTGGCTCAAGGATCTCACATGTGAGACTTGAGTTAGGACCTGCCCTAGGCCAAAACACAACAGAGCGTTGGATCTATGTGACACCTCTACTGTGACACCCTTTTATTTCTCAGCTTACACATAAACTTTATTACACGTGTCTGAGCAGATGTTGTCCCTTTGCTTGCGATCAACGCTGGTAAACATCAATTACCTTTCACCCAGAGTATTCTCTCCCTATCTGATAGCCATTCGACTTTACCAGGCATTCAACTTAGAAGTCTATAGACGCCTTTCTTACATCCGACCATAGCATTTGTCATGGGCATTTACTCAAACGTTCCAGACATTTATTAATTATTTCAAAATATTATGGGTTAAAGTTACATTATCACGTTTCATAACTGAAAAGCTAAACTTTCACACAGTTACAATAATAATAATAAACAAAGCATAGCAATATTACACTCACAACTCTCTTCAGGGAATCATTGAGTCTAGTTGCAGTATCCCTGATTTACCTTCTTTATCCTAGTCTCTGATATTTACCCAACATGTCATCCAATACCTTCTAGTCCAAAAACATACATTAACCACTATTATTGGTTTTCTGTTCTTTAGCCAACTTCCTATCCACTCATGCCACATTTCCTTCAATACTGCACCTCACCTTTATCAGCAAAGTTCCTGTGTGACGCCTTATGAAATTCCTTTTGAAAATCCATGTTGACAACATCCATTACATTTCCATAAAGATTCCATTAGATTTGCCACCCTTTATTTATAAATCTCTGCTGGCTGTCCTTAATGAACCTAGATCTTTCCAAGTGAGTATTTATTTTATCTCCGAGTATGGTGTTAGAAGCTTGCCCACTACTGATGTCAGGCTGACTAGAGTTAACCCCAATTTACCCCTTTGTCCCAGAATATTACTTTTGGGAAAGTAACGGCAGTACTGCAGGGCGACATTAATTTAAATTAGTGAAGACTAAAGTTTAAAACTCCACTTTTTCACCCAACGATGATAAATATTTGGAATAAGTTACAGGTAAGGTAGTAGGGTCAGATAGTAGGGTCATTCAGAATGAGATTGATGTTAGGCTGGGCAAATTGGAAGTACTAAGAGGGACGAGCTTCGTTGGGCCAAATGGCTTTTTCTCACTCGTGACTTTCCTTATGTTCTTCCTGGAGAGTCACTGGCACTTTTGAAACTGTATCTCAGCATCATAACTTCTGTACCCCAGCACCAGAGGGCACAGATTTAAGAACCAAAAGCGACATGAGGAAAAATGTTTTTACGCAGTAAGTTGTTATGATCTGGAACGCGCTGCCTGAACGGGTGGTGGATGCAGATTCAATCGTGGCTTTCAAAAAGGAATTGGATAAAAATTTGAAGAGGAAAAATTTACAGGACTATGGGGAAAGAGTGGGTGAATGGAACTAACTGGATTGCTCGATTGCTCAATGGGCCGAATGGCCTCCTTTTGTGCTGTAACGATTCTATAATTCCATAACTTTGGTATCCCAGTAGGCATAACTTCTGTATTGCAGCACTGAAAAATTTATTATCCTAGCACTCATAAATTTTGTATCCCAGCACTGATAATGTCTGTGTCCCAGCACTGATAAATTTTGTATCCCAGCACTGATAATGTCTGTGTCCCAGCACTGATAAATTTTGTATCCCAGCACTAATAAATTTTGTGTCCCAGCACTGATAATGTCTGTGTCCCAGCACTGATAATGTCTGTGTCCCAGCACTGATAATGTCTGTGTCCCAGCACTGATAATGTCTGTGTCCCAGCACTGATAATGTCTGTGTCCCAGCACTGATAATGTCTGTGTCCCAGCACTGATAATGTCTGTGTCCCAGCACTGATAATGTCTGTGTCCCAGCACTGATAATGTCTGTGTCCCAGCACTGATAAATTTTGTATCCCAGCACTGATAAATTTTGTATCCCAGCACTGATAAATTTTGTATCCCAGCACTGATAATGTCTGTGTCCCAGCACTGATAATGTCTGTGTCCCAGCACTGATAATGTCTGTGTCCCAGCACTGATAATGTCTGTGTCCCAGCACTGATAAATTTTGTATCCCAGCACTTACAACTTCCGTATCCCAGCACTCATAATTTTTTTATTTTAGCACTCGTAACTTCTGTATCCCAACATTCAGAACTTCTGCATTCCAGCACTCATATCTTCTATATCCCAGGACTCATAACTTCTGTACCACAGCATTTATAACTTCTGTATCCCAGCATTCATAAATTCTGTATCCCAGCACTCATAACCTCTGTATCCCAGTACGCATTACTTCTGTATTCCAGCACTCCTAACTTCTGTATTCCAGCACTCCTAACTTCTGTATTCCAGCACTCCTAACTTCTGTATTCCAGCACTCCTAACTTCTGTATTCCAGCACTCCTAACTTCTGTATTCCAGCACTCCTAACTTCTGTATTCCAGCACGTATCACTTTCGTATCCCCTCACTCAATAACTTCTGTATCCCCTCACTCAATAACTTCTGTATCCCCTCACTCAATAACTTCTGTATCCCCTCACTCAATAACTTCTGTATCCCAGCACTGAAAAATTGCACAACGTATCAAATCTATTTTTATTGCAATCATGTCCAAACTGAGCCAGGAGTCCTATTGTCAGAGATATGTGACTGTCTCATCTCCTTCAGTCAGCTGCTGCTAACAGCTGAAGGTTCCTTGATCCTTAAATCCCCAACCAATGTAATAAACATTAGTTATATCATTAGTGCACTTTGATATTGGCGTTGCAATATTCAAATCAGAATTCATAATAATATCAATTTGATTAAATGCGCAGGGCAGTAGAGAATGTGAAAACTTACTGAGTATATGTTGCATACAAAATATTTGTTTGCCAAATATTTAATCAGCTCATCAATAGTCCAATATCAAACAATTTATGCAATCTCATCTGTCAATTGTGAGGTATGAAAAGTTGCAAGGGGCATGATGATAAACAAAGAAATTTCAAACAGTGAACATTCAACTCTGCCATTATGATTTTAAAAACCTCATCATTGTAGCCTAGAAACTGCCTTTGCTGATATTGACAGAATCAATGGTTGAGTGTCAGCTTGGCCCAGTTCGAGCACTTTTGCTGCTGAGTCAGAAGCACATGGTTTCAAGCCATACTCCAGGAGTACTGCAATTTTGAAGGTGCTTTGTTTTGGATGCAATGTAAAACTGAGGCACTATCTACCTGTCCAGGCAGATGTAGAAAGTCCCATATTGGAAGACGGGCAAGGGAGTTCTTCTGTGTCTTGGTCAACATTCTTTCCTCAACTACACTGCCAGAACAGATTACCTGGGCATTCATCCCAATTGCTGTTCGCAGCAAATAGATTTGCACAAATTGGCTACTGCGTTTGCCTGCAACACAACAATGACTAAACTTCAAAAGTAATTGATTGGCATTGAAGGGCTTTGGGATGTTATATAAATGCAAGTTCCCTCATTCTTTTCTTTCATCCATTTGTATGAAATTCCCCCGTCTGTTATTATAGGAGGGGTGTTAATCTATTTAAGGTAAACTGGTTCATACCTGCCTCAAAATACCAGACCGAGAAATGTCACATGAACACATAAAACATCTGCCCACTAATGCTACTGACAGTAAGTTCCAGACTCATATGCTCGATACAGAACCTGCTGTAGTTTCCTTTCATCTTGAAGTTATAAAAGAGAACCTGTACCACACTCTATATTAATAATTAACTCCATACTGTTGAATGACCTTGGGACCTTGCTGTGTGCAAATTGGCTGCCGCCTTTCCCCACATTATAACAGTGACTACACTTCAAATGCACTTCATCGGCTGTGAAGCACTTTGGGACATCTTGAGGTCGTGAAAGATGGTAAAGAAATCTCAGTCCTTTCTTTATGATTAGAGGTCTCAGTGGATTGCCAGCATATAATTTAGTCAGATGTAGATTCCACAAGTAAGGCTGAATTTTCTCATAGCGTTAAATTAAAGTTTAATTATTTTTCTCCCTTGTTTAAGTGTACTAGTGAGAACTCTGTACCTGCACTGGAAGATTGTATGCATTACAACTAACAGAACGAGAAGCCAATCTCAATTCATCTGCAATGATACCGAATCACTTGTTAACCATCATAATCGACACAGAACTTGGGTAAATAATATGTGAGTCAATCCAGCTGCGTATGAGAGAGAAAGATTGCAAAAAGTATTCCTCATTGATGATGCTCCGCACATTATTGTAAATGCCGTGAGGGAATTGTAAGTGTCCTCCTCAGAATGGAAGGGCAACCAAGAAATAAATAGAGTCCGGCAGTTGTGGGAGGTGATTGCATGAAGGGAGAACACCATGCACCACATCCATCACACACAAGAGGATGTGCACAAGAAGGGCCTGATTTGAAGAAGAATGCTAGGATGGTAGCTGATTTTTTGCATTGCAAATATCCTAAGAGGTTGCAGATGTGACCAAAGAGTATTGCTAAGTCAAATCTACATTGTAAGATAAGGAGCATTTTCAAGCCATAGAAGGCAAGCATGAAATTGCTGATGAGAAAGATTGATGATTAACTATCATAATGTACAGATAGAATTTTCAATGTGAAAATAGCTATTCTGCTGTTCAAGCCAGAAAAGTGCTTGAAATGTTATTCTATTATTTCTGGATATGTACACAATGAGTTATTGCCTTCCTTTCTTTCTGCAAAATTCCCCTTCATGCAATGCACATTTCCATTTATTTGCAGAAGAATATGGCTTTCAACAAATGAGAGCATTGTTTAGGAACATAGGAACAGGAGTAGGCCAGTCAGCCCCTCGAGCCTCAGCAAATAGCACCCCTTACCTGCTGTCAACAGGCCATTATGGACATTCTATTTTCGGAGATTGTACGGGGGCCTGGGGAATGCTGGCAGTTGTGGAGATGGCAATTTTCTAGGTTTCCACAGTGGTGATTGAATGCAACAACAGCAACAGCCTTCATTAGTATAGTGCCCTTAACATAATAAAACATCCCGAGGTGTTGTTGTGGAGCATTGGTTGTTTGCCCAGGAGGCTGGTAATGAGTAGCAAGCAATCACAATCACATCTGTGTGGAAGAACTTAAGCACACAAAAAGCAAGCATAATTGGAGCATCTCACAGGAATGTTCCCAGCAATACTGGAGCAATTGGGCCAAATGGCCTGTTTCTGTGTTGTAAATTCTATGTAACTCAATGTAATGTTGAGGGATTGAAGTTAAAACTCCAAGATATAATTAAGAGGACCATTGATGCACTCAGAAATGGTCAGAATAACTCTGAGGAAGGATCAGAAACCTCCAAGTAGAAATCAATAGCCACCTTGAGGACTTGGCCTCCAACAAGAATGCATGTGGAAAAACATAAGAGTTGAGAGGTTCTCAAGTTGTTGCTATTTTCTCACCATCATGTGTATCTGGGACAAGTGATGGGAAAATCACCCTGAAAGCATGCAGCCTTCCCATAGCCAGAACATTACAGGCTATTTCTGACATACATAGAAGATTATCTGGGCATCTAGCACTGACCTTGGGAATGCCAACAGAGTTCACAGGAGACCTCACAACAATCTTCCATATCTGCTATGCTCAGTGGTAGCATTCATGCTTCTGACTCAAAAGGTTGTAGGTTCAAGTCCCATTCCAGAGACATGAGCATGAAATTCTAGGCTCATAATCCAATGCAGTACTAAGGGAGTGCTGTACCATTGGAGGTGCCATCTTTCAGATGAGATGTTAAACCAAGGCCCTGTCTACCCTCTCAGGTGGACATAAAAGTTCCCATGGCACTATGTAAAGAAGAGCAGGGGAGTTCTCCCTGGTGTTCTGGCCACTATTTATCCCTCAACCAACATCACTAAAACAGATTATCTGGTCATTATCTCATTGCTGTTTGTGGGACCTTACTGTGTGCAAATTCACTACCACATTTCCTACATTACACTAGTGACTACAGGTCAAAAGTACTTCATTGGCTGTAAAACACTTTGGGACATCCATGAAGTTATGATAAATGCAAGTACTTCTTTCTTTTTACTACGTCTGATTCACTTGGAAGACTGAGTGTGGAGCACTAGTACACACAGCAGAAGATAAGTTAATATTAGCAGCAGGCACATGCACATAAGTACTTGGTGCAAATAAAAGTAATGCTAAATGCTGTAGTCACTCCATTTTTAAAAAAATAAACTAACTTCAAGAACAAAAGCATGGGGAACAACAGATCAACTTAAGGAAAGATGTAATTGGAGAACTTCTAATCTCCCGTAAGGCATCAAGGGAAACAAAGTCAATGCAGCTGTCCTGCTTTGGGCACTGGTACTCACCTGAAGATGGTTCATGTTCACCATCACCTCTTCCTGGGACCAGACTTCTCATCCATAATCATTTTAAGCTTCTTCCAATAACAATCCTCTTTACATGCCTCTTTCCATTGCAATTATTCGTCCAACTCCCTCTGGGATTCCCCTAATGGTCCAAACATCAGAATTGTTACTTAAGGAGCACAAAGGTCTCCTATTATATTTATAATGCATCATTATACGTCCCTTCTTGAGAGGCACTGGGGTACTGTACAGGGGGCATCATTCACGTTTTCAGCAGGTAACTCAAGCCTTCCAATAACCAGCCTTGCATTCTGCTGATCTCCAAAACAGTTGAGGAATGCTTGGTTGCATTAGGTTGTGTATGTTGTGACAACTCCCCATAAAACAAAGCATTAACTTATGTAATTCTGTGTCTGTAGTGACATACCATCTTCCATTAATGGAAAGGTAACCCTTTCTATTAGTTCATGGGACTACATTGCTCACAATGGCAATGTGAGTGCAGTGTCGTCTTGCACAATTTTGTCTGCCTCCCCAGTTGCCTCTGCATCCCAGTGTTAAACTCTATGCATGCAGATACATGACAAAATGCAGTGCGTGTTATCTCTGCGACTGGCTCACTCTACTGATGCCTTTTCCTGGTGGCCCAAAAGGAGTAAGTGATGTAGATGTTTAGTGTGTTGGCCACTTTTACCCCTGTTGGTCATTTTGTCTAAATGTTGTACCTTAGGTACAGGTCTGGTTCCAGAAGGTGACATAGATCATTGATTGTGTCCCTAATGAAGAGCAGCCTCTTCACACACTGTTCCTCATTGACGTTCAGGCATTGCATTCAGTAGAAGCGAGTCCGAATGTTTCGCAATCTATGCTGCCGGGCTATCCTTTCTTGTTGGTCCTTCTCCTCTAGCATTCGTAACATAGAATTACATAGAATTTACAGCACAGACACAGGCCATTCGGCCCATATGGTCTATGCCAGTGTTTATGCTCCACACGAGCCTCCTCCCACCCTACTTCATCTAACCCTATCTGCATTTCTTTCTATCCTTTTTCCCTCATGTGTTTATCTAACTTCCCCTTAAATGCATCTATACTATTCACCTTAACTACTCCATGTGGTAGTGAGTTCCACATTCTAACCACTCTCTGGGTAAAGAAGTTTCTCCTGAATTCCCTATTGGCCCCTAGTTTTGGTCTCCCCCACAAGTGGAAACATCTTATCTACATCTACCCTATCACACCCCTTCATAATTTTAAAGATCTCTATCAAGTCATCCCTCAGTCTTTTTTCTACAGAAAAGAGCCCCAGCCTGTTCAGTCTTTCCTGATAATTATAACCTCTCAGTTCTGCTATTACCATTGTAAATCTTTTTTGCACTTTCTTCAGTGCCTCTATATCCTTTTTTTTAATATGGAGACCAGAACTGTGCATAGTACACAATACACTATGATGCTAAACTTGATGCATCACCTATTTGATGCATATATTACACACTTGAATATAACACACCTTTCCCCTTCTCCGTAAACATTTGCATATTTAAAGAGGTTCACGAGAAATGAACATAGTTTGTGCCATCAGCTCAGTAGTGTTATAAGGCTATAAGTTCCGACTAACACTGCCATCTATTTCCTTGCATCAAGGGAAAATTGGCAGGGTTATGGGTAAGAAGTGGGGGAGTGGGACTAATTGGATAGCTCTTTCAAAAAGCCAGCACAGGCACGATGGGCCTCCTGTGCTGTAAGATTGTAGTGAGGCTCTATGCCGGGAGCCTTGTCTCGCAAAATTAGCCCTAGGTTATATCGCTGGGTTTGGGTGGCATTTTCCAATATAAAACAATGCATATTGTATATTAAAAAAAATGTAAGTTTTTTTCAAATTATCATCTATAACTTGTGGATTTGGCACTCAATTCTTAATGTAAAATGGTGCCAGCTATATGCATAAATTATTAGTAATAAATTCATAGGTAGCAGGAGTTTACCACATCCATTTTGAACAAGTGCAGGCAGGTACATTAATTATGGTTTTTCCAGTTAGTTGAAGTTCAATATTCAGCCCATGGATGTGTGATCATCACTTATAAGAATGTGTGTGGGTATATCAGTTTGCTGGTACACTTCTTAACAAGTATCTGAAGCTCCTATTAGCAAATATAATTACAATCACATGATCTTTGCCACAGAATGGCTGCATCTTGTAGTTCAGATTGGCGATAGCTGACGTTTTATCTAATTTGATTTCATATCCTATACGGAGAGATTACACAAAATTAGAATAGGATGATGTTTGTCTTTTTTAATTTTGGAAAAGATATGTAATTGCAAGAATTGAGAGATGCAAATAAACAATTTTAGCATTACCAGCTTGAAATATTTGTTATTTATGTTGGGTAAGGGTATCAAGGGATATGGAGCAAAGGCAGGTAAATTGGGTTGAGGTACATATCGGCCATGATCTAAGTGAATGGCAGAACAGGCTCGAGGGGCTGAACGGCCTCCTCCGGTCCCTATGTTCCGATTATTTTGTAAGATAATTAACAATTTTATTGAATGCTATAATAACCGTACTTTACTATTCACAAGTAGTCCACGGATTATTTTGCTTTTGTTAAAATAATCAGTTTCTGTAATTCCAAAGTGATTATCTTACAACTGTTGCAATATTTAATATATCTGATTTAATTGTATTACTGTCTAAGCACATTAGAGATAATAGGGGTTATATTAATGTTTGAAGTCAAGCACTCCACAGTCACCCTCTTGATTGTTTTGACCCGTAACTTTGTATCTCTGGAGATTTCCCAATAGTGCACTGTGCAATTGCACCATGTGGTGTAGCACTAAGCATTAAGCCGCACAAACCCAAGAAGATACCATGTTCGATCACTTGTCTGCACTGAGTTAGTTCAGTCAGCCTGTGATCCCACCCTGCAAAAAAACAAGTACTTGGCTGAAAGAATGCAAGTGAAACTTGTTACTTGACAGCTTAACTTAAGCTTCTGAGGTTACTTAAGTTTGGGATCTGCAGAACCACAGTCCCCCATCTAATGATCTATTTTCATTTTCTTTCCCCTTGTGGAAGGTTAAGGGGAGATTTGATAGAGGTGTTCAAAATTATGAGGGGTTTAATAGAGTAGATAGGGAGAAATTACTTCCATTGGTAGGAGGGTCAGTAACCAGAGGACACAGATTTAAGGTAATTAGCAAAAAAGCCAGGGGGGAGATGAGGAGAATTGTTTTTACGCAACGAGTTATGATGATCTGGAATGCACTGCCTGAAAGGGTGGTGGAAGCAGATTCAATAGTAACTTTCAAAAGGGAACTGGATATATACTTAAAAAGGAAGAATTTGCAGGGCTACGGGGGAGAAAGCAGGGGAGTGGGAAATGATTGCGTAGCCCGAGATGCGCCACTCCCCTGCTTTTTCCGCCGTTAGCTTCACGCAAACGGCATCTGACTCTCTGCCTCACCATCGAAATGCATTGAATGTCATGAAGTTGCTGTATTTGTGCAGTAGATATGAACTAAACTCACCGCAGATATTTAGGGCTAGTACCCTTTCAATTATGTGATAATTGTTGATTATTGCCAATCAACCTCTCTGGCACTGAAAATTAACTATTCCTTCAGCTTTTACATTTTGCAGGCTGATTTTAAAAATGCCAAATTTTAAATTATAACTTTTTTTCTTACTTTTCCTTTCTGTCTTTTTTTCTCTCTCTAAATCCAATCTTTTTTTCCCTCTTTTTTATTTCTCTTTCTGTACCTGATTTGACATTGAATTCGCCCCCTTTCATTCACTCTCCTCGGTTCTTCTGCTATTTATTTCCCAATCCTTAAATCTCATCGATTAAGGAGATACCCTGTTGTTTGCCCTGTTCACTCAGGTCCCAGTTGCCCTGTTGTCCTTGCCATGCCATTACCAGCTCGCACTTTCAGGAACTTCATTGGGACAAATCTTTTGAGCTGAAGGCTGCAGGGGCAAATCTAACTAATGGCAGATGGCGTTAGATGCCCTGCTGCAGGAAAATCTGACCCAATGAGGTGGACAAGGCTTTATAAAAAGAGCTGAGTAAAATCTATAAATGGACACAATGGTGCTGGATAAAATTCAACATCGATGAGTGTCGGTTACTGCACATTGGAAGAAAAAATTAGCAACATACTGACTCAATGCCTGGCGCTGAATTAGCAAGGGATGAAGTTGAAAGAGATCTAGGGATATGATTAGGCTCGGCTCTTAAAGTGCCCAGTCACTGTGGAGCAGTAATCAACAAAGTAAATTGGATGTTGCATTATGTTGCTGAATCATTAGAAAATAGGCTGGAGAATGCGATAGTGAAACTGTACAGTGTTCTAGTCAGACTTAGTCACAAGAGAAACGTTCAAGCCTTGGAGGTGACACAAAGAAGAACCATAAAGTTGGTCCCTGGTATCAGAGGATTGAATTATACCAAAAGTTTGGAAAAACAGGCTCTTCAGCCATGAAAGGAGGCCTCAGAGAGGGGATGATTAGAGGTACAAATAAAATATTAAGTGTCGCCGAGGTAAATCTGGAGCATAGTTTCAAAGAATGCTATGATGGTAGGATAAGAAGATGTATAGTATTACATAGTGTTTACAGCACAGAAACAAGCCATTTGGCCCAACTGGTCCATGCCAATGTTTATGCTTCACCTGAGCTTCCTTCCACCTTACTTCCTCTCAACCTATCAACATATCCTTTTATTCCTTTCTCCCTCATGTACTTATCTAGCTTCCCCTTAAATATAGCTAGGCTATTCACCTCAACTACTCCAAGTGATAGAGTGGTTAGAATGTGGAACTTACTATGAGTAAAGAAGTTTCTCCTGAATTTCTTATTGGATTTCTTTTTGACTATTTTATATTTATGGCCTCTAGTTTTTGACTCCCCCACACATGGAAACATCTTCTCCACATCTACCCTATCAAACTCCTTCATAATTTTGAAGACCTCTATCTGGTCACCTCTCAGCCTTCTCTTTTCTAAAGAAAAGAATCCCAGCCTGATCAGTCTTTCCTGATAGTTATAACTTCTCAGTTCTGGTATTACCCTTGTAAATTTTTTTTGCACCTTCTCCAGTGTCACTATATTCTTTTTGTAATAGAGACCAGAACTGTTCACAGTACTCTAAGTGTGGACTAACCAAGATTCTATATACTGAATACTGGTGAGGGAGAGGGTTCCTCTGGGGAGTGCAGCCAGAGCCAAGTCCACAGCACCATGGATGGCTCAGCTGTACAGAGGGGGAGGAGAAAGGTCAGGAAAGCAACAGTGATAGGGGATTCCATAGTTAGGGAAGCAGACTGGCGTGTCTGCGGCCACAGACGTGATTCCAGGATGATATGTTGCCTCCCTGGTGCCAGGGTCATGGATGTCACTAAGCGGCTGCTGAACATTCTTGGGGGTGAGAGTGAACAGCCAGAGGCCGTGGTCCTCCTCCCTCTTTCTACCTATGTCGGTACCAACGAAATAGGTAGAAAGAGGGATGAGGTCCTGCAGGCAGAGTTTAAGCAGTTAGGAAAGAGATTAACAAGCAGGATCTCAAGGGCAGTAATCTCCAGATTACTCCCAGTGCCATGCACTAGTGAGTATAGAAATATGTGCAGGAGGAAGGGCTTTAGATTCATGGGGCATTGGGACCAGTTCTGGGGGAGGTGGGACCTGTACAAGCCGAATGGGTTCCACCTCAACAGGGCCGGGACCAATATCCTTGCGGGGAGGTTTGCTAGTGCTGTTGGGGAGGGTTTAAACTAACTTGGCAGGGGGATAGGAACTTGAGAGGAGATTCAGAAGGGAGAGTAACAAAGCTGGAAGTGGAAGGCAGAAAAGTAGTAAGTGAAATTGGAAGGCAGCGGAAACAAAGGCCAGCAGCAAATAAGGTCAAAATAGGAAAAAATGTTAAAAAGGCAAAATTAAAGGCATTTTATCTTAATGCATGATGTGGAGATGCCGGTGATGGACTGGGGTTGACAATTGTAAACAATTTTACAACACCAAGTTATAGTCCAGCAATTTTATTTTAAATTCACAAGCTTTCGGAGATTTTCTCCTTCCAACATTTGCCTGAGGAAGGAGAAAATCTCCGAAAGCTTGTGAATTTAAAATAAAATTGCTGGACTATAACTTGGTGTTGTAAAATTGTTTACAATTATCTTAATGCACGCAGCATTCGCAACAAGGTAGATGAATTGACGGCACAAATAGATGTAAATGGATATGATCTAATTGCCATTACAGAGACGTGGCTGCAGGGTGACCAAGGCTGGAAACTGAATATTCAAGGATATTCGACATTCAGGAAGGACAGGCAGAAAGGAAAAGGAGGTGGGAGAGCGCTGCTAATAAACGATGATCAGTACAATACTGAGAAAGGATCTTGGCTAGAAGATCAAGATGTAGAATCAGTTTGGGTGGAGCTAAGAAACATCAAGGGGCAGAAAACATTGGTGGGAGTTGTTTATAGGCCACTACACAGAGTTGGTAATGCAGGGCACGGTATAAAGCAGGAAAATAGAAGTGCATGTAACAAGGGTAATACAGTAATCATGGGGGCTTTAATCTACATATAGATTGGGCAAACCAAATTAGCACAAATACTGTGGAGGACAAATTTCTGGAATGTATACGAGATGGTTTTCTACATCAGTATGTTGAGGAACCAACTAGGGAACAGGCGATTTTAGATCGAGTATTGTTCAATGAGAAAGGGTTCATTTATAATCTTGTTGTAAAGGAGCCCTTAGGGAAGAGTGACCATAATATGAAAGAATTCTTCATCATTAAGTTTGAAAGTGATGTTGTTCAATCCGAAACTAGGGTCTTAAATCTAAACAAAGGAAACTACGAAGATATAAGGCACAAATTGGCAGTGGTTGATTGGGGAACGACATTAAAAGGTATGACAGTAGATGGGCAGTGGCTAGCATTTAAAGAATTAATACATAATTTGCAACAAATATATATTCTTTTAAGGCACAAAAACCCAAAGGAAAAGTGGTCCAACTGTGGCTAATAAGAGAAATTAAAGATAGTATTAAATCAAAGGAAGAGACATATAAAGTTGCCAGAAAAAGCAGTAAGCCCGAGGATTGGGAGCATTTTAGAATTCAGCAAAGGAGGACCAAGAAATTGATGAAGAAAGGGAAAATAGAATATGAGAGTAAACTAGTGAGAAACATAAAAATGAACTGTAAAAGCTCCTATGGGTATGTTAAAAGGAAAAGACTGGTGAAGGCAAATGTGAGTCCCTTACAGACAGAGACGGAAGAATTTATAATGGAGAATAAGGAAATGGCAGAGAAGTTAAACAAATACTTTGCTTCTGTCTTCACGGAAGAAGACACAAAAAACCTCCCAGAAATATTAGAGAACCAAGGGTCTGGTGAGAATGAGGAACTGAAAGAAATTAGCAATAGTAAAAAAATAGTACTAGAGAAATTAATGGGACTGAAAGTCGATAAATCCCAAGGACCTGATGATCTACATCCCAGGATTTTGAAAGAGGTGTCTATAGAGATAGTGGATGCATTGGTTGTCATCTTCCAAAATTCTATAGATTCAGGAACAGTTCCTGCAGATTGGAGGGTAGCAAATGTAACCTCACTATTTAAGAATGGAGGGAGAGAGAAAACAGGGAATTGCAGACCTGTTAACCTGACATCAGTAGTAGGGAAAATGCTAGAATCTATTATAAAGGATGTGATGACAAGACAATTAGAAAATAATAATAGGATTTGGCAGAGTCAACATGGATTTATGAAAGGGAAATCATGTTTAACAAACCTATTGGAGTTCTTTGAGGATGTAACTTGTAGAATAGATAAGGGGGAACCAATGGATGTGGTGTATTTGGATTTCCAGAAGGCTTTCAATAAGGTCTCACACAGGAGGTTGTTGAACAAAGTTAGAGCACGTGGAATTGGGGGTAATATACTGGCATGGATTGAGAATTGGATAACAGACAGAAAACAGAGTAGGAATAAACGGGTCTTTTTCAGGTTGACAGACTGTGACTAGTGGGGTAACGCAGGGATCGGTGCTTGGGCCCCAGCTATTCACAATATATATCAATGATGTGGATGAGGAGACCAAATGTAATATTTCCAAGTTTGCTGATGACACAAAACTAGGTGGGAATGTGAGTTGTGAGGAGGATGCAAAGAGGCTTCAAGGGGATATAGACAGGATAATTGAATGGGCAAGAACATGGCAGATGGAATATAATGTGGAAAAATGTGAAGTTATCCACTTTGGTAGGAAAAACAGAAATGCAGAGTATTTTTCAAATGGTGAAAGATTGGGAAATGTTGATGTTCAAAGGTAAGGAGTCGCATAACACCAGGTTATAGTCCAACAGCTTTATTTGAAATCACAAGCTTTCGGAGCTTTGCTCCTTCGTCAGAGCAAAGCTCCGAAAGCTTGTGATTTCAACTAAAGCTGTTGGACTATAACCTGGTGTTGTGCGACTCCTTACATTTGTCCACCCCAGTCCATCACCGGCATCTCCACATCGATGTTCAAAGGGTCCTGGGTGTCCTTGTACATGAGTCACTGAAAGCTAACATGCAGGTGCAGCAAGCAATTAGGAAGGCAAATGGTATGTTGGCCTTTATTACAAGAGGGTTTGGGTACAGGAGTAAAGATGTCTTACTGCAATTATATAGAGCCTTGGCGAGACCACACCTAGAGTATCGTGTGCAATTTTGGTCTCCTTACCTAAGAAAGGATATACTTGCCATAGAGGGAGTACAACAAAGGTTCACCAGACTGATTCCTGGGATGGCGGGATTGTCGTATGAGGAGGAATTGAGTAGACTAGGCCTGTATTCTCTAGAGTTTAGAAGAATGAGAAGTGACCTCATTGAAACATACAAAATTCTTACAGGGCTTGACAGGGTAGATACAAGGAGGATGTTTCCACTGGCTGGGGAATCTAGAACCAGGGGTCACAGTCTCAGAATAAGCGGTAGGCCATTTAGGACTGAGATGAGGAGAAATTTCTTCACTCAGAGGGTGGTGAATCTTTGGAATTCTCTACCACAGAGGGCTGTGGAGGATCAGTCATTGAGTACATTCAAAACAGAGATCGATAGATTTCTAGATATTAGAGGCATCAAGGGATATGGGGATAGGGCAGGAAAATGGTGTTGAGGTAGAAGATCAGCCACGATCTTGTTGAATGGTGGAGCAGGCTCGAGGGGCTGGATGGCCTACTCTTGTTCTTACTTCTTATGTTCTTATATTCTTAACATAACTTGTCTGCTTTTAATTTATATTCCTCCAGAAATGAATCCCAGTGCTTTGTTTGCATTTTTTATGACTTTGTTAACCTGCGTTGCTACTTTTAATGATTTGTGAATCTGTGAAGATGCAGAATCAAACTGATGAAATGTAAATTGAGAATTGATGCAGGGAGGCTTTTATCAGAAATATGATTTAACATTAGGAATGGACATCTAGCAGGATACTGGCCAGAATCATTGAGTTGGATGTTCTTATGATTGTGGGTGGGGTGGGGGGAGGGTTAGGAGAGGCTGAAAGTTGTCCAGATGGATGAAATAAGATGGTCCAAAAGATCTTCCTCCTCGAGACTGATTTTGTGGAAGCCAAAGACAGGACAAAAACCCTAAGCCATTTTGTTGATAATCAGACAGCTCATACATTTGCTCAGTCATTATTTCCCAATAGATTTGCATTCGCTAAACCCTGTCTCTTTTTGGGGCACACATTTTCTGAAAGTTGGACCAAGCATTGCTCCCCAAGCGTACATTTAGCTGTCCGTTTTCATGATTTAGAGATCAACTAGCCAGTTTTCACAGATGAATTACCGATGCTGTAGAAAAACCCACTGCTGACATGAAAGGCCGTCCCTTATTCTGCAAAGTTTTTTTTCATCATATAAGCTGGTCTTGTTCTTCACTGTCTGTACCAGAATAACCCTTGAAATTGGATTCTTTCGGCACATCAACAGTTTCTGACAAATGAGTCGAGGAGGTATATCTTGAGATTCCACAGTGAAGTACTCCAGGTACCATTTAGCAAAGAAAGTCTATCAGTCACTGTTGACTATTGTTTCCCTCGCTGGACAACATTTTTAAAAAGTACATGTCATGTAACCATGGGCACTGCAAACATTTCCACAATCCCAGAGGCACAGGAACCATTCCCTACCAATGAATATTTGATCATCCATCTATTTACCCATATAAACTTCAAACCTGATCTTTATACAATAGTAGCTTGTTAAGGCGACACTTCACGTAAGAGCAGTTTGCATGTCGAGCCTCCAAGATCAGGGCCTTCTGCGTGTCGGGCCTCCAGACATCCTCCGGGGAGGAGTGGGGTGGATAGGAACATAGGGACAGGAGTAGGTCATTTCGCCCCTCAAGCCTGTTCTGTCATTCAATTAGATCATAGCTGATCTGCATATTAACTCCATTTATCCACCTTGGTTCTGTAACCCTTAATACCCTCGCCTAACAAAAATCTATCAATCTCAGTTTTGACATTTTCAATTGACCCCCAGCCTCAACAGCTTTTTGAGGGAGAGAATTCCAGACTTCCACTCCCCTTTGTGTGAAGAAGTGCTTCCTGACATTACCCCTGAACGGCCTAGCTCTAATTTTAAGGTTATGCCCCCTTGTTCTGAACTCACCCACCAGAGGAAATCGTTTCTCTCTATCTACCCTCTCAACTCCTTTAATCATCTAAAGCACCTCAATTAGATCACCCCTTAATATTCTATATTCAAGGGAATACAAGCCTAGACTATGTAACCTGTCCTCATAATTTAACCCTTTTAGCTCCGGTATCATTCTGGTGAATCTGCGCTGCACACCCTCCAAGGTCAATGTATCCTTCCTGAGGTGGGGTGCCCAGAACTGAATGCAATACTCCAGATTGCATTCAGTTCTGGGCACTGTATTGGGGTCTAACCAGACCTCTGTACAGTTGTAACATAACTTCCACCCCTTTGTATTTCAGCCCTCTCGAGATAAAGACCAACATTCAATAGCCTTTTAAATTATTTTTTGTACCTGTTCACTAGCTTTAAGTGATTTCTGTACTTGGACCCCTACATCTTCCTGCTCATCTACAGTTCCTTGCTTCTCACCATTTAGAAAATACTCTGATCTATCTTTGTTAGGTCCACAGTGGATGACCTCACACTTTCCCTCCACATTGAACTCCATCTGCCACAGTTTTGCAGAATTTAAATAAGACCTTACCTTCTGATCTTCAGCCAGACCCCACAGGCTTGAAACATGTTGAAAAACCATGTTTCAACAAGCATTGTTCCAGGAAAATGAGACGGGGGGACTGGGAACACCCCTTCCTGCCTCATCAGCATGTCTTTGCAGCACCAGTTCCAATCCCACCCCCCACCCCAAAAAACTGGGCAACGTAAAAGGGGTGGAGACCTGGCGAAACTAGTCTTTTTGCTGACCTTTACATCTGGGAAAGGGCACTCCCTGGGGGCAAAGGTCAGGAAAATTGGCCCTGCAAGGCTTTAAATTTGATGGGTGGCCAAACACTACTAAGATCAATGTAAACTTTGGCCCGTGATACAGACCAGCCTGTGTTGCTGATGTTCCTGTACAACTATGAGTCTTTATTTCTCCTTCCTCAGAGAATCTTGTTTTGTGTCGCTGGGTTTGCTTACACTTTCTTCAAGGTCTTGAGAGAAGCAGTCGATGATTTTTCAGTAGTAAGTTTTGATGGAGCATCCATTGTAATTTCAGTTCTGCTGCTGCTTCAGAGACAGCTCGAAATGTTGTCATTGAGAGGTTATTAGATGATGTATTGTTACATGGGGTCCCATTTGTATGGCCATCAAGCAGCAATATAACACGTCCAGTGGTGCCAAATGTAATCACTCTGTACCGTGCGGCAGATTCGGCAGCACCCCACTTTTGTCCACACGTAGTGACTACAAAGTCGCAATTGTGAATTCCACAGTCTGGCATTGCATCTTCCCCATGCAGGGCAGTGACGCCAAAGGAGCAGTTTGGGCCGGAGTCAAAATGGCAGATCTGGTGCAAGTGCTACTGGTGGTTCATCCTCTTGCCAATGGCATTTTGCACTTGGACCTGACAAATAAGGCCCATCACCACCCCCACCCCCGCCCCCCAACCGATGGCAAATACATTCATGTCATTGGATTGCCTCCAGTGAAGCTGAATTCCAGAGGTGAGGTGAGAGTGACTGCTCTTGACATCAAGGCAGCATTTGACCGAGTGTGGCACCAAGGAGCCCTAGTAAAATTGAAGTCAATGGGAATCAGGGGGAAAACTCTCCAGTGGCTGGAGTCATACCTAGCACAAAGGAAGATGGTAGTGGTTGTTGGAGGCCAATCATCTCAGCCCCAGGATATTGCTTGAGGAATTCCTCAGGGCAGTGTCCTAGGCCCAACCATCTTCAGCTGCTTCAGCAACAAGGTCAGAAATGGGGATGTTCGCTGTTGATTGCACAGTGTTCAGTTCCATTCACAACCCCTCAGATAATGAAGCAGTCCGTGCCTGCATGCAGCAAGACCTGGACAACATCCAGGCTTGGGCTGATAAGTGGCAAGTAACATTCGTGGCAGACAAATGCCAGGCAATGACCATCTCCAACAAGAGACAGTCTAACCACCTCCCCTTGACATTCAATGGCATTACCATCGCTGAATCCCCCACCATCAACATCCTGGAGGTCACCATTGACCAGAAACTTAACTGGACCAGCCATATAAATAGTGTGGCTACAAGAGCAGGTCAGAGGCTGGGTATTCTGTGGTGAGTGACTCACCTCCTGACTCCCCAAAGCCTTTCCACCATCTACAAGGCACAAGTTAGGAGTGTGATGGAATACTCTCCACTTGCCTGGATGAGTGCAGCTCCAACAACACTCCGGAAGCTCGACACCATCAGGACAAAGCAGCCCGCTTGATTGGCACCCCATCCACCACCCTAAACATTCACTCCCTTCACCACTGGCGCACCGTGGCTGCAGCGTGTACCATCCACAGGATGCATTGCAGCAAATAGCCAAGGCTTCTTCGACAGCTCCTCCCAAACCCGCGACCTCTACCACCTAGAAGGACAAGAGCAGCAGGCACATGGGAACAACACCAACAGCACCTTCCCCTCCAAGGCATACACCATCCCGACTTGGAAATATATCGCCATTCCTTCATCGTCGCTGGGTCAAAATCCTGGAACTCCCTCCCTCACAGCACTGTGGGAGAACCTTCACCACATGGACTGCAGCGGTTCAAGAAGGCAGCTCACCACCACCTTCTCAAGGGCAATTAGGGATGGGCAATAAATGCCGGCCTTGCCAGCGACGCCCATATCCCATGAACGAATAAAAAAAAAACCTTTTAAGATAGACAGCGTATTCTAAGTAAGTCCTAGACCTACTGTTGCATCTTTGTTACTATAAAAGAACTGAGGTAACCCATCGCTAATTATTCCCAATTTACGACTTCTTTCTTTGAAATTTGGAGAAAAGCTTTGTTTGTTTGTCGAATTAAATCGCCTCCCTTTGTTGGTTAATAAAATCTTTGGTGGTTGGTCATCAAGCAAAATTAAGTATTCAGTTGCAAGCTCTATGAAAAGAACAACACATTCCTAATGGCATTTTTTCAAGGATTATTTTATGATTAGACACTGGTCTTTGATTCCCTTCAGCACTACACAGAAAGAATTACATATTTTGAAACCCATAGTTGTCATTTAGATAAGAACCCTTTGAAGTTAGGATATTTTCTTGAATGGCTCTAGTCTTAACTCTTGTGCTACTGGCATGTGTTCAAAGACTGTAATCCAGTTGTTACACTTCAGCCTCTCTCAACTCTTTTTATTCATGTTCACGACAGAAGACTATTTACATGAGAAGACCCTCGCCTCCTGTGATCTGAACCGTGTACCTTTATGCAGCTGTAAATGGGAGTAGAGTGTTGCAGGATTAACAATTGCCCTTTTAATGTGCCTTTTCACACTAGAGCTTGTAAAGCTGCCCACAATGCACTCATTTCCACCTCCAAAAGTTGAGATGCACCATTTCTTTCAGGCTAAAACCAGCAATCAAATTTATTTACAAGAATTATAATTAAATAGAGGGAAAATAAAACAGTATGAAAACTATTAGTACAGTTAGCCATATAAAAACATCACAGAGATCAAATCAGCCCACAGGAGTTTAAGCCCTGGATTTTCCTCCATTTATGTGGCAGTTTATGACTGGCAGCCAATGGAAGAAAATCAGGCAATAAGATCCAATGCCAGATTTCCACCACAGAAATATCCTGGCAACATCTTCCTCTAGCCCCATTGGAGACAGACAGCTTCAGCCATCGTATCATTGGCCTGGGGCACATGTAACCTAAGATGAGTAGACAGGGTTCTGTGCAGGGCCACATTTCTCTCACTTACTGCCCAGTAGCTGCCAGTAGTGAAGAACACCTGAGGGACTGAATGATGTTGTGGGCTTGTTTACGGTAGGCTCTATCATTGGAGGGCAGAAGGGACCCAGTAGCCTGTGGAGAAATTCCTATATTTTTTATAAAACCATTTTTAAGAGTTTTTTTTTCAATTTTTCTTAATTTTTAAAAACTTTCTTTAAGTTAGTTTCAAACATTCTCTATGTGTGATAACCGCATATTTAAGAATTTTTACAGTTTGACATTGTTTTAAAGTTTAGTCTTCTGGACTGGGCCTCAGGAACCAAAGGGGTCTCCATTAAACACCCTACCCCTATTGCTCTGCTTTGAGGAGAAAGAGGAAGAGGAAGAGGAGGAGCAGGAGAAGGAGAAGGAAGACTAAGGTGGTCCACCACACAGATGTCAGGCCGAAAAGGCACAGTAGCCTGCCTGGATCTGCAGACAAGGAGGCGTAGCTGTGGGCAGAGATTGAACAGGCCGGGGCTCTTTTCTCTCGAATAGAGAAGACTGAAGGGTGACCTGATAGAGATCTTTAAGATTACAAAAGGGTTTGATAGGGTAGAAATAGAGATGTTTACACTTGTGGAGGAGACCAAAACTAGGGGCGATAAATATAAGATAGTTGCTAATAAATCCAATAGGGATTTCAGGAGAAACTTCTTTACCCGCAGAGTGATAAGAATGTGGGACTCAGTACCACAAGGAGTAGTTGAGGCGAATAACATGGACGCATTTAAGGGGAAGCTAGATAAACACATGAGGGAGAAAGGAATAGCAGGTTATGCTGATAGGGTGAGATGAAGTCGGGTGGGTGGAGGCTCGTGTGAAGCATAAACACTGGCATGGACCTGTTGGGCCGAATGGCCTGTTTCTGTACTGTGCATTCTATATAAGTAGGTGGACTCCTACTCCTCTGTCTCATAGCTTCCACCTTCTCCCTTTTTGAAAAGGACACCAACGCCAACATGAACTGCCCTTATGAAATTGGTTCGATTATGTACAGTTTAACTATTATTCTGGGCCTAAAATTTACACCTTATTCCTGATTTTCTCTTAGATTTACTCAGCGTCCATTGATACAATGTTGAGAAATGCCGCACTTGTACTCTAAAATCAACAATGCATTATCCAGTGAGCCACGAGTAAGCAAATGAAGCTACATTTCTAAGTAACACTAATAAAATATAGTCATATAGAGAAAGTGACAGCATAAATTACAGGGACATTTCAAACTAATAGCAAACCCTTTCTGATGGATATGCCCTTCAAGGTTAGATCGCGCACTGTACATTAATAGTTAATCATATCAGGGGTGCAGAGTGGATAGGTGATGTATTTTTCTCATTAGAGATATTAATTCGTTCACAGATTAATTTTTTCCCCCTGCTGCTGGAAGAGAATGAACTGGGACACCAGGGGATAAACACAAGTGTTGAAAAGAAAATTGATGGCAGAGGCCAATCGGAATGCAAAAAAAAACCGCGAATGTGGCAGGATTTCAGAGAATGTGGGTGCTGATGACTAACTGTTGTAACGTGCGACTTATGCCTACCAAATACTGTATAAGCATTAAGATTTGCCATTCAGACGCAAGATTTAAACATGTCTTGCAGGGTTTTGGGTTCTAAAAGTTACCTTGTATTGAAGAGTCCAGACAGACGATCACTTTTGGCAGAGGAAACACGATTTAGAAAATTGAGGAGAGAAAAGTTCTGAAATCTTTAAAGAATGCAATAATTGATTCTAATTTGGACGTCTGGCACAGGGAAATGTGCTATGCACAGCACTCCACGCACCTGAATGGAGCGAGAGAATAGTTTCGATTCTGGCAAAACACAATAGTCAGGATGATTCCTTTTAAACAGGTCACCATGCCGGCCGCTCTCATTTTCTGATTTGTTAGAAGGTCCAATTTGCTGCAATTCAAATAAAATTAAGTTCGGTTATAAGCATGTTGTTGAACTACTTCTGCGGTTCGAGATTGTAAACGTGGTTCTGAAGCCTTACATTGTGATGGATTTGGTAGCATGTATTATTTAGCACTTTCAATCAAAGTATGAAGGAAGTCAATTATAACACTAATCAGTTACTGGTCCTATTTCAGGAATATATAGTATAGGTCATCCAAAGAGTAATAGAGGCTTTTAATATTAATAGGAAGATTTTCTCAGACATTTAAACCACTGATTAAAATTATAACACAAGTCAGGGATTCAATCTGGGCTGCATGATGATGCACTGTTGTACTGTATTTTATTATGCAAATTCGACAGTTTCTACAGTCACTGGCTGTTCACTGATTATTTAATATTGTTCGAGGTTTTGCTTCGCATTTGCATCCCTTTGTGTTTGTAATATTAGGGGCCTTGTCTGGGTGTTAGCCTTAGCTCAGTGGTGGCACTTTTGCCTCAGAGCCAGGTCATGGGTTCGAGCCCCACTCCAGAGACTTGAGCCCATAATCCAGGCTGACATTCCAGTGCAGTACTGATGGAGTGCTGCACTGTCGGAGGTGCCATCTTTCGGATGAGACATTAAACCGAGGCCCCTTCTTGCCAGTCAGGTGGTTGTAAAAGATCCCATTTGAAGAAGAGATGGGGTGTTCTCCTGGTGTCCTGGCCGATATTGATCCCTTAAACAACATCACTAAGAAGTAGGTCATAGGAGTGAAATTGGTCTATGCCAGTAGTGCGAGTGGGTTCATAGTGAATCGGGCGCCCGTTTTGCACGGCGCCCGTTTTGCACAGCGCCCAATTGATCTTAACAGAAAAGAAAACCAGAAATGTTGTAAATCAGGTTGCCAATTCCCTATGAGCATATTTTCACACTACCAGGGTAGACCAATTTAACCCCCTATCGGTCATTATCTTATTGCTGTTTCTGGAACCTTGCTATGCACAAATTGACTTCTGCGTTTCACTATACTACGACAGTGACTAGGAATATAAGAGCAGGAGTAGGCCATTCAGCCCAACGAGCCTGTTCCATCATTCAATTAGATCATGGCTGATCTGTATCTTAACTCCATCTATCTATCTGCCTCGATTCCGTAACCCTTAATACCCTTGCCTAACAAAAGTCTATCAATCTCCGTTTAGAGATTTTCAATTGACCCCCACCCTCAACAGCTTTTTGGGGGAGAGAGTTCCAGATTTCCACTACCCTTTGCGTGAAGAAATGCTTCCTGACATCACCCCTGAATGACCGAGCTCTAATTTTAAGGTTATGCCCCATTGTTCTGGACTCCCCACCAGAGGAAATAGTTTCTCTCTATCTACCCTATCAAACCCTTTAATTAGATCACCCCTTAATCTTTCATATTCAAGGGAATACAAGCCTAGTCTATGCAACCTGACTACCCTTCAAAATTACGTCATTGGCTGTAAAGCGCTTTGAGATGTCTAAAGTTGTGAACGGTACTCTTTAAATGCAATTTATTTCTTCCCTTTATGATTTTATAAGCACAATTTATGTCTCAAACAGAAGAATGACATAAAACAGTGCATTAAAAAATGAAGCTGGTTATAAAGAGAATTAATATCCAAATAAAAAGTATCAAAGAAGTAGGGATGTTTGCTTGTCAGACTAAGTAATATTTGGCCTCCGTCTCAGGCTGGAAAAGGGGCAAGCAGTCTTGGCTGCCTGTCTGCAGTCTTAATATGACAAAACCATTCATCCTCTCCTCCCATAACCAGCACAGCGCGCCTTATAGAAAGAGGATATGCTGACAGGAACGGGAAGGCATCCTCTGCGTGCACTATAAGAGAGAATCTGTATCGCCACGCAAGGTGATGTGTAAACCCCCGTGTGACCTGGCCAACCAACTCCTTGCCCATCACTTGAAAAACACTCTTTTCATGAAATTTGTGCCATATTACTGTGTGGCACTCTATACAACAGACTCATTGGGATAGAAATTGGAATGCGTTGCGCCTGTTTCTTTCGGGCACAAAACGGGCGCACGCTTTCTAATTTAGCAGTGGGATGGCCTACGCCTAATCTGCGTAAGCTTTGGTCCCACTGCTAAATTCATGGGAGCCTTTTTTTAACGCCTTAAACAGGTGTTAGGCCCTGCAAAATTATAAATTAGGAGCCAAACGCCTGTTGAAGGACACCATCAAGAAATTAGTCTGTGATGAGCGGGGCAGACATTGAACAATCAGGCTTCACTGGCCCCCACGGCTATCAATGACAGGTAAGTTGAAAATTGTTTTCACATCCTGTAGAGTCAGAAAGAACCAGAGAACTTCCCCTTGTAGGCACAGGGATAGGCCCTGCAGCTTCTCGAGCCTGTTGGGCCATTCAATTAGAATCATGACAGATCTGTGTCTTAACTCCATTTAACACACTTTGTTTCTGTAACCTGTAATACCCTAGTCTAACAAGAATTTGTCAATCTCAGTTTTGAAAGTTTCAATTGAACCCCAGCCTCAACAGCTTTTTGAGGGAGAGAGTTCCAGATTTCCACTACCCTTTGTGTGAAGAAGTGCTTCCTGACATCACCCTGAATGGCCGAGGTTATGCCCCCTTGTTCTGGACTCCCCACCAGAGGAAATAGTTTATCTCTATCTACCCTATCAACCCCTTCAATCACCTTAAACACTTCAATGAAATCACCCCTTAATGATCTATACTCAAGGGAATACAAGACTAGTCTATCCAAACTTGACCTCATAATTTAATCCTGGTCTGGTATCATTCTGGTGAATCTGCGCTGCACCCCTTCCAAGGCCAATATATCTTTCCTGAGGTGCGGTGCCCAGTAGACCACTCCAATTACCTCCCCCCATCCCCCCCCAGTTACCTGAGGGCAGCTGCCTGACATTGATATATCATCGCACGAGTGAGCTGCCAATGGAGGCCAAGTATGTTGAGTAGGCCCGAGGACCTATTTCCATCTATCCTCAGGTGTCTCGGTCCGGGCATACGCTCATCACACAAATGGGCCCAAACTGTTTTCGAGGCCATTGTATCAGTCTATTCTGCACGTACTGTGTAGCCAAATTGTACAACCACTGTCCCAGTACAAAAGCCAATATAGAAATCTGAAAAAAACATGAAGAAAATAAGATTTGTTGTCAAACAGGCAAGTGAAGATCATCAGATTGCCTTAAATCAGTCTAATTGTATGTAAAATCTTTCATGGGATTAATAAACTTAACACAAAACTATTCACACCTAAGATGAATTTGGTGAAATCTGTGCTTTTCCATATTCATCAACTACATAATCTGACATTAAAAACATAAAAACATAGAAAATAGGAGCAGGAGTAGGCCATTCGGCCCTTCGGGCCTGCTCCGCCATTCAATATGATCATGACTGATCCTCTATCTCAATACGATATTCCCGCTCTCTCCCCATACCCCTTGATGCCTTTTGTGTCTAGAAATCTATCTAGCTAAAAAAATAACTGTACTCCTCTGAATAGACACATAATCCTAAATGTTATAAATGTGATACCTGTTCCATTCTGTGCAAATCAATTGAAATGTTTCGCAGCAAGATCCAGCGATTTGCTCCCATTTGTGACTATAAACCTGTCAAATTCTGTCCTTTTAAATAAACCAAACCCAACTTTCTTTAATGGATTTCGCTCAATGTGAAAGAACAAAATGTAGAGCTCTACTTGGATTTTGGATCCAAGTAAATTGTAACTAAAGAAAGACTTACATTTATATAGCACCTTTCACAACATCCCAACACACTTTATAGCCAATGAAGTATTTTTGAAGTGTAGTCACTGTTGTAATGTGGGAAACATGGCAGTCAATTTGCACACAGTAATGTCCCACAAACAGCAATGTGATAATGACCAGTTAATCTATTTTTGTGGTGTTGGTTGAGGGATAAATATTGGGTAGAACATCAGTGAGAAATCCCCAGCTTTTATTTGAAATACTGCTATGGGATCTCTTACATCTACCTGAGAAGGTTGATGAGGCCTCAGTTTAACATCTCATCTGAAAGACACCATCTCTGACAGTGTAGCACTCCACTGGAGTATCAGCCTAGATTTTAGGCTCAAGTCTCTGGAGTGGGACTTGATCCCACAACCTTCTAACTTAGAGGCAACAGTGCTACCAACTGAGCCATGGATGACACATAGAAACATAGAAAATAGGAGCAGAAGTAGGCCATTCGGCCCTTCGTGCCTGCTCCGCCATTCAATATGATCATGGCTGATCCTCTATCTCAATACTATATTCCCGCTCACTCCCCATACCACCTATGAGCTGCTGCTAATTTGCTCATTCTGGTTTTGAGGTCCTCTCGATTCTTAGCCTTCTTTTGTAGTCCCGTTAAAAGAATAATCCAAAGGAGCTCACACAATTCAATTTGTGTGTCTTTCCCTGATACTTGCCGGCTTCTTAAGTAAGAAATGAAGCATAAGTATGACGAGAGTTGATATTTTACTTCCTAACCCACAAACACCTGTCCTATTTTATTTCTTGATCCACAAATGCCTGTCCGGCCAGTCTGGATCATTGTGCCATTACTTGTTTTCAGACTGTTGGTGTGTCAAAGGATGGAGGATTGTTGGGGATCCAATTCCCCACCTCTATCAACTCCAGTATTGAGTGGAGTGCACGAGTGGGCAGCCCTTTTTGTTCATGAGAGCATCATATTGTTATAATAACATTTTATAAATAGCAGTCAGTGCCAATATCAGAGAAATATGCACCCAACATCCCCCCTGAGTCATTCCATGTTGCTTTCGCTTGCTCTAAAAATGAGTGTGGGTCCTGGCTAATGGGCACAGTAATCCCACAAAAAGGATGCTGTTTGTCAATTGATGTTATGAGTACCATCGTCAAGTTTACTCAGTTGGCCGTTATCGGATTGCCCCTGCTGGCTTTCGATTGGCTGAAGAAACAGCACTGATTTTTCAGCCAATGAAAATTCTTTTTTATTCCTTAGTTAAAAAAAAATGATCCAAAGGGTTGGAGGCAGGAGAAAAAAACGAAAGCAGGAGGTGAAAGATTTATAATATCTTCCTTCACAGAAAAAAGGTTGTAAGAGGTGGGTGAGGGGTGACCTGATAGAGGTCTTTAAGATTATGAAAGGGTTTGATAGGGTAGACGTAGAGAAGATGTTTCCACTTGTGGGAGAGACCAGAACTAAAGGTCATAAATATTAGATAGTCACTAATAAATCAGGAGAAACGTTTTTACCCAGAGAGTGATTAGAATGTGGAACTCGCTACCACAAGGAGTTGTTGAGGTGAATAGTATAGATGCACTTAAGGGGAAGCGAGATAAATACACGAGGGAGAAAGGTATAGGAGGTTATGCTGATAGGGTTAGATGAAGTAGGGAGGAAGGAGGCTCATGTGGAGCATAAACACCAACATAGATCAGTTGGGCCGAATGGCCTGTTTCTGTGCTGTAAATTTAATGTAATTCTATGTAAAGGATACAATGAGTCAAATTAGAAAAAAAATGAAATTAAAGTTATAGTGAAATTGTAGGTTTTTTGTATTTATTTTAATATTTTAGGGTTAATATTACAGTTACAATGTTCCCGATATTGGAGTAGTTTCATGACTTAATTACTATAATATTACCATTTATTTTCATTGTCAGATAAGCTGGTAACTACAGAATTGGTTGGTCCAAAGAGACCAAAGTTATCCTGGATGTACCAGCAAATCTAGGGGTTAAAAAGAAGACCACTTGCATTCATGCTTACTTAGCTTATTAGTTGCCCCGTTTCCTACATTACAACAGTGACTACACTTCAAAAGTACTTCATTGGCTGTAAATTGCTTTGGGACGACCTGAGGTCATGAAAAGCACTGAATAAATGCAAGTTCTTTCTTTTCCTTCTGATCATATCTCTCCGAAATATCTGGAAGCACTTCATATACAGTGAATTACTTTTGAAGTGCAGTGACTGTTGGCATATAGGCAAATACTATGCATACACAGCAAGATCCCAAAAAAACAGCAATGAGATGAATGACCAATTAACCTAACAATACAGCATCAACAAAGTGTCAGCCTCGTTTCCGTGCTCATGTTCTGGATTGTAACTTGAACCCATAACCCTTTGACTCAGTGATGAGAGTGCTATCAATTAAGTCAAAAAATAAAATACTAACTACAGTTAAAATTCACTTAATTTCTTATTGATGGAGTGAGCAGATTAAAACATAAAGCTATTAATTTTTTTTTTGTTCGTTCATGGGATGTGGGCGTCGCTGGCGAGGCCGGCATTTATTGGCCATCCCTAATTGCCCTCGAGAAGGCGGTGGTGAGCCGCCTTCTTGAACCGCTGCAGTCCGTGTGGTGAAGGTTCTCCCACTGTGCTGTTTAGGAAGGGAGTTCCAGGATTTTGACCCAGCGACGATGAAGGAACGGCGATATATTTCCAAGTCGTGACTTGGAGGGGAACGTGCAGGTGATGTTGTTCCTCTGTGCCTGCTCATCTTGTCCTTCTAGGTGGTAAAGGTCGTGGGTTTGGGAGGTGCTGTTGAAGAAGCCTTGGCGAGTTGCTGCAGTGCATCCTGTGGATGGTACACACTGCAGCCACTGTGCACCGGTGGTGGAGGGAGTGAATGTTTAGGGTGGTGGATGGGGTGGCAAACAAGCGGGCTGCTTTGTCCTGGATGGTGTTGAGCTTCTTGAGTGTTGTTGGAGCTGCACTCATCCAGGCAAGTGGAGAGTATTCCATCACACTCCTGACTTGTGCCTTGTAGATGGTGGAAAGGCTTTGGGGAGTCAGGAGGTGAGTCACTCGCCGCAGAATACCCAGCCTCTGACCTGCTCTTGTAGCCACAGTATTATGTGGCTGGTCCAGTTAAGTTTCTGGTCAATGGATGTTGATGGTGGGGGATTCGGAGATGGCAGTGCCTTTGAATGTCAAAGGGAGGTGGTTAGACTCTTGTTGGAAATGGTCATTGCCTGGCACTTGTCTGGCGCGAATGTTACTTACCACTTATCGACCCAAGCCTGGATGTTGTCCAGGTCTTGCTGCATGCGGGCACGGACTGCTTCATTATCTGAGGGGTTGCGAATAGAACTGAACACTGTGCAATCATCAGCGAACATCCCCATTTCTGACCTTATGATGAAGGGAAGGTCATTGATGAAGCAGCTGAAGATGGTTGGGCCTCGGACACGGCCTTGAGGAACTCCTGCAGCAATGTCATGGGGCTGAGATGATTGGCCTCCAACAACCACTACCATCTTCCTTTGTGCTAGGTATGACTCCAGCCACTGGAGAGTTTACCCCCTGATTCCCATTGACTTCAATTTTACTAGGGCTCCTTGGTGCCACACTCGGTCAAATGCTGCCTTGATGTCAAGAGCAGTCACTCTCACCTCACCCTTGGAATTCAGCTCTTTTGTCCATGTTTGGACCAAGGCTGTAATGAGGTCTGGAGCCGAGTGGTCGTGGCAGAACCCAAACTGAGCATCGGTGAGCAGGTTATTAGTGAGTAAGTGCTGCTTGATAGCACTGTCGATGACACCTTCCATCACTTTGCTGATGATTGAGAGTAGACTGATGGGGCGGTAATTGGCCGGATTGGATTTGTCCTGCTTTTTGCGGACAGGACATACCTGGGCAATTTTCCACATTGTTGGGTAGATGCCAGTGTTGTAGCTATACTGGAACAGTTTGGCTAGAGGCACGGCTAGTTCTAGAGCACAAGTCTTCAGCACTACAGCCGGGATGTTGTCGGGACCCGTAGCCTTTGCTATATCCAGTGCATTGAGCCGTTTCTTGATGTCACGTGGAGTGAATTGAATTGGCTGAAGACTGGCTTCTGTGATGGTGGGGATATCGGGAGGAGGCCGAGATGGATTATCCACTTAGCACTTCTGGCTGAAGATGGATGCAAACGCTTCAGCATTGTCTTTTGCACTCACGTGCTGGACTCTGCCATCAATGAGATTGGAGATGTTTACAGAGCCTCCTCCTCCTGTTAGTTGTTTAATTGTCCACCACCATTCACGACTGGATGTGGCAGGACTGCAGAGCTTTGATCTGATCTGTTGGTTGTGGAATCGCTTAGCTCTGTCTATAACTTGTTACTTCCGCTGTTTAGCATGCATGTAGTCCTGTGTTGTAGCTTCACCAGGTTGTCACCTCATTTTTAGGTACGCTTGGTGCTGCTCCTGGCATGCTCTTCTACACTCCTCATTGAATATGACTTGTTGAACGTTATTGTCCTGTAATTTCACTGGTCCCCCGGTGTAACTTTGGCTGGACACTGTCGGAAACCCCAGAGAAAGTTGTAAAGTGCCATTTACTCCATTTCTCTGGCGTTTCCGCCGGTCTGCTGCCACAGTCACGGCAGGAGACCAATCGTCGCCCCATGTAATTTCAGGGCCTACCTCTTTGTTTGTAAAAATAAATTGAGAAGTCGAGGTGAAGAGCTAAGGCCCATTGTGAAGGGTAACTTTTTGTGCTGTGGATTCATAGCCACATACTTCAAATGGGACATGTAAGAGCTGACAGAGGAGGCTTTTACCTAATCAGTCTCGGGTAGATTTAACGTAAAAGGCAGTGAACAACTATCATAATATGCTACCACCCATAAAAATATGCTACAACATGGAGCAGGGTTTAAAGAGTCAGAGAAATGATGAGCTTGATGAAATAATAGAGGTTATGCAATTACAACCTTAGGCTTTAAATGCCTGTAGGTTTTTGGAGGACAGTAGACCTGAGGAACAGGAGGAGTTTCATGGTTTTGAGGTCCGAAAGAAAGAGTTGAGTTAGAGTAGGATTCACAGCCTTGACGAAAGGTCATCGACCTGAAACGCTAATTGTTTCTCTCTCCACAGATGCTGCCTGACCTGCTGAGTGTTTTCCAGCATTTTCTGTTTTTATTACAGAGCATTAAGTCTTGATTTCAACACAGTGAGAACGTTGGGAGAAGAAGTGTGTAGGAAGGCAAATTTGGAGCGTAGGAGGGAGGAGAGAGGAACGTTTAGAAGAGTAATCACCATAGCAATATTTATAAAAGAGAAAACCGCAGTGGAGATTGTGGTGGATGGTGACACATGTCAAAGTGTATTCACTAAATTACATAATGAAGCAGTAGTTTTGGCTTTCATGCTCCGTGTTGTAGCATATTTTTCTGGGTGGTAGCATATTATGATAGTTGTTCACTGCCTTCTACGTTAAATCTACCCTAGACTGATTAGGTAAAAGCCTCCTCTGTCAGCTCTTACATGTCCCATTTGAAGTATGTGGCTATGAATCCACAGCACAAAAAGTTACCCACAATCAGGTTCTAATTGGGATCAATTTGCAGTTTAATTCAGGCAGACCATAAGGACAACTAATGTGAGAAGTACAGTGGGGAGGGGAGTGGGGTGCTTTTCTAAATTTGAAAAGAAACAAAGAACTTACATTTATGTAACGCCTCTCATGACGTCGGGACGTTCCAAAGCGCTTTACAGCCAATGAAGTACTTTTTGAAGTGTAGTCGCTGTTGTAATGTAGGAAATGCAGCAGCCAATTTGCGCACAGCAAGATCCCACAAACAGCAACGGGATACTGACCAGATAATCTGTTTAAACTGAGGTTAAGATGCATTGGTGACAGATTAAGTGTTATTTTACTTTGCATCTGTCCAGTGCTAAAACTGACAGTGGACTGATCAATGTCAAGTGTTCTCTAGCACTGATGTCCTTTAACTTGATGAGCCCAAATTGTCAACTAAAATTGAAAGTATATTTCTCAATATCCAGCATCACAAGTAACAGAGAGACTGCACCCTGAATAACCCCCAAAGTCAGACCCCTGCCATATGCTACCGTTGTAACTGAACTTCTTAAGTTCCTGAATAGGCTACCATGTGGAAGGTGGGGGGGGACACACCATACTGGCCAAATGGAAAAATGAGCATAATTTATAGCGATACTAGGGCAACTCCTTATGTCAGCCAGAGATGGAGTGGTTTGGGGTTCAGACCTTCTCACCTGCCTAAATCTAAGCCATTCAAAATCATGGATTTTATAGAGTAAATAATCACATAGAATTACATAGTATGTACAGCACAGAAACAGGCCATACGGCCGCCTCCCACCCATCTCCATCTAACCCTATCAGCATAACCTTCTATTCCTTTCTCCCTCGTGTGTTTATCTAGCTTCCCCTTAAATGCATCTATGCTATTCGCCTCAACTATTCCTTGTGGTAGCGAGTTTCCCAATTCTAATCACTCTCTGGGTAAAGAAGTTTCTCCTGAGTTCCCTATTGGATTTATTAGTGACTATCTTATATTTATACCCCCTAGTTTTGGTCTCCCCCACAAGCGGAAACGTCTTCTCTACATTTCCCCGGTCAAACCTCGTCTTAATTTTAAAGACCTCTATCAGGTCACCTCAGCCTTCTCTTTTCTAGAGAAAAGAACCCCAGCCTGTTCAGCCTTTCTTGATAGGTATATTCTCTCAGTTCTGCTATCATCCTTTTGAATCTTTTTTGCACCTTCTTCAGTGCCACTATATCATTTTTGTAATACGGAGATCAGAACTGTGCACATTTGGCCCAACTGGTCTGTGCCATTGATCATGCTCCACATGAGCCTCATCCTACCCCTCTTCATCTAATCCTAGGAGAATAAGGAGAAACTGTTTCCACTGGCAGAAGGGTCAGTAACCAGAGGTCACAGATTTAAGATAATTGGCAAAAGAGCCAGAGGTGAGAGGAGGAGAATTTTTTTTATGCAGCGAGTTGTTATGATCTGGAATGCACCGTCTAAAAGGGTGGTAGAAACAGGTTCAGTAGTAACCTGGGACTTGGATAAATATTTGAAGGGTAGAAAATTTGCAGGACTATGAAAAAGGGTGATGGCATGGGGCTAATTGAATAGCTCATTCAAAGAGTCGGCACGGGCATGAAGGGCCGAATGGCCTTATTCTGCAAGATTCTATGATTCTATGAAATGATTACAAGAGGAAGGAGTAAGGAATTGAGAAGGGATGGGAAATAGTGTCCAAATGAAACATTATTCAATGTCCACACAAGGAAATTAATTCTTCAGTACTAACAAAGTTGATCTACACATGGATATGGATGGTGTAGCAGTGTTGTTTCATCTATTACAAAATGCTGCTTATTCAGTTTGTTTGTGGCCTCTGAAACTTCTCTTCCAGAGAGTGCACACTGGACTAATACATCAACGTCCAGTTGCATCCAGCAAAAGTCTGATGGACGCATACCTCTGTCCAAATTGTGAGGGGACACTTGTGTTTTCAGCATCCCACAATAGTCAACATTCCTCTGCTGTGATGGCTTCCTTCGAGAATGAGAGCAATAATTGAAAGGTGGATCAAGCAGATGGAATTCATATTGAGATTTATAGCTTAGATGCATTTAAGGGGGAGCTAGATCAACACATGAGGGAGAAAGGAATAGAAGGATATGTTGATAGGGTTTGATGAAGAGGGGTGGGAGGAGGCTCATGTGGAGCATAAACACCGGCATGGACCAGTCGGGCCGAATGGCCTGTTTCTGTGCTGTACATTCTAGGTAATTCTATGCAAGGTTAAAATATACAATAAAAGAAACAACAGATGATGCTGCATTGAATACTCCTCATGAGGAAAACCTACCATGAAATGCTGTCAAAAGACAGCAGAAAAGATTTAAAATATGTAAAAGCACTTTGTAAAAAAGAAAACAAACACCCATTAGAATGAGACAAAAATATATACTGACTTGAGCTGGCAATTCAATACAGTGTACATGATAATATGGATTAAGGGGCAGCCTGGCTAGAATCTACATCAGTAACAGTTATACTGCACTGGAGGAGGGCATTTGGTGGTATTAAACCATCACTCGGACGGTAATCCCGCTGCCAATACTATTTTCGGAATTAGGATTGCACTGGTACAATCTTCCTCTGCACCTTAGGTACCAGTGAAGCACCAAAGTTTTGTGTAGATGTGTAGAAATATCTGCCTTTAGTTTTATGCAGTTATGAAGTAGCTCGGCTTTAAAAAAGAGGCTTTTGTCTTCACGAGGGACAAAATAGAAGACATAAATCAGGCAGCCTGCGAGAAGGGGAAAATCCCTTTTCATCAGCAATCCATTAAGGTAAAGCTGCTTAGATGGTTGAGGCAGAATGCTCAAAAATGTTAATGGCTGCAGCTTTGATGAACGGATGTGTTATTCCTGGTTGTGGCCTAGTGTGAAAGCAGTGGAGGGGGGCAGGGGGAGGAAAATGCAAAGGAGTTGGCATTACTTGCCATCATCCTATTGTCCATCAAAGTTTGGAGGCTGTTAGTATTTTGTTTGCTTGACATTTAGAAACAAAAATGGATTTATATCATAAGGCTCCTCTGGATAAATATCCCAGTTCTTGCCTACTAGTTTTTAGTCCTGGTGAGGAAGCGTCAGGCTCTATGAATACTGTGAGTTCATGTCATCTGAATTTAATATCTAATCCTGAAAGATAGATTTTGAGACTGTGTGCCAAAGAAAGAAAATACTCAGCTCATTTGTCAAGAGGAATCGTTACATATCAGAAACTATAAAAAGGCAGCTTTCTGAAAGGGTATCTTAACCCTTGGTGGAATGATTCCAGTTCTCATATAAATATTGTGATGTTTTATTTTTTTACGTGTGTCATTTGTTGCTTCTGTGTACAATCTTATTTATAAATAAATAGGTATGGTAATTTAGCCTGTACAAAGAGGTCCATTGGTATAATATCTTCCATCATCCACATTGGCAGAAAATGTCACATTCTGCAGTAAGCAATTTATTACAATAGAGGTTAGTTAGCGAGACCTGGGTTACACCAAGCTAAATAAATTATACTAACCTGGCCAGCCTCCCACCTTGCACCCTCCATAAAATTAAGCTCATCCAAAACTCTGCTATCCGTTCCTGACTCGCATCAAGTCCTGTTCATCCATCACCCCTGTGCTCACTGACCTACATCGGCTCCTGGTCCGGCAATGCCTCGATTTTAAAATTCTCATCCCTGTTTTCAAATTCCTCCATGGCCTCGTCCCTCCCTATCTCTGCAACCTTCTCCAGCCCCACAACCCTCCAAGATCTCTGCGCTGCTCCAATTCTGGCCTCTTGCGCATCCCCAATTTTAATCGCTCCACCTTTGGCGGCCGTGCCTTCAGCTGCCTAGGCCCTAAGCTCTGAAATTCCCTCCCTAAACCTCTCCACCTCTCTCTCCTCCTTTAAGACGCTCCTTAAAATCTACCTCTTTGACCAAGCTTTTGTTCATCTGTCCTAATATCTCCTTATGTGGCTTGGTGTCAAATTTTGTTTGATAATGGCTCCTGTGAAGCACCTTGGGACGTTTTACTATGTTAAAGACGCCATGTAAATGCCAGTTGCTGTTATTGTAGGGCACAGAATAAAGATGGCGCTTTCAGTTCATAGAAACTGTTGTCAAACTATTTACGTAAGAAAGAGGGGTTGGGAAAAAGAATTCACAGTAATAACAGTGCCATACATGCAGAGGAAATCAATAAAATATTTCACAACAGGAGTATGCTGAATTAGCTGTCAGAGGCCATGTCTTGCTTAAGTGCTTATATTCGCAGAAATTTGCACAAACAGACGCAAGAGTCAGGTCTTAGGGTAATTACGGAGTTGAAGAATCCCATCATTACTAGAGTCACAATGGTTTAATGCTTGGTACTTGCAAATTTACAGAGCAACAAGTAAGTTAATCGAAGGTCAATTATCTCTAATGGAAGAGTAGACTTGCCCTGTACTTTTAAATGATCTGAATTGCAATTAAATATTTTATTTCAGAATTGGAAAAAGAGGAAGCATCTAGTTAGTGTGCATCTCGAGAACATATTAGAACAGACATAAAAATGAGAACAATCTTCTATTCAAATGAACAAGTGTTGCAGATGTGATCCAGTCTTCAGTTGCATAAACTCCTCACAAATGCACAAACTGAGTAAGGAATGGTTATATTTGTCACAGATTTATATAGTTGAAGGTTTTCTATTATAGATGTCACTTTGATTCATTAGTGCACTTAGAGTTACCATGCTGGGCAACGGTTTCCCTCATGTGTTGCAACTGAAGGTAAATGGCACCCACATTACACAATAAGTGAGTGGCAATAATTCACTCACATCTAGTACATACATCTCTTGCGTGTTGCATAGTTAACACTTATCCAATTAAGCTGCAAAGTATGTGAGTTATATGCCCATCGTGACATAGGAGCCAATATTTAACAGCAAGACAGGTTTGGGTCAGACGCCTGTTTTACACCCCACCCATTGAAGTAAATGTAGCGTAAAATTGGGGTGGGTGGGTGTACAACAGGGGTCCAACCCAAACCCACCCTGTACCATCTGGGTGAGTTAGATTAAATTACCCCCCATATATTAACATTGAAGAGTTTGGTGTTTACTTGTCTAGCAGCATCTATATTAATGTATAGTTTGTTACAGAAGTCATAGAATCATAGAATCGTACAGCACAGAAGGAGGCCATTTGGCCCATCGTGCCTGTGCCGGCTCTTTGAAAGAGCTGTCCGATTAGTCCCACTCCCCCGCTCTTTCTCCATAGCCCTGCAATTTTTTTCTTTTTCAAGTATTTATCCAATTCCCTTTTGAAAGTCTCTATTGAATCTGCTTCCATCACCCTTTCAAATGTAAGGAGTTGCACAACACCAGGTTATAGTCCAACAGCTTTATTTGAAATCACAAGCTTTCGGAGCTTTGCTCCTTCGTCAGGTGAGTGAAGGGTTCCATAAAGGCACAGCATTATATAGTCAGAGAACAATGCCTGGTGATTACAAATAATCTTTCCAACTGCCCCCTATCACACCTCGGCAGAGAGATAATCACAGCAATCAAAGGAGTCGATGGTGTTCAGACAGGGAAACATTACATCCCAGAATACTGAATACACAAGGGGTCAGATCACAAAGACAGAGAGAGAGAGAGAGAGAGAGAGAGAGATCCAAAAGGCAGAGAGAGAGAGAGAGAGAGAGAGAGAATGGCCAGTTGTATTAAAAACAGATAACTTTTTTTCGCTGGTGGGGTTACATGTAGCGTGACATGAACCCAAGATCCCGGTTGAGGCCGTCCTCATGGGTGCGGAACTTGGCTATCAATTTCTGCTCGACGATTTTGCTCGACGACATCGCGAAATCATCAAGCAGAAATTGATAGCCAAGTTCCGCACCCATGAGGACGGCCTCAACCGGGATCTTGGTTTCATGTCACGCTACATGTAACCCCACCAGAGAAAAAAAGTTATCTGTTTTTAATACAACTGGCCATTCTCTCTCTCTCTCTCTCTCTGCCTTTTGGATCTCTCTCTCTCTCTGTCTTTGTGATCTGACCCCTTGTGTATTCAGTATTCTTGGATGTAATGTTTCCCTGGCTAACCTGTCTGAACACCATCCACTCCTTTGATTGCTGTGATTGTCTCTCTGCCGAGGTGTGATAGGGGGCAGTTGGAAAGATTATTTGTAATCACCAGGCATTGTTCTCTGACTATATATGCAGTGCCTTTATGGAACCCTTCACTCACCTGATGAAGGAGCAAAGCTCCAAAAGCTTGTGATTTCAAATAAAGCTGTTGGACTATAACCTGGTGTTGTGCGACTCCTTACATTTGTCCACCCCAGTCCATCACCGGCATCTCCACATCATGACCACCTTTTCAGGCAGTGCATTCCAGACCATAACAACTCGCTGCGTAAAAAACATTTCTCCTGGTCTCTCCTCTGGTGGTTCTTTTGCCAATTACTTTAAATCTGTGTCCTCTGGTTACCGAACCTCCTGCCAGTGGAAACAATTTCTCCTTATTTACTCTATCATTACTCCACAAACGTTGCATTGTGAACAGCATGGGTGATGCATGCAGGATCTATGAGCGTGCTTAAGCAACCCAGTATTTTCGAGGAGTAGGTGGCATAGTAGGTTTTGCACACTGTCCTTTCACCTCTGGAGTCTGGGACCAAATTCAACCCCCAATGATGGGATGAAAGGTGTTCCTTGCTGCCAGCTCTATGTGGAATGAGATTGGGGTAGTCTGAACTCAGATCATGTCATACACAGTCCATACTCAAACTTCCCTACAATTAAAATCCAAAGTCCACAAGGATGGTTTGTGTGAGAAATGGTGATGTCGTACTAATGGAGTAAAGAGTACTTTTAACTCTTTTATTGTTCAGCACTGACATCCCTCATCTTAATGAGCACAAAAAATTTCACAGACATATGAGATGTTTCATTGAAGATATTGATTGATATGAAAATAGGGAATTAAATCTGAAGAACAAATGAATAAGTTAAACAGGAGATTTCATGGGCTCAATTTAGAAATGGTGGCGGGTTGGCAGGGGGGAGGGAGGGAGGGAGGGATCGATTGATCGATCATCCGGTGATGGAACGGAAGATTGGGGGGGGAGGGAGAGGGAAAGATCGGGGGCAAGAGGGGAAGATCGAATGGACATGGGGGGAGGGGAAGAGAGGGAGATCGGAGGGGGAGACATTGGACATCGGAGCAGGGTGGAAAGATAGGTTGATTTTGTGTTTTAACTTCCTGCAATGGTTTTTATTTCATTTTTTTTTGCCTGATTTGGCCCTTCACACCTGATTTTACCAGGCGAGAATCAGAAGCCGTGGGAAAGCCACCCAGGTAGGTTAAAAATAATTTGGTTCTTTAACTCTCATCCCGCCGGCTTTAATTGCCGGTGGGACTTCCGGATTCCGGACGCCCGCGCGCATACAGGTGCGTCTGTGGGAAACTCAGAAGTCGACGGGTTGGAGCCGGCTTCCGAACCTGCTCTGCATTTCTGCAATTTTTGCAGCCCCCCCTCCCCAACGCACCCGCAATTTCAGTTTAAAATTGAGCCCCATATGTGAAAAGGACAGAACTAGCTTGCTTCAAGGATTCTTGGGAGGAAAAATACAGCATCTGTATTTCAATGGGCCAGAATTTGCTGTCAAAATAACGGTGAGACTAATGGCGTTCGCTGTTATTTATGCATAAATGGTACAGTAACTTCAGGCAAGGAGCAGATACATGGTTAAATGCTAATATCCAAAAGTGTGAAGTCTCATTCCTTCAGGTTTTAATTGTTGTTGGATATTTTAAAAATGTCAAATTTAAAATTTTTTTTTTTTTACTTTTCCGTCCTGTCCCTTTTTTCTCTCTTTCTTTTAATCCAATCTTTCTTTCCCTCTCTTTATTTCTCTTTCTATACCTGATTTGACATTGAATTCACCCACACATCCTTCTCAGTCCTTCCTGTATTTATTTCCCAATCCTTAAATTGCATTGGTTAAGGAGATACCCAGTTGATTGCCCTGTTCACTCGCGTCCCAGTTGCCCTGTTTCTCTCGCTGCGACGTTATTAGCTTGTACTTTAAGCAACTTAGTGGGCAAAAATGTTTTGAGCTGAAGGGTTCAGAGGCACGTCTAACTAATGGCACATGCCGTTAGATGCCCTGCTACAGCAAATTCTGGCCCAATACCTCTAGACCTTACTCGTTGCATAGCTAGCAGAATAATTGTAGAATGCACTGCATATGACTGTCTCACAAACTGAACATCCACATATACTCTTTATGATGCGTGCCTTAGTACATATATAACATTGCAACACAGAAACAAGCTATTCTCCACCAGGTGACTCCCCAAACCAATTAATATTCCTCCTCTTCGAGCAAGAACCCTTTTGAAAGAATTGATGCCGTCTGCTTCAACAGCAGCAATCCAGGATTAGAGTTCAGCGTTGTTTTTCTCTTCACGGATTGACTGTTTGGCAACCAACATAACAAAAGAGGCATCTCGGCAAGTAATATAGAATCATAGAATCGTAGAAGGTTACGGCACAGAAGGAAGCCATTCGGCCCATCGTGCCCGTGCTGGCCGAAGAAGAGCTATCCAGCTTAATCCCACTTTCCAGCACTTGGTCCGTAGCCCTGTAGGTTACAGCACTTCAACCACTTTTTAAATGAGTTGATGGTTTCTGTCTCTACCACCCTTTCAGGCAATGAGTTCCAGACCCCCACCAAGATGAAAACATTTCTCCTTAGCTCCCGTCTAATCCTTCTGCCAATTAATTAAATCTATGCCCCCTGGTCACTGACCCCTCTGCTAAGGGAAATAGGTCCTCCCTCTCCACTCTATCTAGTCCCGTCATAATTTTATATACCTCAATTAAATCTCCCCTCAGCCTCCTTTGTTCCAAAGAAAACAACCCCACCCTATCCAATCATTTCTCATAGCTAAAATTCTCCAGCCCTGGCAACATCCTCGTAAATCTCCTCTATATCCTCTCTAGTGCAGTCACATCTTTCCTGTAATGTGGTGACCAGAACTGTACGCAGTACTCAAGCTGTGGCCTAACCAATACCTTATACAGTTCTAACATAACCTCTCTGCTCTTATGTTCTATGCCTCGGCTAATAAAGGAAAGTATCCCGTATGCCTTTTTAACCACCTTATCTACCTGTCCTGCTACCTTCAGGGATCTATGGACATGCACTCCAAGGTCCTTTTGTTCCTCTACACCTCTCAGTATCCTCCCATTTATTGTGTACTCCCTTGCCTTGTTTGCCCTCCCCAAATGCATTACCTCCCACTTCGCTGGATTGAATTCCATTTGCCACTTTTCTGCCCACCTGACCAGTCCATTGATACCTTCCTGCAGACTACAGCTTTCCTCCTCACTATCAACCACACGGCCAATTTTTTTATCATCTGGAAACTTCTTGATCAAGCCCCCCATATTCATTCAAATCATTAATATATATCACAAAAAGCAAGGGACCTAGTACTGAGCCTTGTGGGACCCCACTGGAAACAGCCTTCCAGTCGCAAAAACATCCGTCAACCATTACCCTTTACTTCCTGCCACTGAGCCAATTTTGGATCCAATTTGCCACTTTCCCTTGGATCCCATGGGCTTTTACTTTACCAGTCTGCCATGTGGGACTTTGTCAAAAGCCTTGCTAAAATCCATGTGCACTATATCAAACGCGTTACCCTCATGGACCTTCCTTGTTACCTGCTCAAAAAATTCAATCAAGTTAGTCAGACATGACCTTCCCTTAACAAATCCATGCTGACTGTCCTTGATTAACCCGTCCTTTCTAAATGACGATTTATGCTGTCCCTCAAAATTGATTCCAATAATTTGCCCACCACCGAGGTTAGACTGACTGGCCTGCAATTACTCAGTATATCTCTTTCTTCCATTTTAAACAGCAGTACAACGTTAGCAGTCCTCCAATCCTCCGGCACCACGCCTGTTGCCAGGGCGGATTGGAAAATGATGGTCAGAGCCTCCGTTATTTCCTCCCCTGCTTCTCTTAGCAGCCTGGGATGCATTTCATCCGAGCTGGCGATTTATCTACTTTCATAGGTGCTAAACCCCTTAACACTTCCTCTCTCACTATGTTTATCCCATCCAATATTTCACACTCCTCCTCCTTAACTATAATGTCTGCATTGTCCCCCTCTTTTGTGAAGATATCTGTAAGCCTGTGTCACATGGTCACCTAACAGCCAATTTAGTCCCACAATTCATAACAGCTTTACTTCCAACACTATTAGCAATCTCCATATTTAACAGGCAACGGTTCCTGTCAGAGAAATTGATATCAATCTTGCAGTACTATTTCCTATATTAATCAATTAATCATGACAGATTCAGTTATTTCTTTGTTATTTCCAAAACAAGAAGCCACAAGCTTTATTTTCAACCAACATCACTAAAACAGGTGATCTGGTCATTGCTGTTTGTGGGAGCTTGCTGTGTGTCGATTGGCTGCTGCGTTTCCTCCATCACAACAGTGACTGCACTTCAAATGTACTTCATTGGCTGTAAAGCGCTTTGGGATGTCCTGAGGTCGTGAAAGGCGCTATATAAATGCAAGTTCTTTCTTTTATAATGTAATTTCAATATCCCTCATTCCTCAATGATATTGGGGTAGATTTTCACTTTGTGCGAAAGTGTAAAATGGATGACTCCAATGGAGATAAAAATCGGGCGAGATGTAAAACGGGCTGTCAATTCACTATCACCCGTTTCACACTATCGCACAAAGTCGACATCTACCCCTCTGAAATAGATATACTTGAGAATGGCCAATTAAACCTATGAGTGGGCTGAGGGAAGTATGGTTGCACAATGCTGGCTACGTACTGTCTGACCCCATTTCCTGAGCAGAGTATGATACAGGGATAGACTAAAAAGGTTCATTATTGTATCTGTCACTCTCCCTGACCTAGAAAGAGAATTAAAGCAAGCTAAGTTAGATGTGCACAAGCACAGCCATTTTTTGTAAAGATGTTTCTTCTATAAGAAAGAATTACCTAGAATGTACAGCACAGAAACAGGCCACTCGGCCCAAATGGTCGGTGCTGGTGTTTAAGCTCCACACGAGCCTCCTCCCACCTGATTTCATCTACCACTATCTGCATAACCTTCTATTCCTTTCTCCCTCATGTGTTTATCTCGCTTCCCTTTAAAGGCATCTATCTTATTCAACTCAATTATTCCTTGTGGTAGCGAATTCCACATTCTAACCACTCTCTGGGTAAAGAAGCAGTTTGCACTTTCATGATTAATTAAGTAATGAAGGAACGAATATTGCAAGATTGTTTATCAACTTTATTGAAGTAACTAAAGCCCTGTCTGTAAAATTAATCTTATAAAACTGAGAGAAATTAAAAGTGGAATTTTTGACATTTTAGAAACATATTCAAGAAAATGGAAGATGATAATAAACATTGAGCGCCATTTTGATGCTAATCTAACTGAGCTCAAACGTCCAGAGATGTTTTCTTTCACTCATCAGTACGACAGAAGTCAACTATTCAATGTTGTTGTACATGGAAGATTTTATATCAATTAGCTATGCCTTTTTAACCAATATGAATTTGCAACTGTAGTGTGAACAGGTTTAAGGTTTATGCCAATGACAACTGAACCATCTAACCTCTTGCTCATGAGTTACTGACGATGAATGATTGATAACATGAGTGCCTCAAAACGCATTGCCTGTTTTATTTTCAAGATACTTTTTATACACTAACGTTTGGGAAGAATAATTGTGAATGAATTAACATAACCGCGCAGACTGAGCTATCAGACCATGAACATATATGGAGATAATTACAAGGATGGCAGGATTCCAAAGAGAAAAGGAACAATAATTTCACTCCCACGTAGAAAAAGTTCTCTAGACTGTAAAAATGTGATTACTTTCAGTGCAATTGTACCATCTACCCTGCATACTATATTTGGTATATAGATCTGCACTGAACTTTTAATAACACTGATAAGAAATTCTGAAAACAATATCCATTCATCTGTGTTTCGTAGATGCTCCAGACTTAATATCGTGCTTCCCTTTAGCAGAATAAAATGAACTAGTGATCCAGCCTAAAAATTTAACTTCAAAGATAAGAATTGTTCAGTCAGTTTGTGATTAATGCATTCACTTAACAAATGCAATAGTGCATTGAAAGATATGATAGTTTCAATTTTTATATATATCCATCCCAAGCAAGATTTTTAATAATATATATTATTAGGACGCTCACTTCCTGTCCAAAAAACTCACTTCCTGTCGTTATGATTTTTGGTTCTGCTTTTCTGTCAACACTTACCATTGTAAATTGCTATGTCAACATTTCCCATTGAATTTTGTGATGTCAAATGTCACTGTAATTACAGGCTCTGGCCATTATGTGACGTTATGGAGCAAGCTTCTGATGTGTCTCTCCCAACTCCGAATCAACCTTTATATATTAAAAAAAAATTGAATATTTATCGTTAAGTTTTTGCAGCAAGAACACAGGCATCACACCTAAAATCTCCTACTTGCACATGCAGTGTATATGTCACTTTTGCACTTTCACACTCCAGGTTCACACTTCAGGTTCACACGTGTATCTATGCCAACTTTTTTGCCACACTATCACCTGATTGGCACAAGTTACATATTCCTAAAACAGCAACAAGCCAGAGCTCTGAAACTATGAGCCGTAAGCAAAATCTATCAATTAAAATATAGCAGAAACGAAGTCAATCAAAGCACTCAAACATTCAAAATCTTTTCAGGCACAGGAGAGGAAAATCTACCAAGTTCAAAAGGAAGAAACGGAAATAATAAAATGGCTCAAAAATAAATTTCTAAATTCTTTCAGCTGCCATTTTATTTTCCATAACTGGAATATCACAATGTTGAAAATAAAATTTGTTACATAATAAAGATATAAAAATGCAATATTTCACAATAACATGACTAAACTTACCTATAAAATTGGGAAATAAGGTTTGTAACATAATTGAGACATTAAAGTTACATACTTCATAATATGATTAAATATTTCCATAAAATTTTAACTTTCAGTAACTTCATTAATACTTTTACTTAGGCCTCATTGTCTCAGAAAAGCCTCATGTTTGGTGTTGATAGTCTTCCCAGATCTGTCACTCTTGTCAGCTGAAGAGAATTAAGAATTACACCTGTGCGTACAATTCTGAGCATGTACATGATCAAGAAATTCTATCATGCCCCTGGATGATTCTTCCAATGCAACAGTCTTTTTTTTATTCGTTCATGGGATGTGGGTGTCGCTGGCAAGGCCAGCATTCATTACCCATTCCTAATTGCCCTTGAGAAGGTGGTGGTGAGCTGCCTTCTTGAACCGCTGCAGTCCGTGTGGTGAAGGTTCTCCCACAGTGCTGTTAGGAAGGGAGTTCCAAGATTTTGACCCAGCGACGATGAAGGAACGGCGATATATTTCCAAGTCGGGATGGTGTGTGACTTGGAGGGGAACGTGCAGGTGGTGGTGTTCCCATGTGCCTGCTGCTCTTGTCCTTCTAGGTGGTAGAGGTCGTGGGTTTGGGAGGTGCTGTCGAAGAAACCTTGGCAAGTTGCTGCAGTGCATCCTGTAAATGGTACACACTGCAGCCACGGTGCGCCAATGGTGAAGGGAGTGAATGTTTCGGGTGGTGGATGGGGTGCCAATCAAGCGGGCTGCTTTGTCCTTGATGGTGTCCAGCTTCTTGAGTTGGAGCTGCACACATCCAGATAAGTGGAGAGTATTCCATCACACTCCTGACTTGTGCCTTGTAGATGGTGGAAAGGCTTTGGGGAGTCAGGAGGTGAGTCACTCGCCTCAGAATATCCAGCCTCTGACCTGCTCTTGTAGCCACAGTATTTATGTGGCTGGTCTAGTTAGGTTTCTGGTCAATGATGACCCCCAGGATGTTGATTGTGGGGGATTCAGCGATGGTAATGCCATTGAATGTCAAGGGGAGGTGGTTAGATTCTCTCTTGTTGGAGATGGACATTGCCTGGCACTTGTCTGGTGCGAATGTTACTTACCACTTATCAGCCCAAGCCTGGATGTTGTCCAGGTGTTGCTGCATGCGGGCTCGGACTGCTTCATTATCTGAGGGGCTGCAAATGGAACTGAACACTGTGCAAGCAATTTTAAAACAAGCTGGATCCCGAACTGTGGAACCTTTCCTGCAGTAAACCGCAACAGGAAAACTATTTTCAGATGCTTAAATTCTATTTGAGAGAGAGAGGGAGAGGCTAGCTCAAAGTGTGCAACACACAGAGGTCTCTTGCATTCTTTGTTTATACTGACAATGCAGAAACAACCATTGTTCGCATTATAATTTATTTATCCAGCTGCAATGAGTAAGGAAACATTTATTATTGAAATTTTTAAAAGAAGCTGAAGCATAACCTTTAAAACCTGTTTTGAGGTAAAGTTTGATAGGAAAATTATTTTCAAACGCTTTTTTTTTACTTCAGTCTGAATTTGGTTCAAACTGACAAAGAAGGAGAGACAGAGAAAGAGGGGGAGAGAGAGAAAAAAAGAGAAGGGAATCATCACAGCGTTTTTTCGTTTATACCGAGAAGTTGAAAGAAAGACTTGTGTTTATATCGGGCCTTTCACGACTTCAGGATGTCCCAAAGCGCTTTATAGCCAATGAAGTACTTTTAAAGTGTAGTCACTATTGCAACGTGGTAGCCAAATTGAGCACAGCAAGCTCCCACAAATAGCAATGAGATAAAGACCAGATTATCTTTTTTTAGTGATGTTGGCTGAGGGATAAATATTGGCCAAGACACCTATCCTTCTTCGAAATAGTGTTGTGCTATCTTTTACGTCCACCTAAGAGGCCAGATAGGGCCTGGGTTTAACGTCTCATCCGAAAGACTGAGCAGATTTATTTGTGTAGCATGGCTACCTACCTGTGGTGGGTAAGGAAAGCACAAATTATTTGTTTTCCATGAACAAATCAAATAACATTCATTTCACTGTCTCTGGGGACATCTCTTGAACTTTTTTTCTGAATTATTTTACATCCACACCCCAACAATCCCCTTGCAACAGTATATCCTGAGACTTAGCATGAAAACCACCACTGGAGATCTGCTAATGTAAATGTAAAAGTGCTGGGGTAGATTTTGACTTTGAGCGATAGTGTAAAACAGGTGATAGCGAGTCGGCAGCGTGTTTTACATCACTCTCTGACTTTTATTTCCATTGAGTGCGATCGGGAGAGGAGTAAAACGGGCTGCTGATTCCTTATCGCCCGTTTTGCACTATCGCGCAAAAGTCAAGATCTACCCCACTGCGTCTCGCTTGTGTTTTTCACAAATGCAAAGACTTTTGTCACGCAATATATCCTGATTGACTAATATTTCTCAGGAACCAATCAAAAAAAAAATGCTTTGGTGTTTCTGAGCTCATTTCTCACAAATATAATTCAAATCCACTCAGCAATCAATGTATCCTCCACTCCCTCCCATTCCCTTAGCATCGACTTAACCGCCAACAAACCATGAGCATTGCCAGAGGAGAGCGGCTAGTTTTACATCCATGTAGATACTAGACTAATGGGCTCCTTTAAAGAGAGAGTTTATACTTTTTTTTTATATAAACAAAATCGGCTGCATAGATCTTTAACACCCTCTGTTCCTATTTTTCTTGAGATTTAAACTATTTTTTCTTTAAATATGCTGATGACTTTATCTGGGAAGTAAGTCAGATGAATTACTGGATCCTGACGGTGTGAGGGAGTTGGATTAACAAACAGTTGAACTTGCACTGTTCCTGAGCCCTCCAATTAATCACTTTGACTCGGCTCATGTTAATTTAACTGTATCGCACTGCTGAGCTTAGGCACTCCTCCAAATTAGCTTTTCAAACATTTCATCAGTGCTCGCTCACACTTTAAAGCAAATTATATATTTTATTTTAAATAAACAGAGGGAGCTATTATCCAAACAGCTTTTAATCTCAGTCGTAATTCTTAATAACTGTTCACTTTTGAAAAAAGGGATAGCGTTGTTAAAATTCTGCCCCCCCCGCAACCCCCAAACACAAAATTGGAATTCACAGGTTTATACAGAGAATGAAAAGATTTGCTGGGAATTCCTTTGGGAGCTCTCCATAACTTAAGCAGAGATTGGCGGAAACCCCATTTACACGCGTGTCTCGGGTTTCCGCCAATCTTCCACTTAAGTATAGCCCAGAAGCAGGCCATTTGGCCCATTGGGCCTGCACCAGTACTACCTTTTCAACTGAAGTTGTCTTTTCCAATCCCATTTCTCTGCCCTTTTGTCATATCCTTTCAAAGTCTTATCCAATTCCTTTTTAAATGATGTTATAGTGTCTGTCTCAATAACCACTTACAGTAAAACATTACATGTTCTCATGACTCAACATAAAACTTTGATTTTCCCCTGCAGTATATGCCCTCCCTTGCTACCAATTTGACAACTTGGTAATAATCTTTCATTCTTTATTCCCTCAACCCTTTCATAGTCTTGTACTCCTCTAACAAATTTGCCCCTTAACCATCTCTGTTCCATTGAACAAAGCCCGAATTTTTTAGTCTTTCGTCACAGTTAAAGCATCTCATTCCTGGTATTATTCTAATGTATTTTCATGGTACCTGATCAATGGCTCTAATGTCCTTTCTATGCTGGGAATCCCGTAACTGCAAATAGTTCCCAAATATGGCCTCATCAACATCTTGCGCAAATTCAACCTTATTTCCCTCCTTTTACATTCAGTGCTCCTATATGAATCCTAGAATTCTACTTGTCTTTATAACTAACTAAAACTCCCACATTTAAAGATCTATGTACCTGTAGCCATAGATCTCTTCATTTTTCCCACTCTGTTAAAAATCTTTTCAGCTAGTCTACATTTTTCAGTGTGCTTTTTTTCCCAGATTGTACGACCTTACATTTCATAAGAACATAAGAATGATGGGCCATTATTCAATAAGATCATGGCTGATTTTCTACCTCAACGTCACTTTCCCACCCTAGCCCCATATCCCTTGATTCCCTTAATTTCCAAATATCCATTGATCTTTGTCTTGAATATACTCGATGTCTGAGCATCCACAGCCCTCAGGGGTAGAGAATTCCAAAGATTCACAACCCTCTGAGTGAAGAAAGTTTTCCTCATCTCGGTCCTAAATGGCCGACCCCTTATCTTGAGACTATGACCCCTAGTTCTAGACTCTCCAGCCAGGGGAAACAACCTCTCAGCATCTACCCTGTCAAGCCCTCTAAGAATTTTATACGTTTCGATGAGATCACCTCTCATTCTTCTAAACTCCAGAGTATATAGGCCCATTCTACTCAATCTCTCCTCATAGGACAACCCTCTTATCCCAGAAATCAATCTAGTAAACCTTTGTTGCACCCTCTTCAAGGCAAGTATATCCTTCCTTTAGGTAAGGAGACCAAAAATGTACACAGTACTCCAAGTGTGGCCTCACCAGAGCCCTATATAATTGCAGCTCCTTGCTCTTATACTCCAACCCCCTTGCAATAAAGGTTAACATAACATTTGCCTTTCAAATTACTTGCTGTACCTGCATGTTAACTTTCTGTGATTCATGTACAAGGACACCCAAATCCCTCTGACTACCAACATTTCTTAGTCTCTCACCTTTTAAAAAATATTCTGCTTCTCTATTCTTCCCACCAAAGTGGATAATTTCACATTAATGTCACATTATACTCCATCTGCCACCTTCTCACCCACTCACTTAACCTGTCGATAGCCCTTTGCAGCTTCTTTGTGTCCTCCTCACAGCTTACTTTCCCACCTAGCTTTGTATCATCAGCAAGCTTGGATACGTTACACTCGGTCCCCTCATCTAAGTCATTGATATAGATTGTAAACAGCTGAGGCCCAAGCACTAATCCTTGCGGCACCCCACTAGTTACAACCTGCCAACCCGAAAATGACCCGTTTATTCCTATTCTCTGTTTTCTGTCCATTAACCAATCCTCAATCCACGCTAACATATTACCCCCAATCCCATGAGCCCTAATCTTGTGTAACAACCTCTTGTGTGGCACCTTATTGAATGCCTTTTGAAAATCCAAAAATACTACATTCACTGGTTCCCCCTTAACTACCCTGCTATTTACACCCTCAAAAAATTCCATTAAATTTGTCAAACAAGATTTCCCTTTCATAAAACCGTGTTGACTCTGCCTAATCATATTATGATTTTCTAAGTGCCCAGTTACTACATTCTTAATAACAGATTCTAGCGAGGGATGGGCAATAAATGCTGGCCTTGCCAGCGAGGCCCACATCCCATGAACGAATTTTTAAAAAAATGGAAAATAGGAGAGGTCTCAGTACAGGTACTTGAGGAATATCACTACCCACATCAACCAAAAAAAAATCCACATACCCCTACTCTTTGCTTTCTGTCCCGTGGCTATCTCTCTATCCGTACAACTGTATTCCTTTCAATCCTGTGTGGCTTCAGTTTCGCAATAAGTCTCTTATGTGGCACCTCTGAGATCTCTACGACGTTGATTTGTCTGGAATCCCTCATCCGAGGTATGAATTTAGTCACTCTTGGTGTGGAGGCAACCCAAACCTGGTCAAAGCTTGATGGGCCTTCATTCAATTGGCTGGAATGCTGGCACATTGGTTGGATGACCTTGTGCAAACTGGCCAATGTCAGGATAATGGCAAGGCACTGAGGTGGATTGAGTTCTGTTGTTCACATTGCAAGCACTGAAAATCTTAAACTTAGTAACTAATGCTTTCACATCAGAAGGCACAAAAGTAAGAAGGAAAAATGGATTTATGTTCTAAGAATCATAACTTCAGTTGACATTTTCCAGTTTAGAAATTTCCAGACATTCTTTCAAAGAATGGCTCGTCTAAAACGGGATGTTTGGTAACCCAGTCTGTGCATAGTATCGACCCTAGATACAAATGGCATCTACAAGATTGTTTTTTTCTAGGATTCTTTCTCAGTGTAAACGTGTTGGTTATAACACAAATCAAAGCACAGATCCAGGAAATGCAAAATAAAAATAGAAAATTCTAGAAATACTCCGCAGGTCTGTCAGCCTTTGAGAAAAGAAAAGGCAGGTTAGCATTTCAAGTTGAGACCCTTTGGAGCTGAACTGAAATTTTAAATTGTCTTCCCTCTTTTCAAATGCCGACAGACCTGCTGTGCCTTTCCAATATTTTCTGTTTTCATTTTGGACGGCAGTATTAGAGAGTGCAGCAAATGTATCCCTGGAGAATCCATCCGACATTCGACTCACAGCATCCAAGACTCTTTCTGATAGAAACACCATTAATATCTGGGCTCCTTTAACATTAAGATAGCTACCCCATCTCCACCCCATGGAACCTGGCTTAAACTCTGGTTAGATTCTGATTTCTGTCCTTGTTTCAGGAGGGATTGCAGGACTGACTCTCCAGTCAGCAGTGCAAGTGCAGGGACGGTTTTAATGATTTGCCTAACAAGGTCCCTCAGGGTTGGCTGATGGCAGTGAAAGCTTGCAATAAGCATGAATATGGGGCAGTGTGATCATTGTAGCAAAATCGCTGATGGTTTTGATGCTGCAGTAAATGAAATATGTGGCTATTGCCCTTTCTTGGGGAAGTGTTGAACCTTAAGACTGTATGACTAATTCTTGATGTCAAGCACATCCATCACTCCTACACTTACCCTGCACATACTTAACACCTGGATCTCTCTCCAAATTCTTTGGCCTTTGAAATGAACAGGGAGCCACCTGTCAAGGGACATGAATTAATTGTACTTTGATAAATCAAATCTTTACCTCCATTTGTTCTGTTTCCTAATATGCGACCGGCCTTTTTTTGTTGCATTCCATTCAATGTGTAGATATGTGGACAGTGTGTGGAACTAATTTAACCTGGAAAGTTATAAAAGGCTAATCCCCAAATATTGGTGAAGTTTACCAGGTGCACATTGTAGTTGAAGCAACCATCCCTGAAAGTCGTTTAATAGATTCTCCTGCAAATGCTTCTTCTGAGGTTCCCCTTTTAATGTTATAACTTCAACCAGCCATTGAGGCGTTCAAGATTAGATCTCAGCCAGCTCATACAACCTATATAATGGTGGAGATTAGCCGCACACGGCAAAGTGCAAAGGAAGTAGGTCATTTTCTTCCTCTCTCACATGTCAGTTAGCAATCGGACACATTTCTCTTTACATGTGCTTCACGTTCACTGTTAAATTAAAAATGAAATGGCCCCTTAACTTCATCTTGATTGCTGTTCGGTCTGACTTTCAACCAACAGGGCAAATTCAAATGATATAATTAATTGAAGTATGTCAAAAGTTTTTTTTCAAAATTCCTGAACAATACCTCCATTCTTAATACAGGTCTTGTGCAGAACTAGTGATTCCATATACACTGATATTCCAATCTCCAAACAGAGACTGACGGACAAGCTGCTATTACTCCAGGCTGTGACCCAGGACTTGTTCCTTTTTGCTTCTCAACTAAATCTCCTCACATAGCGGACTGCATGTCTATTCCCTTGAAGCAATATTGATGGTTCTTTCTGAAGAGCAATCATTAATATTCATGAGAATGCTATAGGTTGAAAAATAGTTTTCTTCAATTGGAATTTAATTTTTCCAAGAGCCGATGAAAGACTGGAATAATGCCCTCATACTTGAAGTAATATGTTAATATCCACAATCTAAATTGTGTCAGTGTCAGCTGAAGCTCAGTGGGGAGCACCTCTTGCCTCTAACTCAGAAGGTTAGGGGTTCACAGTCGCCCTCCAGAAACTTAAACACAAAATCTAGGTTGACACTCTGGTACAGTACTGAGAGAGTGCTGCACTGTCAGAGGTGCCATCTTTTGGTGGGAGACATTAAACCAAGGCTCCGTCTGCCTCTCAGGTGGATGTAAACGATCCCATGGCGCTATTTTGAAGAAGAGCAGGGGAGTTCTCCATCGTGTCCTGGCCAATATTTACCCCTCAACCAACATCACTAAAACAGATTATCTGGTCATTATCATATTGCTGTTTGTGGGACTTTGCTGTGTCCATATTAGCTGCTGTATTTCCAACACTTCTAAAAGTACTTCATTGGCTGTAAAGTACTGAGGTCATGAAAGGCGCTATATAAATGCAAGTGTTTTCTGTCGCACAAAGTGTTAGAAATATTTTTAGAACATTTGAGACTTTTAACAATGGCCACAAGCCAGAGACACAGGCTTCCACACCTGCATGAAGTAATTCGTGCTTGACTACAGTCTTCTGATCTGCAACATCTGTTAATAGCAGTTTACAATCGCTGCTTGTCCTTCATCTTTTGGTGTAGAAACTGGAACGCGCCTGATTTTCGGATATAAAGCAGGCGGGAAGCATACCAATTTAGCAGTGCGCCCAATCTGCACAGGCTGTCGGTCCTACTGCCAAATTCACGGGGCCCACTTTATAGGCATCCTGAGCGGACGGCGAAAAAAGGCGATCGGCACTTTGAGTATGTAAATTAGGGGCCTCACGCCTGTTAAAAGACCCCTTTCAGAAATTTCAGGTGTCGGGCCAGCCCCACTCAGGATCCTTCAGCGGCCCCCCAATTAACAGTAAGTTAAAATATTTTTTTCTCTTTTTTTAAAAAAGAACACCCCATCCTGTATAACCAGGCAGAGCGGGAGTGTTCCTCTGACGGAACAGGAGTCGCAATCGCCCCCTTTCCCCCCCCCCTCCTCCACCCCGTAGTCCAGCCCACCATTGATGTCTTCGCTCAAGTGAGCCCGCGCCTGGTATTGCTGATGAGGCCCGAGGAACAATTTCCGTCGACCTTCGGGCCTCTCGGTTCAGGCAGCACCGAGTCTGGGCCCAAAAACAGGCCCAGACCAAAATCTACCCCAATATCTCTTGAACCGGGGGAACTTGTGTTTTCATTTTTTAATCAGGAGGTACTTTAATCTATTTAGTCAGCTGTCGTATCCTGATGAACGAAGGAGTGAGAAGAGGAACGCTTGTGGGTTGATTGAAATGATTCTTGTTGAAAAAGCGGAAGCAAGCTGGTGTTTCTGCTATCATTTAGCCAATAATTTTTGCAAATCTTTAGAGCTTACGAGGTAGAAATCCATCTTGGACAGTGGGGTAAAACGAGCAGTATCGCATGGGGCGCCCGTTATATGAAGTTAAACGAGCGGCCTCTCTGATACTTCCCGCTGGGCGATACCTCCCACTGCGCGCGACCGCCCAAGGTGAGTTTTTAACCCTATATTTCTTTAACCTAACCTGAAAATTCTGACATAGTTTATGTGATGCAATGCATCAGAAGCAGCAGTCGATAACACCTATCTTGGCAAATGCCATCTGCTGTTGATACAAATGGTCTTGGTGGCACAAAGACAATTCTTTTTAGTTCTGGTACCTAAGCTTGAATCCAGTTCAGATAGTTGCAATAAAAAAGAAAGACTTGTATTTATACAGCAACTTTTCACGATCTCCGGACATCCCAAAACGCTTCATAGCCAATTAAGTACTTTTTGAAATGTAGTCACGTGTCGGAACATGGCAGCCAATTTGTGCCCAGCATGGTCCCACAAACAGCAATGAGATAATGACCAGATAATCTGTTTTTAGTGATGATGGTTGAGGGATAAATATTGGCCAGGACACTGGGGGAGAACTCCCCTGCTCTTCTTCGTAATACTGCCATGGGATCTTTTACATCCACCTGAGAAGGCAGATGGGGCCTCCGTTTAATGTCGCATCCGAAAGACAGCATCTCCAACAATGCAGCACTCCTAAAGTGTCAGCCTAGATTTTGTGCTCAAGTCTCTGGATGTGATAGGCCTCTTCCCAGTGTCACTAAGAGTTCCCGATGATATGTCCAAATCAAATCTTCAGTGGGCATACGTCCACAGCACTAAAATGCAGTCGTATCTAGACAGATCATAAGACTAATTTGGAAAACAGAAATGCCAAATTGATCTAATAGAGAATAATCTTCTGTGGTTGGGCTTCAGATATATTGTTGGAATAGAAGGAGCTTTATACTGCATCTTACCCAGTCAATACCTGTACATTCCCTGGTACTGATATCAACCATCTTGATGAGCACAACATTCATCAGGGGGAAAAAACAATATCAAAGGTAAAATGAATTTTTAAAACTCAAGTCGATGACCTAAAAATAAGAACACCACTATTAAGATTTCCTCACATCTGTGAGAGTCGGGAGACACTGCCTCAATGTGGTAGAAAAGAAGCCGATGTTGGAGCCAAACATAGGGAATGGATAATCAATAAAGAAGAACAGCTGTTAAAAGCCAAACAGCAGCTGGGAAGAATTACCTCAGTAAATTATCACAACATTATCTCAGCATGCACAGCAAAAAACAATGAAGCAAAGAGCGAAACAACAAATGTTTGAAGATACAGTTTTTCTGGCCTGTAGCTAGAAATCTGCAACCAAAAAAAACAACCTCTTCCCCTCAGGCACCAGAGGTGAGTGAGCCAATTAGGACCACAGAGGTTTACAGTATTGAAGGAGGCCATTCAGCACATTAACAATCTGGACTTAAGTGTAGGGGGCGTGATTAAGAAATTTGCGGATGACACAAAAATAGGCCGTGTTGTTGATAGTGAGGGGAAAAGCTGTAGACTGCAGGAAGATATCAATGGACTGGTCAGATGGGCAGAAAAGTGACAAATGGAATTCAATCCAAAGAAGTGTGAGGTAATGCATTTGGGAGGGCAAACAAGGCAAGGGAATACACAATAAATGGGAGGATACTGAGAGGTGTAGAGGAAGTGAAGGACCTTGGAGAGCATGTCCACAGATCCCTGAAGGTAGCAGGACAGGTAGATAAGGTGGTTAAAAAGGCAAATGGAATACTTTCCTTTATTAGCCAAGGCATAGAATATAAAAGCAGGGATGTTATGCTGGAACTGTATAAAACACTAGTTAGGTCACAGCTTGAGTACTGCGCACAGTTCTGGTCACCACATTACAGGAAGGATGTAATTGCACTAGAGGGGGTACAAAGGAGATTTACGAGGATGTTGCCAGGACTGGAGAATTTTAGCTATGATGATAGATTGGATAGGCTGGGGTTGTTTTCCTTGGAACAGAGGCCGGGGGGTGATTTGATTGAGGTGTACAAAATTATGAGGGGCCTAGATAGAGTGGATAGGAAGGACCTATTTCCCTTAGCGGAGGGGTCAGTAACTGGGGCCATAGATTTAAACTGATTGGTAGAAGAATTAGAGCGGAAATGTGGAAAAGTTTTTTCACCCAGAAGGTGGTGGGGGTCTGGAACTCACTGCCTGAGAGGGTGGTAGGGGCAGAAACCCTCAACTCATTAAAAAAATACCTGGATGTGCACCTGAAGAGCTGTGACCTACAAGGCTACAGACCAAATGTGGGAAAGTGGGATTAGGCTGGGTGGCTTGCTTCATACTCGGCGGGGACACGATGGGCCGAATGGCCTCCTTCTGTGCCGTAAATTTTCTATGATTCTATTCTATTGTTTCTATGCTAGCCCTTTGCTACTACAATCTGCAAAACCAGTCCCATGTCCCGCGTCTCTCTTCATTTCCCTGTATCTTCCTCCACTTCCAATATTTGTAGAACCATTGGGCTGCCATTGAGTCAGTTTAGTCATGAAGATCTCAGATTTGATCCCTGAGCTGTGCCACGTTATCCAATCGCAACCAAGGTGGCAAAGGGTTGTGTCCAACTGGCCTCAGTGTCCCAGGATAAAGAGCATGGAAAAAAATGGTCATGAGACTGTATTGGGCCAGGGAGAGGAACAGAGTGCAGGAGAGGACATCCTGGAAGCATGCACCTCAAGATTATTAGAAGTTCATGGTAATGCTTGCCCATAGCTGATTAGGCAACCATTTCTCACTGTCCAGACTGACACATGAAGAACATCGACCAAGGTAAGGAGAGTCTGCTCCCTGTAGAATCACACCCCAGATTTCATCGTTACCTTCAAGGGAGAGGAGATAAGGGGAGAAATGTTGAGTGTAAAAATAAAGTCCCTGAAACTAGAAAGGAAGTTATTATAAAAAAGGGCAAATGATTGTGGGAAATAGTGAGGTATCTTTTCGATGGAAAGACTGTTTCAAACGTTTATTTTAGAACACAAAATGATAGACTCATCAAAATGATACCTTTTTTTTAAGCTGAATTAAAATGGGTAAAATCTGATGCACATAGTATCTCCAGTTCACACTTAAACTATGGATGTTAAGTTTTGAGGAGTGACGTGACCAGAAGTGGTAAGATTTTTGTCAGCAGACCACATTGATCAATTTACCTTGATTGCACCAATTGCAGCTCAGGTGGATCAGCATTTTTTACCCTGATCCATGGATTATAGATCTGATCGCTTCACAATTCACACCATCGGGAGGGTACAGATTTCAAGAACCACACCAATCTAAAGATGCTGGCAGGTTGTGTGTAGCATGATTCAATTTTCAGGTATCTCCCAGGCACAATGTTGCTTTCGTCCTGTCTGCTCTCTCTCTTCTTCAACAGGCTCCAGCTAAAGAGTGGTGAAGACTGTGGCTTTGCTTCGAGGGATATAACCTCCCAGGGAGCAGAAGATGTGATTCTGGGTCAGCAGGGGAGCAGGAAACTGGGGTGCATCAGGGAGCCAAGTCTGAATGGGCTTCGGTTATCATTGTAGTAAATCCCAGAGCTTCAGCTGCATCTGGTGCTGGTTCACTTGGAAATGAGAAAGAGTGGAGCCAGGGGCCTGAGCTGAAAGAGAGTGGGAGTGGAGGGTCTTGGAGGCTGGGATAGATTGGCTGACGCAAGCTAGGAAAGAGAAAAGTATGGGAGGAACATGGACAACGCTGTTTAAGGAAACGGGGCTGGAAGAAGGTAAAGGACTAAGACTGGGGCTGAGAGGAAGTGAAATTCAAAGTCTAACATGCCAGGAAAAGACTGATACACCAATTAGTAAATAGAATTTTCCTTATTCATTGGCTTTAAATCAGTGGCACTAATGATATCCCCTACATTTTTTTTATTCGTTCATGGGATGTGGGCGTCGCTGGCGAGGCTGGCATTTATTGCCCATCCCTAATTGCCCTTGAGAAGGTGGTGGTGAGCCGCCGCCTTGATCCGTTGCAGTCCGTGTGGTGAAGATTCTCCCACAGTGCTGTTGGGAAGGGAGTTCCAGCATTTTGACCCAGTGACGATGAAGGAACGGCGATATATTTCCAAGTCGGGATGGTGTGTGACTTGGAGGGGAACATGCAGGTGGTGTTGTTCCCATGTGCCTGCTGCTCTTGTCCTTTTAGGTGTTAGAGGTCGCAGGTTTGGGAGGTGCTGTCGAAGAAGCCTTGGCGAGTTGCTGCTGTGCATCCAGTGGATGGTACTCACTGCAGCCACAGTGCGCTGGTGGTGAAGGGGGTGGATGGGGTGCCTATCAAGCGGTCTGCTTTGTCCTGGATGGTGTCGAGCTTCTTGAGTGTTGTTGGAGCTGCACTCATCCAGGCAAGTGGAGAGTATTCCATTACACTCCGGACTTGTGCCTTGTAGATGGTGGAAAGGCTTTGGGGAGTCAGGAGGTGAGTCACTCGCCGCAGAATACCCAGCCTCTGACCTGCTCTTGTAGCCACAGTATTTATATGGCTGGTCCAGTTAAGTTTCTGGTCAATGGTGACCCCCAGGATGTTGATGGTGGGAGATTCGGTGATTGTAATGCCGTTGAATGTCAAGGGGAGGTGGTTAGACTCTGTCTTGTTGGAGATGGTCATTGCCTGGCACTTGTCTGGAGCGAATGTTACTTGCCATTTATGAGCCCAAGCCTGGATGTTGTCCAGGTCTTGCTGCATGCAGGCACAAATATCCCTGTGGTTATCTATTAGTTTTATTTAGAATTTTAGATGAAAATATCTTTGCAGTTTGCTTGTTTCTGCACCAGAAACAAACAAAAACTTGAATTTGTACAGCGCCGACAATGAAAGGTACTTCACGCATAGATGTAATGAACTGGACGTTGAGTCAGGCGGAGAGATCGAGATTAGGAGGGGTGATTAAAAGCTGGGCTGAAGAGATGGATTTTTCAGTAGATTTGTAAAGATGGAAAGAAGAAAGAAAGACTTGCATTTATATAGTGCCTTTCATGACCTCAGGGTGTCCCAAAGTGCTTTACAACCCGATGAAGTATTTTATGAAGTGTAATCATTGTTGTAATGTAGGAAACGTGGCAGCCAATTTGTGCACAGCAAACTCCCACAAACAGCAATGTGATAATGGCCAGATAATCTGTTTTTGGTGATGTTGGTTGAGGAAGAAATATTGGCCGGAACACCAGGGAGAACTTCCCTGCTCTTCTTCGAAATAGTGCCATGGGATCTTTTACATCCACCTGAGAGGGGCAGACGGGGCCTCAGTTTAATGTCTCATCTGAAAGACAGCACCTCTGACAGTGCAGCACTCCCTCGGTACTGCACTGGGAGTGCCAGCCTAGATTTTGTGCTCAAGTGGCCGGAGTGGGACTTGAACCCGAATTCTTCTGAGGTGGAGGGAGAGGCGGAGGGGCAGAAGGATTTAGGGAGAGGGTTGGACTGAGGCGGGTGCAGGCTCTGCCACCGGTGGTTAGGTACATCCCTGGATATCCTCATTCACTTGTAAGCAGAAATAATTTAAGAGGGGCCATTAGGGGAAGCATTAAAAAAAAAACATGAAAAATTGCTGCATAGCATCAGTGAGCAACTCATGCAAAACACCTGTTGAATTATTAATAATGTTACAGACAGTCAGATGAATATAAATATGCTGACCAAAGACTGAGGAAGTTAAATACTGACGACAGCAATAGCACAGTCAGCAGACAGTAAAGGACGGGAAGAATGCTGCCACATTGAGGATAAAGATGAATTAGTTTGTAAGTTTGTTCTGCAAGGCAATTTCATGTCATAACCATATCAGTCTTTATCAATCAAATAAACACTAACCGGGGCCAGTAATGATACTGGAGCTTGTTAGCAGCAATTCAATTTGGAGCTTGCATTGCTCCTGTTGTTAGCGAAGCAATGAATTTATTAGACATTGCTACTTTTGGATATAAATGGCTTTAAACAAATATACAGTTCAACCAGCACAGCAAGACTTTAGCAAAATATACATTAAAAACTTCCCACATTACTGCACAGGAGCTCTGATCTGTGATCTCGGATTTTGCCCAGCACTGTCATCTTTTGTTGTCAGGTACATTGAAGTGTGACAGACCTTATCATTGTATAATGGTTCTAACATTAACAGATGGCTCCATCTGCCTTTCATTTAATCAGAACCATCTATTATTAGGGAGAGCTGTATGAACTCACCAGTACAATGTGTCCGTTGATCAGCAGATATCAGCATGCACTCCTACAACTAGCAATGTCAGTTTTTAGACTGCTGCCCAAAAAAAAAATTACTGCATTGATATTTGCACCAGTGTGTACCAAACCAAAATGCTAAGGAAGAAATTGTATCATTGAATTGCATTGTAATTAGTACTGAAAATAAGAAAGAACTTGCAATTATGTAGCACCTGTCACATCCTCAGGATTACCCAAAGTGCTTTTGAAGTGTGGACACTGTGGTTTTGTAGGCAAACGTGGCAGCCTGTGCACAAATTTGTGCACAGCAAGGTCCCACAAACAGCAAGGAGATAGATGGCCAGATCATCTGTTTTATTGGTATTGTTTGAGGATGAAATGTTGACCAGCATATCGGGAGAACTCCCACGTTCTTCTTTGAATCACGTCATCGGATTTTTTTTTATCTCCACCTGGGCAGGCACAGGAACACAGGAACAGGAGTAGGCTATTCAGCCCCTCAGTGAGATCATGGCTGATCTGTATCCTAACTCCATTTACCCGCCTTGGCTCCATATCCCTTAATATCCCTGGCTAGCAAAAATCTATCGATCTCAGACTTAAAATTATTAATTGCGCTAGCATCTACTGCTTTTTGTGGGAGAGAGTTCCACCCTTCTACCACCCTTTGCGTAAAGAAGTATTTCCCAATTTCCCTCCTGAATGGCCTGACTCTGATTTTAAGGTGATGTCCCCTTGTCCTAGCCTCCCCCACCAGCAGAAAAAGTTTCTGTCCAGCTACCCTATCAATTCCTTTCGAAATCCTAAAAACCTCAATCAAATCACCCCTTAATCTTCTAAATTCCGGGCAGGCAGAGCCTCAGTTTAACGTCTGATCCAAAAGACATTAAAGTAAAAGGATAGATCTTGTGAGGCTCTAGCCTTGTTTGATGGAGGATAGATCGGACAATTAGATGCAGAAGTCAACGTGCCCAACTCACGGCATTCTTGATTTTCTGGTGATTTGTTTTAACGGTGGGAAAATTGGGAGCATGCGCAGACCCTGCCACCCATTTCCTTGGTCTGTGCTGCCAACAAGTGAAAACAATTTTACAACACCAAGTTATCGTCCAGCAATTTTATTTTAAATTCACAAGCTTTCGGAGACTTCCTCCTTCCTCAGGTACATTTACCTGAGGAAGGAGGAAGTCTCCGAAAGCTTGTGAATTTAAAATAAAATTGCTGGACTATAACTTGGTGTTGTAAAATTGTTTACAATTGTCAACCCCAGTCCATCACCGGCATCTCCACATCATGGCCAACAAGTGAGGTTGCGTGCTGAGAGCCTCAAAATGTGCCCTCAATTTTTAATTTGATCATTGAATTCTCCTGGACTGGTTTTGATCACCTGAGGTAGGGGGGAGTCAGAGAGGAATTCCCCAGAGTTTTTTTTCCCTTATTGGCCCTGGGATTTTTCTCTTATTTTGCCTCTCCCAGGTGAAGGCTGGGGTGGGGTGGGGTGGGGGGGGCGGGTGGGGCAGTGGTAAGGAGGAGGATAGGGGTGGTGGGGCTGGAGTGATGGGCCAGCTGCCTGTCCATTTCGTATGTTTGTAATTGTGTTGCACTTAGGAATGAAAATAACATTTTGTAAGTTCTAAGTTTTAATTTTATTAATTAAGCAATTATCAGAGCTCCACTGTACACACAGTTCGTGTGGTTATATTTCATTTGTAGACTGGAGAGCAAAATGTGATCAGTTCATTTAGGCTTATGAAAGTTGAGACGTTGTCACAGGACCCTGCCTGGGAGCAGCGTGGAGGATGGCTGTGGCAGGACTCCGAGACATATCTATGCAATTGAGCACTATTCATTTTGTTTGAACATGTTCACAATCACAGCGCAGTGCGGCATCGAGGCTTGCCATGTACTGATCCATTAACAAGCTAACTGGAGCACGCGCCCTGCTACAAACACCTCAACAGCCATCAGCAGCAGAGGCAGCAACAACTTTTTCCAAGTTGCTGGCTTCCCCAGGATTTGTCATTGTCTGCATGCCAGCAGTCATTTGTGGCCTCAACTCCAAAGTTATGGCACTCCTAAATGGAATGGGTCATTATTCCAGCAACATGCCAATGGCAAGTGACCACCATCAGAAAATAACGCATCTCAATACACAATTCCAAGAGGGTACCTATTAAGCTTTTATTCTGAGACAGTCAAACATGACACAGAAGGAAGGATCGATGATTAGCTCTTCTGATATATGGGCTAGTAATACATCTGTGGCTGATGAAACATCATACCCCAGAACCTCATACCCCAGAACCTCATACCCCAGAACCTAGAACATTTTTTATCTAGAATGTCATACTGCAGAACCTCATACTCCAGAACCTTAGACTCTAGAACCTCACATTCCAGACGAGGACAGGCACAGCCATGCACATGGAAAGCCCTAGTTCACCCTTGAGCAGACACTTGGGTTGCTAAAGCAACACTTTACATGCTTAGACCCAGTCAAGGGGGCCTTAACATACATCCTAGAGAAGGTCAGCAAAATGACAGGGGCATGCTGCAATATTGCCACAGCTTCACCATGGTCCTGAATGCGAAGTCAACTGTAATGTACAGAAGACCAGGGAGGTAATGATTTGCAGTAACTGGAGGAAACAGTCTAGCAGGCAGTTAGATACTGCCAAGTTCTAACCAGGCAGCACTGCAATTGGGCACCATTAATTTTGTTTGGACATATTTACAATCACAGAACTGTTGTTTGTCATCCTTCTTCAATTTTCTTATACACTGCATGTGTTTTATTTGGTTTCTGAACAACTGATGCTTCATTTTAGGCACAATGCAAGAATGACAGACTGCAAGATCTAGTAACAGTGAGATGAGCTTTAAAAGCTTTGATGAGATAAGTTGCACAGTGCTAATGGTCTACGTGTTTAAGGTGGTTGCCTTTACCCCTGACCGGGGAGGGGGGTGAATTTTAACCCCCAAGAACGGGTGGGTTGGGGGGGCGATGGGAGGTTGTAATAATTGATTTTTGGAACGTGACCGCAGCCCAGCTCCAACGCGCCCACTTCCGGGTTTAACGGAGGTGCGTTTGGATGCGTGCGAGTAACCTACTCACCGCAGTCAGGACCTTAATTAGTTCAGGTGGGCGGGTATTTATAGCATCAATTAATGTCCTTGTGAGATGTTAAATAGGTCTTTTAAAATTGACTTTGAATTAACTTTTAGTTTAACGTCTCCTGCACATGACTCTCGCCAGTTAAAAGGAAGTGAGAAGGGCTGGGTTCATGAGGTAAGTGCTTTGATTGCACTGCTGATCGACCATGAGAAGCAGGAGTGTTTCCTCCAGGCCCACCGAGCCTAACTGCCGCGATCGGACCCCCACGAGCGACCGCCCCCACCCCCCGATGTCCGAGACGACACCCCTCTCCGATGTCCGAGACGACACCCCTCTCCGATGTCCGAGACGACACCCCTCTCCGATGTCCGAGACGACACCCCTCTCCGATGTCCAAGACCCCCCACCCCCTGTTGGCAACTTCTCACCTCCCTAACGATGGAAGACTGCTCACCACCAACCCCCCCCTCCCCCCCGCAGCCACTCACCGTGATCGGCCCCATCAAACCCCCAAAGATCCCCATCTCTCCCCGGCCCCTCCGTCATCCAACCCCCAAAGATCCCCATCTCTTCCCGACCTCCCCCCATACAAACCCCAAGGACTCTGATCTCTCCCTGGCTGCTTTCATACCCAACACCCATCCAGCCTTTCGATCTGGCTAGCTGCTGTGCACGAAACCCGGAAGTAAAATTTTCATCCTTCAATTGAGTTGCGATCGCAGATTCTGACCTGCCAACTTCACTTCTGGGTTTCATGTCCGATAAACATTCCCCCTCCCCCCCTACCCCGGCTCTCTTCCCTGTTCCAAGTCAAAATCCAGGCCCGTATGCCTGAACTGGTTGTGGTCGCACCCCACTATTAAGTGCTCCCCTTGCTGCGGGAATTACACTGGTGGACGCCTCATGGCCGTTGCAGAGCTGAGGGGGGGGGGCTGCAGAATGCCCAAGAAAACACGCACTGATGGACCTGCACCACTACTAACGGCTTCTAGTGCTGCAGCTGCTGTGGGCTCGCTGTCGGAGATGCTGCCCAATGTAATTTGCGCAGCATTGCACAATGGTATGGAACTGCGGCTGGCAGTGCCAAGCAGCTGCTACCTCACACATTTCACTGGCAGAGAGCATCGACTCACAATACCCAGTGATTTGTGTGAGCATGAATGACGCTTTGGCATCCCTTCATTATGATTACACGCAAACATTCTCCAAGTGAGTTGAAGCTGGATCTGCTGCATCTTGAATGTTTGACTGCATTGTTATATCATTATAGAATGTCTGACTGATACGGTATATACCACCTGTCCTTTGACGATTCCCATCTCCACATACCTAATGCCATCCAAACTCTCCATCCCGAATCATTCTATCTTTTTCTTTCATTGTCTGGAGATCTGCCATTTGTTACACGCTGTGTTTGTTTATCAAAATTTCTTACTTTTAAAAAAAAACATAAGCATTGTGAGGATTGCAACAGGATGATTTGCCCAGTGGAGACTCCTTCATGTGGCACATTCACAGAAATTACAGCACAGAAACAGGCCATTCGGCACAACTGGCCTACACACTGGTGTTTATGTTCCACACGAGCCTCTTCCCACCCTGCACTCTCCCATTCTGACACGCACAATGTATTTTGCATTGCCCTGCTATTTTCACATATAATACCTTCTTTACTGTATCCTGTCTACCATTTCATTAATTAAGCAATTATCAGAGCTCCACTGTACACACAGTTCGTGTGGTTATATTTCATTTGTAGACCGGAGAGCAAAATACAATTGGTTTGTTTTGGCTTATGAACGTTGAGGCATTTTCACAGGACCTGTCGGCCGAGATTTTCTGCTTTTGTGGAATCCCGATGTGTCTTGGTTGTGGCGGGAGTTCTGCCACTACGGTGAGATGCTCCGACCCAGCCGATTTACCAGGAACAGGTCATTTGCACATTTGAGGCCAACTCCCTGGTCTCCATCCAGGACCCTGCCTGGGAGCAGCGTGGAGGATGGCTGTGGCAGGACTCCGAGACCTATCTATGCAGTTGGGCGCTCTTCATTTTGTTTGCACATGTCCACAATCACAGCGCAGTGCGGCATCGAGGTTTTGCCACGTACTGATCCATTAACAAGCTAACTGGTGCACGCGCCCTGCTACAAACACCTCAACAGCCATCAGCAGCAGAGGCAGCAGCAACTTTTTCCAAGTTGCTGGCTTCCCCAGGATTCGTCATTGTCTGCATGCCAGCAGTCATTTGTGGCCTCAACTCCAAAGTTATGGCACTCCTAAATGGAATGGGTCATTATTCCAGTAACATGCCAATGGCAAGTGACCACCATCAGAAAATAATGCACCTCAAATACTCAATTCCAAGAGGGTACCTATTATGCTTTTATTCTGAGACAGTCAAACATGACAGAGAAGGAAGGATGGATGATTAGCTCTTCTGAGATATGGGCGAGTAATACATCTATCACTGATGAAACATCATAACCCAGAACCTCATATTTCAGAACCTCATAATCTAGAACCTCACACTCCAGAACCTCACACTCTAGACCGTCGTGATGCAGAACCTCACACTCCAGAGCCTCATAATCTAGAATCTAGAGCGATGTGATCTAGAGCCTTGTACACTAGAACCTCATACTCAAGCACCTCACATTCCAGAAGAGGACAAGTACAGCCATGCACATGGGTGAACTAGGGCTTTCCTTGAGCAGACACTTAGGTTGCTAAAACAACACTTCAAATACTGCTCTCCCATTATGACATGCGTAATGTATTTGGCATAACCCAGCTATTTTCACATATAATACCTTCTTTGCTGCATCCTGTCTACCATTCCTCTTTATCAGTACAGCAAATGGTCCATGGGTAGATTTGTATCTTCACCACCTGGGCACAGCGATCACCCGCCCATTACAGAAGCCGCCTGATTGTCATTCCAGCAATGGAATAACAATCTAAAGATTCTATGAAGGGTGTGCAATACACTGCACCAAATTACCGCCTAGGCCTAGGGTTGCCAACCTTCTAGGTCTGCCCTGGAATCTCCAGGAATTGAACATGAATCTCCTGGACACTGCTACAAGCAAACCAGGTAGCAAATTCGTAGGGGCATGACATTTCTTCGAACACTTTCATTTATTAGTTATAAAAATATTGGAGATGGAAAAAGAGGCTGTTTTACTGGGCGGGGGAGTAGGAAGCGGGTGGTCATGTGATGAAACCACCAAGATTACGTCCAGAGTTGGTAACCCGACCCAGGCAGTGTAAACGAAAATCTAACCCCACATCTTTTACAGCCACACTTGAAAGCCCCAGCAAAAAAAACAATGTTTTTACAGTTCTCCATAGCACCTCTGAAGCCTGGCTTGTGAAACAGGCTTCACGTAGCTATCGTTCAGCCATTCGCAACCACGATTGCGCACTCCATAGCTGGGACCCTGGAGTTTTTTCTCACTTTATAGGGGTGAAGTGCCTCATTTACTGCTTTTGAAGCATGTACGCCGTGATTAGCTATGACTTTTCCAGTGCCATTAGTGCAATTGCATTTCCCCCCAGGAATGTTGCATGCTCCTGGGTTTCTGCTCGCATTTCTTAAAAATGGCCGGAAAGCAAGCTATTCTCCAACTGTTGGCTCCCAGGTGATTAAAGCAGCTGTCGGCTATATACAGTGTATAAAATTGACAGACTGTAGCACCAGATGGTTAAATGTGTTTGATGTCTAAACTTACTGCAACACTGAAGTACAAAGAAAAACATGGCAGATCTTTAGTTATCGGCTGAGTACTGAGACAGCTCGAGGGAAGGTATGTATGAAAAGAGCAGCAGTTTCTTAATGGCATCATTGACAAAATGTATGAATATATTATATATAATTTAACAATCACTGGCTGGAACACATTTATTTGGCTCCCGACAGTACAATATTATGTTTCAAAGATTACTGTAGTTCTCAACACAATTGGGCAAACTATGTTAACTTCATCAAACAGGTAATGGCATACATGTACGTGTCTTCACTTAACATGTAAATCAACATCCCATTTGGGCCTTTATCAGTGTTTGATCAATATATGTCTCATAATACTGGGAATTGTATCTTGGTTAAAAGAAAAACGTTTTGCATGGGATCCAATTTGTGTTGCTCTTTTGAACTGTTGGCAATAGACCGTGCAGTGAAATTTGTGGCTCATCATCATCATTTATCATCCCTTCAGCGTAGTGTGAAACAATCCATTCGTTTTGAGTTTGCAATCAAGTCCACAATGGAACACGATTAGTTAATGTAGGATGTGTGGGTGTAGTATAATGGTATATAATGTTCCACCTCTCACCAAAATTTGTGAACTCTCCTCACCAAAGTTTCTCAGTTGTCATTGTGAAGCAAATCACGAAGGCTAATGAACGGCAATTTGTTGGATTCTGACAGGAGAGTTATGCAAGCTTGACAGAAATCAACTGAAGATAACTAAAGTGAGTGTTTGAAGAGGATAAAGGCAAAATAAATCCAACCCTGTTTTTCTTGCCTATCAGTACCTCTCACATTATGATCAATCCAGTTTCAGTTTACTGTTGCATCACCCGAAACTTATTCTAGCTTAATGTTATATCATCTGAAACTTGCTACCCCCCTATTTGCTCCAAGCTGCTTTCTAAGATATAATTCCACCTTGCTTCCTTACAGTCTCCACTTTGAGAGTGAGAAACCCCTAAAGGTTTCACTCTTTCATCTATCCTTCAATAAGGCTGTCAGGTCTAAGTGGCCCTATCTGTCTGCCCATCCCTGGTAGCACGTTTCAGTACACATAATGCTTTTGCAGCCAAAATTTACAACTGCGCGTAAGGCTTCTGTCTGGAGGGTAATGTTTACTTGAATTTTTGTAACGTTGTGGGCTCCAACAGACACCAATATCTTATCCCAAACTTCGTCATTCTGCCTATGTAAAAAATAGCAAGAAAGTTAACTACCTTGAAGGAATAAGTTGCAAGGAAATATTTTGGTGGATCAGGAAATGTGTTAAGTGAATTCTCCACTGAAGACAGCCTCCAACAACAAACTTTGCAATTCCAAGTGAAATGTTCTATGGTCGGACAATGAATTACTTTTTGAAGTGTAGTCATTGTTTTAAAGGCTAACATAGCAGCCGATTTTGTGCACAGTAAGGTCGAGGCAAACAACAAAAGAAATGAATAGTTAATCTGTATTTTTGGTGGCCTTGGTTGGAGGATGATTGTTGGCCAGGTCACCATGAAAGTTCACCTGTTCTTCTTCGAGAAGTGCCATGAACAGGTGAACCTCTGTTTTAACATCTCATCTAAAGGGCAATTTAGAACTCCTCAACATTACACTAAAATGTCCAGCTGGATTATCTGCTTAAGTCCTAGAGTGGGGCTTCAGTATTTATCCAGGCTGACTTATCAGTGCAGTCCTGAGAGAGTGCAACATAGACAGAGGCAGGAACGCTACCAACTGAGCCAGGCTGAAACTAAAATGTAACCTTTTTGTCATCATGAGGTATTTAGTTTTAGCTCCAAAGGTATATTTACAGCAATTCTATGACCAGAAAATCAACTCTCTTTTATACAAAAGTGCTTTACAGCCAATGAAGTATTTTTGAAGTGTAATCACTCTTGTAAATGCACTAGCCAATCTGAGCATAGCAAGGTCCCACAAACAACAATAATGACCAGATAAGCTTTGTTAGTGATGTTGGTTGAGGGATAAATATTGGCCAGGACACCGGGAGAACCCCCCTTGCTCTTCTTCGAAATAGTGCCATGGGATATTTTACGTCCATCTGAGAGGGCAGACGGGACCTCTGTTTAACATCTCATCCGAAAGACGGCACCTCCGACAGTGCAGCACTCCTTCATGACTGCACTGGAGTGTCACCCTGGATTACGTGCTCAAGTCTCTGGAGTGGGACTTGAAACCACAACCTTCTGTCAATACTGTTCATGAACACAATGGAAAATTAACAATTTTAAGCATTCCTCCAAAATATCTTTGATCAGAGAGGATGTTGCATTCAGATCAATAACTGCACATAGTAAAAACGGAAATTGGGCCCTTCGTCTCTTTCTGACCTTGGCTGTGTGTTTTTCTAATTCATATATTTAAGTTTTTGAGGCAGAATCTTCCTTCCATTTATTAGAGATTACAAAAATCAATTTTAAAATGGCATTGTTTTGAGGCCATTTCAGTTCTACATAAATTACAGTTATTTTGTCTAATGTATTTCTGTTTAGTGTGATAAAGTTATAGTGAAGAAATAAACAATGTTCACAGTTGAGTCACAGTATGTTCTGTGCAAAATAGAAATAAATGTTAAACGTGCTCAATAAAATCTTATTAGAACACTATACTGCAAGTCATGTAGTGCTATATATTTCTTAAATAGATAAATCTTTGCAAAATATAATCCATGCATAAAGCAGGACTTCATTTAGCTTTGAAGGAGATCACATTTATTTTTGTGATGCCCTTTTTGATGAGTTTATTACACTGCTGCAGCTGGCTTTACAATTTTATTTTGACATCCTAATTGTCTTGCTGCTGGTGCAATTATGCCGGAATTAATCGTGTGCGTGCAATTAAAACCACACGGAGTCCGATTAAAGACAGCGTTCTGCACTTCAAACTAAGCCAGTCCATGAAAGAATGAAACTTTGAAATGAGCAGGCTCGAGGGGTCGTGTGACCTACTCCTGTTCCTATTTCTTATGTTCTTATGAAATGAGTGATACACAGTGAAGCTTTAGGTTGCATCCTTGTTTTCAAATCCCTCCATGGCCTCGCACTTCCCTATCTCTGTAAACTCCTACAACCCTCCGAGATCGCTTCACTCCCCCAATTCTGGCCCCTTGCACATCCCCGATTTTCATCGTTCCACCATTGGCGGCCGTGCCTTCAGCTGCCTAGGCCCTGAACTCTGGAATTCCCTCCTTAAACCTCTCTGCCTCTCTATCCCTCTCTCCTCCTTTAAAATGCTCCTTAAAACCTACCTCCTTGACCAAGCATTTGGTCACCTATCCCAATAGCTCCTCATGTGGCTCAGTGTTTGATAATCTTTCCCGTGAAGCGGAAGGCGGAATCTATCACCTATCCTTAGTTGCCGGAGGACATTTAGAGTCAACCACATAGAATGGAACTGGAGTCGTGTGTAGGCCAGACTAGGTAAGGATAGCGGGTTCCTTTCCCTGTAGTGAACCAGTTGGGGAAATTCTCGTCTCCAAGGCTGCCTGGTTTTGTTTCTTTTCAGCGCCACGTTGTGATACTGGATGTTTTTCACATGCTGACTACTACTCCAACTGGGGTTGCCAACCCTCCAGGATTGTCCTGGAGTCTCCAGGAATGAAAGATTAATCTCCAGGAAACATGCTGCAAGTAACCCAGGAGAAAAATCATAGGGGTATTGTGTGTGTTTTTAATTTATTGCGTGTGTCTTTCATTTATTAGTTATAAAAATATTGGAGATGGGAAAAAGGCTGTTTGACAGACAGTCAAGAGTCATCCAATCTGGTAATGAAGAATCTATTTGCTTTCCAGTTGACGTGGGAAAGTGGTGCACCGCGAGGATAGACTGTCGGGCGACTAATGGTGGGACTTTTAAAAAATTCGTTCATGGGATGTGGGCGTCGCTGGCGAGGCCGGCATTTATTGCCCATCCCTAATTGCCCTTGTAGGGGCGGGGCTGTTGGAGGCAGCAGGTCATGTGATGAAACTTCCAGAAATAAGTCCAACCAGAGTTGGCAACCCTAACTCGAACCTCAGGAATAGTGTTTTTGTAATGTAGCATTAGCCGTGCTGTGTTGAGAGATATTTTGAAGTTTGGGCTATTTTTCCCCTTCCTGTGAGGATCCACTTCTGTGCGTCTGATATCCCACAGGTCCTCAGTCAATATATCGGCCCTGAATTTCCACAGGAGTTCTCCGGATCTCCTGCTATAACTTCGGTGGGAGAGCAGCGGACACCCCGGAAAAGCGGCACCAACAGCCGCTTGAGCTGCTTTTCCAGATATTTAGGGCAATTGTGTTTATGTTGTGGGGAAATTATGGAAAGAATTTAATTCTCGTCATTTGATTACATGTGTTTGGTGCAGAAGATTCAATTGTGGAGATTGGTCTGTGACAAGTACAAATGGAAATGATTGCATTCCTTTAGTTGGCCTTTTACATTTTAAATCCTTTCTCACCTGCTGGACATTTTGTTTAATCTTGTAAAGGTGAATTTTCAACATTTTAAAAAAAAAGTTCCAGTAATAAGAATCTGATGATATAATCTCCAGGAAATGGCTTTTGGATCCAACAAGCCCCTCCTTTAGTGATCAGCCCCATTTAAATGGCTCGTCACTATATCAGATCCCTTTTCTCCCCCCAAAGGCATTTTATTTGTCTTTTGAATCCAGTTATATTGGGGATAATTTTGACTTTGGGTGGTGCTACTACTGAGATGGATCATCCACTCAGCACTTCTGGCTGAAGATGGTTGCAAATGCTTCAGCCTTGTCTTTTGCACTCACGTGCTGGGCTCCCCCACCCAGAGTGCATTCTGTGCCCTTGCTACCCTCACTGCTTCCTCCACACTGTGCCACCACCTCTGGTGGGTCTGTCCTGCCGGTGGGACAGGGCATACCCAGGGATGGTGATGGAAGAGTCTGGGACATTGACTAATAGTATGATTCTGTGAGTATGGCTCTGTCAGGCTGTTGCTTGACGAGTCTGTGAGACAGCTCTCCCAATTTTTGCTCAAGTCCCCAGATGTGGGGAGGACTTTGCAGGGTCGACTGGGCTTGGTTTGCCTTGTCTGGTGCCCTGTCCTTTTTTATTATGACTTTTTGTAGCGGGATTGTACAACTAAGTGGCTTCTTTGGATGGCAGGTTTCCTTCCCTAAAGGGGATTAGTGAACCAGATGGGTTTTTACAACAATCCGGTAGTTTCATGGCCACCATTACTTTTTATTCCAGATTTTATTTAATTAACTGAATTTAAATTCCCCAGCTGCCATGGTGAGATTTGAACTTATACCTCCAGATTATTAGTCCAGGCCTATTAAGTTACTAGTCCAGTAACATAACCACTATGCTACCGTATCCATAGTTAAGAACCTGTCCTAATCTCTCTCTACGTGGCTCTGTGTCAAATTTTGTTTGCTTATCGCTGCTGTGAAGCACCTTGGAACGTTTTACTCCATTAAAGGCGCTATATAAATGCGAGTTGTTGTTGTGTAAAACGAATGATATCGATCCATTGACGTCAGTGGAAATGAAAATTGGAAGAGAGGTATCACGAGCGGCTGATCACCTGTTTTACACTGATGCTCAAAGGCAACATTAACCTCCCTTGTGTGTTTCAATGGGCTTGAATGGCAGCTTATTCCACAACTCTATCATTCTTCAGGTAAAAAAGCTCCACCTGACTTCCCTCCTTATTCTGCCAATATTATTTCCCAGGATATCCCTTCTCATTGTCCACTGTCCTGAAGCTGAGCACATTGATTTGATTATTCTTTGCTTGTTGCACTGAGAAAGTGATACTAGGCAAGATTAATACCCACTTTGTGGGTTTTTACGTTCATCCAACTTCCCCACCGTTGACCCCAGCACATTTTCTAGGGTCAGCCACAACTGCAGAGTTTTGGAGGATTCCCCAGCGAGATTCCTATCCGTGCCTGGATGACCACCTTGAAGTGGGGGAGGAAAATGTCTGGTATAGGCCTCGGGCACCTGTTTTTATGGAGGGGGGCCAGCTGCCTCCAGGGGAGCAGAAGAAGAGGGCCTAGCCTTAAAAAAAAACATTGTAAATTGCAGGGTCCCTAAAATTCATTGTACTCCTTTAGCTGGCCTTGTAACTTCTAAGTCCTTTGTTCGTCTACTAGACACCAGGAGCAGGCCCGAATGCCTTGAGTCCAGCATTACTCTGACCGTAATGATGTCACATATGGCAAAAAACCCAGCAAGTGATGGAAATCAGTGGTGACACAGCAGAACTGCCTAATTTCTCGCCCCTAAATGCTCCGTTGAGAAACCAGGCAGTAAGGAAGCAAAAGGTCCTTCCTACTGGGACTTAATCTGTGTGTGAGAGAGAGAGAATCGGTGGGACTTGCAGAGATAGGCCACGCAGTAGGCTTTTACCAATTGCAATTCCAAGGCCTAGAATGATAGTTGAAGAGGCTGAAGCAATTCGCAAATAGGCATTCTGCTACTTTGCAATGTTGTTACTTTGCAATATTTCCTTGAGACTGCGGTGTGCTACACTATTATATTCAGACTTTATAGTGGGGTCACAGTCTCAGGATACGGGGTAGGACAATTAGGACTGAGAGGAGGAGAAATTTCTTCACTCAGAGGGTGGTGAACCTGTGGAATTCTCTACCACAGAAGGCTGTAGAGGCCAAGTCACTGAATATATTTAAGAAGGAGCTAGATAGATTTCTAGACACAAAAGGCATCAAGGGGCATGGGGAGAGAGCTGGAATATGGTATTGAGATAGAGGATCAGCTATGATCATATTGAATGGCAGAGCAGGCTCGAAGGGCCGAATGGCCTACTCCTGCTCCTATTTTCTATGTTTCTGTGATACTATTGGTAGTGAGAATGTAGAACTCGCTACCACAAGGAATAGTTGAGGCGATAAGCATAGATACCTTTAAGAGGAACCTGGATAAACACATGAGGGAGAAAGGAATAGAAGGTTATGCTGATAGGGTGAGATGAAGGGGGATGGGAGGAGGCTCATGTGGAACATAAACCGGCATGGACCGGTTGGGCCAAATGGCCTGTTTCTGTGCTGTAAATTCTATGTAATTTAAACTTCTCATCCTTGTTTACAAATCTCTCATGGCCTTGCTCCTCCCTATCCCTGTAACCTCCTCCAGCCCTACAACCCTCGGAGATCTCTGCGCTCCTCCAATTCTGGCCTCTTGCACATTCCAGATTTTCATCTCTCCACCATTGGTGCCTTCAACTGCCTAGGCCCTAAGCTCCTTCTTATTGATGGGTAATATTAATGGACATCATTACAGAGGACATTTTAGATCCTTCATGCTCTGCATGCTGCCTCCAGTGTCTTTCTAGACCTGATTAGCTGCCATTTTATTTCTCCCTTAAGCAGGGATTGAGTTTTAAATTCAGTAAGCTACCTCAGTTCCCAGTGCTGTTCTTTCAAAATTGACTCATGGAGCTATTAAAAATATATAGCTCTGCGACTCCACATTGTCTTTTTGTTTGACTTGGATTAAAAATTAAGGGGAAATGTTTTCATAGAATCATAAAATGATTACAGTGCAGAAGCAGGCCATCCGGCCCATTCTCCAGCTCTTTCCCCATAGCCCTGCAAATTTTTTCTCTTCAAGTATTTATCCCATTCCTTTTTTAAAGCCTCGATTGAATCTGCTTCCACCACCCTTCAGGCAGCACATTCCAGGTCATAACCACTCGCTGCGTTAAAAAAAAGTTTCTTCCTTCACTTTTGGTTCTTTTGCCAATCACCTTAAATCTGTGCCCTCTGGTTCTCGACCCTTCCGCCAAAGGGAACAGTTTCTCTTCAGTTACTTTATCTAAACCATTCATGATTTTGAATACTTCAATCAAATCTCCTCTTAACCATCTCTGCCCTAAGGAGAATAACCCCAGCTTCTCCAGTCTATCCATATAACTGAAGTCCCTCATTCCTGGGACCATTCTAGAAAATCTTTTCTGCACCTTCTCTAAGGCCTTCACATCCTTCCTAAAGTTCGGTGCCCAGAATTGGATACAATACTCCAGTTGTGGCCGAACCAGTGTTTTATAAAGGTTCAACATAACTTGCTTGCTTTTGTACTCTCTGCCTCTATTTATAAAGCCCAGGATCCCGTATTTTTTTTAACTGCTTTCTCAACCTGCCCTGCCACCTTCAAAGATTTGTGCACATATACTCCCAGGTCTCTCTGTTCCTGCACCTCCTTTAGAATTGTACTATTTAGTTTATATTGCCTCTGCTCATTCTTCCTACCAAAACGTATCACTTCGCACTTCTCTGCCTTAAATTTCATCTGCCACGTGTCCGCCCATGCCACCAGCCTGTCTATATCTTCTTGAAGTCTATCACTATCCTCCTCACTGTTTACTACCCTTCCAAGTTTTGTATCATCTGCAAATTTTGAAATTGTGCCCTGTACACCCAAGTCCAAGTCGTTAATACATATCAAAAAATGCATGGTCCTAGTACCAACCCCTGGGGAACACCACTGTATACCGTCCTCCAGTCCGAAAAACAACCGGTCACCACTACTCTCCGTTTCCAGTCACTTAGCCAATTTCATATCCGTGCTGCCACTGCCCCTTTTATTCCATGGGCTTCAATCTTGCAAAAGTTTGTGCAGCAGCAGTTGCAACATTTGCTGAAACGTGACCTTATTCTGGCAGCCTACTTGGAAGTCGCAGCTGAGCTTTCAGGAACAAGCTGTGTTCGACTGTTCCAGGAACTTATTTTACATGAACATTTCCCAATATGGGGACAGATGCCCGTTAGAACATTAAGTAATAGATGGATATTCGGCACAAATATGTTTCTTCCAGAGGAGTCAACTTTCATTTAGTTGCATACGGAACATGCGGAGTGTGAGGGTTGGCTCAGTGTGTAGCACTCTTACCTCTCTATCAGGAAGATTGTGGGTTCAAACCCTGCTCCAGAGAGTTCAATACATAAGCTAGGCTGGCATTTAAGTGCAATGCTGAGGGAGTGTTGGAGTTGCTATCTTTTAGATGAGATGTTCGACTGAAGTGGGCGCAAAAGATCCCATGGCACTCATTAAAGAACAGCAGGGGAGTTCTCCCCGGTGTCCTGAACCAACACCACCAAACACGGATTATCTGACCATTTATCTCATTGCTGTTTATGGGAGCTTGCTGCGTGCAAATTGGTTTCCACATTCTCCCACTTTACAATAGTGATTACAGTTCAAAAGTAATTAATTGATTGTGTAGCATTATTTTAATGCGTTCTTTCTTGCTACAAGTGTCGATTTTACTGAAAATTAGCATTCACTGCAAGATTGCAAGCTGCATGTATTTGTGGATCAATCACATATTTAACGTTGGGTTATTGAAGATTCGTGCTTTGAGCGAGGGATTGGGTTTCTGCCAGCCGACTTTAGACTACTCAAGTTCTGTGCCAGCAGATGAACTAAAGCGAGGGATTTGGAGAAACCCCACCACGCTGAGCAGAGAGAGGTAGCGATTGTGATAATAAAGGGCCGACTGAACTTCTCATGGGGTGAGATTCAACTTTAGCTGGGGTGCAAAACGGGCGATAGCGGACCTGGGGCCCGATAAACACCCTGCCCGTTGAATGGAGAATCGGGCGGGGTGTATAATGGGTGGCTGGTCCGCTAGCGCCCGCTTTGCATCACTGTCAAAGTTGAATTTCACACACCCCCCTCCCCCCCACACCCAACAAGTTTCACTGATCTCCTTTGTACAAGCTGAAAGTAGTGGGCAAACAACCCACTTCAAACCCTCTTCAAGTCCCATATTGTAAGCAGCCTTTAGAAGGTGTGCAGGAATGGCCCCTCTCTTTGACTTTCACTTCAATCATGCCCCGGACAGCACAGCAAAGAAACTGTCTTTGTGGGGAAATGAAGCATACGCATTCATGTTGCAGCACCATACTGCACTGCCCAGAGGTACGGTGATGTGTATTGTTACTAAGAATGGCTTAACTTAAAAAATTTGCTGCGGGCAGGGCCTATTTGACAAATGGGCCAAAACTCATGGGCAAGCTCCACGATTTCCCTGTCTGTGTAGCTGGTGGGCAAGGCTCCTTGCCGATAGCACTCATTTATAAAATCGTTGAGTTCCACAAATAGCCTGTGCTTAGCAACTGCAGCACGGGAATTATTGCCTTCAGAGTATCTGATTATCCCTGCCAATTATTATGACTTAGTCACCTGTGAAGTTTTGATAAGCAATAAAAATGGGCATTCCGTTGTTCCTATGTGTTATCACACAATAAATGGGAGGATACTGAGAGGTGTAGAGGAAGTGAGGGACCTTGGAGAGCATGTCCACAGATCCCTGAAGGTAGCAGGACAGGTAGATAAGGTGGTTAAGAAGGCATATGGGATACTTTCCTTTATTAGCCGTGGCATAGAATATAAGAGCAGGGATGTTATGCTAGAACTGTATAAAACACTAGTTAGGCCACAGCTTGAGTGCTGCGTACAGTTCTGGTCACCACATTACAGGAAAGAGGTAATTGTACTAAAGAGGGTGCAGAGGAGATTTACGAGGATGTTGCCAGAACTGGAGAATTTTAGCTATGAGGAAAGATTGGATAGGCTGGAGTTGTTTTCTTTGGAACAGAGGAGGAGTGGATAGGAAGGACCTATTTCCCTTAGCAGAGAGGTCAATAACCAGGGGGCATAGATTTAAAGTGATTGGTAGAAGGATTAGAGGGGAGTTGAGGAGAAATGTTTTCACCCAGAGGGTGTGGGGGTCTGGAACTCACTGCCTGAAAGGGTGGTAGAGGCAGAAACCCTCAACTCATTTAAAAAGTACTTGGATGTGCACTTGAAGTGCCGTAACCCACAGGGCAACGGACCAAGTGCTGGAAAGTGGGATCAAGCTGAATAGCTCTTTTTCAGCCAGCATGGACAGCATGGGCTGAATGGCTTCTTTCTGTCCCATAAATGTTCTATGATTCTATGATCACTGCGACAAATGTGGTTCATACAAACCTTTGAATAATAATTTATTATTCCACAATGATTGAATGGTATCCATTAAATAATAGTTTCATTAAGATGTCAGCAACATCCACAATATGTTATAGCAGAGAAATCTTGTCTGTGTGCAGCCTGGCCCTGTTTTGCTCGTGTGATAAAGGAACACCTGTAAACTCACTGCTAGATCTGTTACTATTGGCAACCAACCTGGAATTAACAGAGTGGAGTGTGCACAATCTATATAAAAAAAAAACAAGTTTCCAGACTAAATAAAATTGAAATGGTTTACAGATTGCAGGGCATGAGGAAAAAATTTAAGTTTTAGGTTTAAACAAGTATAGGGTGACTGGCATAATACAGTGGGTCAATGTACTGCCCTGTTACCTCTGAGACTTGGGCTTCCATTCGGCGAATGAGCTGTAAATATTTTCTCTCTATCAGCTGAGTGTCTTGAATGGAATATGTTGGGTCAGCCTCTGGTAGGTAGGAGCCCACAGCACAAAGCTTGCCCACAAATTGGTGCTAAACTCAGCGGTCTCATTCAGATGTACCACAGTGGGGCAGATTCACACTGGCGTGATTAGGAGGTGTCTCCGGGATTGGAGTTAAGTCAAATCAAATTGTTCAAGCAGAATAGAGAAAGCTTTACCCCCACCCCAACCCCCAATCTGGCATTAAGTATTCAGCCGCCCGCCCACCTGGCCATGCATTATTAGGCCTGGCAGTGCATGGAGCTGATACCAGATGCCTGAAGTACAAACTTATTCCAATCTCCAGTGTGAACACTCCTCACCTTAACAATACCCATTGGCAAAAGAACCAGAGGCAAAATGAGAATTTTATTTTTACTCAGCGAGTTGTTACGATCTGGAATGCACTGCCTGAAAGGGTGGTGGAAGCAGATTCAATCGTAATTTTAGAAGGGAATTGGATACATACATGAAAGGAAAAATTTTGCAGGGCTATGGGGAAAGAGCAGGGGAGTGGGACTTATTGGATAGCACTTTCAAAGAGCCAGCACAGGCAGGAGGAGCTGAATGGCCTCCTTCTGTGCTGTATGATTCTATGCTATAAAAACGGCATATTTTGTTTATAGCTGCCTTAAATGTAAATGTTTAAACAATTTTTTCCTCCAATGAATTCACTGTGAGTTTGTGTGTTTACATTTTTATGTGCTATAAACTACAGGGAGTAGCAGTGAGGTTAATCTTACTCATGAGACCTTCTTGACTTATGGAATAGATAACATTCCATTGTTCTCTCATTACGTATTCTCTGTATAAGCAGACATCACTTAACTTTTTACACAGTTGAGCTCTGACGCTTGATCCATATCTGGAAATGCAGTGAATGTAATCATTGCTGGCCGTTTGCTATTGGAAGTGGTAATGCATAGAATATATGTCATTATATTCCAGCATCTTTATCCACTGACATTTCTCTTTGTGTGTGCTACAATCCAACTCGATTCATTATGGATGGGAATAGCATTCTGACACATTACTGTTTCACCAGATAAAGCTTTTATAAGAAAACTATTGAGAACTCTACAGTTCCTGCCACTTAACTGCATATTGGCCCAGAATTTGCTGTCAAAGTAATAGTGAGGCTAATGCGCTCACCGTTACTTATGCGCAAATCACACAGTGCCTTCAGGCGAGGGGGCAGATGCACGGTTAAACGCGAAAATCCGGAAGTTGCTGTCTGAGATGCGCCACTCCGCCGTTAGCTTTGAGAAAATGGCATCTCGCTGTCTGATTCACCATTAAAATACATTGAACGGCGTGAAGTTGCTGTATTTGTGCGGTAGATACGAACTAAACTCGCCACAGAAAGTTAGGGCATGTCCATTTCAGTCTAAGTACCATTTTAACAATGTGCTAAGTGTTAATTACTGCCAATCAACCTCACTGGCACTGAAAATTAACTATTACAAGTGTGGAGTCTCATTCCTTCAGGTTTTAATTGTTGTTGGAGATTTTTTTTTAAATTAAATTCAATTTTGTTTTTATTTTTTCCTTTGTCTTTTTTTTTCTCTCTTAATCCAATCTTTCTTTTCCTCTCTTTATTTCTATTTCTGTACCTGATTTGATATTGAATTCACTATTCTAACTTACATTTTACATTTCCTGGTTCAGACTTTGCGGGGTTCATTTCACAATCCTTCAATCTGATTGGTTAAGGAGATACCTAGTTGCTTGCCCTGTTCACTCAGATCCCAGATGCCCTGTAGGGGGCGCTGCCCTATTTCCATCTCCCACTTCCAGCAACTTGCAGTGCAAGTTCGCATGGAGATTAAATGGGCAAGGGCAAGTCTAACTAATGCCGAGTGCCATTCATTGAACAGTTACAGCAAATTCTGGGCCATTAACACTTACTCAAATAATGTGCCTAACAAGATAACTGTCCAAGGTGCTGAATCATCTTCCAACATTTCCATAGGGACATAGGAACAGGAGTTGGCCATTCTGCCCCTCAAGTCTGTTCCGCCATTCAATTAGATCATAGCTGATCTGTATATTAACTCCATCTACCCACCTTAGTTCCATAATCCTTAATACCCTTGCCTAACAAAAATCCATCAATCTCAGTTTTGACATTTTCATTTGATCCCCCAGCCTCAATAGTTTTTCTGGGGAGAAAGTTCCAAATTTCTACTGCTCTTTGTGTGAAGAAGTGCTTCCTGACATCACCCCTGAACGGCCTAGCTCTAATTTTGAGGTTAGGCCCCCTTGTTTTGGATGCCCCTACCAGAGGAAATAGCTTCTCTCTATCTACCTATCAAATCCTTTAATCACCTTAAACACCTCAATTAGATCATCCCTTAACCCTTAATCTTCTACACTCAAGGGAATACAAGCCGAGCCTGTGCAACCTGTCCTCATATTTTTAACCCTATTAGCCACGACATCATTTATATAAACAAAACCTGTTCAATTGAGCAACTATGGAGGCATAAACTGCCCATCTGCATACCTTGACTTTTATTAAATTAATTTGTATCCATTTGTATGCAAGTTTCAATCTCCCCAATAGCTGGCACCCACCAAAATCTGTGGTCTGCTGCACATGACAAGATGCCCCATTTCAGATGAAAGACAAATGGCCAAGGTATCTTCTTGTTTCACTAAGTTGCACTGTTTTGATGTAATATAAAAATGTACAAGTTTGTATCAAAAATTTGGGACTCACCCCAGTCCCACCCCACATATTCGATAAATATTCAATTCCTTAAAAACTCAGGAACCCATATAGGGAAAGGCACTTATAGATTAGCTTGTTGATAAAAAATATAGAAATGTCTGTCTGCAATGTTATATTTTATCAAATAGTTAATCATTTTGTTACCAATAAATCAAAATGATTATCATTGAAAATCTGTATCTATTTTTATCAACTCTCCTTCCCCAGATATGAGAAAACAAAATGGAGATTGATGCAACGTTGCTGATAAACTTATCTTGCAGCAAACCACACTAAACAAAATGTTCAGATAACTGAAAAAAAAACCTCGGCACTGTTGGAAAACATCATTGCCCAGATTTAGCGGGAAGGAAATGCCAAGGGGGCAAAATGCCAAGCTATCGCATTTTGCTGTCGTTTGTGCTCAGTCAGGCCCTCGACTTGAAGTGCCCCACAGTCACCTTCTCTGCTCTGTGACATCTCCGTGCAAACCAGCATTGAAGATTCTCTGCCTGCCCTTTCCCCTCTTCTTTCTCCTCAGCAAATAGGCAAAAAAAACAGCACAGCAAGGCCATTCTAAAAATAAAAAGTAGGAAAAGGACAAATAAATAATAAATTGCTTTCTCCTTACAGTACAAATGAATGGGAGATTTAAATGTAGCACACAGTGTACAAAAGTCTGTGTCATTATATTTTCATAAAGCTAGACCTCCAATTCAATAATTTTCTGTATCGTGACAAGAATTCTTTTTCTAGGGAGAAAACCTAGGGGAACAGCTCAGGACACCAACCAAGGTTGAAAAAGAATAAGAGAGAATGTGAGGTAAATTAGGAAGTGGTTAGATGGCACCAAGATTGGATATTGAAAGCACTGTAAATTGGGGGAGGAAGGGAAGACTGCGGCATTTCACAGGTTTGAGGTACTGAGAAAGAATGAGATGAAGTAGAAGATGATCTGATTTCAACATTGTGAGGGTAGATGAACAATGTGCATGTGTATTTGGAGTTTATGAGGAAGAGGAGTAGAAAGTTCAGAGGAATGAAGTCCTTCCCTGACACCTTGGTGCACGTTGGCATGACAATTGACCAGTTGGTACATCTTCTGAAAACATTTTGGGGGAGCCGATTCAGAGAGTGCTGTCGGTCGAGAAATGTTTCCTAGGCCAATGCATTTCTCCATTTCACTTTCACATTTTGCTCAACATTCATTGCTGTCCCATAAACAGCTATATGTTCAGACTTGGGCTCATTATTATTCATTATCTAAAGGCATCTCCTGCAGATAGCCCTGTACTAAGCAAAACACCATCTTCAGACTATGCTTTCAGTGTTATATTTTATATAAACTCAGTTTATTTAAGAATATAGTTTACCGATGAGGCAGATGCTTACAAGTAATAAGAAAGGACTTAAGAACATAAGAAATAGGAGCAGGAGTAGGCCCCTCGAGCCAGTCATTCAATAAGATCATGGCTGATCTTTGACCTCAACTCCACTTTCCCGCCTGATCCCCATATCCCTTGATTCCCTTAGAGTCCAAAAAGGACTTGCATTTATATTGCGCCTTTCATAACCTCAGGGTGTTCTGAAGCGCTTTACAGCCAATAAAGTACTTTAGAAGTGTAGTCACTGTTGTAATGTAAGAAATGTGGCAGCCAATTTGAGCACAGCAAGGTCCCACAAATAGCACTGTGATAATGACCAGATAATGTTTTTAATGGTGTTGGTTGCGGGATTAATATTGGCCAGGATATTGGGAGAACACCCCTACTCTTCCTCGAATAGTGTCATGGGATCTTTTATGTCCACCTGGGAGGTCAGATGAGTCCTCGATTTAACATCTCATCCAAAAGACAGCACCTCCGACAGTGTGGCACTCCCTCAGTACTGCGCTGGAATGTCAGCCTGGATTTTGTGGTCAAGTGTCTAGAGTGGGACTTGTACCCACAACTGACTCAGAGCCCGGAGTGCCACCGACTGAGCCAAGGCTTGCAATGATTACACTGAGAGATTATTTTAAAGTAGTTTCTGGCCTGGTAGAGGGGTACCCGCAGTATATATTTCTGAAGCGTTACCCAGCTGGTAATTTCTAGGGTGAATGACTCCCACGCCAGTTATAAAGAGCTGGCCCATATTAAAGGGAATGGAGTTGCTCCAGAATGGATGTGATTTATCCTCAGACCATACAACACAACTGGTGAGGTTGGAGGAAGGGGATATGAAGACCCAAAACCTTGTGGAGAGGGGGAAGGAGCAATCGTGTGTAAAAAAAAAATTCCCTTTCTGAACCCGATCCCTGGATATAAATGCAAGTTCTTCTTTTCTTTACCATTGAAGTAAACTTTCAAGCCATCTCATAAACTGCTGTTAAAAGACAGTTAGAATTTATCCCCATTCACCCAGCAATTTAAATATTTCAGCCTGACAGTTCCTGCCAACAGCGTAAAATGCAGGTATATGCATTTACTACAACAACAACTTGGATTTATATAGCGCCTTTAATATAGTGAAACGTCCCAAGGCGCTTTGTAGGAGTATGATCAGACAGAATTTGACACCGAGCCACATAATGAGATATGTGGTGACCAAAAGCTTGGTCAAAGAAGTGGTTTTAAGGAGCGACTTAAAGGGGGAGAGGGAGGTAGAGAGGCGGAGAGGTTTAGGGAGGGAATTCCATAGCTCAGGGCCTAGGCGGCTGAAGGCACGGCCGCCAGTGGTGGCAAGAGGCCTGAATTGGAGGAGCGCAGAGATCTCGATGGGCTGTAGGGCTGGAGGAGGTTACAGAGATAGGGAGGGTTGAGGTCATGGAGGGATTTGAAAACAAGGATGAGAACTTTAAAATTGAGATGTTGCCGGACCGGGAGCCAATGTAGGTCAGCGAGCACAGGGGTGATGGGTGAACGGGACTTGTTGTGAGTTAGGATACGGGCAGCAGAGTTTTGGATGAGCTCAAGTTTACGGAGGGTGGAAGATGGGAGGCCGGCCAGGAGAGCATTGGAATAACCTATTCCTTCAACTTTACAGCTATGTCTACAGTGCACGCAAATAATTCAATGCACTAAAGATGCTCACAATGGCACCTTCATTGTTGCTAGTGATTGCTTTAATAAACTACATATCAGCTCAAAGCAAGATCCTCAGCTCAAAACATGGCCTTTATAAGCAGTTGTGTTTTATTTTCTTAAAATGATGTTTTTAAAGATGTATTTTAAGCTGACCAGGAGAGTCCATGGCTTCAATCCCTGGTGCACACTGAGCTGATCTTAGCTTAGTTGGTGATGGGGGGTGATTACAGATGGCTTCAGTACCTCCGGGATAAAATACTTGTATTATGGTTTGGTATCCTAACTCAATCCGAACTCAAAGCAGCCAATGGTCCCGCTGCTAAAGACTAGACAGTGGAATAATGAGGATGTTTGGTGAGGACAGTATCATACTTGACTCCTCACGGATCAAATGGCCTGTTGGCATACGTGAGGAGCATGTCAGCAAGGATATTAAGGGATACCAAACCAAGGTGGATAGATGGAATTAAGATACAGATCAGCCAAGATCTAATTGAATAGCAGAGTAGGCTTGATGGGCTGAATAGCCTACTCCTGTTCCAATATTCCTAACAGGCACCTGAATGAGGTGCTGGATGACTGCTGCTGCTTGTAGGTCCATTCCCTGGTATAAGACCCCCCCCCACCACCTTCAGGGAAGGAGGGGAGGAAAAGAAATCCTTCCCATTTTATTCTCTCCTGATCTCCCTGTGCACATTATCCCAGCTGAAAGAGTGAGCAGGGAGGCTGGCAACTTACTCCCAGGCCTCGGCCCATACTCACTGATACGGAAGGGGAACTTCACTGAGATGAAAGTTGAAGTGCTTGCATTAAATTCTGTAAAGGGGCATTTAGTACTCAGAGTTCATCCATTTGCATGATCTTATCTCCAGGCAGCTCTATGTCTGGAAGCAGCAACAGCCAATAATGTTGTCAACTTAACATAGCAGTTTGGACAGTGTAAATGAGATGCATAACAAGCTTCTGTTTGAAGAATTGTATACAGTGAACCTGCATTAACCCTGAAAGTACAAACCACCACACTTTGTGGGAACCATATGGAGCACCTGTTTCATTCAGCAGAGTCAGGATTAAATGATTACCTCTGGGAATGACTCAATCTGCTTGCTTATGGTAAAGTGATAGCCAAGTGACAAATATTAGCATTTGGTGCACTAATACATAACCACAATTTACAGTTGCGATCGTGGCTGTGTTTATGAGCAGTTTATCCGAATGCAGCTGTCATTCACTCACATCCCTGACTCTGGTTCTTTATAACATGTGACTGCGTCCGTGGGCAGCAGACACCTGCTGAATCCACATGCAAATTCTTTTTAATTAACTTTTGAAATGTGCTGATTCTGAGAAAAATAGGCATCATAACACAGGCAGCTGTTTAATCAAAGAGCCCAGAAAGGCTCATTCCACTGTATGTAATCGGAAACAAAGTGAAGACGGATGTTATGCAAGTATTGAAATAGGAAACAGAACCATTATACAAGTATAGAGTTAGGATACAGAACCATTATACAAGTATAGAGTTAGAATACAGAACCATCATACAAGTATTGAGATAGGATAAAGAACCATTATACAAATATAGGGTTAGAATACAGAACCATTATACAAATATTGAGTTAGGATAATTTTGGCCTGAAACATTAACTCAAATTCTCTCTCCACAGATGCTGTCTGACCTGCTGAGTGTTTCCAGCATTTTCAGTTTTTATTTCAGATTTCCAGCATCCGCAGTATTTTGCTTTTGATAAACACAGTGATGGTTGTCAAATGCAAGACATGATTACAGGTTCTTGCTATTGCATGCACCATTGTGCCTGTTGCTAGATCATTGTTATTATTGCTGAATGAGGAAGCTGGGGTTGTGTCTCAGCTTGAAGGAGTTGTACTTATGTCAGGCAAAAAGCAAAATCCTGCAGATGCCGAAAATCTAAAACTAAAACAGATAAAGCTGGAAACGCTCAGCAGGTCAGACAATATCTGTAGTGACTGGAAAAAAAATTACATTTTAGGAATAACACTTAGTCAGAAGTGGCATAATACGTAGGGCATTTTCTATAAGTGAAATCTGGAATTCTCTGCTCCAAAAGGTTGTGGATGCTGGGACAATTAGAGCTATTAAGACTGAGATCAATAAGGTTTTGTTAGGTAGAAGTATCAAGGGGTATGGAGCTAAGGTGAGTAAAATGGAGTTGAGGTACATATCAGCCGTGATCTAATTGAATGGCAGAGCAGGTTCGAGGGGCTGAGTGGCCTCCTCCTGTTCCTACTTTCCTTTGTTCCTGGTGGAAGACTCGCTCACTTATGATTGAGGCAGTACTTTTCTTAATTTTTTTGTTATTGGCTTTTGAGGTACTGTATTACTTCTGTACTTCAGTAAAAGTCTCTTCCCAGACATGACGTTCATTACCACCGGCAACTGTGACCTTTTCTGCTGTTGGGCCTGCTTGCAGGCCGAGTTGTATTGAAACTGGAAGCTACCGTGTCCAGCACATGGCTCTGCAACCTACACTGTGATCATGGAACACCTCAAGACTTCCGTTTGTCACTGATTTTGTTCTAGGAGGTACACTAAAGGCTTTGCATATTTTTTAAGTTTTGCATATTTTGTACTTAACAATTTCAATTTAGGATGTACTACCTTGTAAGTTTAGGAACAGTTACAAATACTGCTTAAATTTTATGAACAACTCTGTCCAGAAATGAAACATGTACACTCCAGTTGATTTTGGCTCCCTTATGTTCCTCTTTACTGTTGTTACAAATTCGGGTCTGCTGTAGATCCTTCTTGGGTTCAATAATGCCTGCCACTCATTTCCATCAACACAACTTGTCTTCACAAAATAATATAAAAATAATAAACACGCAATGCTACCCTACTTCAGCAAGTCATCTTGCTCGACTTAATGCTAATTTCCTAACGTTCCTCTCGTATACCATTCTCTTTGCTGCCTGACTCCTCCTCCTCAGCTTTCACAGCCCTCTCAGTAAACTGACAACACCTCCCTCCCAGAGCAGAACCCATTTGCCTAACCAGGCAGTCTCCTTGCTGAATTCAATTGAATAGTTGTCACTGCACCAATGAGTGTGAATAATCACTGGAATGCCAAGCTAGCTTTCTTTGTCTGAAGGACACTGGTCCAGATGCCCATCTGAAATCTAATTTATACCTGTAACCCTGCTGTCATGTGAATTACATCAAGGTCCCCTGTGGAGACATAATCTCAAAATGTGAAAAACATTAATTGTGGAAATAAAGCATATTTTTTAGACTTCTGTGATGCCCACCAATAGAAATATCATACAAGAAGGACAAGAAAAGACCATCAAATATCAGACATCGAACCCATACCATCCAGTCATGAGGCAGTCCATATGTATCATTAATACCCCCCCCTGCCCACCAAAATCAAGCAAATGGAGAAAATATTCTGAGGCTTATTAAGAAATAAAAACTCTGGGAAATTCCTCTCCTCTCCCTGTGAAGCCCCAGGAGACCACAGGAATTCACATCAATGATTCCAGCAACCTTCCATCTACATTTTATAACTCGACATATCCTCTGCTCTCGAGAGTTTTCTTCCGTTGGTTTCATGCTCCAGTTTCTTGAACCATGTCCCACAGAACAGGAGAGTGTTTATAATGATGCTCGTTATGACACGTAAAGCAGCTAATGAGCTGACTGACTATGGAAAGGCACAAACAGGTTTCAGATACAGCTGCCTTCTGAGGGAATTTCATACGGAATGCAAAGGCTGAGAGGGGCATGCACAAAGTTCCGATTCCCTGACAATGGCCTAGATGCGCTTTCTTTTAGCTGGACTTGCAGAAAAGCAGGGTGAGCTGGTCAGTGTCAGCAGCCAGCCCTCTCATAAAATCAGGAGACAGGCTGCCTGAAGCAAAATTTGAGAGACGATCAACTCAAAGGACCAAGACTTGAGATGGGTCACCAAAAGTAATGAATAGTCTTTCTGGAAGGGCTGAGGCCATGAATATAGCCCTTAAGTATGCAAGTGTGCACAAGGAACTCATGTTCTCCTCTTTGGGGTGGCTTTCCAGTGAAGCTCACACCTCCAGATCTGCCCCAAGGTCAAGGTTCATCCTGTATGCATGTTTGACTCCTGGCAGAATTCCTGCCCCCAAGAGGGAGCCACCAATGTGAGGACAGAAAATCCTGGAATAGCTGCAAGGTACACACAGATAGTGCAGCACCAGAAGAAGGGGCAATGGACCTTAACAAGGCAGAAGCACCCTGAAAATTGGATCAAGGCTCCCACCGAAAGCTTGGCCAAGACCAAACCTTTCATCTGGTAAGTGTTTGGGGCTAATTGGAGGGAGAGGAGAACACTACAAGGCCCTCTCCCTACACGGCAGAGGGGAAGGTGGTGGTGGGGAGGAGGGGTCAAGGTCTTTATTGCTGATTTCCAGGGCCTGGCAGCACCTTCCGCATGGCGGTCCTGGAAACAGTGATAAGTGGGATGGACAGGAGGAAAATCCTCCAAGGACCCAGACGCCGCCCACCCACCCATACATCCTCCCGCTGTCATCGGCATGTGGTGGGCGGGGAAGAATGGGTCAGTGGCAGTCCCGGTGGGGGTCGGGCAAGGGGAAGGAAATCCCAGTCGGAGCAGTAGACCTCACCAACCAAATTTTCCCTCATTCGGCGCCGCAGTCCCACCCGATTCCAGGCGGGATCAGGGAGGGGAATTCCCTCCCTAAAAGTCAGTCACGTGTCCTGAAGAGAGAGTGCGGTAAATTGTACAATCCAGTGCGCCAGGCACAGAGCCGGGAACGTACATGCGGAATTTGGATGCCTAATGCGCGGCCTGACGCCCTTGTGGATTGCCAACCTGGCACACTGACCTCTGCACTGGACTTTCACATAGCTTTGGGCCAGGAGCACTAAATCATAAGCTTTGTTTGAATAGACTGTATGTACACATACAACTAATGTAAGAATTTTACAAGGAAGGCAAGAAATAGAGCCGATTGAATTGCACATGGTATAGCGAAGCTAATGTATCAGGGAATTAACAAAAGATCGACTGACCGTGTGATAATGTGATCTGATGCTCTCTTTATAGACAAATAATGGAAGTGTGAGGAGTGCTGCCGGTAGCGGTGGAGGCACACTGAAGACACTTACTCCATTTGTGTCCTTTATAGGAATGGAATCTGTGGAAAGTGCACCAGATGAGGAGTTGGGAGTGAGTCACAGACCCATCACGTGTGTACCACATTCATGCTGTCATTTATGATGTGATGAAAATGTCCCATGAACATTTTTCCGATTTTACTGTTATTGTCCAGCAATGTAAAGGTTCGTGCCAATGGAATGAGTTATAGAAATGGCTCACTGTGTGTTTCTGTTCTCTCTTCACAGATTGCAGTGGCACGCAGCCTCCAACTGAAACACCTCATTAACCAGAGCACCCTGCGTTCCTCTTTCACAATGACACCAAGAGCAACAGCTCAGGTACAGGCGCCTCAGAACATAGAGATAGTACAGAAGGATGGAAGAGCAATGGGTGTAGTAGTGGACACCAGTGAGGACCAGGCCAGGGGACCTGGTGATACATGATGGCCAAGCCTCTGCTCACTTCTGAGATGTCTTCGCTCATTGTCTGGGAAGTTAGCAGTTCTACAGACAAATTGAGAATGGCGGTCGCCTTGACTTCCATTGATAGGGGCAGTATGAATTGTCCACTGTCGCTGGCAGAGCCTGGTGACACATCTCAATCAAGGAGTCTTCCCTCAGCCTCAGGAGGCACTGCTCCGGTGAGGTCCAAGAGAGCTACATTTGGCCCATTAGCACCTCCCCTGGAGTATTTCACTTGGACTGCTCTGTGCCTCATGTCATGTCTGCACTCTTTGTCTGCCCTCTCCTCCATTGGCTGGAGGAGCTGCACCCATGATACTTGCCTTCAACAAGCCCTGTAATAATGCAATTATTCCACTGCAACTTACAAATGCAGTCCTTCAGTCAGCAACTAATACCTGCCCTCAATGGACATTCATAACAGCTTTATCTTACAATACCACCCTATGGAAATCCACACATTTCTCTTGCGATTTCAATTCACTGAGGCCATTAACAAGCTAGAACAAGCCGTTAAAGGCTTAAAAGTGTATTATATTTTAATTCAGGGCTCGAATTTTTCTTGAACATTGTCCTTAAAATCTTTTGCGAAGTTAACGGAATTGCGTTAAAACTGACATGTCTGCCAATTTACTGTAAGGATTTTTTTCCCCCCTCAATTACTTCACACATGACAAAAATGCCTTTACCATTTAAATCAAGAAAAAAGTACGGACCGACATGCAGACTGCAATTACAATTGCCTGTGGGATAATGGATGGCACAGGCCATATCCCCAAGCGTACAGTGACATTGGGGGCGATTTTAACCTAATTCGCCAGTCAGGAAACTGGCGGGATCAGGTACAATGCTGGTTTTACACCCTGGCCGATTTTACTCTCCGTTGAAGTTAATACTGGGCGGGGTGTAAAACTGGCGTTCCACCCGATCACATGGGTTTCTTGCCCGACGAGTTAGGTTACAATTACCTCCATTGTGTGAGTGTTTGCAGGTAAGATGTTTACCCTTGGCTCCTCTGGGGCATGTGGCAAATCAGAGTTGCTCAGGCTGCTTTGCTTGTGGTTCACCCGCCTTCTAGTTTGTCCATGCATCAACAAGGTGATTAAGCAGCGTATCACGATTATGATCCAAAACACAATACGGGAGGTAATGGGGTTCCAAGATTATGCGACCACTTATATAAAATGCTCAGATACCAATTAATTTCTTGTGCACACTGTAGCATTTGCTTAATGGGAGCAACAGGAAGCATTTTGTTCATTATAACCCATCATAAGTAATGTGCTTTCTCAGACAGTAATCCATTTTCAATGGCCAACCTCAAATGTTAACAGGCTTCATCGGAAATAATTCTGCAAGTCGTTTAAAGATTTTTTTATCATTACATGAGATTGCTTACTATTCATGCTCCACATGATACATAAAATGGTTCTGGCTGCACACAAAGGCATCTGCCCCCATGCAGATAATGACTTCACCCAGCGTCCTCCTACACACCAGAACTAATTGCGCTTTTGGCGTACAAGAAGAAATTTTGCAAAGGCACCCTCATTACAACATTGCAGCTCCCAATGAGAGGCCTCCCTACATAAGCTTAAAACAGGCTGATTTCTGCACTTACTTTTCAAATTTAATTTTGAAGGCTCAGTATCTGCATTTGAAAAGCATGCATGCCATCTGTTAAGAAGGGAAGCACTGTCAGATCTCAATGCGGGTAAAATACAGCTGCAGTAGGTAAGGGAACGTAAACAGAAATTGTCTAATTGAAAACAAAAATTTCCATCGAGAGAAAGGAGGTTGAGACGAGATCTGATAGAGGAACTCAAAGTTAAGAGAGATTTTCATGAAGCAGATATTTCTACTGCTCGGTGAGTGAGTATATTGAGGGCTTAAGTTTAGAATCATCACCAAATGAACAAAGGGAGAGGTTAGGAGTAATTTTTCTATTCAGACGGTTGTTAGGACATGTAGTGCCTGATCAGAAGCAGTTGTGGATGCAAAATCCATAATAGCTTTTAGAAAGGAAGTGAATGTTTGAAAAAAATAAAAGGAGAATGGAACTAAGTGGGTAGCTCTTTCAGAGAGATGGCATGGGTGTGGTGGGCTGAATGGCCTCCTTCTGTACTGTGAAATCCTGATTCTATGCTGGAAATGAGCAAGAATGGTCAGATTTTGCTCTAAAAATAACAGTGAGGTTAACAGCACTCACCGTTATTTATGTGGAAATCGGACCGTAATTTCCGGCGACTGCACGTGTGCAGTTAAACGCAGAAATCCGGAAGTTGCTGTCAGAGATACCCGTCTCCTCCAAAAGCTGTTCAAAAAAGGCATCTCACCATCTGACTCATCATTCACATGTATTAAACGGCGTGAAGTTCCTGTACTTACCTCATAGATATGGACTAAACTCACCAAAAAAAGTTAGGACTTGTCCATTCCGGTGTAAATACCCTTTTAATGGTGTGGTAAGTCTTAATTACTGCCAAACAACCACTCTAGCACTGAAAATTAACTTTTACAGGTGTGGCGTCTCATTCCTTCAGCTTTTAATTATTGTTGGACATTTAAAAAAATGTAAATCATTTTATTTTTACTTTTGCTTTCTGTCTCTTATCTCGGTCTCTTAATCCAATCTTTCCTTCCCTCTCTTTATTTCGCTTTCTGTACCTGATTTGACATTGAATTCATTATTCTAACAAACGGCTGGTACCGTTCGTTCGCCGCTCACAGCAAAATCTGGCTCATTAAGTTTGACGTAAAGAGGGAGTTTGAATGGGAATTCATTGCTTAGTCTGCAATTTATGTGTTCATATGTTTTTGAGAATCAGCGAGGGACCAGCAGATTTAAACCTGTAAGTACTGAAACTGGTACTCAGTGTTAATTGTTAAATGCATAGTTTCAGCTCACTAAGCTGGGAGAAGAGCACAGCATTTTGCAAAGTCTTTTGCAATATATAAAAAAGCAAACTCAGGCTGTGAACGCACCTCGGTGAGGAGCAAGAGACCAACTTAAAGAGGGAATTTGGTTTTGAACAGGAGATAAGTGGTGAGTTGAGAGTTCTACTGACCTATCAAACTACGGGCAAGTGAAAGGTAACTAACTAGTGAAGAATTAACGTGGCAGGACAAGTCATACAAGTACTGTGCAGAATGTTCATGATTTGAAAGCTCTGGAAACTAAAAGTGTTCAGGAATGCCACAACTAAAAGAGATGTCTCCAGGTGGTCTTGATCGAGTTGGAGTCACTCTGCATAAGACAGGAGGATGGATTTGTGCAACATGCATTGCCAGAGATGGTCACCTCACAGCTAGAAAGGATTACTGAGGCAACGGAAGGGAAGCGAGGTGGAAGTGAAGGAGGACTTGGGTGGAGGATAAAGCTGTCTGATAGTGCTTGATATGTATGATGTAAACAAGGTCGGAAACACAGTGAGAGTAAATGCAAGCAGCACCACGGTTTTGCGTACAAAATGGTTACTTAGGAAGAAGTGCTGCTGTTGAGAAAAGGCAAATGGTAGTTCTGGGGGACGATATCGTTAGAGAGATAGATCATTTTGTTTTTTGCTGAGCTGTGATCAGGTGTCCTGAATGGTCAGTTGCCCCTCAGGTGTCAGGCTGAGGGACAAAAATGGAGCAAGTGGAAAAGATTTGGGAAAGACAGGATGAGCAGCCTGAAGTCATGGTTCACATTGGAACCAATGACAAAGAAAACCAGAATGGAGATCTCGCCTGGACAATTTGAGAAATTGGCTGTTCAACAACACCATATATTTATATAGTGCCTTTAACGCAGTAAAACATCTCAAGTGCTTCACAGGAGCGATTATCAAACAAAATTTGACACCGAGCCACATAAAGAGATATTAGGACAAGATGTAGGTTTTAAGGAGCGTCTTAAAGGAGGAGAGAGAAAGTCGAGAGGCGGAAGGGTTTAGGGAGGGAATTCCAGAGCTTAGGGCCTAGGCAGCTGAAGGCACAGCCGCCAATGGTGGGGCGAAGAAAATCATGGATACGCAAATGGCCAGAATTGGTGGAGCGCAGAGATCTCGGAGGATTGTAGGGCTGGAGGAGGTTACAGAGATAGGGAGGGGTGAGGCCATGGAGGGATTTGAAAACATGGATGAGAATTTTAAAATCGAGGCGTTGCCGGACCGGGAGCCAATGTAGGTCAGCGAGCACAGAGTGATGGGTGAACGGGACTTGGTGCGAGTTAAGATAGAGGCAGCAGAGTTTTGAATGAGGTCAAGTTTACGGAGGATGGAAGGTAGGAGGCCGGCCAGGAGAACATTGGAATAGTAGGACCAATTAAAAAGTAGGACATTGAAACTTCACAGATCATATATTTCTGGGGCATTTGTTTGCGTTCTCGTGGCAAAACAAAACTCCACTGACAGGGCGAGCTTCACTTAAACCGAACTGGTATTAATGTCCTCGCAGAAAGAGAAAATAGAGCAGTGGGGACGAAATGAACTATCAAGGCAGCGGAGAGGGGCAAATCCTAGAATATATGGAGGGAGGGTTAAGCATAAGAACAGTGAAGGGGCAAAGCATTGTAAAATAATAAAATCAACATGGGGGAGGTAATGGAGAGATTTAAAATTAAAGCAAATGGGAGCGAGGATAAGGAGAAAGATATTGAAGGAAAAAAATCTGGACAACTAGTTGGAAAAATGAATACAAAAAGATCTGAGTTGCAGAGTTGGCATGAAAATGTCTAATGCATTAAAAATAAAGCTGGGGGAACTAGAGGTGCTAATTAGAATGGAGGAACGTGATAGAGCCTTAAAGATAATGTGGCTGCAGCCAGGGCAAGACTGGGAACTAAGTATTCCTGGCTATAAATTTTCAGGAGAGATATAGAAGGGAAAAAGGAGACAATATGAGCTTATTAATAAGCTCACAATTATAGCAATAACAAAGGATTTTTTTTTATTGATAGTGCTGCTCAGACAGAACCTGTCTGGGTTGAGTTAAAAAAATGATAAGGGATCTATTAGCATGTCGGGACACCAAATTCTAGACCACCAAATACTGGGAAGGAAACTAAGGATGATATTTGTGGGCAATTCAGAGAGGTTTGCCGTAATAATGTCATTGTAATGATGGGGTTTTTATCTCAGATTTTCATCCTTCATGGGTTTTCTATTCCCCCTCTATAACTGGAAAAGAGCTCATTTATCAGATTTCACCCACAATTTGTCCAGTAATTTTGAAGTTGTAAGCTTATTGTCTGTATTCCTCTAGAACAAACTGTACACGGCAGACTACTGTATGAGCTGCTGTATTTAAGGAGAAGCATGTGCAAATTTATGCAGACAGCTGCCCGCACTGAAGTACAGAATGTACTCTTCAGATATGCAGATACCAACGTCAAGAATGTAGAACTATTGGATGAGCCAAGAATGAAATGTACAACATTAATATTGATTACCGCAGAAAGCATCTGCTGTGATTCCTTCTTGCTTTGGGAGCAATTTTTGATCAGACTCCCATCGAAATTAATTTATTCCATTTAGTTTCTGCTTCATTTCGACTGTGAGGATCTTGAATTGAAACACATTGAAGTTGAGGTGATCTTTGAATCCCCCACGCACGCCCTGGGAAGTGTGCAAATATTTTTTGTGATCCATGCGGCCCAGTTGCCATCATTATTTATATTATTTTTCTCTTAGTCCCTCTGTTCCTACAACAACAGGTCTTCTACTAACCTGTCAAAATGTTAATACAAGGAATTGCATTCCAACCGAACCCTACCTGAATTCAGTAATTGAATCGGAGGCGGCTTTCTGAACTTTTGCTCCACAGCTAAACATAAAATCAAGAATTTATGTTACACATTGAAATGCACTGTCCGGTGCTACACTAAAATAAAACCCATGGCTGCTCCTTCAATTTGCTACAATTGGCAGTAAGTCCAGACCGGCTTCTATAAAGCACCAAATATGGCAGATTCATGGCAGCAGCTCCATTTTTACAGCCTGATCTATGATATTGAGGCAGCAGTGAGGAGTTTTATTTCCATACTGCAGCTAACGTTAAACTGCAACATATATTTTAATTGCCTTTATCCATATTGAGCCACAAAGCTAAAAACTAATTACCAGCTCTGACTCACTGTTGAATCAAGTTGAGGGAGCCCTTTGAAGTGAAGATTTAATCTCCATTTAGGGGATTTCTCAAGATGGCGACCAGCTCAATTTTGGAGAACGGACCATGCATATGATAAAATGGGGATTGGGTGAAGCTAAGGACAAGTTGATAAGGCTGTTTTAAAAAAAAGCATACGGGATCCTTGGCTTTATAAATAGAGGCATAGAGTACAAAAGCAAGGAAGTTATGGTAAACCTTTATAAATCACTGGTTAGGCCTCAGCTGGAGTATTGTGTCCAATACTGGGCTCCGCATTTTAGGAAGGATGTCAAGGCATCGGGGAAGTTGCAAAGGAGATTTACCAGAATGGTACCAGGGATGAGGGACTTCAGTTATGTGAAGCTGGGATTGTTCTCCTTAGAGCAGAGAAGGTTAAGGGGTGATTTAATGGAGGTGTTTGAAATTATGAGGGGTTTTGATAGAGTAGTTAGGGAGAAAACTGTTTTCACTGGCAGAAAGGACAGTAACTAAAGGACACAGATTTAAGATCATTGACAAAAGAACCAGATGAAGTGAAATATTTTACGCAGTGAGTTGTGATCTGGAATGCACTACATGAAAGGGTGGTGGAAACAGATTCAGTAGTAACTTTCAAAAGTGAATTGGATAAATACCTGAAGGGGAAAAATTTGAAGGGCTATGGGGAAAGAGCAGGAGAGTGGGACTATGTGGATAGCTCTTTCTGGCACAATGGGCTCAATGACCTCCTTCTGTGCTGTACGATTCTGTGATTTTATAAGAGGCAGAACGCAAGTTAACATGATGCGTAATGCAGACAAGAGTTGATTAGTAGCCTAATTATGGTTTGACATTTGAGATTTGTGGTCAGTTTGAGGTTATATTTGATACAGTTGACTTCTTGTTGTTGTATGTTTAGATTTAAAACTGCATTAAAAGGCAAAAGTAGCAACCCAATTGTGAACAATTTTGGGCTGCGAGAAAGAGTTCAATGCAGGGTCGATCTGGGAGTCGAACTTGTAAATAGAACAACAGAAAGTGGATTTTATTCAAGACTAAGGATGTAGAAAGTAAGTATGTTGCTTTGAGGGAAAGAAGCAAAATATCAAAACCAAGAGGCTAAATAATGAATTACATAAACAAAGATTTTACAGCACAGAAACAGGCCATTTGGCCCAACTGGTTTATGCCGGTGTTTATGTTCCACACGAGCCTCCTCTCATCCTACTTCACCCTATCTATTCCTTTCTCCCTCATGTACATAACTACCTTCCCCTTAAATGCATCTATGCGATTTGCCTCAAAAACTCCATGTGGTAGCAAGTTCCATGTTCTAACCACTCTCTGGGTAAAGAAGTTTCTCCTGAATTCCTTATTGGATTTATTGGTGACTATCTTATATGCATGACCTCTAGATTTGGAGAAATTTGGTGAAAAACAGCCTAAAAGGTCAGGAATTATGATAAATAATACAAGGAAATAAAAAGCAATGAGGACTGGGAACCTAGCAAAATTCAACTTTGTAATGTGAGCCCCTTAAAAACTGATAATGGTGATATTGTAAATGAAAATAAGGAAATGGCAGACATGTTGAATAACTACTTTGCGTCAGTATTTACAGTAGAGGAAGAGGATAGCATGCCGGATACCCCAAGGAAACTAATCTTGAAACAGGGACAGGGACTCATCATAATTGACATAAGCAAATTAACAGTAATGAAGAAAATAATGGCACTAAAGAATGACAAATCCCCAGAACCTAATGATTTCCATCCCAGGGTTTTGAAGGAAGTAGGTGAGCACATTGCAGATGCCCTAACTATAATCTTACAAAATTCTCTCGATTCAGGAACCATTCCTTTGGATTGGAAAATTGTACCTGTCACTCTGCTATTTAAGAAAGGTGAGAGAGGGAAACCAGGGAATTATAAACCAGTTAGCCTAACATGTGTTGTCGGGAAATTACTAGAGTCTATAATTAAGGATAGAGTGACTGAGCACCTTGAAAATTTTCAGCTGATCAGAGAGAGCCAGCATGGATTTGTAAAGGGTAGTAAATGACTAATGAACCTGGTTGAATTTTTTGAAGAGGTGACAAAAGTAGTGGACAGGGGAATGTCTATGGATGTTGTTTATATGGACTTCCAGAAGGCATTCGATGAAGTCCCTCATAAGAGACTGTTAGCTAAAGTTGAAGTTCATGGGCAATTGAGGGCAAATCATTGACCTGGTCAGGAAGGATATATTGGCCTCGGAGGGAGTGCAGCATATATTTACTAGAATGATACCTGGACTCCAAGGGTTAAATTACGAGGAGAGGATTACACAAACTAGAGTTGTATTCCTTGGAATTTAGAAGATTAAGGGGTGATTTGATCTAAGTTTTCAAGATATTAAGGGAAACTGATAGGGTAGAAAGAGAGAAACTATTTCCGCTGGTTGGGGAGTCTAGGACAAGGGGACATAGCCTAAAAATTAGAGCCAGGTCTTTCGGGAGTGAAGTTAGGAAACACTTCTACACGCAAAGGGTGGTAGAAGTTTGGAACTCTCTTCCACAAACAGCAGCTGATACTAGCTCAATTGTTAATTTTAAATCTGAGATTGATAGATTTTTGTTAACCAAAGGTATTAAGGGATATGGGACTAATCTGGGTATATGGAGTTAGGTCACAGATCAGCCGTGATCTCATTGAATGGCGGAGCAGGCTCGAGGGGCTAAATGGCCTATTCCTGTTCCTATCTTCCTGTGTTCCTAACTGAGGGTGCGTTAGTACCAAACGGTAGATCTTCATCTGCACCCACCTGGCTGGTGACCTGATGATGCGGATCGCCCGCCCATTATAGAACCCGTTGATTTTCATTCCATTGATTTCAACATTTTTCCCTCAAACCAACAACACTAAAAAACATATAGTTTGTTGTTTTAACCTAACCCACCAGGCAGGAAACGGAGCCAGAGGTGAGAGTGCTACCAACTGAGCCAAGTCAATTTATGATAGCAATACTAGAAGATTCTTTCTTATGTGTTCGAGTGTTTACTGCAAGAAAGATTGACAGCATGGGCAAATTAAGCAAATGGTCTGAGGAATGACAGATAAATATTATTTGGATAAATGGTTTATAATCCATAACAGAACAGTACAAATGAATTCGTGTACACAATGACCTGAAGTCTATTGGTGAAGGAGGAAAAGGATTTGAGTGTCATTGCAGAAGTATGCAGTCAATGTCAAATTGTTATTAACAGCGCAATTACTTGAAGGGAAAAAAATTTCAGGGTAATGGGGAAAGAGCAGGAGAGTGGGACTAATTGGATAGCTCTTTCAAAGAGCCGGCACAGGAACGATGAACCGAATGGCCTCCTCCTGTGCTGTATCATTCTATGATTCTAATTGTCTCAATCTTAGTAACAAAAAAGTCCATGAGCTCCGCGCACCTGTTGGTGGTGAGGGTGAAGGGAGCAGGGGAGAGGGGTTTAAGGAGACATTTGCGAATGCAGAAAAGAAGCCCAGAGTTATCTTTGGCCTCCAGGATGGTGCTGGAGTAATGAACGGTCTTGGCAGAGGAGAGCAGGACTCGATAACGCTTGATGTAGTCAGGTCTGCTGATGGATAACCAAACCAGTTGTGCAACAGATACGTTCAGGGTCAATTTTAACTCCTGGGCTGGGGCACAGCCTAACGAGTGGCCAGCCCTTCCAGGAATGGCAGCGGGGAGGCCCAACTGATTTTAACGGCCAGACCTCATTTATATACCGTGGATGGAGGGCAGTGAAATCGGAATAGAGAGAGCAAGGAGCATTGAAACTACCTAGGAATCAAAATGTGATCTGATGCACAAAGTAAGATGTGAGGTTGTGTGCCCTGGGTGAACAATGAATCCTTTTAATGTTGGCGTGTATACTGGGAGAAAGTAAATCTGGAGCTCTTCAACTGATGAACAAATGATACACCATATATCGCAGACTACAAACTATAAATTAAGTTTATTAAGAAATAAAACTAGCAGAAACAGTTAGATAAATCATTGTGTTCCTCATTTAATTTTCCGAATCTATTACAAAATATATCAAAGTTCCCATAGACTTCAAACTAACGTGCTTAGTTTGGACCAACAATTTTGATGTGACGTTTGGAATTCCCTCCCTAAATGTCTCGGCATCTCTACCTCTCTTCCCTCCTTTAAGACACTCCTTAAAACCTACCTCTTTGACCAGGCTTTTTGGTCACCTGTCCTAATATCACCTGATGTGGTTCGGTGTCAAATTTTGTTCAATAATGCTCCTGTGAAGCGCCTTGGGACGTTTTGTTACGTTAAAGGCGCTATATAAATGCAAGTTGTTGTTGATATTCACAGGGCGTTACACTAATCCCCACACACATTTTATCTGTTCCAGTTTCAGTGTTGCACTTTGTGCTTTATGTCTATGTATATATGCAAATTTCTGCATCTCATTTCCACTGGATTGGCTTAAATTGCATACTCATAAAATATCAATAAATCACAGTTGAAGATTTAGGAAAGCTATGAGTCAAACACAAAGAAAGCGAAGAGGAAAACTACCATAGGAACAGGAGTGGGCCATTCAGCCCCTCGAGCCTGTTCTGCCATTCATTTAGATCATGGCTGATCTGTATCTTAACTCCATCTACCCTCCTTGGTTCCATATCCCTTAATACCCTTGCCTAACAAAAATCGAGCAATCTCAGTTTTGAAATTTTCAATTGACCCCCAGCCTCAACAGATTTTTGGAGGAGAGAGTTCCAGATTTCCACTGCCCTTTGTGCGAAGTGGTGATTCCTGACATCACCCCTGAATGGCCTAGCTCTAATTTTAAGCTTATCAATGAGGAACTACTAAGGACATATGAAAAGAACAAATCAAAAATGAGCAGTCAGCAAAATTTTTCCAATAAAAAAAAGGGAGAAGGGAACATCAGGACCTTGATAGATCGGGGAGCTCGACTGATGAGTGGCAAGTGTCATTTAATGTGGATCGATGCAGTCATAAGATTGGGAAAGGATAATAAACAATGGCAATATAAGTTAAAAGATATTATTCTGCAGGACAGAATACAGGAGTCGGATTACGGGGGTAGGTGAGTAGATTGATGAAGCCATCAGATTGCAGAAGTAGCAAGAAGAACAAATAATATCTTTGACTGTGGAATAGAGCACAAATCTCAAAAAATGATTCTGAGTTAGTACCGACCGCTGGCCAGTGTATTATGAGAAAGACATCCAGGCATGGGAGAGAGTGCAGCAATGTGCAATCAAACTTCTATCTGAGATTAAGCACCTGAGCTATGCAGAGAAGCTGCAGAAGCTGGGAATGTTTACACTGTAGATGAGAAGGCTCAGGGCCGATCTTATTAAAGTATTGAACATTCCAAGGGATATAAAGAAGATAAATGTTAATATGTTTAACATAGTAACAGACTCTACAAGACAGCATAGCCTCAAAGTTAGAAGAGGAGGGTTGACCTGACAGTTTAGATTTAGACACAGGTTTGGAATGAACTGCCAAGGGAGGTAATGGGGGCTGATTATATCAGTAAATTCAGAGATAAGTACTGGCAGAAACATTTGACAGAGGTGTATAAAAGATATCGTGGGATATAATATTTCCTACACACTGGAACGGCCAACTTTTCTGGTCCTGAACATTCTTGTACAACCAATCGAACCACTCCAAATATTCTTATGAAAATCCATCTTGGTTTCTTGCAAAAGTGAGGAATCTCTACTTGAAATAAGATTTCTAACTTAATAAGGGCATTAAAAAAATTACAACATTTTTAAGAAAAGAAGAACTTGCATTTATATAGCACCTTTCATAACTTCAGGACATCCCTAAGTGTTTTACAGCCAATGACATAGGAAATGTAGCAGCCAATATGAGCACAGCAAGGTCCCACAAGCTGCAAAGAAATAATTGACCAGTTCATCTGTTTTTAGGTGTTGGTTGAGGGATTACATAGAATTACAAACAATGTACAGCACAGAAACAGGCCATTCGGCCCAACAGGTCCTTGCCGGTGTTTATGCTCCACACGAGCCTCCCCACTCCCTGCTTCATCTAATCCTATCAGCATATCCTTCTATTCCTTTCTCCCTCATGTGCTTATCTAGCTTCCCCTTAAATGTATCTATAATATTCACCTCAACTACTCTTTATGGTAGCGAGTTTCATATTCTAACTGCTCTCTGGGTAAAGAAGTTTCTCTTGAATTCCCTATTGGATTTATTAGTTGTAAACAATTTTACAACACCAAGTTATAGTCCAGCAATTTTATTTTAAATTCACAAGCTTTCGGAGGCTTCCTCCTTCCTCAGGTAAATGTTCAGGAGCTCCTCGAAGCCTACGCATTTATACATATAGAACAATACATGGTGTTTACAGAATGCCCCTGCAACTGCCCGTTGCCAAGGCAATCACCGTGTTCAGACAGAGAGGTGTCACCTGCAGAACCCCCGAATACACATTCAACAAAAAAACAAACAGGAAAAAAAACAGAGAGAGGCAGAAACATCCGGAAGGCAGAGAAAGCCAGCAAATGACCCATTATATTAAAAACAGATAACATTTGTTCGCTGGTGGGGTAACGTGTAGCGTGACATGAACCCAAGATCCCGGTTGAGGCCGTCCTCATGGGTGCGGAACTTGGCTATCAATTTCTGCTCGACGATTTTGCGTTGTCGTGTGTCTCGAAGGCCGCCTTGGAGTACGCTTACCCGAAGGTCGGTGGATGAATGTCCATGACTGCTGAAGTGTTCCCCGACTGGGAGGGAACCCTCCTGTTTGGCGATTGTTGCGCGGTGTCCGTTCATCCGTTGTCGCAGCGTCTGCATTTATTAGTGACTATCGTATATTTATGGCCCTTAGTTCAGGTCCCCCCTACAAGTGGAAACATCTTCTCTACGTCTACCCTATCAAACCCTTTCAAAATTTTAAAGATCTCTATCAGGTCACCCCTCAGTCTTCTCTTTTCTAGTGAAAAGAGCCCCAGCCTGCTCAATCTTTCCTGATAGGTATAACCTCTCAGTTCTGGTATCATCCTACAAATCTTTTTTGTACCTTCTCCAGTGCGTCTATATCCTTTTTATAATATGGAGATCAGAACTGTTCACAGTACTCCAAGTGTGGTCTAACCAAGGTTCTATACAAGTTTAAAATAGCTTCTCTGCTTTTCGGGGATAAATAGAACTCCCCCACTCTTCTTTGAAAAATGCCATGGGATGTTTTACATCCACCTGATCTCGACGTCTCATCCAAAAGGCGACACCTCCAACAGTGCAGCACTCCCTCAGTACTGGAATGAAGTGCCAGCCTAGATTATGTGCTCGAGTCTCTGGAGTGTGGCTTGAAACCACAACCGTCTGACCCAGAGAGGAGAGTGCTGCCCACTGAGCCAAGGCTGACTGTTCCAATAAGAAATTATTACACTTACCTGTACAATAGCAGTGTCAGTTTGTAACGCCTCTAACAGCATTTCAGCCCTGATTTTAACCTCAAGCGCCCAATACGAAGGGGGACTTCGGGTCAGAGGCTGATTTACACCCACCCCCGATTTTACACTCCATATATTCAATGGAGCCGAAAATTGACCGTTCGACTTAATATGAGCCTGACCAGCAATCGTAAAACATCCTGCTCTATACATGCGTTAAATATATGTATCCTAAAACTAAGTACTGATTACACAGAAAAAAACTGATCACCAGCAAAGCTAAACTTTCATCTTCAGATTACAACACTAAACTAATAACTTTCTGTCACAGCGTTAAGGCAAGAAAGCCACACAAGATAAAACCAGTGCCAGGTTGGATAATGGAGCAGGAGGAGCTGGGCTGGGGTTCCACCTGTTCCAGAGCAGGATCTCGGGACTGTACAGCGGGAGTAAACGCACACAAACAGTTTTATCCCACCCCCCCCCTCTCCCCCCAGAGCAAGGCAAAAGCTTCTGGGGACTTTTGGCTCGGTTTAGTCGTGAGGGTCCTACATATTGGACCATTCCCCACATTAGAAGAAGTGGTGCTCGGTGAGCGGGCTAGGGTCATCCGTAGCCATAGCTACTGCTATACGGCTACAGCAGCAACTCCATGTCAGTGCTATGCAGGGTACTGGGGACTAACTCCTCAGCACGCACCTCTAGCAGCTGGTCTGGCAGTGGGAGCTTTGGGTAGGTGAGGAGCTAACCCACGGGAAGGCTCCCTGCATCTCCTGATTTTTCTCTGATTCCATGTGCAGCTCCAGAGAACACATAGGAATTCTGCACAAGTGCCTTAATCAAGCCACAAAAGTAGTGCTGAGAGTCATTTCTACCCCTCAGTAAGGTGAAACCATCAATCCACTGCTCTGCACGTCCCTGTTGTAATGATAGATCCATTATTGAGGAAAAGGTAAACAGTGAAGGATCTGAATTTAAATAGGACGAACGAGGAAGGTAATTGCCCGAGTAATTAATGTAGAAATTAGCTAATTATCAGAGTTATGTTTTTAAAGTTAAAATGTTTTTAAAGGTGACCAGAGGACACAGATTTAATTATAATTGGCAAAAAAAACCAGAGGGAAGATCAGGAGAATTTTTTTTACACAGCGAATTGGAAGTAGATTTAATAATAACTTTCAAAAGGGAATTGGATAAATACTTGAAGAAAATTGCAGAACTATGGGGAAAGGGCAAGGGAGTGGGACTAATTGGATAGCTCTTTCAAAGAGCCAGCACAGGCTCGATGGGACGAATGGCCTCCTTCTGTGCTGTATGATTCTATAAGACACTTATGATCTAATTTAATTTTGAAGTACAATCTATCATATATTAAAATCTTTAAGTGTGTTGCATTATTCCATTTCAAAATGCATTGAAAATTCTAATGTCATACTTTCACAGTGAGAAAACCCATGTAAAGGTATCAGCATTTAACTGCGGTACCTTTTATGCCTGTCGGTGGTGCGGTGATAGGGTTTTTCAATGTTAAATGTCATGTAACCTTAGCTGCGAAGTAACAGCAGCCGCAGTTCAGAGTTGATACTTAAAAAACAGGCGGGAGAGCAAACAGCTGAGTGCATGCAGTTGCAGGCTCTGACCACTGAGTGTTGCTATGGAGCAGCCTAAATTTGTCTTAGTCAACAACCATATTGGTACAGGTGAGAACAGAGGTAAGTTATAACATTTATGAGTGAAATTAAAACTTTTGATATTTTTGTGGCCCTTGATAACACCCCATGCCTCTCTTCCACCTCAATGTGGGAGAACCTTCACCACACGGACTGCAGCGGTTCAAGAAAGCAGCTCACCACCACCTTCTCGAGGGCAATTAGGGATGGGCAATAAATGCCGGCCTCGCCAGCGACGCCCACATCCCATGGACAAATTAAGAAAAAACCTCCCATGTGATGTCCCCCTCCGGCCCCTCCTGATGGTTTCTTCACTCTACAAGCCTCTGCAAGCCTTCAGCAGATGAAACATCTGATGCAACCCCCAGCAAACTACTGTACCACCCCTCCCTTAACCTGCTTGCCATACTCCGCATCAGGTACATTCTGCCTACGTGACCTTCCTGACTGGCATCAACACAATAGCCTTTCTGTCTGTGTGCCCACATGCCCTCTTCAACACCTGCCCACTCACCCACCTGGAGGCCAGCCCATCCCACCACCGCCCACCCCCCTCCAACTCAGCTGCTCGCCCTCCTGCTCCTGCACTGCCCCTCCTCATCCCTCCTCCTTCCATCCTCTCTTTTCCTCCCAGTCCTTTTCTCTCCTCCCCACACTGCCATCTCACTCTATTACTCCCCTCTTCCCCTTCCCTTTTCCCCTCCTCTCTCCGATCTCCCTCCCTCTACTCTCTCCCCACCTTCTCCTTCTCCCCGTCATCCTTCTAATCCCCTCCCCATCTTCCCTCTCCATATCCTCCCTCCCGATCACCCATCCATCCTCCATCTCCCCTCTCCCCCATTACCCTCCCTTTTTTTTATTCGTTCACGGGATGTGGGCGTCGCTGGAGAGGCCGGCATTTATTGCCCATCCCTAATTGCCCTTGAGAAGGTGGTGGTGAGCCGCTTTCTTGAACCGCTGCAGTCCATGTGGTGACGGTTCTCCCACAGTGCTGTTCGGAAGGAAGTTCCAGGATTTTGACCCAGCGACGATGAAGGAACGGCGATATATTTCCAAGTCGGGATGGTGTGTGACTTGGAGGGGAACGTGCAGGTGGTGTTGTTCCCATGTGCCTGCTGCTTTTGTCCTTCTAGGTGGTAGAGGTCGCGGGTTTGGGAGGTGCTGTCGAAGAAGCCTTGGCGAGTTACTGCAGTGCATCCTGTGGATGGTACACACTGCAGCCACTGTGCGCCGGTGGTGAAGGGAGTGAATGTTTAGGGTGGTGGATGGGGTGCCAATCAAGCGGGCTGCTTTGTCCTGGATGTTCTCGAGCTTCTTGAGTGTTGTTGGAGCTGCATTCATCCAGGCAAGTGGGGAGTATTCCATCACACTCCTGACTTGTGCCTTGTAGATGGTGGAAAGGCTTTGGGGAGTCAGGAGGTGAGTCACTTGCCGCAGAATACCCAGCCTCTGACCTGCTCTTATAGCCACAGTATTTATATGGCTGGTCCAGTTAAGTTTCTGGTCAATGGTGACCCCCAGGATGTTGACGGTGGGGAATTTGGTGATGGTAATGATGTTGAATGTCAAGGGGAGGTGGTTGGACTCTCTTCTTTCCCCTACACTTCTCCCTCCCTTCCCCTTCTTTCCCCCCTTTCCTTTCTCCCCCTCTTTCCCTTACCTCCTCTCTCCATTTCCCTCTCTCCCCTCCTCTCACCCCCTCTCCATCCCCCTTCCTCTCCACTTGCCCGTCCCCATCTCTGTCCCAGCCCTTTCCCTCCCCTTCTCCCTACCATTTGTCTCTTCTCTTTCTCCTCTTACATCTTCTTCCTTTCCCCTTCGCTCCTGCTTCCCCCTGGGTTGGGACCAGTTGACCCCCCAACCCTTTGATTGACCTGAAAACTGCATTTGGTCCTGGGTCTCCATGTGCAACCTCACGGGAGGTCAACTAAGAAATATATTAAAATGAGTGCAATTTCATTTTGTAACAAAAATTATCCCGATCTTCTAACTACTAATTATTTTGAAATAAATCATGCATTGCAGCCCTCCAGAACATTTTTAGATGACAAAATAAAATAGCAATCGATTTGTTTGCCCACATTTCGCAAGCCTTTTATTTTGGTTTCAATGCTCATGATCCAAAGTTTACAGAAATGCTGGCCGTGGCATTTTCTTTGATTGGGAAACCTTGATAAAAAGGCGAAGGCTCAGTGTGGGAGGGCCACCCACTTGGAAAGGTAGAAAAGAGTGGAAGGCAAGATGAACCAGCAAGTAATGAGCAAAACATTATATCTGCAGCTTAATAGGAGAAAGAGAGGAAAGTTCATCGAAGTAATTGGCACAAAATCCAGAGGGGAAATGAAGAAATTTTTTTTATGCAGCGAGTTGTTATGATCTGGAATGCACGGCCTGTAAGAGTGGTGGAAGCAGATTCAATAATAACTTTTAAAAGGGAATTGGATAAATACTTGAAAAAGAGGAATTTGCAGAGCTTTGGGCAAAGAGCAAGGGAGTGAGGCTAATTGTATAGCTCTTTCAAAGAGCTGACACGGGCACAAAGTGCTGAATGGCCTCTTCTGTGCTGTATCGTTCTATGGGGGTTACATTGGATAACCCCCCCCCGAAACTGGGCGCGGGGGTCACGGTGCATGATTAACCCATTCCCGATTGTTGAGATGCAGGCAGCACGTAACATTCATGCTGCCTGGTGATTTACCTGATATCGGTGAGCTACCTGTGCTGTTGAGCAGCTGCTCGCCAGCAGGAGGCCCCGATATCACGAGTGGCTCGCACCACTTAAAGGCAGCCTGCACCTTTTATTTGCAAAACATAAGATACTCCGCACGGAGTCTGAATGGAGATCAGACATCGCACACGTAAAGCACAGATGCAGGTCCCATCCCTATGTTTACAAACTGTTGAGTTATGTTAAAACATTGAATAAAGGTTGCGCACTATTAAATCCCTCATCCTCCAATCTGCCGATTTGAGTTTGTACCAGGCCTGCGAGAGAGTGTGCACCAAGGTTCTCTGCTGATGCACTAGAGGCCTTGGTGCAAGAGGTGGACAGAGGGAGGGGAATCCTATATCCGCAGAGGGGGCAAGAGGCCCTCCAGACAAATGCTCAAGAGACAATGGAAGGCAGTAGGGGACAAAGTCAATGCCAGGCGCATAGCACCACGAACATGGATGCAGTGCAGGAAGAAGCTCAATACTTTGACACGAGTGATCAAGGTGAGTGAGGTCAACTGTCAAGTGGCGTCTCCTACCAATTGTACCACTAGCCACATCCACTGCTCCACTCACTACACCCCCATCACCCACCTATCAACAAACTCTTTCCATCAGTACTCAACTCTTCCAATCAGATGCTTCCTCTCACCCTCACACATTACCACTGTTGCAAGCCGCACACCCACAACTCACAGGTCACACACTGGCAACTATTCAACCATGACAGGCTCATCACCCAAACATCCTGCAGGTCACTCACCGACACACTTTCTTGCTGGAGAAGGTGGCACATAACAGGAGGCAGCAAGTGGCAGTGGCTCCATGGAACATGAACCTGCTGTCCTCTCTCAGGATGACACCATTCCTATCCTACCTCTGCCACTCTGCTAGTGTCCTTGCTGTTGCCTGTCAGCTAGCTAGCCCACTCCCTGCAGAGTATTGAAACTTTATTGTAGGAACATAGGAAGATAGGAACAGGATTGGCCATTTAGCCCCTCGAGCCTGTTCCACCATTCAATGAGATGGTGGCTGATCTGTGACCTAACTCCATATACCTGCCATAGCCCCATATCCCTTAATACCTTGGGTTAACAAAAATCTATCAATCACAGATTTAAAATTAATAATTGAGCTAGCATCAACTGACGTTTGCAGAAGGGCGTTCCAAACTTCTACCACCCTTTGCGTGTAGAAGTGTTTCCTAACTTCACTCCTGCAAGTCCTGGCTCTAATTTTTAGGCTATATCCCTTAGTCCTAGTATTCAAGTATAGGAAACCTCCAAAAACAGGTACAAATGCATCAGCAGCCAGAAGCAATAATCCAGCAACTAACCTATAAATCCTGCATGGTCCCTTTAAATAGCACTGGTGGGGGGTCCTCCATGCTGTTTATGACCTGTTCAGCTGTGTGAGGTTAAGACAGTGCGTTAGCTGGAGTGTGAAGTTCCAAAATCGTATCTGTCCCTTTAAATCAGCATTGCACACTGATCTAACGCATAATCTCCCTACTCTAATGCTGCTGGCATTCGTAATCTGCACATGCGCAAAAGCTTTTGCCAAGATGGCGTCTGGCGCACGTCACGTTAGAAGTGTGCGCACGCATTCCGGACTCCATTTTGGGTCCTTAAGAGGCCTTTAGGCACTATGTGACCCAATTTATTCTTTGATTCTATAAGTACTGGCTGTTCTTAGTGGTAATAATAAGATAGCGATAAGAAAGATTAGTGGGGTCGCCTATCGCCTTTCCAATGACTCCCTCACTCTCCTGGACTTATTTTTTCATATATCCTGTCCAGGAGAGTGAGAGAGTCATTGGAAAGAAAGAACTTGCATTTATTTGGCTACTTTCACAACCTAAGTATGTCTCAAAGAATTTCACAGCCAATGAAGTGCTGTTGAGCTGTCATCATTGTTGTAATGTGGAGAAACAGGTCAGCCAATTTGGGCACTGCAAGATCCCACAAACAGCAATGGGATAATTGATCAGTTCATTTGTTATTGGTGGAGTTGGTGGAGAGATGAGTGTTAGACAGGCCAACTACCCTGTTCTCCTTCAGATAGTGCCGTGGGATCTTTTATGTCCACTTGGGAGGGTTTGATTTTTTTTTTTCTGATTATGACTCTGGATGTTTTTCTACGTTAAAGGCACTATTAAAGTTGTTGTTGTTGATGTCTCATCCTAAAGACAGCATCTCCGACAGAGCAGCATTACCTCTGTACATTTTTGCCTGATTCGGCCGAGTGTGTTTTTTTTTGCCTCTCCAAGGTGTGTGGGAGGGTAATGTAGGCCATGATGTTCAGTTGCACCATAATAATACAAGACAGGTTCAATGAACCAGCTGGCCTTTTCCTGTACATAATGTTCTCATTTTAATACCGCACTGACATTTCAGCCTAGATTATGTATGCAAGTCTCTGGAGGGGGAATTAAACCCACAACTGTCTGATTCAGAGGTGTGAATGCTACCACTGAGCCACGGCTGACACTTAGTAGAGTCTCAGGAGCAATGTTCTCGTTGAGAGTTGTTAAAGGGAAAAGAAGTGTTTGGCATAGATAAAAAAAAAAGAAACCGAGCTTCTTGGAGGAGTGGAGGAATTGAGGAAAGTCAGAGGAGATGGTGCTGCCAATAATGTCAACAACAACAACTTGCATTAATATAGCGCTTTTAAAATAGTAAAACAGCCCAAGGCCTTTCACAGGTGTGATTATCAAACAAAACTTGACACCGAGCCACATAGAGATATTGGGACAGGTGACGAAAAGCTTGGTCAAAGATGTAGGTTTCAAGGAGCATCTTGAAAGTGGAGAGAGAGGTGGAGAGGTCTAGGGAGGGGATTCCGGAGCTTAGGGCCTAGGCAGCTGAAGGCACGGCCGCCAATGGAGGAGTGAAGAAAATCGGAGATGCACCAGAAGAAGGACTAAGGGTGGAGACACCAATAACAGGAGCTGGTAACTGTTTGTTCCACTTGCAAAGACTTTGAAAAATTGAAATAAGATTATTTTCATTGCCACATTGAAGGGCATGGAGGAGTTCCAGATGTAGTAATTCAGCCATTCACTCGTGATTGAAATGGAAGTTGCCTGCACTGAGGCATGAGCAGTCTGAAGGAAGTTGATGAATGTAAGCCTGGAAATGGCTGTAGCTGCACTATTTGGGAGCATTAACTTGAAGGTTTGAGGGAGAATTCTCTCTTGGCTGTTAACCCCGAATTTTGTTTATTTTTCCTCCCGTGCATGTCTCAGCCCTGCGCAGCAGACTGATTGCTGGAGTGCTGGCATCCATTTAAAAGCAGCAGAACTTCACTTTAACAGCTTAAGTAACCATTGAAACCTCATAAGTTGTGCAGGGGAGAGCAGACCAGGGATGAGCGCTTGGAAATTGCTCGAGCAAGAATCTTTCTTTGATAATGGGGAAGGAGGGACATCCTGTATAGGACAAAAAGGACACATTCCTCAAAAGCAGCTTGTGCTGAAAACATGGCAGTAGACCGTAGGCAGAGTTCATGTTGTCCCCACAACCAAGACGACATGGATCCTGGTGAGGAAACAGGTGGCTGGCCCGAAGGAAGCTGCTACGGTAAGACAATGGAGTAGCCAAGTCCCTGCCTCCAATATTCATCAAGCAAAGTCGTAAACTTTAACTCATTTAGTGCTGCCTCACCCTGAGCATTCGTACAAACTTTTTTTGTACAAGCAGGAGAAAAACATTCCGTTTAATTCTGACCAGGTTGTTGGATGGAAATCTTAGAAATAACAGAGCTGCTTGATGCATGTTCATTTTACTATCAGGTAGAATGGGCTGTCAATAGGCATGTCACCATATGCACTTCCTAAACTCCCAACTCACAAAACTGCTCTTCTCACATTCCGAACATGCAAAGTTGACGGGCAGGAAAAGACCAGCTGGTCCATCAAGCCTGCCCCACACCATGGTGGCCAGAGCATCATGTATAGATACGACCCCCACTCCCCCTACCCACCCCCCCACTCCCCCTACCCACCCCCTCCCCTACCCCTCCCTACCCCAACCCGCCCTCCCCCTCCACCCCCACCCCCCACAGCCATGTGATCTCCTGGGACAGGCAATAAAAAGAAAAACCCCAGGGCCAATAAGGAAAAAATAATCTGGAAAATTCCTCTCTGACCCCCACCCCCCGCCTCAGGTGATCGAAACCAGTCCAGGTGAGCTCATGGACCAAGTGTTATCTATAAATACACTTACCTTCTATAAGATGCAATCTCTGCCCCAGCCAGGAACTGGTCCAGCTCCCCTTCAAAGGCATAGAATCAGCACCCACCACACCAATATATTCTAGAGGCTCACTACTCTGGGATAAGACGATTTACCTAACATCCAGTCTATTCCTACTCTTGCATAGTTTAAACTGATGTGCCCTGGTCCTCCCCAATCCCCCATTCATAGTTAATGTGTTATAAAATTGGATAGTCTGGTGGTGAAAGATAGAACACTGGAGCCTGGTCTTCAGTTGCTTCCAAGCCTTTCTTCACAGAGACCCCTTTACACACGCCACGCCCTAGATAAGCTCTCTTCTATATGGATACAAGAGTCCCCAATCAATACGCATCACCTGAATACAATTAACACTAATTGATATAAATTACATGGATGCAGTTAACAAATGGGTGGAACATCTAGCTCATAATAAAGCAGGGAGCAGACCAAGAATGGAAGGAGTTTCCAGGCACAACAAGCCCTGGAATCCATTTGACGAGGCCACCCTGGACCTGACTGGGCTAAATGAGGGAGTAGAGGAAGGGGGCTAGTACCATCCTGCTCCGATCCTCCTACTCACTCACTGACACTCAAGTGTACACTGAACCACAGAAATATTGCACACTGTCTATTGCAATGCAAGCGCTGTTTGAAAGTGCTTCTTGGAGGCAGCATTTTTTACATGCTCTTCTTCTGTAGGCCTGGGAGAACTGAACGCCAGAACAATTGCTGCCTCTGAGAAAGCCAGCACTTCACAGCACCAGCTATACCGAACACCGAGACACGTACCTGCACCCCAGGAGGTTGTGCGTAGTGAGGAGGTAGCACTGGGTGAGTCACAAGAGTTATGGATGCAGAAGAGAAAGTGGTGGTGGCAGAGGAGGACTGGAGACCCAGTACAGTCCCTTCCTCAACTGCTGTGCCTACCATTCGGATCTCTCGGGGCATGCTTTATAAAATAAGATAGCTGTCTGAACAGGATCATCTGCAGGAGTCACTTGAGTCCTTGCAAAAAATACTCCTGGCTAGTCGTGTGGAGGCTTCCACCAGCTTGTGGATAAATGGACTGCAATCTATCGTGGAGCGTGTGGCAACTGCAAGGGTATCATTAATTCAACCCTCAGTGGCACAGGTACCAAACCCAGTCTCTCAATGCTCAAGCCACTGCTCCAGAGGCCTGAGGCGCCTATCCAAATCTCCTAGTTCATCCAGCTTGACATGCTGGGGGATCACATTGCGAGGCCTTGAAGCAAAGGATTCATTGCTGCCCACGGGTCTGCTCCCATCCATGCAGGTCATTGGACATGCTGAGGGAATGTCCAGCAGTAGGACTGGGCCTGGCATAAATGAAGATGTTTTCTCTCAGGGCAATGCCACGTCCAGCTTGTCCAGCACCCTTACATAGAATTACATGGAAATTACAGCACAGAAAACAGGCCATTCGGCTCAACTGGTCTATGCCAGTGTTTATGTTCCACACGAGCCTCCTCCCACCCTACTTCATCTCACCCTATCAGCATATCCTTCTATTCCTTTCTCCCTCATGTGTTTATCTAGCTTCCCCTTAAATGTATCTATACTATTCGCCTCAACCACTCCCTGTGGTCGCGCATTCCCCATTCTAACTACTCTCTGGGTAAAGAAGTTTCTCCTGAATTCCCTATTGGATTTATTAGTGACTATCTTATATTTATGGCCCCGAGTTTTGGTCTCCCCCACAAGTGGAAACATCTTCTCTATGTCTACCCTATCAAACCCTTTCATTATTTTAAAGACCTCTACCAGATTCTAGAGAAAAGAGCCTGGCACAAGTGACAACAGATATGTCAGAAGGTGGACAGGACCTGACAGCCAGCCATAGGTGCGGCAAATATGGCAGAATCAGCTGGAGAACCATCCATGGATCCAGTGCAAGGAGGTGAATCCCAACTGGGCTCCCACTGAAAGCCTGCAGTCAGCCAGCCAGCACACTCAACTCCTTCCACACAGTACACCAGCACTAAGGGGTAGCACGGTGGTCAAATCCACTGGCATCACTCGCACTTGGCCCAAGTTGAGATAAGGAATTGGTTGCATTATATTTGAACTTTGTCCCGAGAGTTTGTTTCTGATTGTATAGAAACCTGTAGCAGTGCAGCAAATGATGTCCACTGATGGTAGTTTAAGAAGAGAAGAGGATTGGGCTACAGGAAGTACTTTCAGCCAGTTGCTTGGTTACATGTGGAAAGAAAGGATTTTTAAAGGGGCAGCTTAGATAAAAGTAGCTTGCACTCATTTCCCTGTCTGCAACCGGCTCTGGCCTTGATTCTGGATTGGCTCCTCCTGCATGGTTAGGCCTTTCTGTATTACATAAAATAGAACACACAAAAAGGAGTCTGAGTTAATTAAACATTGGTTACAAACTTCTCTGAGCAGAATTTCTATTTGTTTATTTACATCAAGCACCATTATCTTGCAATGGTAGCTATTTATTTAATTGCAAAATTGCTGGTCGTTGGGATTTAGAGCCGGTGAGGTTCAGGGTTCCTGTTGTCATTTCAGAGGAGGTGACAACAATTTTAGATCTTGTTTCTGGATCTGCTGTTTTTGCACCTTTTTTTTTCCATGATACATTTGCCTCATCTCCAACCTCCCTTTCCTCTCCAAGTCCTTGAACGTGTCATCACCTCCCAAATCCACGCCTTTCTTTTCCACAACTCCGTGTTTGGGCCTCTTCAATCGGGTTTCCGTCCCTGCCTCAGCATTAAAACGGTCCTAATCAAAGTCGCAAAGGACATCCTCTGTGACTGTGACCATGATGTACAATCCCTCCTCATCCTTCTCGATCTCTTGGCAGTTTTTGACACGGCCGACCACACCATTATCCTCCAACATCTCTCCTTCGATGTCCAGCACAGTGGGACTGCCCTCGCCTAGTTCCGCTCTGGGACGTTTTAAAGGCGCTATATAAATGCAAGTTGTTGTTATTGTTGTTGTTGGTATCTTTGTTTTATTTACTGCACGCAAGATTAATTTGGGGTTTGTCTATACAGTTAATAATAAAGAACAACACCACCTGCACATTCCCCTCCAAGTCACACACCATCCCGACTTGGAAATATATCGCCGTTCCTTCATCGTCGCTGGGTCAAAATCCTGGAACTCCCTTCCTAACAGTATTGTGGGAGAACCGTCACCACATGGACTGCAGCGGTTCAAGAAGGCGGCTCACCACCACCACCTTCTCAAGGGCAATTAGGGATGGGCGATAAATGCCGGCCTTGCCAGCGACGCCCACATCCCATGAACAAATAAAAAAAATATATTTTCTGGTGAAACTAATTCTGCCTGGAAGTCCCCCCTTTATAAAAACACTAATAACAGAAAAGTTCACAGCCAGTACACTGCAACTCTGCTAACTCTTAGCTAACCTTGGACCATTGAGAATATAGCACACCACTAAGCAAGGCCAATTTATTCAACATATTATCGCAGTCCAGTTACATATAGACGGCACCATATACTAAGTAAAAACAGAAAATGCTGGAAACACTCAGCAGATCAGGCAGCATCTTTGGAAAGAGAAACATAGCTAATGTTTCAAGTCGATGTCCTTACATCAGAACTGGAAGAAGTTAGAGATTTAACAGTTTGTAAACAAATACAGAGCCAGGGAAAAGGGCAGGGGAGGAGGAAAGAACAAAGGGGGGAGGTCTTTGATAGGGTGGAGGGCAGGAGTGAGTAAATGACAAAAGGGACGATGGTGCAAGGCAAATAGGATGGTAATGGGACAAATAAAGAATCAAAAGATGGGTCTAGAGGAGACGTAAATGGCAACAGCAGAACCATAACCAGCACCTGCTGTCTGAAAAAAATGGGAATAATGGTTATAATCTGAAGTTGTTGAACTCAATGTTGAGTCCGGCAGGTTGTAAAGTGCGTTACCGATAGATGAGGTGCTGTTCCTCGAGCTTCCGTTGAGCTTCATTGGAACAGTGTAAGAGGCCGAGGACAGAGAGGTCAGAGTGGGAGTGGGATGGGGAATTGGATCCATACACTAAGTATTGTCACAGTACAGTTACAGAGGGACCGTGCAGTTATACACTTGACATCATCTATCATATATTCTGGTCATTTGCTTGATAATGCCGGCCGGTGCCCACACCACTTTGGCACATCTCCAGTGCCCTGCCACCCCATGCAGCCAGAAAATACAGCATCTGCCAGCTATTGGGGGCATTGCCCAGAGCCCCAGGCCCCATTGAGTGTCCCCTGTGTGAGGTTTTTTTTTTAATTTGCTGCTTCCCTGACTCGGACCTTCCCCTTTTTTTTTTATTCGTTCACGGGATGTGGGCGTCGCTGGCGAGGCCAGCATTTATTGCCCATCCCTAATTGGCCTCGAGAAGGTGGTGGTGAGCCGCCTTCTTGAACCGCTGCAGTCCGTGTGGTGACGGTTCTCCCACAGTGCTGTTAGGAAGGGAGTTCCAGGATTTTGACCCAGCGACAATGAAGGAACGGCGATATATTTCCAAGTCGGGATGGTGTGTGACTTGGAGGGGAACGTGCAGGTGGTGTTGTTTCCATGTGCCTGCTGCTCTTGTCCTTCTAGGTGGTAGAGGTCGCGGGTTTGGGAGGTGCTGTCGAAGAAGCCTTGGCGAGTTGCTGCAGTGCATCCTGTGGAGGATACACACTGCAGCCACAGTGCGGCGGTGGTGAAGGGAGTGAATGTTTAGGGTGATGGATGGGGTGCCAATCAAGCGGGCTGCTTTATCTTGGATGGTGTCGAGCTTCTTGAGTGTTGTTGGAGCTGCACTCATCCAGGCAAGTGGAGAGTATTCCATCACACTCCTGACTTGTGCCTTGTAGATGGTGGAAAGACTTTGGGGAGTCAGGAGGTGAGTCACTCGCCGCAGAATACCCAGCCTCTGACCTGCTCTCATAGCCACAGTATTTATATGGCTGGTCCAGTTCAGTTTCTGGTCAATGGTGACCCCCAGGATGTTGATGGTGGGGGATTCGGCGATGGTAATGCCGTTGAATGTCAAGGGGAGGTGGTTAGACTTTCTCTTGTTGGAGATGGTCATTGCCTGGCACTTATCTGGCGCGAATGTTACTTGCCACTTATGAGCCCAAGCCTGGATGTTGTCCAGGTCTTGCTGCATGCGGGCTCGGACTGCTTCATTATCTGAGGGGTTGCGAATGGAACTGAACACTGTGCAGTCATCAGCGAACATCCCCATTTCTGACCTTATGATGGAGGGAAGGTCATTGATGAAGCAGCTGAAGATGGTTGGGCCTAGGACACTGCCCTGAGGAACTCCTGCAGCAATGCCCTGGGGCTGACATGCTTGGCCTCCAACAACCACTACCATCTTCCTTTGTGCTAGGTATGACTCCAGCCACTGGAGAGTTTTCCCCCTGATTCCCATTGACTTCAATTTTACTAGGGCTCCTTGGTGCCACACTCGGTCAAATGCTGCCTTGATGTCAAGGGCAGTCACTCTCACCTCACCTCTGGAATTCAGCTCTTTTGTCCATGTTTGGACCAAGGCTGTAATGAGGTCTGGAGCCGAGTGGTCCTGGCGGAACCCAAACTGAGCATCGGTGAGCAGGTTATTGGTGAGTAAGTGCCGCTTGATAGCACTGTCGACGACACCTTCCATCACTTTGCTGATGATTGAGAGTAGACTGATGGGGCAGTAATTGGCCGGATTGGATTTGTCCTGCTTTTTGTGGACAGGACATACCTGGGCAATTTTCCACATTGTCGGGTAGATGCCAGTGTTGAATGCTGTACTGGAACAGCTTGGCTAGAGGCGCAGCTAGTTCTGGAGCACAAGTCTTCAGCACTACAGCTGGGATGTTGTCGGGGCCCATAGCCTTTGCTGTATCCAGTGCACTCAGCCGTTTCTTGATATCACGTGGAGTGAATCGAATTGGCCGAAGACTGGCTTCCGTGATGGTGGGGATATCGGGAGGAGGCTGAGATGGATCATCCACTCGGCACTTCTGGCTGAAGATGGTTGCAAACGCTTCAGCCTTGTCTTTTGCACTCACGTGCTGGACTCCGCCATCATTGAGAATGGGGATGTTTGCAGAGCCTCCTCCTCCCGTTAGTTGTTTAATTGTCCACCACCATTCACGACTGGATGTGGCAGGACTGCAGAGCTTTGATCTGATCCGTTGGTTGTGGAATCGCTTAGCTCTGTCTATAGCATGTTGCTTCCGCTGTTTCGCATGCATGTAGTCCTGAGTTGTCGCTTCACCAGGTTGGCACCTCATTTTTAGGTACACCTGGTGCTGCTCCTGGCATGCTTTTCTACACTCCTCATTGAACCAGGGTTGATCCCCTGGCTTGTTGGTAATGGTAGAGTGAGGAATATGCCGGGCCGTGATGCCCAATGGATGCCCAATTTTGAGCTGCTCGATCCGTTCTGAATCTATCCCATTTAGCACGGTGGTAGTGCCACACAACACGTTGGATGGTGTCCTCAGTGCGAAGACGGGACTTCATCTCCACGAGGACTGTGCGGTGGTCACTCCTACCAATACTGTCATGGACAGATGCATTTGCGACAGGGAGATTGGTGAGGACAAGGTCAAGTAAGTTTTTCCCTCGTGTTGGTTCGCTCACCACCTGCCGCAGGCCCAGTCTGGCAGCTATGTCCTTCAGGACTCGGCCAGCTCGGTCAGTCGTGGTGCTACTGAGCCACTCTTGGTGATGGACATTGAAGTCCCCCACCCAGAGTACATTCTGTGCCCTTGCTACCCTCAGTGCTTCCTCCAAGTGGTGCTCAACATGGAGGAGGACTGATTCATCAGCTGAGGGAGGACGGTAGGTGGTAATCAGCAGGAGGTTTCCTTGCCCATGTTTGACCTGATGCCATGAGATTTCATGGGGTCCAGAGTCAATGTTGAGGACTCCCAGGGCCACTCCCTCCTGACTGTATATCACTGTACCGCCACCTCTGGTGGGTCTGTCCTGCCGGTGGGACAGGACATCCCCAGGGATGGTGATGGAAGAGTCTGGGACGTTGGCTGAAAGATATGATTCTGTAAGTATGGCTCTGTCAGGCTGTTGCTTGACTAGTCTGTGGGACAGCTCTCCCAATTTTGGCACAAGTCCCCAGATGTTAGTAAGGAGGACCTTGCAGGGTCGACTGGGCTTGGTGTTTTGCCGTTGTCGTGTCCGGTGCCTCGTGGTCCGATGCCGGGTGGTCCGTCCGGTTTTATTCTTATTATGACTTTTCGTAGCGAGATTTTACAACTGAGTGGCTTGCTGGGCCATTTCAGAGGGCAATTAAGAATCAACCACATTGCTGTGGGTCTGGAGTCACATATCGGCCAGACCAGGTCAGGACGGCAGGTTTCCTTCCCTAAAGGACATTAGTGAACCAGATGGGTTTTTACGACAATCCGGTAGTTTCATGGCCATCATCACTGATACTAGTATTTTAATTCCAGATTTTTATTTAATTAATTGAATTTAATTAATTAATTGAATTTAAATTCGCCAGCTGCCATGGCGGGATTTGAACTCATGACTCTGGATTTTAGTCCAGGCCTCTGGATTACTAGCCCAGTAACATAACCACTATGCTACCGTACCCTAATCTGATGGGGTCCCCCCCTTGCACCCATTTGGAGACCAGTGCACCTCTATCTCTCTTGGTGCACTGGAAAGGGTTCAAAAGAGCAGGGCCACAGCAGCTGAACAATTGGCCTCTGATTGTGAAGCAGAAGAAATGGGGGACAAGAGGCAATTTGGAATTGGAAGAGGAGAGGGCGTGAGCTGAGGAAAATGGTTGAAGGTCACTCGGGTAAAATGGAGTGAGACCACACAGAGATTCAAAAATGAGGGCAAGCATCTTGAAATTGACATTGAGCCAGTGGAGCTAGGCAAGGTCAAGACCACAGAGTTCAGGATTAATTGGAGTCTGTCTCGAACGAAGGGTGGAGGAGGGGAAGTCGATGAGGAGAGTAGTGGAGAAGTCAATCCTTGAGATGATGAAGGCGACAATTAGGTTTTGGCGAAAGGGAGAGGGAGCGAGGTAGGGCCACATGTCAGCAGTGCTACAGAGTGGAAAAATGCAGTCTCTGTGAGTGAACAGATGTGGTACAAGAGGGAGGCCCAAGGTCCAGCAGGGTGGCAAGACTGCACAATCCCTGCTTCAGCCTCAGCAGAGAGCCAGTGAGATTAACGGTGGTGGAGCCAGGTGGCCACGTGAGCTAAAGAGGATGGCATTCGTTTTGTCAATGTTGAGCTGGAGGACATTTTAGCTTGTCCAGGACTTGATGTCAGACAGGCAGTCAGATAGTTCAGCCGTATGATTTCGATTGGGGGTGAAATTGGTCTTCGATGGGAGCGTAAAATGGGCGATAGCGAGTCGGCATCCATTTTACACCCTGCCCGATTAAAGTCAATGGAAAAGAAAATCGGACGGAGTGTAAAATGGCTGCCGATTCACTATCGGCCATTTTGTGCGACCATTGACGGCCAATTTCACCTCCCCATCCCCCCCCCCCCCCCCCCATAACTCAGTAGGTTACTGGACATCTCTGAGGAGGTAACTAAGTTAGTAGCCAGTGTAAACTTAGTGGATATTTTCCATTTAAATATTTTAAAAAGAATACATTTGAAAAGAGGGATGGGCACCAGGATGTAGCATTGGAAAGGAGCAGCAAGGTGCACAAAGGATTGGGAGAGAAAGATAACACTAGAGCAAGAAATATTATGGTAGTAGATGGGACCAGACTAAGAGAGAGTACAAGACAGTCTAAGATAGATTTACAGTGCATGAGTGTAAATGCGTGTTAAACAAGGTTGGAGAGCTGCAGGCACAATTAGCCGCGTGGGAATATGATGTTGTGACGATAACGGACACCAGGCTCAAAAAAGGGCAGGATTGGATGCTAAGTAGGTGCCATTACATTACTGGGTGTATTCTATAAGCCACCAACTTGTGGAAAGGAGAAAGAGGAACAAATTTGCAGGGAAATTACAGAGAGGTGCAAAAGCTATAGAGTTGTGATAATAGGGGACTTCAACTACCCTAATATAGACTGGGATAATAATAATACAAGGGGCAAAGAGGGGGAGGAATATTCAAAGTGTGTTCAGGAGAACTTTCTTGACCAGTACGTTTCCGGCCCAACGAGGAAGGAGGCATTGCTGGACTTGGTTCTGGGGAATGAGGTGAGTCAAGTAGAGCAAGCGTCAGTGGGGGAGCATTTTGGGAGCAGTGATCATAGTATTATCAGGTTTAGAATAGCTATGAAAAAGGACACGGACCACTCCAAAGTAAAAATACTCAATTGGAGGAGGGCCAATTTCAGTGGGATGAGAACAGATCTGGCCCGGGTAAATTGGAATCAAAGATTGGCAGGCGAAACTGTAATTGATGGACGGCCTTTAAGGAGGAGATGGTTCAGGTATAGTTTAGGTACATTCCCACGTGGGAGAAAGGTAAGGCAACTAATGCCAGAGCTCCCTGGATGACAAAAGAGATAGAGAGTAAGATGAAGCAGCAAAAAGGGGCGTCTGACAGATGACGGATTGATAACACAAGTGAGAACCAGGCTGAATATAGAAAGCTCAGAGGGGAAGTGAAAAAGGAAATAAAAGGCGCAAAGAGAGAGTATGAGAATAGACTGGCAACTAACATAAAAGGGATTCCAAAAGTCTTCTATAGGCATAGAAATAGTAAATGGGTAGTAAGAGGAGGGGTGGGACCGATCAGGAACCAAAACCAAAACCTCATGGTGGCAGAGGGCATGGCCGAGTTACCATGGAAGAAGATGCTGCCAGAGTCTCAGTAAAAGAGATAGTTGAGATACTGGATGGGCGAAAAATTGACAAAGACAATGAACTAGAAAGGCTGGCTGTACTTAAAGTAAATAAATCACCCGGTCCGGATGGGATTCATCCTAGGATACTGAGGGAAGTAAGGGTGGAAATTGCGGAGGTACTGGCCATAATCTTCCAGACATCCTTAGATACGGGGGTGGTGCCAGAGGACTGGAGAATTGCAAATCTTAAACCCTTGTTCAAAAAAAGGTGCAAGGATAAACCCAGCAACTACAGGCCAGTCAGTTTAACCTCAGTGGTGGGGAAACTTTTAGAAACAATAATCCAGGACAGAATTCCCAGTCACTTGGATGAGTGAAGATTGATTAGGGAAAGCCAGCACAGATTTGTTAAAGGCAAATCGTGTTTAATTAACTTGATAGAGTTTTTTGATGAGGTAACAGTGAGGGTCGATGAGGGCAATGCAGTTCATGTGGTGTATATGGACTTTCAAAAGGCGTTTGATAAAGTGCCGCATAATAGGCTTGTCATCAAGATTGAAGCCCATGGAATAAAGGGGGCAGTAGCAGCATGGATACAGAATTGGCTAAGTAACAGGAAGCAGAAAGTAGTGGTGAACGGTTGTTTTTCGGACTGGAGGGAGGTGTACAGTGGTGTTCCCCAGGGGTCGGTGCTGGGACCACTGCTTTTCTTGATATATATTAATGACTTGGATTTGGGTGTACAGGGCACAATTTCAAAATTTGAAGATAACACAAAACTTGGAAGGGTAGTAAACAGTGAGGAGGATAGTGATAGACTTCAAGAGGACATAGACAGGCTGGTGGCATGGGCGGACACGTGGCAGATGACATTTAACGCAGAAAAACGCGAAGTGATACATTTTGGTAGGAAGAATGAGGAGAGGCAATATAAACTAGAGGGCACAACTCTAAAAGGGGTACAGGAACCACAGAAATCTGGGGGTATATGTGCACAAATCGTTGAAGGCGGCAGGGCAGGTTGAGAAAGCGGTTAAAAAAGTATACAGGATACTGGGCTTTACAAATAAAGGCATAGAGTACAAAAGCAAGGAAGTCACGATGAACCTTTATAAAACACTGGTTCGACCACAACTGGAGTATTGTGTCCAGTTCTGGGCACCGCACTTCAGGAAAGATGTGAAGACCTTAGAGAGGGTGCAGAAAAGATTTACTAGAATGGTTCCAGGGATGAGGGACTTTAGTTACGTGGATAGACTGGAGAAGCTGGGGTTGTTCTCCTTGGAACAGAGAAGGTTGAGAGGAGATTTGATAGAGGTTTTCAAAATCATGAAGGGTCTAGACAGAGTAGATAGAGAGAAACTGTTCCCATTGGTGGATATGTGAAGAACCAGAGGACACAGATTTCAGGTGATTGGCAAAAGAAGCAAAGGTGACATGAGGAAAAACTTTCTTACACAGCGAGTGGTTAGGATCTGGAATGCACTGCCCGAGGGGGTGGTGGAGGCAGATTCAATCATGGCCTTCAAAAGGGAACTGGATAAGAACTTGAAAGTAAAATATTTGCAGGGCTATGGGGATAGGACGGGGGAGTGGGGCCAGCTGGATTGCTCTTGCATAGAGCTGGCACAGACTTGATGGGCCGAGTGGCTTCCTTCCGTGCTGTAACCATTCTATGATTCTATGATTCTGAGGGGGAAAAATTCGATAGAGGCCGTTTTTGGACACAGGTAGCGTGATGTGCTATTACCCCGCGCCCAATGGCCCCTGTGCAGGCAGGAGGCAAGTTTCCCCGACCCACCCGAGGGATCACCTGCAATCAGCCTTCCGTTCCAGGCCTTGCACATGGAATCAATCCAATTCACACTTTCCACCACCAGAGGGAGCTCAATCTCTTAAAGGGAGGATGTTTCTGAGAAATCTCTTGAAGGTCGCTGGTACCTGTTACTTGCTGAAAATAACAGTCTACTGTCTGCACGGGGTCTGAACGGAGATCAGGCATCACACACATAAAACAAGATGCAGGTCCCATCCCTATGTTTACACACTGTTGAGTTTTGTTAAAACATTGAATAAAGGTTGCGCACTACTAAATCCCACATCCTCCAATCTGCACACCAGACCTCACCATCTGCCGATCTGAGTTGGTACCAGGCCTGTGAGAGTGCACCAAGGTTCTCTGCTGATGCAGTAGAGACTTTGGGTGCAAGAGGTGGACAGAAGGAGGGACATCCTTTTTCCGCGGGGGGAGGGAGAGTGGGGGGGGGGCAAGAGGTCCTCCAGACATATACTCAAAAGGCAGTGGGAGGCAGCGGGGGACGAAGTCAATGCCAGGAGCACAGCATCATGAACATGGATGCAGTGCAGGAAGAAGTTCAATGCTTTGACACAAGTGGTCAAGGTGAGTGAGGTCAACTATCAAGTGGCGTCTCCTACCAACTGCTCCATGCACTACACCCCCCATCCCCCACATACCAACAAACTCTTTCCATCAGTACTCAACTCTTTCAATCAGTTGCTTCCTCTCTCCCTTACACATCACCACTATTTCAAGCCACCCATCCATAACTCACAGGCCACACACACTGGCAGCTATTCAATCATGACAGGCACTACACCCAGACACACGTCCCGCTTTCTTGCCGGAGAAGTTGGCGCATATCAAGAGGCAGCAAGTGGCAGTGGCATTTAGCCCGTCGAGCCTGTTCTGCCACTCAATGAGATCATGGTGGGCCTGTGACCTAACTCCATATACCCGTCTCAGCCCCATACCCCTTAATACCCTTGGTTCACAGAAATCTATCAATCTCAGATTTATAGGCCATAAGACCAGAAGAGATAGGAACAGGAGTAGGCCATTCGGCCCCTCAAGCCTATTTAACATTCACAAGTGAGCTAGCATCAACTGCCATCTGTAGAAGAGCGTTCCGCGTGTCGAAGCATTTCCTAACTTCACTCCTGCACGTCCTGGCTCTAAATGTTAGGCTATGTCCCCGCACCCTTGTATTCAAGTCTAGGAGACCTCCAAATACAGTTACAAATGTCTCGGCAGCCAGAAGCAATAATCCAGCCACTAACCTGTAAATCCTGCATGGTCCCTTTAAATAGTGCCGATGGGGGGTCCTCCAGGCACTCTAAGACACGTTCAGATGGTCGGGGTTAAGACTGTGCGTTGAGTTGAGCGTTAAGTCCCAAAATGCTGTCTATCACTTTAAGTCAGCGTTGCACACTGATTGAAGCCATTTTCTCCCGACTTTACATGATTCCAGCGTTCGTTATCTGCGTCTGCGCTAACTCCTATACCAAGATGGCGTCCGGCGCACATCACACTGGAAACGTGCGTGCGCATCCAAGACGCCATCTTGGATGTCAGACAGGCCGTGCAGCGCCGAAACAACGGGTGCTACACGGCCCAATTTAGCGCCCTGTGAGTCTAAGGTGCAACACTAAGTGATTGTCCATAGACTAAAAGGGAAAGTGGATTGGAAATTAAATGAACAGAAGAAAGAAGAGGATAGTGGCTCTGAGTAAGGATGCGTGTTTGTCTTCCACCATTCAGCATCCTTAATAACCCACAGGAAGAGATTTAAGTATTTACCAAAGACCCTATACTATATGGGAAAGGAATGTGCATAGCAACAGGTGGCAACATTCAACACGATTTGGCGAAGCTTAGTAGCTGAGATAACAAGAAGGCCCATCAACATGTTCCCACGGGCAACTAGAGATGGGCAATAAAATGCCAGCCTAGCCAACAGCGCCCACATCCTGAAGAATGATAAAAAGAGATTGTGGGGAAATGTAAAGGAATCTATTTAATGTGTGAAAACCATGAATCATGATTGACCATGAATATGCAAGACAGTGATCAAGAAGGGTTAAGGGAATATTTGGCTGCATCAAACAGAGGTGCTCAGTGACAAGTTGAAGCATCTCATGTTAATTCCACCTCTAATTAAGTCCGCATTTAAAAGTGTGCACCTGGTCTGGTCACTTTACATCTAAAAGGATGTTGATGCACTTGAGAGGATGCGAAAGAGAAAATCATGAATAATTCCCGAACTCAAGACAGTTTGCTACTAAGATAGGCTGAAGCAGGTTGAATTATTCAGTTTGATTAAAATAAGGTTTAGATTTTAGCAGATTATTTTAGTTGAATCTTAGAAAAGGTATGAGTTTGAAATGTAATAAAGAAAGACTACAAGATAAACTGGAGATAAGGAGGTCGATATTAACTGGTATCGCCTGGTAACGGCCTCAAAATGGGATCGGTAGCCTTACTGCCTCGTTAACCCCTACGCCATTTTGAAAGACGCCTACTGCTGGGCACCCGAAGCACTGCATGTTTCAGGCGGTAGGCCCGTTTCAGTATGCAAGTCAGGGTCCGAAGACCATGATGGCCATTTCAGGTTGGAAATGGTCGAAGCGTGCGCTGGGCAGACACTAGTTCCATGGGTGATGGAGGAAAAGAGGCCCAGTAAAGGTAAGTTTGATATTATTTTTGAGGGGCAAGGAGGAACGCTTCTTTGGGCCTCATGAAAATAATGTCAAACGAACATAAGCATCTAATATTTGGACAGAATTAGAATCAAGTCGAGCTGCACCATTAAGACAGTGCACGATAAATCATGATGTGGAGATGCCGGTGATGGACTGGGGTGGACAAATATAAGGAGTCGCACAACACCAGGTTATAGTCCAACAGCTTTATTTGAAATCACAAGCTTTCGGAGCTTTGCTCCTTCGTCAGGCGAGTGAAGGAGCAAAGCTCCGAAAGCTTGTGATTTCAAATAAAGCTTTTTGGACTATAACCTGGTGTTGTGCAACTCCTTACACAATAAATCAGGGCAGTTGTGAAGTAAAATTAGTTTTAAATTAACTACCTTTAATTGATGCATTTGAGGGGAAGCTAGATAAACACATGAGGGAGAAAGGAGTAAGTTATGCTGATAGGGTTAGATGAAGAGGGGTGGGAGGAGGCTCGTGTGGAGCATAAACACCGGCATGGACCAGTTGGGCCGAATGGCCTGTTTCTCTACTGTACATTCTATGTAATTCTATGTAGGTGTAGTTTTTTTGTGTATATCGGTGTGATGCACTGTTGAGTTTGCATCCTTTAAACAAATCACAGAGTCAAATTTGACAGCTTCACATTCTACCTGAACAATTTCTTCCCCTCCTCTCCCCCCGACAACCTCAGAAGTATTAGAATAACTTTCTTGGTTATTTTTTACTACTTTGAGTCTACGAGGGACGAGGCTCGAGGGGCCGAATGGCCTAGTCCCGTTCCTCTGTTCCTCAGGCGGGCTACGTGTAGAGAAATTTGCAAACCCCTTCACAAAGGAATGGCTTACAATCTCGTTCCGCACAGCGCACAAAGGAAATCTCCACCCCCTGCCACCAGCAGCCCCTCTCCGCCCCACCCAAACCAGCGATAAAAACGGAAAGTACATTTGTAATTTAGTTTAATACACTGATTTTAAAAAAATACAAAATTCTGTACCTGTTTTGTTCATACTTTGTCATTAAGATCAGTAAGAATGCATAAGATACAAATGTAAATGTGTGAATTATGCAATGGTCGACCTTACATAAACCTCTATTCTGTCCTTAGAATTTGGATTGATGGGAGAGCATACAATAAAAAGTCAGCGACCTCGATCAGTTCATGAGAGAAAGGTCCCTCAGGAACAAGCTGATGCTGGTAAAATTATGCCACGTACTGGTAATTAATTCAATAGTTATATTCCTGTCTTCATTTTATCAACTTAACAAACCCACTGCATGTTTTCATAAATCTTTTATTTTTTTCTTTCTCTCGTGCAGCTGACCTGTCTTGTACATTAACTGTTTTCTTTAAGATCAGTCACCCAAAGTGTCCAGAAATACCTTCACGTCAGTAGCCGTTTGGAAGCAAAGAATTAGCATTAAAGAAAAACCCTTACACCATTTCTATATCAGCATTAAATTATTACTTATTTACAGGGGTTTCCACTAGTTTAGCAAAACAATAAACAAGACAGATACTTGGAAAGAGTATGTCGAGACTAGATGCTAATGTTTGTGTTGGAGATTACGGAGATTCAGGGGCCCTTGTTATTAGAGGATCTTCTCGGCCCTAGACATCTAAGAAAACCCTTGTCTTTAACACATTTGCCATAGATCCTCAAAGGATTCACAGTGCGGGCCAATTTTAAGCTAACCTGCCCGTCGGGGAAACTGAGGTGATTGGGGTGAAAGGGGGGGGGCAACGCTAGTTTTACACCCCGCGTTGAAGTCAATATTGGGCGGGGTGTAAAACTGGTGTTCCACCCGATCCCATGGCATTCCCGCCTGGCGAGTTAGGTTAAAATTACCCTGCAGCCATTCATGTCGTCACTCTGTGCTCACTGATGGAGTGCTAGAAAGTGCATGCTACCTGAGCTTCCATGGGACTCATCGGTCTGTGATGTAGGAGAACGTCAGCATTAACATTTCAAGGCAAGATTAAAGTCTGCTTCAATTTAGGTGATTGTGATTAACATAGATATTCTTTCATCAATTAAAAACCTTTACAAGCTGTCATATTTCCCGCCTCCGATGAATACTTAAGTTTGTCTAACCATTCAGAAGCTGACTATTTGTTCAAAGTGCTAATGTTTTCTATGCATGCCCTCATTAAGTGTGGTTTGAGGGCGAATCTGCCAATGTGACAGAATGAGCAGCTTCCCAAACTCATGTGTCCGGGAGAAAAAAAAGCTTTTAGTTTTGAGAATCTTAGATCACATGCAAAGTCTTTCTTCAACTTACTTCTTCATGGTTTTATTAATGCAGAATTTTATTTTCATTATTATTTTCAAAAAGAATATTCAAAATTTCATGTGCATTGAAATGATCAAGTCTGAATCATTAAGATGTTAAGTGTTTTCAAGATTAATATTTAATGGTATTAATGGTAGGCACTGCAAGCAGATCACCTACATCCCTGTCTACTGGCTTCCGGTCAGCCTGGCGCTCAGGTTCCCTTTATAGTTCAAAAGGAGTGTTTCTAATTAGATAGCTGGGTTGCTGGAGAAAGCACCAAGCTAAGAGGAACAAGGGGGCTGGGAGAGCAAGGGAGGAGAGGGAGCTGATAAAGTCAGCTCACCTCAGCTGGAGCACCCTTTCGGACAGTCAGTCAAGGAGTGACACACACAGCTGTGCTGAAGAAGTCTTCAGTTCAGACTGCCTTTGTCGCCTGAACTGACAGTGGTTGGATTGAGGTAGGTAGCTTCCATGAGGCGATAATGGGGGAAATATCAGGATTTTCAAATGTAAATGCGTATTTTTATTTATCTTTAATTTTGCATGCTTTCCTCCATTTAATGTTTCATTTCATCATGCCCGTGCTTCTATATTTGTTGACAAGTAGGTGCATGAGCAGTGGACTGTTTCTAATTCACTGCAAGGTGCCATTGCAATGGTTCAGTATTGATGTATAATGCAGTTGGTGGTCATTGTACGTTTTTGTCCACTTAATTAGTTAACGCTCAAGATCTATAAAACATAGATGTGTATATATATAAAAAAACACTTTGCTGCACTCTCTCTAACCTGTCTCAGCATCACCCCCCCCCCCTCAATTAAATAACCCCTTTGTTGGCTTTGACTAAATTGATGCAAAGTAATTTTTGCAGACTTATCACAAGAAGTCTTCAGAGTTGCAGTTAAGACATGAGAAAAAGTGTCACATAGAATGGGAAGTTATACTGTGACATTTCTGTAGGTCAACGCTGTCTGAAATCAGATGTGTGTTATCTTTTTGTTCTCTATTATTATAATGAAAGTGAAAATCATTTAGAAACCGTTATTGAATATTTATGTCTAAATAGAAACTGTACTGAAGAGAAACGCAGACTGCGGTTCATGTAAAAACTTCTTTGGGAGTGTTGGTATTTTAATAAAATCCAAGCCCTCAGCCAAACCAGTGACAGAGGTGCAGTCATCGGAATTGCCAATCTTCAGTAGACCATATAACAAGAGCAAGTTACTGCATCGTTACTTCTGACGACATCATTGCTTCACTATGTTTCCTTCCCTAAATAACTTAAGCACAAGCACCAAGTTAATGGACTTTGGTGTCTTAAATACCACACGAACTTTGGAAATATTAAGAGCTTCAAATCCTCATTCCTGATAATTCCCCCGGCTATTTCAGGGCGCATTTGTCATTTTGTTTCAACCTCTGTGAGCACAGGAGCAAGGGCTTTAACCCAACTGCGTTAATCCAATAACAGTCAAAGGGTTTTATGAAGCAAAATTAAAGAGCCAAGGAGTCGTTCGAGACACTTATTTATAAACAGAAGAAAGCACAGTGACAATGTTGCTTTGGCCACTCTTACTGGTTTCGAGCCTAGAAATGACTGTTGATGATATTGGAGGGTGAACACTTAAATGGCTAAGGTCTCCGCTAAACCAGACAAAGAGATGTCACACAAATGTATTAATATCGCCAACAGTACTCTCTGGGTATTAGTCTTAGTTTTATTTTTAAAAAGTCTCCAATTTGTTAAATACTGCGGCAGTTTTGTAACACAACAGCAGAGTTTTCAGGCTAGGCTGCTCCCCCATCCCTCCCCCCCCCACCATTACAGAGTTACAGAAATATGTATTAGAAACAATGTTCAAAGTTTGCTTCAGCTTGTTATAACGGCTTTGATAAAGAAAGGAATAGCTTTGTTTATTATTTTAAAAGAATTTTTTTTAAAGACACATTTGCTGTTTATGGTTAATTGCTGTTTTTTTTTTAAAAATCCTTTTCTGTTCTGCTTATTAAATATCCTTAACTAGGAGTTTCCTGTGGCATGCTAATAAAGAGAAAAAAAAAACCCCTGCAAATCTGGAATAAAAATGCAAAATGCTGGATGCACACAGATGGTCTGCAGGTATCTGTAAAAGGAAAATGCAGGTTAATGTTTTTGGGCACGGACCTTTGATCAGAACAGATTTTTAGTTTCGCTAAAAGGTCCGCACCCGAAATGTAATAACCTGTCTTCTCTCTTTACAGATACTGACTGACCTGCCGTGCATTCCCAGCATTTTCTGTTCTTCTTTCTAGATGTAAGGAGCCATGTTCAAGCCCCAGCCTTATCCAATGTTTGGAGCTGGGCAGTGACGCCATATGGAGCGCACTGCTTACTGGCGACTGGCAGGTGATCTATGCTACACTGCCCAATGATGCAGTATTGCACTTAACAGCGTGGAGGATGGAAAGCATTCGAAATAAGAAGCAGAGATATTGAAACTATATACTGTTATCTTCTTCAACACCCCTCAGTTTCTTTATATAGAGATTCTAGACATAAAATTATATAATTGATTACGGGAGGGAAAAGTCTTTACTTATTATTTTGTCTTTGGGACGTTCAAAGATAACAAATCAACAGAACACAGGACAGTTGATACCTTGTAATTAATGTGTCAGTGCACTTGAAAACAATTTTGTTTTTTATAATTCATAATGCATAATTAGTAGGTGTACAATGACTAGCCTAACAATGCAGGAACAACTTTCATTAAAGTGTTAGTGGGACCCAGCTATTGCCACCAAGAACCCCTTGGAGATGTCATTATATCCCGTTAATGCTTGTCATGACATTACTTCTCGAATGTAAATGGAGTTTCCATTCTAAATGGCATGGGATTCCTGAGCAGATATACATAGTGGTTATAGTGTGCAATTATACTCTTGCATTGGTGCAAAGCAAAAATGAGAGTTTAACTCTGGAGCCAGGTCCCCTGACACTGAAACGCAGCGATGGGAGACCCCTCAACTGCTCCCACCCTCCACCGCTCCCGTTCTCCCGCCAGGGAGGCCAGCTCCCCACCATTTAGGCTTGACATCGCATGCAGTGTAACTTCAGTGCACTGGGAAACTGGGTTTAATAAAGTGATTAGACAGTCCAGTGAAGCTCTGGGGACACTAGAAAAGGTTTTTTTTTAACATTTTGAGAACGCAAACGGTTCCCACCAGTGGTCTCAAGACGTTTCAAATTTACCCACAGGAGCCAAGAAAATGTGTTTCAAGCCAGACACCATCAATCAGTTGCCACTGACTGCAAGTCTCAGACCTGCAGCACAGTATAACCAGAACCTTCGATTCCATTATCATTCCAAACCCGTTTTCACGATCGATCGAAAATCTTAACAGCTGGACCTTCCAATTTCCTCACGATTATAGTTCCTATTTCATAGAATCATAGAATCATACAACCCAAAAGGAGGCTATTCGGCCCATCGTGCCTGTGCTGGCTCTTTGAAAGAGCTATCCAATTAGTCCCACTTCCCTGTTCTTTCCCTTCAGCCCTGCAGATTTTTCCCTTTCAAGTATTTATCCAATTCCCTTTTGAAAGTTACTATTGAACCTGCTTCCACCAGCCTTTCAGGCAGTGCGTTCCAGATCGTAACAACTGGCTGCGTTAAAAAAAAATTCTCCTCACTCACCTCTGTATACAGTGTCTGTCCTGTTTATTCTTGGTACTATTGTATTATTGTAATGGTGCTGATGCTGTTTAATAATTGCTGTGTCACTCTTTATACACAGGAGACCCTGTTACAGAAGAATGGGCCCAGTGGAGTGCGTGTTCAGTAACATGTGGTCAAGGGTCGCAGGTGCGAACCAGAGCTTGTGTGTCATCTTACGGGATACTGTGCAGCGTGCCTTTAAGAGAATCAAGGGTTTGCAATAACACTGTCCTCTGTCCAGGTAGCGTTAGCAATGGATGAGTAAAAGTATGAATGTTTAATTATATGACAAGATATAGACAAGAAGGCCGAAAAAATCGTTCTCAAATTCTTGCATTTTGCTTCTGTTTCTGCCTTTTGTTTTTTTCTCAGTATGATTGAATATTTAGACATTTTACCTTTTATAAGCTTAAAGCAGTGTGGAAGTCAAAAATCTTTTAAATTGGTGTCAGAATGATTATGTTTGTGACTGACAAGATGCAGTACAACCCACATTCTTGTGTGTAGCTAGATAATCTCAACACTACAATTTGACCTGTCAACAAATCGCATTGTTTAGGCTAAAACATCAGGTAAATTGGAAACTTTTCTTGTCATTATGCCGCCATATGTTGTACGGAAGCCTGTTCGGCTTTATTTATTTATTTCAACACCTTTCTGTAGATCCTGAACTGTTTACATTCCGATTTCTCTGTTAACTTGCTGCCTTATGGCTGGTGCAATGTTGTTCAATAGTGATTGCTTGAATATGCTAAAATGACTTGTTGTTTCGTTCAAGATCGAGACCATAATTGCTCGAGCCAACTTCATCACAGAGGGACTAGCAGTGTCGGGGGAAAAAAAAAGCAACAAAAGGAAATGTACATTTAATGGCAAAGAACCCAGTGAACTGTCAGAGCATGTTGGCATTCGATTCGGAGCCTTAGCACCAGAATAGAACAGAACGGTTATGGAATCAAACCTAATTTGCATTCTTTCCAAATGCAGAAAAGGTCTGTTATATAACTGCAGACAAATTTAATTTAAAGCCTATTTTTTTTTTGCCTCTCACTACACCACTGTAATTACTGGTGATATAAGCTGACAAGCCAGTGTTCACTTCAGGGTTGGATTATAAAACATTCGATACTGGACAGGCACAGGCCAAGAGCTTGCACAGGATAACGTGAAATGAGCTCCTGCTGTTTTTTTGGTGGATTTGAGTAGGTGGGTGTAAATGCAGGAGCACAGGATAATAAATTTGGTCCGGAGTCCTGACACGCACGCTGGCATCGTGGGAATCTTGCCCGACTGAGCGCTCTTTCTCTTTGAATTCATTCTCGGGCTGCGGGCGTCGCTGACGAGGCTGGCGTTCTTATTGCCCATCCCTGGTCGCCCCCAAGGAAGGAGGCAGTGGGCCTTCTTTGCTGCGGTTTGTTGCAACTGAGAGGATCACTAGGCCCCTTTGGAGGACAGCTAAGAGTCGACCACGTCGAGAATCATGCTGCTTCCAGTGTGTGCAATCCCATGGGATAAATGGATTTGCCAATTGGCAGCGGCATTGCTGAGTTTCTCTAGCCATTGATAGAGACTGCACAGGAGGCCTTTGGCTAAAGACTTGGTATAGTCACTGGAAGACACATTGAAAGGCAATTAATGCTCAATCATTTTGTTTGACTAGTTCTCCAGCCTTTACCTCTGTTCTATCTTGAGATTAATGTTTATTTAAACAATAAAGGGATCAATGGTACCAGGGAATCGAGCGTGGTTAGTTGGACTGAAGGATGAGTCTGTCAGGTTAAGTCCTTCAAATTGAACTGCCTCGACTCGGTTTCCTGCTACAGTATGCAGGGAAGTTCTTTATTGCTGTTCAATTACTATTTCAGCCACTCTTACTTGATAAAAAAGAGTTGAAAATTGACACTAAGCACAAAGAATGACCAAATAAAAGTCCCAGTTACAGATGCACTGTGCTGCTAACTGCAGTTGGGTTTAATTATTTTTGCCAAGAGTCACAGAGTAGCAGTAAAGTGTAACGCTAGCAGTAATCCCCCAGTGGCTCTGTTGATGAAGGCAGTGTTCAACTGGGTCGTAGGGACAAGAAAGATCCAGGCTTGATTCCCGGCCTATGCTGGAGTAGCTTTCTCAGCTAGGATGGCAATAGGGGCACTGTAATTGAATCTCTCTGGGTTGAGAGGATAACGGGTGGCGGTTGCGGGGGAACAGGTCAGGGTTCGAGCTCCTAAATACTCTTCAGTGACCCCTGCTGGAAAACATACACATGTGTATTTGTGGAGAGCAGGATCAGGCTCAGGAGTGAGGCTGTCATCGTTGAACAGTGTGTCCAGGCTCACATCATGTTTTCCACCCAACCTGAGTGAGGTGCCAGTGAGTAATGGGCAGCTGTGGACTTGTATTTTAATAAGAGGCAAAGCTTCAAGAGAGCTGGGGAGAAAAGGCCAACAGCAACGGGGCTGTACACTGGAACCCTTATTTAGACACCCCTTATATCTTATTATTCTTGCTATGTGCTGATTAAATACATATTTTCCCTTAATTCCCCAGTGATTTTACTCTACTGCACTTTTTCCTATAGGCAATAATGATGTCTGTTCATGTGCGGCTGGCTGAGAGCAGTGATTGGTTAACACTGAGTCACATGTTAGACATCTTGCGCGGGTCTGCGCTGTTGACATTTTAGCCAATCACCATGCTGCACTTTCAAACAAACCTGATTAAATTCTTTTCATTCGAGAGAGAGAGAGAGAAAGAGAGAGAGACACTAAATGCACTATGCTTGTGCCATTCGCCTATCACATATTAAGCAATTAATATAATTTCTAGTGGATCTGTGATAAAAAGCATAGAAGAGGGGGCGGAGCAGCTACAGTGCAGCACAACACTTTTGTCTTTCACTTCTGGCCTGTCAGTTTAATGGAAGCACACCGAGAGATAAGATGGAGTCACCTCCCTTTAGGCCGTGAAGTTATTGAGCAGACTTAACACGTGAATTACTTCAATCCATCTTTCACAGAGTTCCAGGGCACAAAAGTCTCCTTGAATAGATCACTCATAGGTACAAATTTGAAAGCCCACTCAAAGATTCTTAGTTCTTGATGGTAGAGAGAGGTGTGTGGGTTTTGAGTCACATCCAAGCCCTGATCTGTCCCACCTGACAGTCCTCGATGCTGTCACTGGGATTGCCACTCACTCCCCTTTATGCAAACGCACAGCCCAGAATATGAATAAAATGTGAATATTATAATTTATTAATAGTCTCGAGGGAGAAGTGGAAAATGCAAAATCCGTCTGCATTCATAATTTATAATTGTTTAACATCAAGGGAAAAATTCCTTACTTTAACCACTGTTTGAATGGAGTTGCTGTCCTGCATAGTAAATTGAAATGATGGGTTCATTTTAATTTAATTTTAATGGATGGAAAGTCCCCCCAGGGCCCGCTGACCTCTCCGCCAGATCCCCCCAAACACTCTTTCAGTGTCCTAAGCTCCGTGCTGGGATTATGAGCGTGTAAATTCTACACTAATAGTTCAGAAATTACTGTTTGCGGTATCAGCATTTCAGCGTAAGGGTGTATATAAACATTTCTCAGTCCCGTATTTTAAATGGGCCAATTATCAATTTATTTTAAGTGGGTTAAAATGGCTTCCCTTCTCTGCACTATCGCATCCAGGATCCCAGAATCCCTCAGTTTCCTTATCTACATGCTGTGCTCCCTTGGCGACACCACCTTTAGCCTCAGGGCGTCTGCTTTCACATGAGTCCAGCTGAACCTCTCCACCTCTTAACCTCTTGATCGCCTCCATTTTGTGAGGCTGCCTATCCAAAATCAAGTCTTAGATGAACCTCAACTTCCCGCCCAGCAAAACATCGGGATGACTGAAGCCATTGTCCTCGGTCCCTGCCGGTAATCTCCACTCCCTTACCACTGATTCCAACACTCCCTCCCCGGCCACTCACTCAGGATCAACCACACCATCTGTAATCTTGGCATCGTGTTTGACCCTGATCTGACCTATGAAACCCACACATCCCATCCATCACAAAGATCGCTTGCTTCCACCTACACCTCACTCCACCTCTGTCCCTACCCCAGCCTCTTGCCACTGCGATCATTACATAAGCATTTATCACCTCCGGACCAGACCAATCTAACACTCTCCTTAATGGCGTTCCATTCTTCCCCTCCAAAAACTCCAACTTTTTCAAACTCTGCCACATGTATTTTGTCCCACATTAAAGCCCACTCATCCAACCCCCTCCCCCCACCCTCCCTGACCTACAATAGCTCCCTGTCCCTGAAAGCATTCATTCACAATCCTCGTGCTTGTCTATAAATCCCTCCATGGCCATGCCCTAACCCATGCCCAGTGTCCTCCAGTCCTAAAGCCCTCCTGAATGCCGCGTTCCTCTAATTCTCGGCATTGCCCCCACTTTGCCTTACCGGCCACCTTGCACCTGGTGTATGGAATTACCTCTGCTTCTCCACCTCTCTCTTCGCCATTGAAAACCTCTTCAAACCCATCTCTTTTGACCAAGCAGGTCAATCGCCTCTCCTTTTCTCCCCGGTGTCTGTTTTCCTTACCCCTGTTTTTGTGAAACCCCCTTTGGGACATTTTTCATATGAAAGACACTATGCAACTGCAGTGTTAATTGGCGTAAAACAGCAGAGGGATGTATCACAGAACATTAATGACTAGGTCAATGAGTCTGCTTTTTTAATGTCATGCATTTAACTCCCTTTTTTTTCACCCTTCTATGTCTCCCCAGCCCATGCACCTCTCCTGGCTGGAAAAACAGGCTGAAAGCTTGCCCCTAGGGCCCTACAAACCCTGCTCTCCAACCAGGCCCTGGGAGGTGGATGAGTGGGGTTCCTGTATGGCTCTCCGTCTGATCTTCCCCCTTTCCCCTGTTGGGAATTGCTTGGTCTCTTTTCCCTGGCTCCTCGCGGCTGCACAATAAGATTGAAAAGCTCCCCCTACAGGGGAAATCATTGGTAAAGCCCATGTGTTGGGGTGGTTTGACTCAGTATTATTAACCTCCAAATGACGTTAACAGGTGAGCACCGTGAGGGTCACCACTAAAGACATTTGCTTATAATGCCACTTCTTTAAAGAAAAATAACATTCCTGTCACTTATATGGCATAATCGTTCAATAAAATTCTGTCTAATGCTAACTATTGTGTAAATAAATGACTGTATATTATTTTATATTTTTCTCTATTTAATGTTTTTCGCATTGACAGTAAACGTCGGACACCTTTGTACTAAAACTGCCATTGCTAAGAGCCTCAGGCGACATTAAAAACATTTGTTATTTCTGAGGGTGTCTTTTTTGGGTTTTCCTCTTGGGAAACCATCATTCCCTAACTGAGAGCAGGTAGGAGACCTGTTCCCACATCTCTGGGAATCACACTCTGGAACTGGACACACCGAGTGTGAGAGAGAAGCCTGTGGTGAGTGCACCCTGATTTTCTTCCCCATCCTTACGGGTGCGACTACCTAAATTCGCCCCCCCACCCCCCCCCGCCCCCACTCCGCACTTCCCCCCCCCCCCCCCACCCGACCCCGACAACCGTGGCACCTTCTGAGAATCTGCCCAATGGGAAATGGCGAGCACAGAGCTGTACTCAGCAGTGTGTGGCATAGCTCGGCAGCACCCTCCCACCCCACCCGCCCGTACGTTGTGCCCCACACCCCTCCCCCCCTCCACGTCTGGGCAGCCTGAGAAGTTCACCTAAGCTTTTTATTATTAATATGTCTAACCTCTGCTTTTACAGACTACTTTTATTCTGTTGTAGTGCACGGCGTCTGGGAAGACTGGTCACCCTGGAGTTTATGTTCATTTACCTGCGGTAGAGGCCAAAGGACAAGGTCTAGGTCGTGCAATTCTCCTCAGTATGGCGGCCGATCATGCGATGGACCGGAATCACAAACAAAAATCTGCAATATTGCCCTGTGCCCAGGTGAGTGCAACACTCAGTCATAAAGTGGCTTCTCAGTGTGCTGCTATGTCATTGGAACAGGAGGAGGCCATTCAGCCCTCGAGCCTGCTCCGCCATTCAGTTAGATCGTGACTTATCTGTATCTTAACTCCATCTTACCCGCCTCGTTTCCGTAACCCTTAATACCCTTGCCTAGCAAAAATCTTAGCAATCTCAGTTTTGACATTTTCAATTGACCCCCCCAGCCTCCACAGCTTTTTGGGGGAGAGAGTTCCAGATTTCCACTACCCTTTGTGTGAAGAAGTGCTTCCTGACATCACCCCTGAAAGGCCTAGCTCTAATTTTAAGGTCATGCCCTCATACCCCCTTGCCTGTTGTGATATTTTTTTGCCTACGTTTCTTGTGGGAACATAAAGAATTGAAGACCTTGCTAAAACTCCGCTTAATAAAGCCACAGTTAAAGAACCATAATTCCTTGCCCTATAAAGTTAGTTAAGAAAAGCTTTCATCTCAATCCTCTGGACCAAAGTGGAAGTTCGTGGCAGATAATGGAAACTCATGGTTGATTGATAATCGCTGCTAAATTAAGCTGCAATGGAACAAAGTGGTATAACGATATCTGACAAGACAGTGCAGCCTGTACTGAAGGTCACCTGCACAGAATAGGGCAACTTGCCCCATTGCGTTCATTCACAGTCCGTTTTTTTATTAATTCATCCTCGGGATGCGGGCATTGCTGGCAAGACCTGCATTTCTTACCTATCCCTAGTCGCCCTGAGAAGGTGGTCTAGGGCCTTCTTGAACCGCTGGTAGAGGCTTGATACAACTGAATAGCTCGCTCGGCCGCTTCGGAGGGCAGTTAAGCGTCAGCCACGTTGGTGCGGGACTGGAGTCACATATGAGGCCAGACCAGGTAAGGACGGCAGGTTTACTTTCCTAAAGGGCATTAGTGAACCATTTGGGGTTTTTACAACAATCCGACAGCTGTTCAGTTCTAGATTTTTAAAACTGAATTCAAACTGCCCGAATGGCCGTAATATGCAGCTGTGCAGAATCCAGATAAAACTAAGATCTGATCATTCTTTACACGGAATGACCCGGAGCCATTTTGTTACACCTTTTGGATCTCTGAAGTGCTATCCAGATCTAAACAAAAGATCATTTGAGTTCCGCAGGACAGTGCGATTGATTTAAATATCGCTCACCAGCAGGGAGTCACCAACACAACATCGTTTAAGTTGTGATGCAACACAAAATATCAACATACCTCCACGAGGCATGGCTCTTACAGGCACTTTCTCCCCCCAAAAAGGCGAAAATACCCTTCAAAACTTCTGACTGGCAGGGATGTTAAGTCTTGGAATGTGCTACCAGAAGCGGTGATGGAAACAGAATCCATAATAGCATTTTAATAAAGAAGTATATGAATATTTGAGGAATAAAATAGCTTGAAAGGGTATGGGGAAAGGGCAAGGGAATGGGACTGTGAATAGCTCTTCTTGAGAGCTGACATAGGGCGATGGGCCAAATGACCTTCTGTGCTGGAATTTTGTTTGTTTTATTTGTTCCTGGGATGAGGGCAAGCACATTAAAAAGAAATAACTTGCATTTATATAGTGCCTTTCATGACTTAAAGACCAATGAAGTACTTTTTGAAGTGTAGTCATTGTTGTAATCTTGGAAATGAGGCAGCCAATTTGCACACAGCAAGGTCCCACAGATAGCAATGTGATAATGACCAGGTAATCTGTTTTTTTAGTGATGTTGGTTGAGGGATTAATGTTGGCCAAGACACCAGGGAGAACTTCCCATCTCTATTTCAAAATAGTGCCATGGGATCTTTTACATCCACCTAAGAGGACAGACGGGTTAACACCTTATTTGAAAGACGGCATCTCCGACAGTGCAGCATTCCCTCAGTTCTACAGTGGAGTGTCAGCCTAGATTTTTACCATTAATGAGCCAGTTGAGTTTTTACAACAACCCAGCAACTTTTTTTTAATGGACATTTTATTTTTCCTTTGGTGCTACCCACATGTTACTCGAAATATTGAATTCAATTTCACATTTGCTGTGGTGGGATTTAAAGTCAGTGGGGTCGAGTTTCCACAGTGGGGGGTGGTGGGGGGGGGCTGTTGGCTGGTGGTCCCACCGACCGTCCAGTGTAACTTCAGCGGAGACCTTGGAGAAACTGTGCCGTTACTCCAGAGTTTCCATGCAACTTCCACCAAAGTTACGATGGAGGATTGGGAAAATCCCTGGATAAATTTAACCCTTCAACCTCTGTGTTGCTATTCCAACACCATAACCACTATGCTGCCATACCCTATTCTATGATTCTTTGGGGGTAAAATAGACGTCAACGGTAAAGAAAAATCGGGTGGAATCTATCCGCTACCACCAGGTTTAGGCCCTCACCGAAGCTGAATTTTGCTCTCCCAATGATTGCATTAATCACAAAGGTTTGAATTTTTGTTTCCTTCTGCTGCTCTTCTTTAATTAGCCACAATTGTACTGGAACATTTCAGGATACTTCCGATTCTGCTTCCAAAGTAGATCATGCTAACACTCGATATGGAACACACCGGAAATGCCCAGAAGGTCAATCAGCATCTGAAGCAGGTTAACACCTTCAGTGGGCACCTTGGTCTGATTTCTGCTGGTGTGTCCCATGCCGACTGGCCTGGTGTACATTTCCTGCCATTATCCCAATATTCCCAGGTTTTCTTCTTGTCTCAGACTGGCGCTAATTAATCAAGCTGATTGGCAACAGTGCATAAACAACATGCATTTATACAGCGCCTTTAATGTAGTAAAACATCCCAAGGCGCTTCACAGGAGCGTAATCAGACAAAAATTTGACACCGAGACACATAAGGAGATATTAGGACAGGTGACCAAAAACTTGGGTCAAAGAGGTAGGTTTTAAGGCGCGTCTTAAAGGAGGAGAGGGAGGTAGAGAGACGGAGAGGTTTAAGCAGGGAATTTCAGAGCTTGGGGCCTAAGCAACTGAAGGCACGGCCGCCAATGGTGGAGCGATTAAAATCGGGCATGCTCAAGAGGCCCGAATTGGAGGAAACCAGAGATCTCAAAGGGTTGTAGGGCTGGAGGAGGTTACAGAGATAGGGAGGGGCGAGGCCATGGAGGGATTTGAAAACAGGGATGAGAATTTTAAAATCGAGGCGTTGCCGGACCAGGAGCCAATGTAGGTTAGTGAGCACAGGGGTGATGGGTGAACGGGACTTGGTGCAGGTTAGGATACGGGGCAGCAGAGTTTTGGATGAGCTCAAGTTTACGGAGGGACAAATTATACATTGCAAACATCCCTATAAATTGTGCAATTTGGCAATGCTTCCATCTAATCTTGCACTTTCACACCGCTTTCAAAAATCAAGACTTAAATGCCTTTAATAGTCTTTTTGCAATATTTATTTTTAAGTCAGTGCGGTAACCATTAACTATTTAAAAGTGCACTTAGCACACTCTGTTGTCTTTCTGCTATTTACTAAGTGAACTGGCAGCATCAAGTGGTAGAAGTGGGTTCTGCACCAAGTTTGTTGTCATCAGTACAATAGAATCATAGAATCTTACAGCACAGAAGGAGGCCATTCGACCCATCGTGCCTGTGACGACTCTCTGAAAGAGCTATCCAATTAGCCCCACTCCCCTGCTCTTTCCCCATAGCCCTGCAAATTTTTCCTTTTCAAGTATTTATCCAATTCTCTTTTGAAAGTTACTACTGAATTTGCTTCCACCACCCTTTCAGGCAGTGCGTTCCAGATCGTAACAACTCGCTGCGTAAAAAAAATTCCCCTCATCTCTCCGCTGTTATTTTTGCCAATTATCTTAAATTTGTGTCCTCTGGTTACCAACCCTCCTGCCAGTGGAAACAGTTTCTCCCCATCTACTCTATCAAAACCCCTTGTAATTTTGAGCGCCCCTATTAAATTTGCCCTTAACCTTCTCTGCTCTAAGGAGAACAATCCCAGCTTCTCTCGTCCCTCCAGATAACCAAAGTCCCTCATCCCTCGTACAATTGTAGACAGAAATAAAGGTTTCCAATAGAAATAAAGATTTGTTAAGATCAAATCTGGCTTGATGTTCTCAGCAACAGCCCCCCTCCCTCCCGTCCCAACCTATTTAACACGAAGAATTAAAGTTTCTTTGTTCTTTAAATATGTAAAATGTGATATATAAAAAAATGTTGTTTAAACAGTGAGTGGATGAGTGAACTCGCTGACAGATTTTAATGAGCCTGTTTGCAAAGGAGCAGATTTAATGTTAGCAGCGATGATTATTAAACCAGGAAGCATCAGCTATTGGGTCATAGAATCATAGAATCATAGAAGTTTACAACATGGAAACAGGCCCTTCGGCCCAACATGTCCATGTCGCCCAGTTTATACCACTAAGCTAGTCCCAATTGCCTGCACTTGGCCCATATCCCTCTATACCCATCTTACCCATGTAACTGTCCAAATGCTTTTTAAAAGACAAAATTGTACCCGCCTCTACTACTGCCTCTGGCAGCTCGTTCCAGACACTCACCACCCTTTGAGTGAAAAAATTGCCCCTCAGGACCCTTTTGTATCTCTCCCCTCTCACCTTAAATCTATGCCCCCTCGTTATAGACTCCCCTACCTTTGGGAAAAGATTTTGACTATCTACCTTATCTATGCCCCTCATTATTTTATAGACTTCTATAAGATCACCCCTTAACCTCCTACTCTCCAGGGAAAAAAGTCCCAGTCTGTCCAACCTCTCCCTATAAGTCAAACCATCAAGTCCCGGTAGCATCCTAGTAAATCTTTTCTGCACTCTTTCTAGTTTAATAATATCCTTTCTATAATAGGGTGACCAGAACTGTACACATTTGAACTGCGTGCATTAATCCAGCCCTCTCACACTTTCAGGGTCACCAATTCAGCTAAGGCAACATCTTAATGACGTTATTGAAACCCAATACTTAAAACAAATTTACTTTGAGAGACATCAGTAGAGCTGGGCAAGGAACAACAACTTGCATTTATATAGCGCCTTTAACGTAGAAAAAGGTCCAATGGCACTTCACACCTTTGACACGAACCACATAAGGAGATAGTAGGACAGGTGACCAAAAGCTTGGTCAAAGAGGTCGGTTTTATGGAGCATCTTAAAGGAGGAGAGAGAGGTAGAGAGGTGGAGAGGTTTAGGGATGAATTCCAGATCTTAGGACCTGGGCAGCTGAAGGCACGGCCGCCAGTGGTGGAGTGATTAAAATCAAGGATGCGCAAGAGGCCAGAATTGGAGGAATGCAGAGTTCTCGAAGAGGAGTTTTAGGGCTAGAGAGATAGGGAGGGGGCGAGGCCATGGAGGGATTTGAAAACAAGGATGAGAATTTTAAAATTGAGGCATTGCCGGACCGGGGAGCCAATTAAGGTTAGTGAGCACAGGGGTGATGGGTGAATGGGACTTGGTGCGGGTTAGGATATGGGCAGCAGAGTTTTGGATGAGCTCAAGTTTACAGAGAGTGGAAGGTGGGAGGCCAACCAGGAGATTGTTGGAATAGTCAAGTCTGGAGTTAACAAAAGCATAGATGAGGTTTTCTGCAGCAGGTGGGCTGAGGTAGGGGCAGAGACCGGGGACGTTATGGAGGTGGAAGTAGGTGGTCTTGCTGATGGAGCAGAAGCCCAGCTCAAGGCCTTAAAACAATACTTAAAACAAATTTACTTTGAATAAATAAAATCACTAGAGCTGAGCAAAGCAAAAGGAAATCAATCGTAGCACTTTGTAACCTGATGATGAAAAAGGAAATGAGACTTTAAAAGGATCCCTTAGTTGGCAATTCTTCCAAAAATAGACCGATTTATCTTAAAACTTTCTTGCATTTCCTTGGTGCAAGTGGCACTTTCATCTGAGTGGGAGAGTCAGGGGAGGGCTGGGGGTGGGTGCAGAGGTCACCGCTCCCAATTTCTGATGCTCCCAATTTTCCAGTCATTGAAGTTAATTGCCCTTTGATGTGAGGTAACCCCAGATGATTGGGGAGAGCATGAGGCAGTCTCCTCGGAGACTGGGAATCATAGATTAATCCTTTCAGGACCATAGCACCAAGAACAATACTAAAATAGGACAGGCCTCTTTTTTGGTAGATGCAGAAGTTCTCTGTACATTTTTCCATTTAACCCTTAGACTGAAGGAGACGCAAGGTAATTCCAAGGTCCCTGGGCCAAACAGTTTTCAAACTTCTCAGTCCACATAGTAGTAGTTTCATAGTACGGTACAGCACAGGAGGAGGCCATTCAGCCCATCGTGCCTGTGGCCGGCTCTTTGAAAGAGCGATCCAATTAGTCCCACTTCCCTGTTCTTGCTTGTGGGTCGCATAACGTGGCCCTAATTTTATTGTACTAATGCTAGGTAGTAAAAATAGCTTTCTAATTCTAATAGTACTCTAGAATGTTATGTTCAACCTTGCAATGCAAATATAAACAGTTTCATAAAACTTTACTTCTTTCAAAAAATGTTTTATGTATGTTTCCAACTTAGCTTTCTCTGCCCGCAGCACATTCCTGTTCTAGATCATAATATAATTCAGTTTAAAGTAGTTATGGAAATGGACAAAGAAAAATCAAAGTTGAAAGTACCCAACTGGAAGAGAGCAGTGATTTGAGAAGGGATCTAGCACCAGTGGACTGGAAACAAAGATTGGCCAAGAAAACAGTAAATGAGCAATGGCAGGCCTTCCAGGCGCAGATAGTTTGGGTACAAACCAAACATATTCTCATAAGGGAGAAAGATGGGGCATCCAAAACTAGAGCTCCCTGGATGACAAAGGAAATAGAGGTTAAAATAAAACAGAAAAAGGAGGTTTATGACAAATGTTAGGTACAGAATACAGTAGAAAACCAGGCAGATTACAGAGAGTGCAGGGGGATATTGGAAAAGGATATAAGAAGGGCAAAGTGAGAGTATGAGGAAAGATTAACGGGTAATATAAAAGGGAACCCAATTTTTTTTTATAAGTATGTGAAAAATAAAAGGACAGTTAGAGGAATGGTGGCTCTGATTAGGAACAAAAAAGGAAATCCATTTGTGGAGGCAGAGGGTGTGACCGAGGTACTGAACGAATACTTTGCATTTCTCTTCACAAAAGAAGAGGATGAAGTTAATGTCGCAGTAGAGGAGGAGGAGGAGGGAGTGGAGATATTGGATAGGATAAAATCGATAGAAAGGAGATGCTAAATAGATTGGCATCACTCAAAGTTAACAAGTCACCTGGTCCAGACGGGATGCATCCTAGGATGCTGAGGGAAGCTAGGATGGAATCTTTGTACACAATCTTTCAATCCTCTTTGTTGGATTTGGGAGTGTTGCAAGAGGACTAGAGGATTGCAAATGTTACACCCCAAAAAAGGGGAGAAGGATAAACCTGGTAACTACAGGCCAGTCAGTCTAACATCAGTGGTGGGAAAACTACTAGAGAACATTGTCAAGGACAAAATTAATTCTCACTTGGAGAAGCATGGGTTAATAATGGACAACCAGCACAGATTTATTAAAGGCAAATCGTGTCTGACTAACCTGATTGAGTTCTTTGATGAAGTATCAGAGAGGGTTGATGAGAGCAGTGTAGGAGATATTATGTATATGAACTTTCAAAAGGCATTTGGTAAAGTACCACATGACAGACTTACTCAGAAAATAGAAGCGTGTGGGACTAACGGGACGGTGGTAATTTGGGTACATAATTGTCTAAGGGATAGGAGACAGAGAGTAGTGGTGAACGGATGTTTTTCTGACAGGAGAGAAGTATGCAGTGGGGTCCCCCAGGGGTCAGTATCAGGACCATTGCTTTTCTTGTTACACATAAATGATCTGGGTTCAGGGAGCACAGTTTCAAAGTTTGCGGATGATACAAAACTTGGCAACATAGTAAATAGTGAGCAGGATAGTAGGAGACTTCAGGAGGACATAGACAGACTGGGGAAATGGGCAGACACATGACAGATGTAATTTAATTCGGATAAGTGTGAAGTGATGCACTTTGGGAGGAACAACATGGAGAAGCGGTATAATCTAAATGGTACTAGTTTGAGGGGGGTGCAAGAGCAGAGGGACCTTGGGGTGCATAGTCACAAATCTTTGAAGGTGGCAGGACAAGTTGATAAGGCGGTTAAGAAGGTGTACGGGATACTTGGCTTTGTAAATAGGAGCATTGAATACAAAAACAAAGAAGTTATGCTAAACCTTTACAAATCATTGGTTAGGCCTCAGCTGGAATATTGTGTACAATTCTAGGCACCGCACTTTAGGCAGGATGTCAAGGCCTTGGAGATGGTATAGAGGAGGTTTACCAGGTTGATACCAGGGATGATGGACTTCAGTTGTGTGGAGAGATTGGAGATTGTTCTCCTTAGAGCAGAGAAGGTTAAGGGGAGCCCTAAAAGAGGTATTCAAAATTGTCAGGGGTTTTGATAGAGCAAGTAGGGATAAACTGTTTCCTCTAGCAAGTGTGTCGGTAACGAGAGATCATGGATTTAAAATAATTGGCATAAGAACTAGAGGGAAAATAAGGAGAAATTGGATATGTACTTGAAGAGGACTAATTTGCAGGGTTATGGGGAGAAAGCTGGGATGTGGGACTAAATTGGACAGCTCTCTCAAAGAGCCAGCACGGGCTCGACGGACCGAATGGCCCCCTTCTGTGCTGAAGATTCTATGATTCAATGATTCTATTCCAGATCTGGCTCTGATGTACGTAGCCCCAAATCAGTCCCCAATTGGCGTAACAAGGAGCCCAAATGATGGTCTTTTAGATCAATCATGAGACTGAGCACTGCAAATTGACCTTCTTATGCCTAGCAACTAGGTCAATCCGCTACACTAAGATCAGGCCGACATTTGGATTGGAAAGTGGCCCGTGTTCCCAAGAAGATAACTCATCAATAGAGCAGGCAGCCACTCATAAGAGCATGATTGCAACAACCCATTCAGACATACTGGGGGTGGGGGGTCAAGGGGGTAGATTTATGCCTTCACCCTCCCCCCCCCTCCGGGCAATAATTTGACGGAGCGGATCGCATACCCTTTATAGAACCCGTTCGATTTTGATTCCATTGAAGTTAACGGAATGAGAATCATAGACTCATACAGCACAGAAGGAGGCCATTCGGCCCATCGTGCCTGTGCCAGCTCTTTGAAAGAGCTATCCAATTAGTCCCACTCCCCTGCTCTTTCCCCATAGCCCTGCAAATGATTCCTTTTTAAGTATTTATCCAATTCCCTTTTGAAGGTTACTATTGAATCAGGCCGTGGATTCCAGATTAGAAGAACTCACTGCATTAAAAAAAAATCTCCTCATCTCTCCCCGGGCTTTTTTTGCCAATTATTTTAAATCTGTGCCCTTTGGTTACCGGCCCTCCTGCCAGTGGAAACAGTTTCTCCCCATCTACTCCATCAAAACCCTTCATAATTTTGAACACCTCTTTTAAATCTCCCCATAAGCTTCTCTGCTCCAAGGGGAACAATCCCAGCTTCTCCAGTCTCTCCACATAACTGAAGTCCCTCATCCCTGGAACAATTCTAGTAAATCTCTTCTGCCCACTCTCCAAGGCCTTGATATCCTTCCTAAATTGTGCTGCCCAGAATTGGACACAATACTCCAGCTGGGGCCTAACCAGTGAATCAGGAGGGTGTATATAAAGGATGTGCGATCCACCCCACTGGATAACCCACCCAGGCAGTGAAAACAAAAATCTACCTCAAGGTTTTGGCTTCGAAACCATGAGTCTCATCCACCTGGTTACAGTCCAACAAGTGACGCTGTGGCATCTTAGGTTGACAGAGGCCTGGCACCTGGCCTCTTCCCCTGCTTCTTGAGATCAGGTGGTGTAAGCTTTATTAATGGGCACCTGAGGGACGACACAGTGCGAAAGAAATGGGAAATGCTCAAAACAAACAATCTGATTCAAATCTGCTTTAAAAGGTACAATGCTTGGATTTGACTAGAATACTGGGCAGCATTAACTTTTACACGTTCATGCCGTCAGCACAGAGCCTGTAGGGAGTGGGGTGGGGAGGGAGGGGGTGAACGTACACCAGAACCCGATAAGCACTCTCGGAGGATGGAGCAAATTCGTAGCATTTACCCTGATATATACTGAAGAGTCATTTCAAATATTGACGGTCATTTTAAACTCACGGGGAGGAATTTCAGCCCCTCTGCCCGACGGCAACCGGGCAGGCAGTTAAAATGCCCGATGCGATCGGTAGGGATTGGTGGCGACCGGGGGGAGGGATCTGGTTCAGTTCGAAGTGGGGTGGGTGGGGGGGGGGGCGGTGGTCATCGGGGAGGGGGGAGGGAACTGGTGTCTGGCAGCGGCCAGCGGCCTTTGAATATGGGGGCTGGGGGAGGAAGCTCCTCCTTGCTCCATATTAAGGTAAGAATATTTAACGAACCTACCTGGTTGGTTGCAGCCTGTAGTGGTCCCTTTAAGGACCGCCTGTTAGGCCACGTGTCGGCCTGGTTTTCTGGCTGGCTGCCTCAGGGCAATCCAATCTTGCAGTGGGGGCCTCACACAGGTGTTGGGCCTCTTATTTGCTTATGCAACGGGCCGAACGCCTGTTTCAGGGGTGGCCATTGCACGCCCATTTTCTTTTGGCCTTTACCAATATGGTGGGCAGCGCATTTCCGGCTCATAATGAGTGAAGACTTCCTGCCCGCCATTTTGGAAGATTAAGAGGCCTTTTCGCTCCCAAAAAGTGGGAGCTGCGCAGCCGAATGTTGAGGCCAAAATCTCCCAGAGTGCCTTCACCCACCCATGCACCAGTCCCGCTCTCAGATAAAATCAACCTCCAGGTGTCAGTCATGACTCAGGGGTAGCATTCTTGACTCTGATTCAGAAGGTTATAGGTTCAAGCCCTACTTCACTGCAGTATTGAGGGAGTGCTGCACTGTTGGAGGTGCTGTCTTTCGGATGAAATATTAAATTGCAGCCTCATCTACCCTCTCAGAGGGAAGTTAAAGACCCCATTGCACTAGTTGAAGAAGAGCAGGGGAGTTCTGCTTGATGTCCTGGCCAATATTTATCCCTCAGCCACTATCGCTAAATTGGGTTACCTAGTCGTTTATCTCATTGCTGTTTGTGGGACCTTGCTGTGCACAAAGTGGCAGTCATATTTCCCAACATTATAGTGGTGATGACACTTCCAAAAAGACTTCACTGGCTGTGAATCACTTTGGTTGCAAAAGGTGCAATATAAATGTGAATGTTTTCTTTAAATGCTGCCTGGTTGCGGTATTTGCTTTGGTACAGTAATTTTGTAAATGATAACAGTAATTGCTTTTGGTTTATTCTTGTCAACATGGTTGTCATAATTAGCTTGTACATTTTATTATGCATTGTTACTGATATTATGAAGTTTTAATCCGGACGGAGTTAGTTACCATGGCAACTATAATTCGGCCTAGCCACTGTTACCCTCCCTTTTAGAAAACATTTCCAATTTCAGTCAAAATGGGTCCCATGTGAGCTGCACGCTCAAATCCTCTGGAATTCTTCGATGTCTAAACTTCTGGTTAGTCAGTGTCTGCCAAAATATTGCTGGGCGGTAGAGGAAGAGAGCTGTGTTTTGCTGGAATGGATAAAGGAGGTATAATTAAAACTGTTAATGAGCTTGTTTGGGTCATATTATGGTACGAACTAACAGAGCACGGCAATAACCTTTTATTTGCAGGTGAATTCCCAATTCACACAGAAATGTGACAATGTTTTGCTGCGTGTATTTTCCCATGACCCATATTTTCTGGGAGGGCGGGATATATATCGGAAGCATGACTTTGAACATCCATTCCAGTGCCCCTAAGGACTCCACTGGAAGGAACAGCGATGGTGTACCAAACATTGGCTGAGACCTTTGGCGTGGTGCATGCCTGAAGTTCTAATGCATGCCTCCAGTGGGCGAAGTTCTCCATTTGCAGTTGGACAATCACCGTTCGTTACCGTGGTTACTTGCTCCTGATTGCTGTTCAGGAAACAACAACAACTTGCATTTATATAGCGCCTTGAACATTGTAAAACGTCCCAAGGCGCTTCACAAGAGCGTAATCAAACAAAATTTGACACCGAGCCACATGAGGAGATATTAGGTCAGGAGCTTGGTCAAGGAGGTTGGTTTTAAGGAGCGTCTTAAAGGAGGAGAGAGAGGTAGAGAGGCAGAGGAGGTTTAGGGAGGTGATTTCCAGGGCTTAGGGCCTAGGCAGCTGAAGGCACGGCCGCCAATGGTGGAGCGATTAAAATCAGGGATGCGCAAGAGGCCAGAATTGGAGGAGCGCAGAGAGCTCAGAGGGTAGTAGGGCTGGAGGAGGATAGAGATAGGGAGGGCCAAGGACAGGGAGGGATCTGAAAACAAGGATGAGAATTTGAAAACCCTGCTTTAAAGTCCACATGCGGATATCACAGGTGACAAGACTGAACGTGACGAATAGATTGCTGACTCTCACTACTGAGGTTCAGGTGGAAGGACTGGGCACGATGGCAAGGTACTGGAGTCACGATGGTCCTTGTGGAATACTAGCCCAGCATGACTCGTCACTCCCGAGAGAGAAGGCACAAGATGGGGAGGGGGGGAGGGGGGGGGCAATTAGAGGGAGAATGACAAAGCATGGCAACAAAAGGAATAACTAATAAAGCTAAAATCAACATGCTGTTGGGACTAATTGGCAGCAAATTGGTTAACATTGGCTCTTTTTATCCCTGTATCTTTGCAGTTGACGGACAATGGAAGGAATGGAGTCCTTGGACAGAATGCTCGGTGACGTGCTCCAATGGGACACAGCAGCGAACCAGACTGTGCACTGCAGCAGCTCATGGGGGCTCAGAGTGCAGAGGGCACTGGGCTGAAAGCAGAGAATGCTTCAATTCCGACTGTACAGGTACGTGCGTTAGTCTATTCAGTCCTCTGTAGAAACAAGTCACATCAGCCCCAAGCGTTTTTGGGGGCGTGTTTCGAAAGAGCAAGAGAAACGGAGCAAAGTAAAACTTTGTTGTGATATTGCGGTACATAATCAGTATGTTAGATATGCTACCTGCACTAAGCTGAGACAGACTGTGGTGCTGAACTATATTGTGTAATTACATATGCGTCCAGCAGAGGGAGACCAGTTCTGGAGGAATGTGGTGATCTGCTAAGAATGAAGATCATTGACATATATAGACTTCCAGGAGATGGAAAGACTTGCTCTGTGCTCGAGGTGAAGCGAAATCATAAAACCCAGAACTTATTACCATTTTTATAATTTCCTTACACCCAGCACAAAGGAAGTCTTCCCAAATTGATCTTGTAAAAGGAATGGTTTGTCTGCAATTTCATTTCAACTCATTTCCATACACACGCCATCAATTCAAAAAAAATGTTAATTCAGCAGAATCCAAATAGTTTATTAAACTCAACATTTTAGCAGGGAGGTGAGATCATCAGATTTCACTTTTTAAAGCCCCAGTAGTAATCCGGTAGGGAAGCTTATGAGGATATCACACAGAGTCGTGGTGTGATAATGTTTGTATCAAGATTACCATACCGGGTAATGATGTGATACACTCCTGGGAGACAGGGCCATATCTCTCTACTCTACTGGAAGACATGGTGATGCCTCCCTTCACTGCTGGGAGACATGGACACATCTCTACATTGCTGGGAGACATGGACACATCTCTACATTGCTGGGAGACATGGACACATCTCTACATTGCTGGGAGACATGGACACATCTCTACACTGCTGGGAGACATGGACACATCTCTACACTGCTGGGAGACATGGACACATCTCTACACTGCTGGGAGACATGGATACATCTCTACACTGCTGGGAGACATGGACACATCTCTACACTGCTGGGAGACATGGACACATCTCTCTACACTTCTGGGAGACATGGTCATGCCTCCCTTCATTGCTGGGAGACATGGATACATCTCTACACTGCTGGGAGACATGGACACATCTCTACATTGCTGGGAGACATGGACACATCTCTACACTGCTGGGAGACATGGACACATCTCTACACTGCTGGGAGACATAGGCACATCTCTACACTGCTGGGAGACATGGACACATCTCCCTACACTGCTGGGAGACATGGACACATCTCTACACTGCTTGGAGACATGGACACATCTCTACATTGCTGGGAGACATGGACACATCTTTACCCTGCTGGGAGACATGGAATCTCTACACTGCTGGGAGACATGGACACATCTCTACATTGCTGGGAGACATAGACACATCTCGACACTGCTGGGAGACGTAGACACATCTCCACGCTGCTGGGAGACATAGACACATCTCGACACTGCTGGGAGACATAGACACATCTCTACACGGCTTGCAGACATGGACACATCTCTACACTGCTGGGAGACGTAGACACATCTCTACACGGCTTGCAGACATGGACACATCTCTACACTGCTGGGAGACATGGACACATCTCTACACTGCTGGGAGACATGGACACATCTCTACACTGCTGGGAGACATGGACACATATCTACACTGCTGGGAGACATGGACACATCTCTACACTGCTTGGAGACATGGACACATCTCTACACTGCTGGGAGACATGGACACATCTCTACATTGCTGGGAGACATGGACACATCTCCACACTGCTTGGAGACATGGACACTTCTCTACATTGCTGGGAGACATGGACACTTCTCTACATTGCTGGGAGACATGGAATCATCTCTACACTGCTGGGAGACATGGACACTTCTCTACATTGCTGGGAGACATAGACACATCTCTACACTGCTGGGAGACATGGACACATCTCTACATTGCTGGGAGACATGGACACATCTCTTCACTGCTTGGAGACATAGACACATCTCTACACTGCTGGGAGACATTGATACATCTCTACACTGCTGGGAGACATGGACACATCTCTACACTGCTGGGAGATATGGACACTTCTCTCTACACTGCTGGGAGACATAGACACATCTCTACACTGCTGGGAGACATAGACACATCTCTACACTGCTGGGAGACATGGACACATCTCTACACTGCTGGGAGACATGGACACATCTCTACACTGCTGGGAGACATAGACACATCTCTACACTGCTGGGAGATATGGACACATCTCTACACTGCTGGGAGACATGGACACATCTCTACACTGCTGGGAGACATAGACACATCTCTACACTGCTGGGAGACATGGACACTTCTCTACATTGCTGGGAGACATGGACACTTCTCTACATTGCTGGGAGACATGGACAAATCTCTACACTGCTGGGAGACATGGACACATCTCTACATTGCTGGGAGACATGGACACATCTCTACACTGCTTGGAGACATAGACACATCTCTACACTGCTGGGAGACATTGATACATCTCTTCACTGCTTGGAGACATAGACACATCTCTACACTGCTGGGAGACATTGATACATCTCTACACTGCTGGGAGACATTGATACATCTCTACACTGCTGGGAGACATGGACACATCTCTACACTGCTAGGAGACATGGACACATCTCCACATTGCTGGGAGACATGGACACATCTCCACATTGCTTGGAGATATGGACCCTTCTCTCTGCACTGCTGGGAGACATTGATACATCTCTACACTGCTGGGAGACATGGACACATCTCTACACGGCTTGGAGACATGGACACATCTCTACACTGCTGGGAGACATGGACACATCTCCCTACACTGCTTGGAGACATGGACACATCTCTACATTGCTGGGAGACATGGACACATCTTTACCCTGCTGGGAGACATGGAATCTCTACACTGCTGGGAGACATGGACACATCTCTACATTGCTGGGAGACATAGACACATCTCGACACTGCTGGGAGACGTAGACACATCTCCACGCTGCTGGGAGACATAGACACATCTCGACACTGCTGGGAGACATAGACACATCTCTACACGGCTTGCAGACATGGACACATCTCTACACTGCTGGGAGACGTAGACACATCTCTACACGGCTTGCAGACATGGACACATCTCTACACTGCTGGGAGACATGGACACATCTCTACACGGCTTGGAGACATGGACACATCTCTACACTGCTGGGAGACATGGACACATCTCTACACTGCTGGGAGACATGGACACATATCTACACTGCTGGGAGACATGGACACATCTCTACACTGCTTGGAGACATGGACACATCTCTACACTGCTGGGAGACATGGACACATCTCTACATTGCTGGGAGACATGGACACATCTCCACACTGCTTGGAGACATGGACACTTCTCTACATTGCTGGGAGACATGGACACTTCTCTACATTGCTGGGAGACATGGAATCATCTCTACACTGCTGGGAGACATGGACACTTCTCTACATTGCTGGGAGACATAGACACATCTCTACACTGCTGGGAGACATGGACACATCTCTACATTGCTGGGAGACATGGACACATCTCTTCACTGCTTGGAGACATAGACACATCTCTACACTGCTGGGAGACATTGATACATCTCTACACTGCTGGGAGACATGGACACATCTCTACACTGCTGGGAGATATGGACACTTCTCTCTACACTGCTGGGAGACATAGACACATCTCTACACTGCTGGGAGACATAGACACATCTCTACACTGCTGGGAGACATGGACACATCTCTACACTGCTGGGAGACATGGACACATCTCTACACTGCTGGGAGACATGGACACTTCTCTACATTGCTGGGAGACATGGACACTTCTCTACATTGCTGGGAGACATGGACACATCTCCACATTGCTTGGAGATATGGACACTTCTCTCTGCACTGCTGGGAGACATGGATACATCTCTACATTGCTGGGAGATATGGACACATCTCTACGCTGCTGGGAGACATAGACACATCTCTACACTGCTGGGAGATATGGACACATCTCTACACTGCTGGGAGACATGGACACATCTCTACACTGCTGGGAGACATAGACACATCTCTACACTGCTGGGAGACATGGACACTTCTCTACATTGCTGGGAGACATGGACACTTCTCTACATTGCTGGGAGACATGGACAAATCTCTACACTGCTGGGAGACATGGACACATCTCTACATTGCTGGGAGACATGGACACATCTCTACACTGCTTGGAGACATAGACACATCTCTACACTGCTGGGAGACATTGATACATCTCTTCACTGCTTGGAGACATAGACACATCTCTACACTGCTGGGAGACATTGATACATCTCTACACTGCTGGGAGACATTGATACATCTCTACACTGCTGGGAGACATGGACACATCTCTACACTGCTAGGAGACATGGACACATCTCCACATTGCTGGGAGACATGGACACATCTCCACATTGCTTGGAGATATGGACCCTTCTCTCTGCACTGCTGGGAGACATTGATACATCTCTACACTGCTGGGAGACATGGACACATCTCTACACTGCTGGGAGACATGGATACATCTCTACACTGCTGGGAGACATGGACACATCTCTACACTGCTGGGAGAGATGGACACATCTCTACACTGCTGGGAGACATAGTCACATCTCTACAGTGCTGGGAGACATGGACACATCTCTACACTGCTGGGAGACATGGACACATCTCTACATTGCTGGGAGACATGGACACATCTCTACACTGCTGGGAGACATGGACACATCTCTACACTGCTGGGAGACATGGATACATCTCTACACTGCTGGGAGACATAGACACATCTCTACACTGCTGGGAGATATGGACACATCTCTACGCTGCTGGGAGACATAGACACTAAACACCTGACATTCGGGAGCCAGAGACTCATCTCCTTAGATTGTCTGGAAGCATTACAAAGAGAAGGATAGTTTAACAGACACATTAACAATCTTCTGCTCTCTGATGGTCACCTCCCTGCTGTGCATTTACAGATTTTCTGGGGACAACTTCCTGTCCAACTCTTTGTGCTAAAGTTGAAATGTATCCTTTGTAAATAATTTACAATAGTTTACAGACCAAATCTGTTTTATTTGACATTTCCATTGTTCATTGGCTTTCTCATTAACTCCTGCATTATTTCTGCTTCACCCTTACGTTATCTAAACTTTCCCCACTTCTCCTTCTGAGTACCACACCTCCCTTCAGAAGGAGAGAATGGTTTGATCACCAAGCCTCTGATTACCTACTATCAATATCAATCTGTGTGGACTTTACTCGAAGTGACTTCTCTGCAGCATATGACTGATCCTGATAATTTCACCCCACTGCAAAGCAGTAGCTTCTCACTGTGTACAAACCCGCGACTGAGCTGAAGGATAGCAAAACTTGTCAACTGTAGTGTTTTCATTTCTAAGGGCAACGAAGACAGGAGTTCCAACCCTAGGATCTCTGATTAGGAACCGAGTTACTGTACTGCTTAAACCAACCAGATGAGAAGTGGCCTTTGAATGGTGTCCATATCTGTGCTGGCAAAAGTTTGTTTCAACAGCCGAATTGTTTTTTTCATTTACAAAGGATAAGGAAAATATGAACAGTGAGTCAGATTGTGAATGAACCCTAAACATCCTACTCAGGTTTCAGGCTCAAAATTATATAGTACAAAAATGATAGAACATTCATTGTTCAATAGTTTAACTGCACACAGACCATTAGCCCCACTGCTTTGCAGCTATCCTCCCCTCACCTACAACAGTTTTGCAGTCACCCATTGGTGCTCGCTAAGCGCAAACATAGATTGGCACTATTGGAGCATGCACTGTGTAAATTCCACCGTTGCGGGAACTTGACGGAAATCATCTACCTTTAGGGTTTTACCTTGCTCATTTTAATACAAATCTGTTTCTTTCCTCTTCCCTCATGTTAAAGAAAATGGGAAATGGAATCCCTGGGGCCACTGGAGTGGATGTTCGAAGTCATGTGATGGCGGTTGGCAGAGAAGAGTCCGAGTGTGTCAGGGACTAGCTTTCACTGGGAAACGATGTGAAGGCCTGGGGGAAGAGATCCAAAAGTGCAGTGAGCAGAGGTGTCCGGGTAAGACTCCTGGTCATTTGATTATTCTTTGTGAAGTAACCTAACACAACGACGTTTGATTTCAACGCTACTGTAGCTCAGTTGGTAACACTCTCACCTCTGAGGCAGAAGATTATGGGTTCAAGTCCCACTCCAGAGACTGGCAGGAGTTCTGTGCTGTCAGTGGTGCAGTTTTTCAGATGAAATATTAAACTGAGGCCTCACCTGCTTCTCAGGTGGACATAAAAGATCCCATGGCACTAGTTTGAAGAAGAGCAGGGGTATCAAGCCAATATTTATCCCTCAACCAACATCATTAAAACAGATTATCTGGTTATTGTCACATTGCTGTTTGCGGGCCCTTGCTGTGCACAATCTGGCTGCCACATTACAACAATGACTACACTTCAAAAAGTACTTCATTGGCTGTAAAGCACTTTGGGACGCCCTGAGGTCGCGAAAGGTGCTATATAAATGCAAGTCTTTCTTATTTCATCTTAATTCTGTCCCTCGTAAAATTCTTAAAATAATAGCTGTAAGAAAGTGTGGACGATGCTTGCATATTGGTGAGAGTTTTATTGTGGTCGAAATTGTGGAACTGAGCATAGAATGGGTTTGGGCAGATCACACCTCAATCATATTAGTTAAGGACAGACCAGTTCTTATGGATGTGCTATACTGAGGATGTGTTGTTCAAACTTGTTTGTAGGTTCAGCCAGTGAAAGGCTTGATGGATTGGATGTAGGATTTCAGATTTATCACAGAGCACTCCGAACATGGTGGTCCTGTTAGTGGGCTAGTAATCCAGAGGCCTCGACTAATAATCCAGAGAGCGTGAGTTCAAATCCCACCATGGCTGTTTGAGAATTTGAATACAGTTTCAAAAAAGACCTGGAAATACAAAGCTGGTAGCAGTAGAAGGGGCCATGAAACTGTCGGATTGCCGTTAATGTCCTTTAGGGAAGGAAACCTGCCGTCCTTACCCAATCTGGCCTACATGTGACTCCAGCCCCACGACAATGCGATTGACTCTTAGCTGCCCTATGAAATGTCCTGGCGAGCCTCTCAGTTAATAGGGACGAGCAATAAATACCGGCCTTGCCAGCGATGCCCACATCCCAAGAATGAATTAAATAAAAAAAACAGCTGTAAGACACAGTCAATCTCTATTAGGATTTAAAAAGAAAGAACTTGCACCTTTCATGACCTCAGGACGTCCCAACGCACTTTATAACCACTGAAGTACTCTTGAAGTGTAGTCACTTTGTAATGTAGGAAATGTGAATTTGCGCACAGCAAGATCCCACAAATGGCAATGTGGCAATGACCAGACAATCTGTTTTTAGTGATGTTGGTTGAGGGATAAATTTACAGCCCATACTGCCAGGTGTTATAAGTTGTGTTCAAAATCCGTTAAGTTGATATATGGGATGTATTATGGGCCTATTTTCTCTTTCCCGTGCAAGACAGGTTTAGAAACAGGCACCATTTTGCTTACAATCTGCAAGCACTGCGATGCACACCACTGAAGAAATGTTCTGGGCAGTCAGTTCGGTTAAATTTAGCTGTTTTAAAGCTGCACTATGTGTGTGCCCCATTTTGAGAGGTCACGTGTCAAATGGCAAGAGACTATCTGTGCACGATCACTGCCTCGTCCCCCACTTCTTTCCTTTATTGATTAGCTGCGTTCTTGCGCTCGGCAAGATCTTTTCAGCTGGTTATTATGGGATGTCTGTTCACTGCTTTAACCTATCGGCTGCCAGCAATGAGGCTTTTTGTCACAGGGCTCCGATTGAGAGATTCTGTTTCCTGTTTTTGCGCTGCACTAAATAGGAGCTTGGGACCAAATAGCACCTCAGTAATCAACCTGTGGCAAAACTTAGCGAAGAGATTACCTGACTCAGGTTACATTTTACGCTATTTTTAACGCAACGAGTTGTTACGATTTGGAATCCACTGCCTGAAAGAGTGGTGGAAGCAGATTCAATAATAACTTTCAGAAGGGAATTAGATAACTACCTGAAAAGGGCAAATATGCAGGGCTATGGGGAAAGGCAGGTGAGTGGGAATAACTGGATAGCTCTTTCAAAGAGGCAGCACAGGCATGATGGGCCGAATGGCCTCCTTCTGTGCTGTATGATTCTATGTGTTGTATTTTGTAAGATCTTATGTAAATGGCTTATTTAAAAATGATTGCAATGACTGAAATTGGTGTATTAAAAGCACTTTATTAAAATGAAATTCTTTAATGTATAGACTTAATGATGGAAATTAAATGTAATTATTGCGGCTGTAAAAAAAAAACGATTACATTTGAACCGTCTTTTTCCTTTTTTCTTTGACGACCTGTTTATTTAAATTATTGGCCTGGAATTTCTGCCTCTCCCACCCTCGCCAACCCATTTTTCGGCAGGTCTGGGCCTGAAAGCTCTCCTGTGTCTCCGTTTCCTTGACATTTTCCTGATCCCATGGGGAAACTTTACCCGCCGATGTGGGCAATTGCAGAGTTAATACGCCCCAATGAGGTAAACATGGCCTCCACTGCGTTTCTCAGCAGTTACGCTCTTGGGGCCCTGGATGCAGTCCCTGCTAGGCCCCAGTCTCCACAGATAAGCAGAGGAGCTCTTTGGAAAGAATAATTTAAAGGCAGTTTGCTGGCCACCTTATTCTCCCACCCCGAGGACCATGCTGGCATGGCTTCGATATCCTGGGCGGCAGTTTTAGGTCTGGGGTCGATGGAGGGGTTATCTCAGGGGTGAACTGTTGTACCCTCATGCACTCCAGTCAAGGGGGAGCCTGGGCCATTTTCCCTCCTGTTTTCTTGGCTCTCGCTGCTCCATTCACCACCTACGGCCAAGATTTCAAATGGACAAGCGGGGAGCCATCTCCGAGGCTGCTCTGAAATTGTCCACCAGGGGGAGCGTTAGAGCAGCCCTGATTTGAGTCCCCTCTTCCACTCTGGCTCTCTCTGCACTACAGTTGGCGAAGGCCTGGCTTTCGTTCCGCGTCACCACACAGCGGCAGAGCTGAGATCGGCAGCTCAGTGAGTAAATGCAAATGTGGCTCTGAGCCATGGAGACACGGACGGGGCCAGGTTTGACAGGCCTGGCATGTGCTGTGTCGGCTGGGGCAGCAATCGGGTCTCTGCGGTTGGTTTCAGCTTCCCTGGGCTAGTGAGAGAGATAAGAAATCCATTCAGGCTTGCAGCTCTTCAGTGTTATCCAGGAAGCTCATACCAGAGCGCACGGAAGTAGGCTAGTACCGCAAGGATACGGGCGAGGACAAATTGGTGTTGGTTTTGATGCCGACCACAGTTGAATAGCTGCACGCTGTCAGTGTTTCATTTCAAGGTGATACTGGAGGGCAGACAGGGCCCGTCCTGTAAGAGGCATGTTCAGAAATTTAGATTTTGGAACATTCTAATAGGAGAACCATTGCTTTCTGATGTACACAACTTAATAGATGTGTCTAGGACTCCTGTGTATAGGACTGCTGTGTATAGGTGTCCTGTGTATAGGTCTCCTGTGTATAGGTTCCCTGTATATAGCTTCCCTGTGAATAGGTCTCCTGTGTATAGGCCCCCTGTGTATTGTCTCAGTGTGTATAGGCCCCTGTGTATAGGTTCTCTGTGTATAGGATCCCTGTGTATAGGTTCCCCGTGTATAAGTCTCCGGTGTATAGTTTTCCTGAGTTTAAGTTCCCTGTGTATCGGTCTCCTTAGAGCAGAGAATGTATAGGTTCCCTGTGTATAGGCCTCCTGTATATAGGTTCCCTGTGTATAGGTCTTCTGTTTATAGGTCTCCTGTTTATAGGTTCCCCGTGTATAGGCCTCCCGTGTATGTCTCCAGTGGATAGGTCCCTGTGTTTGGGTTCCCTGTATATAGGTTCCCCGTGTATAGGCCCCCTGTGTATAGGTGTCCTGTATATAGGTCTCCTGTATATAGGTCTCCTGTGTTTAGGCCCCCTGTGTATAGGTCTCCTGTGTATAGGCCCCCTGTGTATAGGTCTCCTGTGTTTAGGCCCCCTGTGTATAGGCCTCCTGTGTATAGGACCCCTGTGTATAGGTCTCCTGTGTATAGGCCCCCTGTGTATAGGTCTCCTGTGTATAGGCCCCCTGTGTATAGGTCTCCTGTGTATAGGCCCCCTGTGTATAGGTCTCCTGTGTATAGGCCTCCTGTGTTTAGGCCCCCTGTGTATAGGTCTCCTGTGTTTAGGCCCCCTGTGTATAGGCCTCCTGTGTTTAGGCCCCCTGTGTATAGGCCTCCTGTGTTTAGGCCCCCTGTGTATAGGCCTCCTGTGTTTAGGCCCCCTGTGTATAGGTCTCCTGTGTTTAGGCCCCCTGTGTATAGGCCTCCTGTGTTTAGGCCCCCTGTGTATAGGCCTCCTGTGTTTAGGCCCCCTGTGTATAGGCCTCCTGTGTTTAGGCCCCCTGTGTATAGGTCTCCTGTGTATAGGCCCCCTGTGTATAAGTTCCTTGTGTATAAGTTCCTTGTGTGTAGGCCCCCTGTGTATAAGTTCCTTGTGTATAGGCCCCCTGTGTATAAGTTCCTTGTGTATAGGCCCCCTGTGTATAAGTTCCTTGTGTATAGGCCCCCTGTGTATAAGTTCCTTGTGTATAGGCCCCCTGTGTATAAGTTCCTTGTGTATAGGCCCCCTGTGTATAAGTTCCTTGTGTATAGGCCCCCTGTGTATAAGTTCCTTGTGTATAGGTCTCCTGTGGATAGGTTCCCTGTGCAAAGAAGTTTAAGGGGAGATTTGATAGAGGTTTTCAAAATTATGAGGGGTTTTGATCGAGTAAATAAGGAGAAACTGTTTCCACTGGCAGGAGGGTCAGTAACCAGAGGATACAGAATTAAGGTAATTATTAAAATAACCAGAGTCAACATGAGGAATAAAAGAATTACGCAGCGAGTTGTTATGATCTATAATGCGCTGCCTGGGCGGTGGAAGCAGATTCAATAATAACTTTCAAAAGGGAATTGGATAAATACATGAAGGGGAAAAATTTGCAAGGCTATGGGGAAAGAGCAGGGGGAGTGGGACTAATTGGATAGCTCTTTCAAAGAGCCGGCACAGGCACGATGGGCTGAATGGCCTCCTTCTGCTCTGTACGTTCCTCTGATTGTATGAATTGTGCCGGGTTGTTGATGACTTGCGGGTGACGATTTGACCTTTGTTCCAGCGCCCTACGAGATATGTCCCGAGGACTATCTGATGACCATGGTGTGGAGGAGAACAGCTGCCGGGGACTTTGCGTTCAACAGATGTCCACCGAATGCGACAGGTAGCGTGAAAGCACACAGCATCCCGTGTAGTTAGAAAGGCCTGTGGGAATCTCCTCTCCAAAATCCAAAACTGATCCATCGAAAATAGAAAATCATTTCGTTCAAGCGCTTTTAACAAATAAGATGAAGAATTCATGCATTTGTGCAATGCCAGTCAAATGTTTTGACAACATGTTATAGATCAAATGACTTCTATTAAATGAACGAGGATCAATTGATTTAACTTGGCTCCTGCATTTCACAGGCTATTGACTTTCTTTTCCCCCTCTGCAGCACTCTGTCAATGCTGCTATTTAATTCCTGTCTTCTCTGTGACTTGCAGGCACCACTAGCAGACGCTGCTCCCTCGATCGGAATGGGATTGCCTACTGGGAGCCACCCAGCTTTGCAAGATGCATATCAAACGAGTACAGATACTTACAGCATTCAGTAGGTGCAAAGTCAGCTGCAGTACTTCTCATTCACTGAGAGTAGGCAGAAATCGGAGCAAATCCTTCTCTCTGTTTAACTGATGACAAAATGTGTGTGAAAAATATTCAGGAAGTGCGCTGGCTTATTTATCAATGAACGACGGCCGAACAGGTTATACTCGCCAAATAGCTCGGCAGGTTTCATGGGGGAAAGTACAATGAAAGATTTAATGCTGGCAGTTTTCAGCTCTGCGTCTTCCCGCTGTGCTTTGTCAAATCGCTCAGTAAATTGGTTGAAACGATGGAAATCATCCGAATGAATGAGATATCAAATAAGTACATTTGATATCACCAGAATGATACCGGGGCTAAAAGGGTTAAATTATGAGGACCGATTCCATAGACTAGGCTTGTATTCCCTGGAGTATAGAAGATTAAGAGGTGATCTAATTGAGGTGTTTAAGATGATTAAAGGATTTGATAGGGTAGATAGAGAGAAACTATTTCCTCTGGTGGGGGAGTCCAGAACAAGGGGGCATAACCTTAAAATTAGAGCTAGGCCGTTCAGGGGTGACGTCAGGAAGCACTTCTTCACACAAAGGGGAGTGGAAATCTGGAACTCTCTTTCCGAAAAAGCTGTTGAGGCTGGGGGTCAATTGAAAATTTCAGAACTGAGATTTTTGTTAGGCAAAGGTATTAAGGGATATGGAACCAAGGTGGGTAGATGGAGTTAAGATTAGAACAGCCATGATCTAATTGAATGTCGGAACAAGCTCGAGGGGCTGAATGGCCTACTCCTGTCCCTATGTTCCTAAGAGGTGAACTTACCACTCAGTTCCCACCCCGCGGCGATTGTTTTCTTAGGCAGTTGAGATGTCTGCCTGACTCAGGCGGGAGTCTCATGAATAAATGTAAATCAGGGTCCAAACATGTCTTGAGGACCCCGATGCGATTTTAACTGCCGATTGAACGGCGTGACAGCCACAGACACTCCGCTCAGCCTGGTGGTCACCCAGCAAAGGCCCTGTCCTAGTAAGCTTACAACTTCTCTTAGAGGAGCCAGGAGGGACAGGAGTGCTCCTCCGGGCCCCACAAAGAAAGTTTGGGCTGCTGCCTTCCCAGAGCTCCCCCCCCCATCTACCGACCAGTGAACCACTCTCCCCCCCCACCCCCACCCCGCCCCAATGACTGACCTGACTGCCGACCTTGCAGCCTCTGGGCCGCCCCGATCTCCGCAGGCCCAAAAGCCCGTCTGAGGTCAACAGTTGGCCGTCTGAATGTTAATGAGACCGCCCGTTAAATTGGACGGGGCCTCCCACTGTAGCTCATGGGTTGTGACCAGGCGAGGGCAATGGCCTGGGCTCCTAAAATGGGAAAATGGGTCACCTGGGGTCACTGGGGGATGGAGTGGGTGTCCTGGGCAACGCCACACCCTCAATGGTGGTTAGGCAGCAGATGTTTTGGCTGCACTGGACAGGCAGGCATCAGAGATGCTCTGGTTCCTGTCAGCGGTGCCAAGTTTTATTCTACTTTGATGTGCGTCCTTGTTGCAGTACTTCTATTCGTTCTCATTGCTGGAAGTTTCTTTTTGCACTGGCGTCTCAAATATGTTTTAAAAAGTGAAACCTGCCCACTGATACTGAAGTCGAGGGGGATCGGGAACAGTCAGGGGTGGGAATGGAGGCTCACACGACAGTGTCAGGCTGAGGCTAGAGGGTATCGCACACATGCACACAGCACTGAGAGGCTCGAGCATGCTCAGATCATACACTCCTAGTAAGTACTGCAAATACACAAAGGGCCAATTCTATCAAAAAAAATCATGCATCTTGCTTTAACAACAACAACTTGCATTACTATAGCGCCTTTAACGTAGTAAAACGTCCCAAGGCACTTCACAGGAACGATTATCAAACAAACTTTGACACCGAGCCCTAACAGCACTGTGGGAGAACCGTCACCACACGGACTGCAGCGGTTCAAGAAGGCGGCTCACCACCACCTTCTCGAGGGCAATTAGGGATGGGCAATAAATGCCGGCCTTGCCAGCGACGCCCACATCCCGTGAACGAATAAAAAAAAAACATAAGGAGATATTAGGACAGGTGACCAAAAGCTTGGGCAGTGGAGCAGCGGAGAGGTTTAGGGAGTGAATTCCAGAGCTTCGGGCCTAAGCAGCCGAAGGCACGACCGCCAATGGTGGAGCGTTAAAAATCGGGGATGTGCAAGAGGCCAGATTTGGAGGAGCTCAGAGATTTCAGATGGTTGTAGGGATGGAGGAGGTTACAGAGATAAGGAGGGGCGAGGCCATGGAGGGATTTGAACGAAGGATGAGAATTTTATAATCGAGGGATTGCCAGACCGGGGGTCAATGTAGGTCAACAAGCACAGGGGTGAGGGGTGAACAGGACTTGGTGTGTGTTAGGATACAGGCAGCAGAGTTTTGGATGAGCTCAAGTTAATGGAGGGTGGAAGGTGGGAGGCCGGCCAAGAGGGCATTGGAATAGTCCAGTCTAGAGGTGACAAAGGCCATGGATGAGGGTTTCAGCAGTAAATGAGCTGAGGCAGGGGCGGAGACGGGCAATGTTATGTAGGTGGAAGTAGGCGGTCTTGGGATGCGGTGGATATGGAAGAGGAATTCAGTGAAGTATGGGAACATAGGAACTGGAGTAGGCCATTAAGCCCCTTCAGCCTGTTCCGTTATTCAATTAGATTATGACTGATCTGTATCTTAACTCCGTCTTAAGTCTGATTGATTGAGGCCCAGATTGCTGTATTGGAAAGTTCCAGCCGACCAGGTATAATACTTTGTTTGAACTGAGAACTGCCACTCTGAGCTGCAGTATGATCACAAAATGAGGATTTTAGGCGCACTTACATGCAATCACTGCAAGGCAATTTCCTTTGATATATTTGCATTAATTTTACTTGTCCTTCTAGGTGGTAGAGGTCGCGGGTTTGGGAGGTGCTGTCGAAGAAGCCTTGGCGAGTTGCTGCAGTGCATCCTGTGGATGGTGCACACTGCAGCCACAGTGCGCCGGTGGTGAAGGGAGTGAATGTTTAGGGTGGTGGATGGGGTGCCAATCAAACGGGCTGCTTTGTCCTGGATGGTGTCGAGCTTCTTGAGTGTTGTTGGAGCTGCACTCATCCAGGCAAGTGGAGAGTATTCCATACACTCCTGACTTGTGCCTTGTAGATGGTGGAAAGGCTTTGGGGAGTCAGGAGGAGAGTCACTCGCCGCAGAATACCCAGCCTCTGACCTGCTCTTGTAGCCACAGTGTTTATATGGCTGGTCCAGTTAAGTTTCTGATCAATGGTGACCCCCAGAATGTTGATGGTGGGGGATTCGGCGATGGTAATGCCGTTGAATGTCAAGGGGAGATGGTTAGACTCTCTCTTGTTGGAGATGGTCATTGCCCGGCACTTGTCTGACGCGAATGTTACTTGTCACTTATCAGCCCAAGCCTGGATGTTGTCCAGGTCTTGCTGCATGCGGGCACGGACTGCTTCATTATCTGAAGGGTTGTGAATGGAACTGAACACTGTGCAATCATCAGCAAACATCCCCACTTCTGACCATATGATGGAGGGAAGGTAATTGATGAAGCAGCTGAAGATAGTTGGGCCTAGGACACTGCCCTGAGGAACTCCTGCAGCAATGTGCTGGGGCTGAGATGATTGGCCTCCAACAACCACTACCATCTTCCTTTGTGCTAGGTATGACTCCAGCCACTGGAGAGTTCTCCCCCTGATTCCCATTGACTTCAATTTTACTAGGGCTCCTTGGTGCTACACTCGGTCAAATGCTGCCTTGATGTTAAGGGCAGTCACTCTGACCTCACCTCTGGAATTCAGCTCTTTTGTCCATGTTTGGAACAAGGTCTGGAGCTGAGTGGTCCTGGCGGAACCCAAACTGAGCATCGGTGAGCAGGTTATTGGTGAGTAAGTGCCACTTGATAGCACTGTGGATGACACCTTCCCTCACTTTGCTGATGATTGAGAGTAGATTAATTGGCTGGATTGGATTTGTCCTGCTTTTTGTGGACAGGACATAGCTGGGCAATTTTCCACATTGTCGGGTAGATGCCAGTGTTGTAGCTGTACTGGAACAGTTTGGCTAGAAGCGCGGCTAATTCTGGAGCACAAGTCTTCAGCACTACAGCCGGGATGTTGTCGGGGCCCATAGCCTTTGCTGTATCCAGTGCACTCAGCCGTTTCTTGATATCACGTGGAGTGAATCAAATTGGCTGAAGACTGGCTTCTGTGTTGGTGGGGATATCGGGAGGAGGCTGAGATGGATTATCCACTCGGCACTTCTGGCTGAAGATGGTTGCAAACACTTCAGCCTTGTCTATTGCACTCACGTGCTGGACTCCGCCATCATTGAGGATGGGGATGTTTACAGAGCCTCCTCCTCCCGTTAGTTGTTTAATTGTCCACCACCATTCACAACTGGATGTGGCAGGACTGCAGAGCTTTGATCTGATCCGTTGGTTGTGGAATCGCTTAGTTCTGTCTATAGCATATTGCTTCCGCTGTTTAGCATTCATATAGTCCTGAGTTGTAGCTTCACCAGGTTGGCACCTCATTTTTAGGTACACCTGGTGCTGCTCCTGGCATGCTTTTCTACACTCCTCATTGAACCAGGGTTGATCCCCTGGCTTGTTGGTAATGGTAGAGTGAGGAATATGCCGGGCCATGAGGTTACAGATTGTGCTGGAATACAATTCTGCTGCTGCTGATGGCCCATGGTTGCCCAGTTTTGAGCTGCTCGATCTGTTCTGAATCTATCCCATTGAGCACGGTGATAGTGCCACACAACACGTTGGATGGTGTCCTCAATGTGAAGATGGGACTTCATCTCCACAAGGACTGTGCGGTGGTCACTCCTACCAATACTGTCATGGACAGATGCATTTGATAGAGTAGATAAAGAGAAGCTATTTTCTCTGGTGGGGGAATCAAGAACAAGGAGACATAATCTTAAAATTAGAGCCAGGCCTTTCAGGAGCAAAATCAGGAAGCATTTTTTCACACAAAAGGTAGTGGAAATCTGAAATTTTCTCCCCGTAAAGGCTGTGGATGCTGCGGGTTGTTTGGAGCTTTCAAGACTGAAATAGATTTTAGTTTAGGTAAGGATATCAAGGCATATGAGCAAAAGCAGGTAAGTGGAGTTGAGGTGCAGATCAACCGTGATCTAATTGAATGGCGGAGCAGGCTCAAGGGGCTGAATGGCCTACTCCTGCTCCTAATTTTCCTATGTTCCAACGTGGCAGCAGGGATTCTACAATTGACCTCAGTCAGACCTGAGTTGGGGAGGACAAAATTGGCCAGGATTCATGCTCCTGACAATTATCTGGCCGCACCATGCTAGTGTGTACGGGCATCAGGCGAGGATGGGATCGAGTTAGGCAGTGATGTCCACCATGGTTGAATAGCCTGATGGCTCACAGGTGAATAATGGTCACTCGGGAAACGAGGGGGGAGAGTGACCGCGCTTCTGAAACTGTACCCCAGCAAGGAGTCATTTACTTCAGGGGAGGAGGGAAGGGGAAAGAATTGCCACGGATTATTTTTGCTAATGCGTTTTATATATGTGTTTTTTTTTTAGGTTAAGGAGCATCTTGCAAAGGGACAAAGGACACTGGCAGGTGAAGGGATGTCTCAAGTAACCAAAACCCTCTTGGATTTAACCCAGAGAAGGAACTTCTATGGGGGCGATCTATTGGCCTGTGTTGAAATTCTTCGAAATGTCACTGATACATTTAAAAGAGCAAGTTATATCCCTTCATCCGATGATGTACAGGTATTATCTCTGTCCACATTACATCGAAAGATTTTTGGAAATTTTACTGTTGCAAATGCAGGAGGTGATTTTTGTCTTCACCGACTGAGAGGTGAGCTGATTGGAGCGAATCGCCCGAACGTAGGGTTGCCAACCCTCCAGGATTGGCCTGGAGTCTCCAGGAATTAAAGATTCATGTCCAGAACACTGCTGTGAGCAACCCAGGGGGAAAAATAATAGGGGCATTAAAAACATTTTTTTTTTCATTTTCTTTGAACGCTTTCGCTTATTAGTTGGAAAAATATTGGAGGGAGGGGTGAAAAGGCAGTTTGACTGAGAGTCAACAATCATCCAATCGGGTAACAAAGAGTCTGTTCGTTTACCGGTTGGCGTGGGAAGGCGGGGCACCGTTAGGATTGACGTGTTGGGCGACCAATGGCGGGAGTGTGGGGGCGGGGCGATTGGAGGCAGGAGGTCATGTGATGAAGCCTCCAGGAATATGTCCAACCAGAGTTGGCAACACCAGCCATCCGTTGTAGAGCCGATCCCATTGATGAAGGCGGTGAAGATGAAAATGACCCCCATAATGTCGCTAATGTGTAAAACTCGCCAGACAATGTAAACAAATGCGCAGCAACAAGAAAAGCACTGATGCTGGAAATGGGAAAAGAAGCTGAAAGAGTATGGCAGATCAAACAGCTTCTGAAAGGGAAAGGTTAACATATCAGGTGTTTGTACTGAAATCTTTATGGGCCGGCCTTTCTCCCAACGCTTGTAACCCGTGCTCGTGCCAAAAGTAAACAGTCCGCATCAGCCAGCCGAGTCTGTGATGAACCAAAACCTGCCTCCGAATACACCCGGTGGGGAGAATTCTCAGGGCTCCACATGTAGCGGTAATGGAACGGTAGCTCCCTGGAATAAATGGGAAGTGACCTGCTGCCCCCTTGTCGCTGTTGCCGCGGCAATGTTCCCCCGGGCTCCATTGATAAACAAACCTGTCTTCATCTTGAAGACAGTCCCCATGTTAAATCTAGTAAGGAAAGAGAGCCTCCATCTTCACTAGAGCTATTTCTAAAACACATTGACCCTGTCTATCTATCTACAGCCATCTAAAAATAAAATAGAAAAGTCTCCCAAAACGTCACAGAAACACTAGCCCTTCTAACCCTTTCAGCTGTTGATTGACCTGCTGTTAATTTCCAGCAGTTTCTGTTTTAAAAGCAACTCACTTGAGTAACCCTGAATTCATAGATTCTTAGGGTCCGAACGTCCGATGGCCAGGGAGGGGGGAACTGGAATATGGGGCAGAGCCTGGAACCACCAGTTTCCCACCCACATAATTGCGCACTCAGTGGGGAAGCATTTCTGAAGCCCCCGGTCCCCTTATATCCTTCACAAATGTTGGAGGCATGTTGAGGGGGGGGGATATGCTTCTAGACTGCGGAGAGAAGGTACGGGTTCCGTTTTGGGCCTTCTGAAGGCAGTAGGGTACTTCTGTAATTTTTAGGCACCTCATAGGGGTGAGCACCTCTGTTGTGCCTCTACAGGGATGGGCCGTCATCCCAAGAACATCCGTGGCCCCATTCCCACGATTTGGGATGAGGAGGCCAATGGCTGCATAAAGTGATGGCCCACCTCACTGGACTTCCACTCCCTTATAACAGTCCACCAAATTTTCAGGCCCTTACACTTTTGGTGCACTTGGCTAGTCCCTTGTCAGAGTTGAAAATAACTTATTTCCACACACTTCAATAATAATGCCTCTCACTGCAGGACAATTGTGTAATGCACTTTGTAAATGTGGAATTACTGAGAGATTTGCCTTTAAACTCATAACTCTGAAATAGATCATTTATAAACTGGAAGACAGGTCTGGTGAAGTGTTAGAAAGATGAACAATGATCTTTTTTAATCAGTTACAATTTGCCTTTTGATGAAGATCGTGTTTAATACCTGAAGTAACCACAATTTTTTGGCTTTGAACTTATGTGCTAATTTATTTTGAAAGTTACTATATGAGTCATACCATTTCTCCACAGAATTTCTTTCAAATCATCAGTAATCTACTTGAAGAGGAAAACAGGGAGAAGTGGGAAGATGCACAACAGGTATAACTTACAATTTGTCTTTTAATGTAGAATATATCCCAGGGCGCTCAACTGAGGCGCTACAAATAAAGACGCTAGATATGGAGCAGGATCTGGAAGATTGCCGGCAAGGGTCTAGGGAGAAAGCTCCAGTGTGTAGGCCGAGACAGCTGAGAACTCTGCCACTGAAGGTGCAGTGGAGGGAGGGGGATCGCACAATTATATCTGCGCAAAGGTTTGACTTCCTGCAAGGTGCGTTTTAATTGGTAACCATCCGAAGACACTGTTAGACCACATCACAGAGCACTAAGAACAAAGGGGCATCTGGATAGTGTTCAAAACTGCAGTCTAAGAAGCTGTGCACAAATTACGCACATTGGGGGGTGGTCTCACCGATCAGATGCTCGAAGGAGGTATGGTGAATCAGAGCTATGGTGTTATAGCCCTGTATCTGACCCATGCTCCTTTGGGCGTGGTTCCCTGTTGAAAGTGTGGAATTGGTGAATTTACTCTTGTATGCATAAAAGACTTACCGAGATGCAAATTGCACATTGATTTGTTAGGAATTGACTTGGATATAGCGAACTGAAGTAAGAGGGATCATTGACACCCAGTGTTAGGTTTGCACTAACCTGTGGAACTATCTTGCAAAGGAAGTAGTCACTTGGATGCAGGAGTTCAAATGCTGAGTCAGCTTCAAAGCCACGGGTGTTGGAGCATGCTGTCATTTGTGGGAAATTCTCTGGCTTGTCTGTTGGCACACCACTCCCCAGCTGCTTTTTGGCACCCTCATCAATTGCCGATCACGGCACATCATTGGTAGCGGAGTGAGCTGGGAACAGAGTGAGGACTTTAAAAACGGGAATTTGGTGAGAGTGGGAGTTGGGTGCAGAGGAGGGGAAAGGTGCTAAGTAATTTAACTGAGGATCAAAAGCTAAAGGGGCAATTTTAATCTAACCCGTCGGGAAGCTGCTGAGACCGGGTACAATGCTGGTTTTACATCCCGACAGATTTTACTCCGCATGAAGTCAGTGGAGAGTAATATTGGGGTGGGGTATAAAATCGGCGTTCCACCCGATCCCATGAGTTTCCTGCCCTGTGAGTTAGGTTAAAATTACCCCCTTCAATGATTTACTCTTCCTTTAACACTTAACTATATGGTAGATTACGCAGCTACTAAACTTAAAAAATCGAAATGAATCAACAAGAGGCAGGAACAATACCTAACTAGCAGCTCTAAGTAAGTGACAAAAATTAAATATAAAAACTGATGTCAATAAGAGAAAGAAATAAGCTAATTAAACTAAACTGAGCAATAAAAATACCTAAAAGTAATAAATCTAAATTTGTCTGAAAAGCAAAATTTTGTACCAAAGGTGAATCAGTTAGTTCTGGAAATAGATAAATAAATAACTGCAGTACAATAAATAAAAGAGAAAGCAAGAAGGAAAGAACAGATAATGGCAGCACAGGCAGTATGTCGGGACTGCAGAATGTGGGAACTTGTGGACAGTGAGACTGACCCATGGGAAATGTTTATCCCTTGAGTCACTTTGGCTCAGAATCATTGATCTGGAGCGCAGGTTAGAGACACTCCGCGGGGAAGGAATGTCTGAATAGTTTACTCCATAATACAGTCACACCACATAGAGCAATACAGGAACAAGAAGAGGAGTGTGTGACTGACAGTCAGCGGGATAAGGGGAATCTAGTGGAGGCAGAGAAGGAGGAACCACAGAATTTGGTCCTGATGTACTTGCAACAGGTGGGGAATGATGTACTTGCTAAGATAAAGAAGGGGGCTGTGGGGAGGATGGCTAGAATGCTAACCAAGGCACCATGGAGCAGGAGGCAGTCCGGAGCGGTGAGGGCGGGGGGGAAACGACAGAAGAATAGAAAGGTATACTAATCACAAAAAGCTAGTGTACAATACCAAAAAGTAATCAAAAAGGCAAATGGAGTGTTGGCCTTTATCTCATTGGGTTTGGAATAGAAAGGGTTGGAAGTGGTGCTTCAGTTGTACAGAGGCCGTCTGGAGTATTTCGTTCAGATCTGGGTACCGCCCCTCAGGAAGGATATATTAGCCTTGGACGGGGTACAGAGCAGATTCACCAGAATTATACCAGGGCTTAAAGGGTTAAGTTATGAGGACTGGTTGAATAAACTTGGCTTGTATTTCCTTGAGTTCAGAAGGTTGAGGACTGACTTAATTGAGATGTTTAAAATGATAAAAAGATTCGATTGGACAGCTACAGAGAAGCTATTTCCTCTGGTGGGGGAATCCAGAACAAGGGGACATAAGTTTACAATTAGAGCTAGGCCGTTCAGGAGTGAAATGAGCAAGCAATCTGTGTAAACCTGGAATTCTCTCCCCAAGAGGCTGTGGATGCTTGGTCAATTGAAAGTTTCAAGACTGAGATTGACAGATTTTTATTAGGTAAGGATATCAAGGAACATGGAGCAAAGGTAGTACAGATCAGCCGTTATCTAATTGAATGGCGGAACCGGCTTGAGGGGCTGAAAGGCCCACTCCTGTTTCTATGTTTCCATCTGTCTCTGTCTCCGCATTACTGTTATGCCACCAGGCATATAAAGTATAAAACAAAAAAGCCCCTCAAGAGTCCTAAAACTACACTACATCTGTAAACAATTTTACAACACCAAGTCAACCCCAGTCCATCACCGGCATCTCCACATCTACACTACATCTAGCAACACGTTGGGAATATATGGAATTGATTTCAGAAGGAGAAATCTTTTGTTTCAATTCTTTGAAATGTTACTGACACATTTATTTTAAAAGTAAGCTAAATTCCTACGTCCAACAAGGTGACATTTCTGTCCACTTTAATTAGCACACAGGTTAGAATTCCAGCTCATTATACCCCTTAACAAACTGGTGTAGCCCTAGGTTAGTTTAAACAAGTTGATGATGCTGAATTGCTCAAGCTAAACTAGCTATAGGTTATGTGGTGCTGTGCCTCAACTAATGGTTGTGAGTGTCTGTGGAGTGGTGAGGACAAGCTCCAGGTTGGGTGGGGTACCAATTCAACTGAAAAACTCCACCCAGCAAATTGGGAAAGAGTTTGTTTGCCTTGAGTGTTCTATGAAGTGGAGTCAACAGAGATGAAGACTTCAGTTACGTGGAGAGACTACAGAAACTGTAGAGCAAAGAAGGTTAAGGGGAGATTTGATAGAGGTGTTCAAAATCATGAAGGGTTTTGATAGAGCAAATAAGGAGAAACTGTTTCCTCTGGCAGAAGGGTCGGTCACCAGAGGACACAGATTTAAGGTCATTGGCAAAAGAACCAGAGGCGACATGAGGAAACATTTTTAAATGCAGCGAGTTGTTATGATCTATAATGCACTGCCTGACAGGGTGGTGGAAGCAGATTCAATAATAAGTTTCAAAAGGGAATTGGATAAATATTTGAAGGGGAAAAATTTGCATGGCTATGGGGAAAGAACAGGGGAGTGAAACTAATTGGATAGCTCTCCCAAAGAGCCGGCACAGGCACGATGGGCCGAATGGACTCCTGTGCTGCATCATCCTACGATCCTATGAAAATAAATCATTAAATCAATCTTTACCAAGTGAGCTGGCGGAGGCTAGCACTCAACAAGTTGATGTGTAATGATCAAACGGGATTTACTCAGGCCATACAGTTGGCATTGACTGCATTAAGCAAAATAAAGGTTTCGTCCCAGGTGAGTTCACATCCCTCCTCGCTGTGACTTGCTCTGCTCGAAAAACCAAAAGTCTACAATTTTTGCAAAATGAGGTCTGCTCCTGTTGAATGCAGTCAAGGCATGAATTGTGAACTGAATACATCAATCTGCATATTAGTTTGGAATGAATGAAAGTGGTGTTTTGTTTTTCTTTTTGCACAGGTTTATCCTGGTTCGGTGGAGTTAATGCAAGTTATTGAAGATTTCGTACATGTTGTAGGCATGGGGATGATGGACTTTCACAACTCCTACTTAATGACGGGAAACCTAGGTGGGTGAGATATAGAAACCCTTTGGTCTGGTGTTTGCTGATGGTTAGCCCCTCTGCTATGGCGAGTGTTTACAGGGATAGAGTTCAGTGTTTCCAGCAACAATGTATTATTTACCAAAAAGTCACCTCATTGAAATGTTTATTGAGTCTTGGGCAAATTCTGTTCACTCTTGAGGCTCCCTTTGAAGATTTCAAACTTGAGTAAAGCCAGTGTGCAGTGAGGTCTATCTTTGCTGGTTTGGTCTCTCTCTCTTTCTCGAATGTTTCTCTTTGATGTGTCACTTTTCAGCCTTGCTTTGTTCCAGCTATTCCTTTATATTTATGAAGTACAGCTATATAAGTGTTGGGAAATGAAACACTTTCCTATTTTTGGATCAAGAAGAGCCTCTGTCATGTGGAAATACTAGAGAAGCGAAGGCTAAGGAAAGATTTAATAAATAGTTAAGAAAAAGTAAATAAGCAGAAACTGTTACCACCGGCAGGAGGGCTGGTAACCAAATGACACAGATTTAAGATAGTTGGCAAAAGAACCAGAGGGGAGATGAGGATTTTTTTTTACACAACACGTAGTTATGATCTGGAATGCACTACCTGAAAGGGTGGTGGAAGCAGATTCAGTAGTAACTTTCAGAAGGGAATTGGCTAAATACTTGAAAAGGAAAATTTTGTAGGGCTATGGGGAAAGAGCAGAGGAGTGGGACTAATTGGGCAGCTCTTTCAAAGAGCCGGCACAGGCACAATGGGCCTAATGGCCTCCTTCTGTGCTGTATGATTCTATGATTTTAAGAACTACTAAGTCAGGTATATGGTAGAGTGCAGGGTAGAACTCTCTTTGCACAACTATGTGCTTTAATACCGACCTCATGAGCGCTCCCCACTGTAGTTAAGGTACTGGAGGGATAAGCTTTGATGGGCCAAATGGACCCTTCTCATCGCTGCGATTTTTTTCCAATGGGAATTTTTCTATTTCCCGCACTGACTAACATTATGGCCTCACTAAGTGAGATGGCCGGTTTGAGCTGGGCTGCGGGCATTTCCGCTCATTTCCCATGGGAGGAGCGTTTTCTTTCTCCCATCGGTTTGAGTTGATTCTAAGCTGATTCCCAGAGGTGACAAGACACGACATACAACTTTCCCGAATTTATGCTCCTGGTGCAGAACATAGTGCCAGGGATGGATATCGGGCACGGGAATCAGCAGCTCCCCCTGGATTTCCCATCCATTAAAACGGACGGACGGAAAATTCTTCTGGGCCCACTGACCTTAACGTTCAAATTCCTGATCTGTGCACTGAGGGCGTGGGTTCATAGACTTGTAAGATTCCACAGTGGGGTTCTCCTGGCCTCCTGCTGTAATTCCGGTAGGAGATTGGCAGAACGACCGAAAATAAATGACTGGAGACTGAGTGAATCCCCCAAATATTGAGGGGCATAACATTGATCCAAATGTGTTAATCAGTTCCTTCACCAGGGGCTCTCTGCTGCCCGTGTTACTAAATCTATCGTTACAATCCTGGCTTTGATCTTGTCATTCCAGCCTCTTCATTGGTATCTCCCAGTGTTGTTCTTTTCCACCTCCCCAGCTCTCTCCTGGACATTTTCCCACACTGTCATGGTGACATGATCGTATATCCTGACTCGCACCAAGTCTCGTTCACCCATCACCCCATGCCCGCTGACCTACATTGGTTCCCGATCCGGCAATGCCTGTTTTCAAATCCCTCCATGGCCTCGCCCCTCTCTATCTCTGTAACCTTCTCCAGCCCTAAAACCCTTCGACATCTCTGCGTTCCTCCAATTCTGGCCTGTTGCGCATCCTCAATTTTCATCGCTCCACTGTTGACAGCCGAGCCTTCATTTGCCTAGGCCCTAAGCTCTGGAATTCCCTCCCTAAACCTCTATGACTCTCTACCTCTCTCTCCTCCTTAAAACCTACCTCTTTGACCAAGCTTTTGGTCACCTGTCCTAATATCTCCTTACGTGGCTCGGTGTCAAATTTTGTTTGATAATCGCTCCTGTGAAGCGCCTTGGGATGTTTTACTACATTAAAGTTGCTATATAAATGCAAGTTGTTGTTGTGGGAGGCAGCAGACCAGGTATCAAGAGTAGAGATGTAAAGATAGGTAAGTATTCTGGAGTTTTGCCTATTAATCTTTGGGGTTCAAGGAGTGTTTATACAGAGCTTTTCCTCAGCTGATTAAACAGGTGGGGTGGATTCCTTGATAATGTGGATCGCAAGTGACCTGTGAAAGAAGCAAGCTCAATGGAACAAGTGGCATTTTCCCATTCCATGCCTCTTTATGTTAGATATCTTTTCTGTTTCATGAGCATCTTCTGCCCTTTATCATTACCAGTATAATACTATGCATAGATCAGCTCTTCATTGAAGCTATAAATTCAAATAATGTAACTAATTGCTTCCAAGATGACTTAACTTACTGATGGCAGCATGACTCAGTGCCTTCAAAAGTGAAGTGTAGGTGGCTTGGCTGTAAATGTACACTGTTAACATCACAAACCTCTCTAAAATTCCTTTATGCTCTACAGTCCAAAAGTAAGGCCGATGTTCTTGATCAGAGCCCGTTTACATTCATTCAGAGTGGAGTACTGCTGCCATACAGCTAATCCCTAAACAAACAAACACTATTTGATAAGATTCAGACTAGATTATCTGCCTAAGATGTTCCTATGAGTTTTCATAGAGAAAAGTGCATCACATTTCATAACAACAGCAACAGCTTGCATTTATATAGCGCCTTTAATGTAGTAAAACGTCCCAAGCTGCTTCACAGGAGCGTTATCAGACAAAATTTGACACTGAGCCACATAAGGAGATATTAGGACAGGTGACCGAAAGCTTGGTCAAAGAGGTAGGTTTTAAGGAGCGTCTTAAAGGAGGAGAGAGAGGTGGAGAGGCGGAGAGGTTTAGGGAGGGAATTCCAGAGCTTAGGGCCTAGGCAGCTGAAGGCACGGAGCCAATGGTGGAGCGATGAAGATTGGGGATGCGCAAGAGGCCAGAATTGGAGGAGCGCAGAGATCTCGGAGGGTTGTAGCACTGGAGGAGGTTACAGAGTTAGGGAGAGGTGAGGCCGTGGATAGATAACACCTTTTAGCTCAATGTACAGCTTCAGTCTGTCCCAAGTCAATCTCTTTTGCCTCACCTAACCTAAATCAACATTGAAATCTGTCGAATGAGGGACAAATTAACACAGTTGAGGCATTTACAGATATACCTGTCACAACAAAGCTGCTGGGTGCCCCTTGTAAATAGCCAATGACCATAGGCACCACTTAGGTGCGTGAAGCCCACCATTAAGGGGTCTCGAGCTGATTCCCTAACCTCTCCAAAGCCAGGACTGAGGATCTCCTGGATCCATTGTCACAGCATTCACGAGGAAAACTGTATCTTCACTTTGGACCTCTGCCCACGGGGTTCTGGGATAGTGGTAGAGTTGCCACTCACTCCATGGTGGGCTCTAGGCTTCCCATACATTCTCACTCAACAGCACACATGTTAGAGTTTCACTTCTGATAGTTGCTGACATATCCGTACCTCAGCGTTCATGCCACGCTCCCACCCTCCGCAGATAAGGACCCGCCGCCATTTTAACAGAGTGCCAGAACCGCCAATGAAACGCTGGCAGAAAGCAAGAGCGGGACAAAAGAAGTCCAGAAAAATTAGTAAAATTAATTTCCTTGTGGGCCGAGAGGAGCAGGAATGCTCTTCCGGGCTCCACAAGGAAACCTTGGGCCTCCCCAGCTCCGGGCGTTCCCCCTCCCTCCCCTCCTCTGACGGTGATCGCCTCTAATTCACCACTTACCTTACACCAAAGACCATTTCCCTCAGGTCTCCGGCCGGGTAAAATCCCGCTCCCATCTGCCAGCCAGGCAGCGATTCCTGCCCAGTCCGGGCTGAGGTCCTGCTTGGAATATTGAAATGGGACCCGGGAATTAAAATGGTCTCGGAAGCTTCCCACCTGGCCCAGCCCCCCGCACACTGCTCTCACGCCCCAAGTTAAAATCGTGGCTACTGTGAGCTAAAAAAAAATCTTGATTAAAGAAAGAAAGACTTGCAATTATATAGCGCCTTTCATGACCTGAGGACATCCTTTACAGCCAATGAAGTACTTTCTTGAAGTGTAGTCACTGTTGTAATGTAGGTAACGCGGCAGCCAATTTGAGCACAGCAAGATCCCACAAACAGCAATGTGATAATGACCAAATAATCAGTTTGGTGATGTTGGTTGAGGGATAAATATTGGCCAGGACACCGGGGAGAACTCCCCTGCACTTCTTCATAATAGTGCCGTGGGATATTTTGGCCCAATATTTGCAGGGGCCGTGTCAGCGGCCGGGACACCCAGAAATACCAGGAAGGCAGAGGTCGTGCCGAATTTAACAGCAGGATCTCATTAGCATTGTTTTACTCTGTTTCCTGCCCGGCAGCCGGACAGATCGAGAAGTTGGCGGTAGAAGGATGCAGCCGGAGAGCGCTGGGGACGGTCCCCAGCAATCGGAGAAGATTGGGGGTTGGTGAAGGGGCTCAGAGCACGGCAGCGAGGATGGAGGGATCGGCCGATCGCCGGGGGAGAGAGATCGCGGGTAGGGGGAGGGGGGGGAACGGAGGCGGTCGGACGATCGTGGCAGAAGATTTGCTTGAGGGGGCGGGGGGGAAGCACTCCTGCTCCTCCTGGCCCACAAGCAATGCTGGAAAAGCACTTACCTGCTGGATCCGGCAGTTCTTGCCTCCCTTTGGCCGTTAAATCCAAATGGCTCTCAAAATCTGAGGAACGCAGCCTCATTTAAATAATATAATGATGGATCCACCTCTCCAGAACGGGTTACTCACCTGACCCCAAACCCGCCGCAGTTAAACTGGAAGTAGGCGTGCTCGTAGCGGGTTAGGGTCAAGTTTCACATATTTACCAATTTAACCCCACCTCCCTGACCCTCACCCGCCCGTCGTGGTGGGGATTAAAACTCCCCCCTTTACATCCACCTGAGAGGGCAGACGGGGGGGGGGATGCCTCGATTTAACATCTCATTTGAAAGACTTTCTGGTTCTTTCCATTAGGAGTTCAGAAAGAAAATACAATTAATTTCACTCTGTCCATGCTGGAAGCAGGAGCCCCTGGCAATGTTGATGATTAATATTTATCTTTCGGAAGAGCGGAGCCAAGCTCGAATCAATCGCTCAATGCCAAGATGTTTCAGCCCACAGGAGTCAGCCTAAATTGGAAGAACACCATATGCTGATGAGCTGGAGCAGCTCAAAGTAGGCAGTGCCTCAGACTTGTCCAGCCACCAAATCTTGACTAGAGCCAGGGTATTATTTAAAACTGGGAGCACCGACGACAGGAACCATAGACACAGTCTCTGTATTAGCTGCATGATAGTTTATACTATTGATGTCAGTGTTCAAACTGTTCACGGCATTGGCTCATTGTCACGGGCCTAATGACCCTACTCCGACCTACTCACTCTTGTCTTCCCAAACTTACTTTATTTTGTCCGCTGTGCTGAATTGTCTGTTTTAGCCTGGTGAACACTGTGATTTTTGGAGCTCCTTTGATTAGAAGCCATTTAGAAAGAAAACAGCTTGTACTGCTGGAGGGTTTCACATTAAATACAGATACACACCAGGAGCCAATAGGATACTGAACAAGGAGCAAGAAAAGGGCCGTCTGTGGCACCACTTTGGAAACAATAACATTATGAGCTAGAAAGGGAAGTGTAACATTCAAAGTCTTCATACATTTTAAAATATTGTACAAGTACATTTCAGAAAGACAGGCTTGGCCCCGATTTTAACTCCAGGCAGGTTTTGGGCGGATGATTAGCGAGGTGAGATGGAAACTTACCCGCTGCTCCAGAAATGAGGCCAAGGCTATTTTAACTCCCGAGTCTCATTATTAAATCCCGCTGACGAACTTCCCACCTGCTCTGGCAGGAAGCGGCAGAAAATTCCACTGCCCGCTGGCAACAGATAGGTGGCAGGATTGGCTTTCGGCTCTTCCGGGCCCCACAAGGGAATTTATTTTTAAACGTACCTGTTTTGGGCCCGGCTCCTCTTCCTCTCTGCCTCCACCAGGTGGGAAAGCCACAGCGGCTTCTCCACTCAGGCCGTCCGGTTAAAATTGCAGTCGGGTCCCGATGACATCATCAGGACTCGCCATGCCGATGTAAAGGAGGACACCCGCCGGCTTTGGGCGGCTGTCCTTGCGACCTGTTTAGTAGAGTAGGTTCATTCCGGAGCAGTCCACTCCCGGGCAGTTAAGTAACCTGAGCAATTTTAACTGCCCACCGGCCTGGTTTGGGTGGGGTTAAAATCGTCCCCTGGCAGGTAAGCTTTTGTCTTTCACGTTCCCGACGCAGAGCTTTGCACGTCGGAAGTCCATATCGGGAATTTGGGCAGACATCCCGATTCCAGATACACATTCCCGGCACGTAAAACTCTGCGCCACGGGAGCTAACGGTGAAAAAAATCACCTCACTGGGGTGTTCAAATATCACCAGAATCTATTCATGCTTGCCTAGATTCTCTTGAAAATGAAATACTGACGGCTGAATCTCTCTTGGTATTGCTCACAGATAGAAATCTCAGCATTTCTCCCAGTATTGTATGGCAGTTCCTTATTATTAGTTTCACATAAATGGACTCTGACAGCCTATCCTCTGCAGAAATGTCTGTCTGACCCTTCCTCCGTCGCTGACCCTTCCTCCGTCGCTGACCCTTCCTCCGTCGCTGACCCTTCCTCCGTCGCTGACCCTACTGTTTCATTTTGCTTCTTCCATTCGAGTTTCTAAGTCCATTTTTCTGAAACTCGAGTTAACTTTCAGCTTCTCACTTGCCCTCTGATGTCCCCTTTTTCTTTCTATATATAACTTTCATGCTACAGTATTTTATTGTTCAGATTGGTTTAGTTATACTCCAATTGCTTTTCCTAGCAGTTTCACTCTCCATTTTTCCCCTTGTATTAATTTGTTATGATTCCCCTCTTTTTTTGACCAACTCTGATTAATTTTTAAGACATTAATATTGTTGATTTACATCACATCCTAAGTTATGGTTACTCTGCACTATTCCCAACATCACAAAACAGGTGCAGATGATAAAGGCCATTCAGCCCATCTTAGTTCATCCATCTAGAAAGACCCTAAAGTCCTCTCATCGTGATATCAAACTGCTTCCTAAATGATTCCAAGGATTTCACCTCACTACCAATCTTTGTATGAAGAATTTTGTGATATTAGTCCTAATTTGCCTTTTTCTAGTTTGAATCAGTGTCCCCTTATCCTATTAGTTTTTCTCTCCCAATTTACCTCTATAAGGCCACCTTTCAGTTGCTTCCTTCCAAGGCTAAAAAGTCCAAACTTCTCCAGGCTTTCCTCATAACTCAGTTCTCTGACACTACCTGTAATGCAATGATTAAGAGAAGAAAGAACTTGCATTTATACAGCACTTTTCACAACCTCAGGACGCCTCAAAGTACTTTTGAAGTTAGAGTCACTGTAGTAGTGTAGGGAAACGCAGCAGCTAACCTGTGCACAGCAAGGTCCCGCAAACAACAATGAGATAAATGACCAGTGGTTTTAGTGGCATTAGTCGAGGGGCACATGTTGGCAAGGACATTGGCTCCTCTTCAAATACCGGATGGGATCGTTTGTGTCCACCTGAGAGGGCAGACAGCGTCTCAGTTTAACCTCCCATTCAAAAGACCTCTGACAGTGCAGAACTCCCTCAGTACTGCACTGAAGTGTCAGTGTAGATTATGTGCTCAAGTCTGTGGAGTGGGACTTGAACATAACCTTCTAACTCAGAAGCAAGAGGACTATCACTGAGCCAACACTGACTAGTTGGACAGAAGCAAGGCTCCTGTTATACTGTGAGGCACACTTGGCTGTAAATCACACTCTCATTGCCATGAGAGCGCTCTGTGTATCGAAGCTCAGATTTCTACTACTGCTAAGTAACTTTTGAGAATGTTTTCAGGTGTGTGCGTGCTTTCTCAAAACATTAAAACAGAACTCTGCTTAAATCTATAATGGGGTGAAGGTGGGCCAGCAGCCTCTGAACACTTTTGAAACCCAGCTTTGCACACCCTAGAGTACTCCATTGGGTGTCCAGTCCGAGAAGTGTGTAACAGCCTTTCTGAGGGGATCTGACATTCTACAGTCAGACTGTGAAACTACTTCACAGCGATGCAAAACAACCGCACCCCAATATAACTGCACCCCAACTTATTTACATCCTTCACTTCTACAAACTGCAGCTTCCTGCGTTTTTTATTTTTTATTTTGGAAATCTCAATACGTCCTCGTCTGCTGAAGACAGTGACTGAAATAGCAGTACAGATCCAGATGTACCAGCAGCCTTTAAGTACCCCTCTTAAACATTACAATTCCCTAAGTGACCCACGACAGCTGCTTTCCCCTCCCTGGGCCAGAAACACTGAGGCCAGCTCGAGATCCCCTGGCTGAGGTCATCACGGACCAGGAAGTGAACCTGGGGCCTCCCAAGAGACATAGAAAACCTCAAGGTCGTAAAAGACCATGGGGCCGATTTTGGGGTGGCCGAGCGGGTGCGTTGGGGGTGGGAGGCGCTCCAAAAGTGGCGGAATCCCGGAGTGGGTTCGGAGTCCAGCTCCAACCTGCTAAGTTCCAGGTTCCCCAGTGACGTGTTCGGGTGCGCACAGCTCCTGCATGCGGGACTCCCACCGGCAATTAAAGCCGGCGGGATGATAATTTAGATACTTATTTAGGTAGTTGAGGTACTTGACAGACCTCATTGACAGGAGATTTTGGCAGGGGTGCAATTTTAAAGGATCCTCAGCATGTTTCCGGTGCTGTGGGAAACACTCCCTGTTGGAGCAGATGTGTTTCAGCCAGCAGCCAGTGGGAGATGCCAAGGGCTATTTGACAGTTGGGGGAAAACCTCATTTATTGCAGCAGGGCACTCTGTCACTTTAGATAAAGTTTTGGCTGCAATACCTTTATCTTTCCACTCAAAATTATTAATTTATACCCTAAACTCTGCTGTGCAAACACATTTACCTACTTTGCGGACCCCCTCAAACTCACACCGTCAGGATGGGGGGCACCATGGCTGCATTCATCACTTCATCAGAGGACGAGCAACATCACCATCCTCACCAGGCACGCCGTCCACCTCCGCCATGTGGAGATTCACAACACAGTGCTGTGCCACAGGCACCTGCACAAGAGCACAGAGGGCAACAACAGAGAGAGCAGCGTCGCAGGAGGCACTACCCTCGCCACAGGGTCTACAGACCGAGGCTCAGCTTCCTGGACCTCTCTGAGGAGCAGTGCGTATGGAGGCTCAGAGTCAGTCGTCAGGTAGTCGCAGACATCTGCAGCCTCCTTCATGCCGAGCTGCTCCCGGCTGGCCTGAGCAGCACCTTCTTACCTGTCACTGTCAAAGTCACCACTGCCCTCAACTTCTTCGCCTCCGCAGACATTTCCGCACTTACCCATGACATTATCTCAGAGATGCCCTCACGTCCGTGTGACAGTATCTCAGAAATCCCCTCCTGTACCTGTGCCACCATTCCACTTATGCAGGAGTTGGACTCCTCCATCCTCTGTGCGATTGTGGAGAGTGCACGTGGCACCTGTTCCAGCACCTCGCAAATGTGCTGCTACCCCTCGATCATTCTCCTTTTAAAGGATGGCCCCCAGGGTTCAGCATCTCTGTCCAGCTGAGCAGAGCCTGGAGAGGAGTTCTCCCACGGAGGCGGACTCTCCACAGTTGCCCCTGCCACCAGTGTCTGCTCGTGCTCACGTGTGTGGTGACTCACCATGTGCGACCCCAACTAAGTGAGGATGGGGACCCACCGAGGTGTGTGTATCTGCGCTGGTGGATGGCTCGCTCAGATGTGACAGTGTCCCCTCAGAGGCCGGCAGGTCCTCTGAGGAATCACCCTCTGCCGTCACAGCAGTCGCTGAAGGCCCTGTAAGAGAACAGAAGGCAATATTAAGCATGATGACAGATGTTGAGGTGCTGAAGATGGCAAGTGCTGAATGTTAAAGTTCTGTCACCAGCTGTTTGTCGGGTGGCAGTCATGGCATCCCCGACGGACAGGCACTCGAGGGTACGGCTCACTTCAAGAGCCTCCTGCTCCATGTCCGTGAGGACGACCTGATGTTGCGGCCCCCCCTCCAATCTTCGCCCTCTCCCGTGCATTCTGGGCTCTCTTCTCCTATAAGGGGAGAAAGTAGAGAGGGGTGACTGAGGATGGTGACGTGGCCAACCACTGAATGCATTGGTTTAGGTGAGGCTGACTGTGAAAGAGATGTATCAGAGCGTGAGTATGAGACAGAGCCATGACACTGTATGAGGATTGGATTGAGTGGTAGTGGTAGGATGAATACTGGAGAGGTGAGGAAGTGCAGGTAAGTTGAGGATGAGCTTTGAGTGGGTGTGAGGAGTGATGTGATAGTGTAGTGATGGCAGTGCAGAATGAGTTGTGGGGTGGGGGCGGTGATGTGGCAGACGGAGTGTAGGAGAATGAGTAAGTGTACTCACTTTGGCTGACCTAGTTAGGTCATTGAAGAGCCTCCTGCACTGTATCCAGGTACGGGAGCCATTGCTGCTGCTGCTGACCTCCTCTGCCACCTCGAGCCAGGCCTTCTTGGTGGCAGAGGCAGGCCACTTCCTCCCGTCCGCCGGGTAGAAGATCTCCCTCCTCCTCCTCACCCCATCCAGTAACACCTGGAGTGAGGCATCATTAAACCTGGGGGCAGCCTTTCCCCTGGGCTGCTTCATGGTGCTGTGTGGTTCTTTGCTGCAGGATCAGTCATTGGAGAACTGCCCCTTTAAATAGGGCTCCTCCAGCTGACAGCCTGTGATGCGGGTGCGCAGTCCGCCCGCTGCGCAGCTTTCCCGGAAGCCACGTTAAGTGGCTTCAATTTACCCGCGATCGCGTGGGGAACGGACGGATTTTACTGGGCGGGTTACCCACGCGCCCAGTCGACCCCCCCGCTGCCAACCCACCTCCCTGGTCATATCGGGGCCCATAGGTCTATCTAATCCACTTTGCAGTTGTCCCGGCAACTGTAACTGATGATGTGTTTCTCTTCAACACTCAACACCTTGCCCAATTTGACTTACACAGATCTAAGCTACTTGCCCCTACAATCTGCCATGGTAAGCTCATTCTTAACAAGCTATTCCAAATTCCTAGTCAGTGCGGTTCAGTATCACACCACACATTGAGCCATTGAGGCAGCCCTTCCATACCTCCCTTGTCATGACTGTGTTCCCTTTTGTCCTCTCAATACACTATGGGGTAATTTTCCTAATACGTACCAGTAGCACATACTTACCCCTAGTTACAACTCTTCAGTCCCCCTTCTGAATCCAGTCTGTATATTTTTAATAACAGTTAAGTTGTTCTTCCTTCCCACATTATTTTAGATGGAGTCTGTTCCTTCTGAATAACTCTAGTCTTCCCCAGGCTCATACTGACTATTTCTTTAATCCATCCAGTGCCCCCAAAACCAATTAGCCTGCTCACCATTTCTTTATCTCTTGTCATCACTCAAGAGGCTCACATTGACTTTCTCTCCTCCACCTCCTAACTATCTCTTCCCATTTAATCTTCAATATCTCCGATTGCTGGTTATTTTCTGTCTTCTATAACAGCTGATGAGATGATTCTACTTTATAATTTGCCTCCTTTTAACATTTCTAATGCCCTCCTCCATTTTTAACATTTTCTGCCCTCTTCTGATCTCTCCCACATGCACCATTCCTTGGCCATGTGGGCAGGCAGGTTGCCCTCTCCCAGGCCCCTTATTAATGCCAATCTTGAACCAACCATGATGAGGTGACTAAGAGCTGAGACTGTAGCTCAGCTGGTAGCACTCTTGCCTCTGAGTCGAAAGGTTGTGAGTTCAAGTCCCAATCGGATACTCCATTGTAGTACCGATGGACTTCTGCACTGTCAGAGATGCTGTCTTTCGGATGAGATGTCAAACCAAGGCCCCCTCTGTCCTCTCAGGTGGACGTAAAAGATCCCATGGCATTATTTGAAGAAGAGCAGGGAAGTTCTGGCCAATATTTATCCCTCAACAAACATCACTAAAACAGATAATCTGGTCAGTATCTCATTGCTGCTTGTGGGACCTTGCTGTGCACAAATTGGCTGCCATGTTTCTGACATTACAACAGTGACTACACTTCAAAAGTAAAGTGATTTGGGATGTCGTGAAAGGTCCTGTATAAATGCAAGTTCTTTCTTGCTTTCTTAAGGTTGGCCCAAAGTGAGTTGTGGTATGACCTTCATTCACCCTGGAGAGAAAAAACCCTAGTCACCTCCCCATCAGCACAGCTGAGATTGAGACCTCTCCCTCTGGAGAAGTGCTGCCAGAAATCCATACTGTAGTACTGCCCTGCCGAAACTCCACCCCCGAGGCAGGGAATCCAGGCCCAAATGTCTTTTTTATTAAATTAGTTTGTAGCTTAAGTCACTTAATTTGAGAGACAGCTCACCATGTTATCTGCAAGTAACTACCAGCACACTTTAGAAACCTACAATCCAGCAGAGTAAATTAAGCAACGACTGATTGAACGCAGGAATAATTGTGTAATGTATCTTTGTAAATATGACTGCAATCCCTGTACAAAGTCCCAAGCTTCATATGTTACTCCCCATCACTTTCTTACCCCTTCACACCCTTGGGCAAGTTAATTGATATATTGACATACTTTTTCCGAATAAGAACACAATAACTAGGGAGATACAGATAAATTAAGCATCTTGTGACTTAATGCAACAGGATTTTGTCGGGCAGGCTTGATGGACCAGGTGATCTTTTCCTGCCCGTCAATTTCATATCTTCATATGATAGATTATACAACAGTGTGATAAAATGGCCAACTGTAGCACAATGTACTGACCAACACCGACAAAAGCAGAAACGTCAGATCGAAACAGTTGGCTGCAATTTGAATCCATGATCATTTAATAATTAAAGAACCCGCATCTGTATTTGTTGTGTTAGCTACATGGATTTCCTGTTGGCATGACAGTATACAGATAACGTCATATTCCCTCCATGTACTCCATACAGTAATAATTTGTTCAGCTTACTGTATGACTTATGTTTTATGTCTGTTTTATAATTTTTTTTTATTGGCTCACTATACCTACCTTCCCATTACAAGAGTTGAATAATATTGCCTCAGTCACGTTGGCAGTTTACAATTGAGCACTGTGGCTTTCTTTAAAGTGCAGTAGGTCACTGCGCACGATCACCAGCCTTTTCTCAGTAGTAGCACTCTCATCGCCGAGTTAGAACGTTGAGTTCTAAGCCCCTCTCCAGAGACTTGGGAAACATGGAAGGGATATGATCTTACCTGTAGTCTGTCCCGCAAACAAATGCAGAGCCGCGTTCTTTCAGTAATGGGCAGTAGCGCAGAACGAACGATAGCGAATCAGCAGACCGTTTTACGTCCTGCCTTTTCCATTGACGTCAATGAATAGAAAATCGGACGGGTGTAAAACGGGATACTGATTCGCTATTGCCCTTTTTGCGCTACCATCGAAGACCAATTCCACCCCCTAGAGCTCATAATCCAGGCTGGTACATCAGTGCTATACTGAGGGAGTGCTGCACTGTTGGCGCTGCCAGCTTTCGGATGAAACGTTATACCAAGGCTTCATATGCCCCATCAGGTGGATGTAAAAGATCCCATGGCACTATTTGAAAAGGATCAGGGGAGTTGTCCTGGCCTACATTTATCCCTCAACCACCATCACTAATACAGATTATCTGGCCCTTTATCTCGTTGCTGTTTGTGGGACCTTGCTGTGTGCAAATTGGCTGCTGCATTTCCTACAATTCAACAGTGACTACACTTCAAAAAGTACTTCATCGGCTGTGGGGTGCTTTGGGAATTGAAAGACACTATATAGCATCGTGTCTAAACACTTCCCCCTCACCCTCCCTTACCCCCACTCCAGCGCCCCCGCCCCCACCCCTGCTCCCCCCTGCAGCCATGTAATCACCTGGGAGAGGGGAAAAAAAACAGACAAAAATCCCAGGGCTAATAAGGGAAAAAATACTCTGGAAAATTCCTCTCCAACCCCCTCAAAACCAGATCCTGGAGATCACATGGACCAAGCGTTATCTATAAAGTTACTTGCCTTCTTATTGATGCAATTTCTGCCCTAGTCAAGAACCCGTCCATCCCCCTTTCCAAATCAATGAAGAGGGAAATGGGGCAGGATGTATAACGAGCAGTCCATCCACTACTGCCCTTTTTGTGCCCCTGATTAAGTCGAATTTCACCCCAATAGAAACAAAGGGGGTTCTCCCACTCATCCATCGTGAATTCTGGGGTTTCAGCAGATCTTCCACCAAGATTATGGTGGGTGAAGGTTGATCCCCCACAGAAATGCACCCCCATTATTAAATGCATAAGCACATTATTCTTTGCCCAGTAAAGGGGAGAGAAAATCGCCCAAGTTATCAGATTTCCAAGAACATCAGAGGAGAAGCAAGACTGTATTAAAAATTACAATGGCTACAGTAATAAAAAGTTTAGAATCTCTTAAAATAGACAAAGAACCTGGTCTGGACACCTTGAACCCATGAGTTTTAAAGAGTATGGGGACTGAAGGGACTGACTTTATTGGAATTTTGATAAATTTGGGAGATATTCTGGAGGTTTGAAAATTGGCTGACAGAACCCCACACTTAAAAATGCTCTAGGGACATTTTTGCAAACTTATTGGTCAATAATTTTAAAGTCTTTGAAATTATCTAAAGGGTTATAGGGGGGATAGTATAAAATGGGCAATATTGATTCAGCCACTTGATATACGATTCCACTGATGTCAATAGAAATGAAAATCGGGAGCGATGTATAACGGCCGGCTGAATCAATATTGGCCACTTTACACTATCACCCAAAGTCAAAATTACCCCCAAGTGAGTGAACACTAGGAAAAACATAACTTGTTACAGGACAGTCAACAAAGATATGGGAAAGCAAGCTCTGATCTGAAAATCTGCGGCCCCAATATCCCGGCGTCGTTATCCAGACTTCTGATGTTAGCCCCGCCCAAGTTAGTGAGGTTACATGGAGGCCACCCTATTTACAGTTTCCCCTTCCCTAAAGAACACCCAAGAGCCCCATCAGCGCCTTCTGTAAGGGGGGCTGAAACGTCTCCAAAAAGTGTTACCAATCTTGGGGTGTCCAGGCCTGGACCCCAGGTGGGCCCCACTTGCACCATTGGACAGGTCAGTGCGCCTGCTCCCATCCAGCATACCAGCCCATCAATGCTCTACCAGGCCGAGGACTTGGGCATTCACAGTCTGTAAGTCCCAAGCCAAACCCCTCCCTTATACCGGTGACATTGTTTGAGGTGAACAAGGCCTACCAGAAATTGCTGGGGAAGACCAGGTTCTGGCCAAATTTACGGTCCTTCTGTAGGACTCCAAGTGGAATTATGAGGAGAGTATGTCAGAAGGGCTGTGGATTTTGGATCTCCTCATGTATAACTAGCCTGGTCCAAAGACATTAATGACATAACGGACAACAAAAACAACATTAATATTATATACTTGGATTTTCTAAATATTTTTGATAAAGTTCCACATTGTCTTTAAATAACAAGGAGCCATGGAATAGGAGATAAAGGAGGCATGGGATTAAAAAAAATTGACCTAAGATAGGAAACAGAGTAGTCTTCAATGGAAACCTTTCAAACTGGAAAGGGGTTATGAGTGAGATTTAATATACTATCAAATTTCTCATAAAATTTCTCTTTGTGGGTCAGAGGTCACACTATTCGGAAGGAGGTAAAAGTGGGGAGAGGGATCTCTCTCCAATAGAAGATACCAAAAGGAGTAGTTGAGGCGAATAGTGTAGATACATTTAAAGGGAAGCTGGATAAACACATGAGGGAGAAAGGAATAGAAGGAGATAGGGTTAGATGAAGAGGGGTAGAAGGAGACTCGTGTGGAGCATAAATGCCGGCATAATTGGGCTGAATGACCTGTTTCTGTGCTGTACATTCTATGTAATTTTATGTAATAAAAGAAATTAGAAGGAAGTTTTAAGGCATCTGCCCAGAGACAGTGAACCACATGTTTTTGATTGGTTCCTGGTAAACTAATAGTGTTTCTACTGAAGGTAGATAGGTAGTATCATATCATAGTATGTTACATGACAGGAGGCCATTCGGTCCATCGTGCCTGTGCCGGCTCTTTGAAAGAGCTATCCAATTAGCTCCCCTGCTCTTTCCCCATTGCCCTGTTAATTTTTTCCCTTCAAGTACACATCCAATTCCCTTTTGAAAGTTAATATTGAATCTGTTTCCACCGCCCTTTCAGGCATTGCATTCCAGATCATAACAACTCGCTGCGTAAAAAAATGTTTCCTCATGCAGCCCCTGGTTCTTTTGCCAATCTCCTTAAATCTGTGTCCTCTGGTTACCGACCCTTCTGCCACTGGAAACAGTTTTACTTTATTTACTCTATCAAAACCGTTCATGATTTTGAACACCTCTATCAAATCTCCCCTTAACCTTCTCTGTTCTAAGGAGAACAATCCCAGCTTCTCTAGTTTCTCCACATAACTGAAGTTCCTCATCCCTGGTACCATTCTAGTAAATCTCTTCTGCAACCTACCTGAGGCCTTGACGTCCATTCTTGAGTGTGGTGCCCAGAATTGAACACAATACTCCAGCTGAGGCCTAACCAATGTTTTATAAAGGTTTTACTTTTGTACTCTAGGCCTCTATTATGAAAGCCAAGGATCCCATAATGCTTTTTAATGGCCTTCTCAATTTGTCCTGCCACCTTCAAAGATTTGTGTACATATGCCCCAAGGTCTCTTTGTTCTTGCCTCCCTTTAAAATTGTACCATTTAGTTTATATTGCCTCTCCTCATTCTTCCTACCAAAATGTATCAATTCACACTTCTCTGTGTTAAATTTCATCTGCCATGTGTCTGCCCATTTCACCAGTCTGTCCATGTCCTCCTGAAGTCTGTTACTATCCTCCACATTGTTAACTACATTTCCGAGTTGAGTGTCATCTGCAAACTTTGAAATTTTACCCTGTATATCCAAGTCCAGGTCATTAATATATATCAAAAAGAGCAGTGGTCCTAATACCAACCCCTGGGGAACAACTGTTCACCACTACTCTCTGCTTTCTGTCCCTTAGCTAATTTTGTATCCATTGCTGCCATTGTCCCTTTAATCCCATGGGCTTTAATTTTGCTAACAAGTTTATTATGCGGTACCTTATCAAATAACTTTTGAACAACAACAGCAACTTGCATTTATATAGTGCCTTTAACATAGTAAAATGTCCCAAGGGGCTTCACAGGAGCGTAATCAAACAAAATTTGACACCGAGCCACGTAAGGGAGTTATTAGGACAGATGACCAAAAACTTGGTCAAAGAGGTAGGTTTTAAGGAGGAGAGAGAATTAGAGCAGCGTAGAGGTTTAGGGAGGGAATTCCAGAGCTTAGGGCCTAGGCAAATGAAGGCACGGCTGTCAATGGTGGAGCGATGAAAATCTGAGATGCGCAAAAGGCAAGAATTGGAGGAGTGCAGAGATCTCAGAGGGTTGTAGGGCTGGAGGACGTTACAGAGATAGGGAGGGGCAAGACCATGGAGGGATTTGAAAACAAGGATGAGAATTTTAAATTCGAGGTGTTCCTGGACCAGGAGCCAGCGAGCACAGAGGTGATGGGAGAACGAGACTTGGTGCGATTTAGGATACAAGCAGCAAAGTTTTGGATGAGCTCAAGTTTATAGAGAATGGAAGATGGGAGGCCGGCCAGGAGTGCATTGGAATAGTCCAGTCTAGAGGTAACAAAGGCATGGATGAGAGTTTCAGCAGCAGATGAGCTGAGGCAGGGTTGGAGACGGGCGATGTTACAGGGGTGGAAGTAGGCGGTCTTGGTGATGGAGCGGATATGTGGTCGGAAGCTCATCTCAGGACGCCGAGGTTGCAAACGGTCTGGCTCAGTCTCAGATAGTGGCCAGGGAGAGGGTTGGAATCGATGGCTAGGGAACGGAGTTTGCAGTGGGGACCAAAGGCAATGACTTCAGTCTTCCCAGTATTTAGATGGAGGAAATTTTTGCTCATCCAATGTCGGACAAGCAGTGTGACAAATGAGAGACAGTGGAGGGGTTGAGAGAGGTGGTGGTGAGGTAGGGCTGGGTGTCATCGGCATACATGTGGAATCTGGCGTTGTGTTTTCGGATGATGTCGCTGAGGGGCAGCGTGCAGGTGAGAAATAGGAGGGGGCCAAGGATAGATCCTTGGGGGACTCCAGAGGTAATGGTGCGGGAGTGGGAAGAGAAGCCATTGCTGGTGATTCTCTGGCTACGACTGGATAGATAAGAATGGAAACAAGCGAGGGGAGTCCCACTCAGCTGGATGACGGAGGAGAGGAGTTGGAGGAGGATGGTATGATCAACTGTGTAAAAGGCTGCAGACAGATCGAGAAGGATAAAGAGGGATAGTTTACCATCGTCACAGTCACATGGGATGTCATTTGTGACTTTGATAAGGACCGTTTCAATACTGTGGCGGGGCAGAAACCTGATTGGAAGGATTCAAACATGGAGTTGCGGGAAAGATGGGCACGGATTTGAGAGGTGACAACACATTCAAGGGCTTTGGAGAGAAAAGAGAGGTTGAAGATGGGGCAGTAGTTTGCAAGGTCAGAGGGGTCAAGGATGGGTTTTTTGAGGCGGGAGGGGTGATGATAGCAGATTTGAAGGGGAGGGGGACAGTACCCGAGGAGAAGGATCCGTTAACAATATCGGCTAAGATAGGGGCCAGGAAGGGAAGTTGGGTGGTCAGCAGTTTGGTGGGAATAGGGTTGAGGGAGCAGGAGGTGGGTCTCATGGACGTGATGAGCTCGGAGAGGGCATGAGGGGAGATAGGAGAGAAACTAGAGAAAGATGCGAGTTCAAGGCTAGGGCAGGTGGAACCATAGGGGAAGTTTGGCTTGGTGGGCTAGGGGAAGGGAGGGAATCTTATTGACAAAGAAGTCCATGAGCTCCTCATGCTTTTCGTTGGAGGGGTCGTGGAGAGGGATTTAAGAAGACAGTTTGTAGCAGAGAAGGGAAGCCAGGGATTATCTCTGCATTCCAGGATGAAAGTCCATATACAGAACATCAATCATACTACCCTCATCAATCCTCGCCATTACTAGAATCATGGAATCATAGAATCATAGAAAGGTACAGCAGGGAAGGAGGCCATTCGGCCCATCGAGCCCGCGCCAGCTCTATGCAAGAGCAATCCAACCAGTCCTACTTCCCCGCCCTTTCCCCATAGCCCTGCAAATTTTTTACTATCAAGCACTTATCCAGTTCCCTTTTGAAGGCCATGATTTAATCTGCCTCCAGCACCCCCTCGGGCAGTGCATTCCAGATCCTAACCACTCGCTGCGTAAAAAAGTTTTTCCTCATGTCACCTTTGGTTCTTTTGCCAATCACCTTAAATCTATGTCCTCTGGTTCTTGACCCTTCTGCCAATGGGAACACTTTCTCTCTATCTACGCTATCTGGACCCTTCATGATTTTCAATACCTCTATCCAATCTCCTCGCAACTGTTTCTGTTCCAAGGAGAACAACCCCAGCTTCTCCAGTCTATCCATGTATCTAAAATCCCTCATCCCTGGAATCATTCTAGTAAATCTCTCGGGCACTCTCTCTAAGGCCTTCACATCTTTCCTAAAGTGCGGTGCCCAGAACCGGACACAATGCTCCAGTTGTGGCCGAACCAGTGTTTTATAAAGGTTCATCATGACTTCCATACTTATGTCCTCCATGTCTCTATTTATAAAGCCCAGGATCCCTTATGCTTTTTTAACCACTTTCTCAACCTGCCCTGCCACCTTCAATGATTTGTGCACATATACCCCCAGACCTCTCTGTTCCTGTACCCTTTTTAGAATTGTGCCCTCTAGTTTATATTACTTCTCCTTGTTCTTCCTACCGAAATGTATCACTTTGCATTTTTCTGCGTTAAATTTGATCTGCCACGTGTCCACCCATGCCACCAGCCTGTCTATTTCCTCTTGAAGTCTATCACTATTCTCCTCACTGTTTACTACCCTTCCAAGTTTTGTGTCATCTACAAATTTTGAAATTTTGCCCTGTACCCCCAAGTCCAAATCATTAATATATATCAAGAAAAGCAGTGGTCCCAACACCAAACCCTGGGGAACACCACTGTACACCTCCCTCCAGTCCAAAAAACAACCGTTCACCACTACTCTGTAAGAACTCAAACAAGTTCGTCAAACACGATTTTGCTTTAATAAATCCGTGCCAACTTTCATTTATTAGCCCATACTTTTCCAAGTGCCAATTAATTTTGACCCGGATTATTGTCCCTAAAAATTACAGGCTAACTGGCCTGTAATTGCTGGGTTTGTCCCTCGTCTTTTTTGTACAGGGGTGTAACATTTGCAATCCTCCGGCATTGTCCCCATATCTAAGGAGGATTGGAAAATTGTGGCCGAAGCCTTCGCTGTTTCCACCCTTAATTCCCTCAGTAACCAGGATGCATCCCATCTGGACCGGGTGACTTTTCTACTTTGAGTACTGCCAATCTTTTAAATACCTCCTCTTTATCTATTTTTAACCTAGCCAATATCACTACTACCTCCTCATTTACTGCTACATTGGCAGTATCCTCTTCTCTAGTGAAGGCTAATGCAAAGTATTCATTTAATACCTCAGCCATGGCCTCTGCTTCCACAAAAAGATCTCCTTTTTTGTACCTAATTGGCCCCACCCTTCCTTTGCCTACCCTTTTACTATTATATATTTATAAAAGACTTTTGAGTTCCCTTTTATGCTAGCTGCTAATCTAGTCTCATACTTTCTCTTTGCCCATCTTATTTCCTTTTTAGATCTCCTCTGTACTTTCTGTATTCAGCTTGGTTCTCTACTGTATTATAAACTTTACTTTTGTCATAAGCCTCTTTTTTCCTCCCCCTCTTTGCCCTTTATACTGTTACTATCCCAGTTTCATTTTAATCTCTATATCTTTAGTCATCCAGGGAGCATTAGTTTTTGATGCCCTTCCTTTCCCCCTCGAGGGAATGTGTCCACTCCGTAACCGAACCATTTCCTCCTTGAAAGCCTCCAATTTTTCAATTACTGTTTTGCTTACCAATTTATGATTCCAATCCACCAGGGCAAGATCCCTTTTTAACTCACTGAAATTAGCCCTCCTCCAGTTAAGTATTTCTATGCTTGATTGGCTCTTGTCCTTTTCCATAAACTATTCTAAAACTAATGATATTATGATCACTGTTCCCCAAATACTCCCCCCACTGAAACATGCTCCACTTGCCCCGTTTCATTCCCCAGTACTAAATCCAGCACTGTTTAGTTCCTCATTGGTCTGAAAACACACTGATCAAGAAAGTTCTCTTGTACGCCATTTCAGGAATTCCTCCCTCTCTTTGCCCTTTATACCGTTACTGTCCCAGTCTATATTGGGATAATTGAAGTCCCCCATTATCACTACTCTATAGTTCTTGCATCTTTCTGTAAGTTGCCTGAACATTTGTTCCTCTATCGCCTTCCCATTATAGTATTCACCCAGTAGCGTATTAGCTCCTCTATCCCTTAATTCTAATCAAATAGATTCTGTCTTTGACCCCTCAACTGCAACATCCTTTTCCACTGTTATAACAGTCTCTTTGATCAATACTGCCAACCCCCTCCTTTCTTTCCTTCCGTCTTTCCTGAATACCTTGTAGCCAGGAATATTAAGTATCCAATCTTCCCCTTCTTTGAGCCAGATAAATATATAAGTATCAATAAAGTTACATAAATAAATCTATTTATGTGAACATTTGTCATTTTCAAGTTCCAAGCAGAAACAAAATAAAGGCAGCTGCTTTATTTCAGATATATTACAAAATATGAAAATTCCATTTTGAAAGTTGGCATTATTTAAAGTGTAATTTGTCACACATATAACATGCTGTCAGCAACACCTTGAATAAAGTATTCTATAATGTTTTTTTGAGGAAAATTATCTCAGAAAAAGGATGAACTTCAAAATTACATTACAAGTTACGAGTTTAAAATTTGAGCTAATAGTATTACATTACATAGAACTTACAGCACAGAAACAGGCCATTCGGCCCAACTGGTCTGTGCTGGTGTTTATGCTCCACATGAGCCTCCTCCCACCTTACTTGATTTAACCCTATCAGCATAACCTTCTATTCCTTTCTCCTATCCGTTACAAGAAATTTGTATATAAGAAGGTGTAATGGCAAAAGTACATCAAGGAGGTGCGTCATCAGGGGTGCGTTACAGGAGGTTGAATGATATGGTCCACGGAGCCCAAAGTGCTGTAGCACAGGGCAACACAGCAAAAAGGATCCAGGGTACTAGAAGCCTGTGCACCAATTATGCACAAGGCACATCAAAGCCCCAAGTCCCATGCTTCACATAACGTGCTGGGACGCCTGAGCCCCTCTCCAGTTTCTGAGTGCCCGTTTCTAATAGGCATTGAAGGGTGGGACCACTTCAAAAGTTTAAAGGTGGGTTTAAAACTGTGTGGATCTTATAGGAACTACCCTTCCATCTCCTGTGGCAGCACCTTAAGGGCAGCCAGGAGCCCGTCAATGGCTCCTGTACATGTGGTGCAACCAGTACATCATGTGTGTCATATTGTGCAAGGCCAGCTCATTTAGAACAGATCACAGATATTGCCTAAGGTAGCTTTGTGCCGGTACGACATTATCGGTTCTGGTAGATATCATGGAAAATATATGCTCTGTGTATATAAGGATCTTCCAAACCATTTCCTATGGTATGTTGGCGGATACACTATTATATAATGATAGAACGATTACACTATTTAATTCCTAATGTCTTATTCTGCTGCTAAGGTACAATTGGATGAAACCTGATTTATTGCTTTAAGGCCAGAAGGTTCAATTTCTATGCCTTCCTGAGGTTAATTTGTTCTTAGACAAATCTTGAGGTCAATTAGAGGTGAGAATAAATGACTGGTTTTCTTTTTCTATTTTCATACTTTTATTAATAAGTGTGACACAAAAATTTTCATGTCTGATACATGAGGTGCCAGAACATATACAGGTCAATAACTAGAAAGAAGGTATAATAAAATCTCCAAGTTTGCACCAAAATGGGATTAGTGATAAGAACATAAGAAATAGGAGCAGGAGTAGGCCATGTGGCCCCTCGAGCCTGCTCCACCATTCAATAAGATCATGGCTGATCTTCGACCTCAACTCCACTTTTCCTCCCCCCCCCCCCCCGATCCCCATATCACTTGATTCCCTTGGAGTCCAAAAATCTATCGATCTCAGCCTTGAATATACTCAATGACTGAGCATCCACAGCTCTCTGAGATAGAGAATTCCAAAGATTCACAACCCTCTGAGTGAAGAAATTCCTCCTTATCTCAGTCTTAAATGTCCAACTCCTTAGCCTGAGACTATGTCCCCTGGTTCTAGACTCTCCAGCCAGGGGAAACAGCCTTTTGGCATCTACCCTGTCAAGCCCTCTTAGAATCTTATATGTTTCAACGAGATCACCTCTCATTCTTCTAAACTCCAGACAGTGTAGGCCCATTCTTCTCAATCTTTCCTCATAGGACAACCCTCTCATCCCAGGAATCAATCTAGTGAACATTCATTGCACCGCCTCGAAGACAAGTACATCCTTCCTTAAGTAAAGAGACCAAAACTGTACACAGCACTCCAAGTGTGGTCTCACCAAAGGTCTCACAAGACTTCCTTACTCTTGTACTCCAACCCCCTTGCAATAAAGGCCAACATACCGTTTGCCTTCCTAATTGCTGACGAGAAAGAATGTAACCAGACTGAAAAGTATTTAGATCTTTTGGGCATCTTGGCCAAGAGTTGACAGCTATAGTTTAATGCGAGTAAGTGTAAAATAGCTGGTGTGGGAGCAAGGTATCAGAAGAGGGAGTATGTGTTAAATGGAACCGTAGTACAATGTGCTGATCAGGAAAGTGATCGGGATGGGGGCGTTATAATGGGTAAATCTGTGAAACCATTGGCATAGCGCTTAGGAAAAAAGCTAAATATGATACTGGGTTTCATTTTCAGCGGGAATAGAGCAGAACTTAGGAACATAGGAACAGGAGTAGGCCATTCAGCCCCTCGTGCCTGCGCCGCCATTTGATAAGATCATGGCTGATCTGTGATCTAACTCCATATACCTGCCTTTGGCCCATATCCCTTAATACCTTTGGTTGCCAAAAAGCTATCTATCTCACATTTAAATTTAGCAATTGAGCTAGTATCAATTGCCGTTTGCGGAAGAGAGTTCCAAACTTCTACAACCCTTCATGTGTAGAAATGTTTTCTAACCTCGCTCCTGAAAGGTCTGGCTCTAATTTTTAGACTGTGCCCCCTACTCCTAGAATCCCCAACCAGCGGAAATAGTTTCTCTCTATCCACCCTATTTGTTTCCCTTAATATCTTATAAACTTCGCTCAGATCACCCCTTAACCTTTGAAACTCCAGAGAATACAACCCCAATTTGTGTAATCTCTCCTCGTAACTTAACCCTTGAAGTCCGGGTATCATTCTAGTAAACCTACGCTGCACTCCCTCCAAGGCCAATATGTCCTTCCGAAGGTGCGGTGCCCAGAACTGCTCACAGTACTCCAGGTGCGGTCTAACCAGGGTTTTGTATAGCTGCAGCATAACTTCTGCCCCCTTGTACTCTAGTCCTCTAGATATAAAGGCCTTCTTGATTATTTTCTGCACCTGTTCATGACACTTCAATGATCTATGTACCTAAACCCCTAAGTCCCTTTGGACATCCACTGTTTTTAACTTTTTACCATTTAGAAAGTACCCTGTTCTATCCTTTTTTGATCCAAAGTGGATGACCTCACATTTGTCTGCATTGAATTCCATTTGCCACAGTTTTGCCCATTCACCTAATCTATCAATATCGCTTTGTCATAGAGTCATAGAGTCATAGAGTTATACAGCACGGATAGAGGCCCTTCGGCCCATCGTGTCCGCGCCGGCCATCAGCCCTGTCTACTCTAATCCCATATTCCAGCATTTGGTCCGTAGCCTTGTATGCTATGGCATTTCAAGTGCTCATCCAAATGCTTCTTGAATGTTGTGAGGGTTCCTGCCTCCACAACCCTTTCAGGCAGTGAGTTCCAGACTCCAACCACCCTCTGGGTGAAAAAGTTCTTTCTCAAATCCCCTCTAAACCTCCCGCCTTTTATGTCCCCTTGTTATAGAACCCTCAACGAAGGGAAAAAGCTCCTTAGTATCCATCCTATCTGTGCCCCTCATAATTTTGTACACCTCAATCATGTCCCCCCTCAGCCTCCTCTGCTCCAAGGAAAACAAACCCAATCTTCCCAGTCTCTCTTCATAGCTGAAGCGCTCCAGCCCTGGTAACATCCTGGTGAATCTCCTCTGCACCCTCTCCAAAGCGATCACATCCTTCCTGCAGTGTGACGACCAGAACTGCACACAGTACTCCAGCTGTGGCCTAACCAGTGTTTTATACAGCTCCATCATAACCTCCTTGCTCTTATATTCTATGCCTCGGCTAATAAAGGCAAGTATCCCATATGCCTTCTTTACCACCTTACCTACCTGTTCCGCCGCCTTCAGGGATCTGTGAACTTGCACACCAAGATCCCTCTGACCCTCTGTCTTGCCTAGGGTCCTCCCATTCATTGTGTATTCCCTTGCCTTGTTAGTCCCTCCAAAGTCCATCACCTTGCACTTTTCCGGGTTAAATTCCATTTGCCACTGTTCCGCCCATCTGACCAACCCATCTATATCGTCCTGCAGACTGAGGCTATCCTCCTCGCTATTTACCACCCTACCAATTTTTGTATCATCAGCGAACTTACTGATCATACCTTTTACATTCATATCCAAGTCATTAATGTAGACCACAAACAGCAAGGGACCCAGCACCGATCCCTGTGGTACCCCACTGGCCACAGGCTTCCAGTCACAAAAACAACCTTCGACCATCACCCTCTGCCTTCTGCCACTAAGCCAGTTTTGTAACCAAAGTGCCAAGGCACCCTGGATTCCATGGGCTCGTACCTTCTTGACCAGTCTCCTGTGGGGGACTTTATCGAAGGCCTTACTGAAATCCATGTATACCACATCCACTGCGTTACCCTCATCCACACGCCTAGTCACCCCCTCAAAAAATTCAATCAAATTAGTCAGACATGATCTTCCCTTGACAAAGCTATGTTGACTAACCCTAATTAATCCTTGCTTCTCCAAGTGGAGACTAATTTTGTCCTTCAGAATTTTTTCCAATAATTTTCCTACCACTGATGTTAGGCTCACTGGCCTGTAGTTCCCTGGTTTTTCCCTACTCCCCTTCTTGAATAATGGTATTACATTAGCGGTTCTCCAGTCCTCTGGCACATCCCCTGTGGCCAGAGAGGTTCTGAATATATGTGTCAGAGCCCCCGAAATCTCCTCCTTTGCCTCACACAGTAGCCTGGGATACATTTCGTCCGGGCCTGGGGATTTATCCATTTTTAGGCCTGCTAAAACCGCCAATACCTCCTCCCGCTCGATGTTAATATGTTCGAGTATATCACGGTCCCCCTGCCGTATTTCTATGTCTACATCGTCCTTCTCCATAGTGAAAACAGATGCAAAAAATTCATTTAGAACCCCTCCTACATCTGCCGGCTCCACACACAGATTGCCATTTTTGTCCCTAATGGGCCCTATTTTTTCCCTAGTCATCCTCTTACCCTTAATATACTTATAAAACATCTTAGGATTTTCCTTTATTTTGCTCGCCAGTGTTATTTCATGGCCCCTCCTTGATCTCCTAATTTCTTTTTTAAGTATCCCCCTGCACTTTTTGTACTCCTCTAGGGCTTCCTCCGTCTTTAGCCTTTTGTATCTGCCAAAAGCCCTCCTTTTTTTCCTAATCCATTCTCGTATATCCCCTGACATCCAAGGTTCCCTGGAGTTCTTGGAACCACCCTTGACCTTTACGGGAACATGTTGCCATTGTATGGTCTCAATCTCCCTTCTGAAAGACTCCCATTGCTCCGATGCGGATTTTCCTACAAGCAGCTGATCCCAGTCCATTTTGGCCAGATCCTGCCTTATCCTATTAAAATCGGCCTTCCCCCAATTTAGAACCTTTATTTCCGGCCCCTCCCTGTCCTTTTCCATGACCACCTTAAATCTCACCGAATTATGGTCACTGTCACCAAAGTGCTCACCTACTAGCACTTCTTCCACTTGGCCGGCCACATTCCCTAGAATTAGGTCCAGTACCGCCCCCTCTCTTGTAGGACTTTCTACATGCTGGCTCAAAAAGCTCTCCTGGATGCACGTTAAGAATTTTGTACCCTCTAAGCCTTTTACACTCTGAGTATCCCAGTTAATATTGGGGAAGTTGAAATCCCCCACTATTATTACCCTATTATTTGCACAATTTTCTGAGATTTGCCTACATATCTGTTCCTCTATCTCCCCCTGACTGTTTGGGGGCCTATAGTACACTCCCATCAAAGTGCTTGCCCCCTTTTTGTTTTTAAGCTCCACCCATATGGCCTCATTAGAGGAACCTGCTAATATATCATCCCTCCTTATGGCAGTAATTGATTCTTTAATTAATATTGCGACCCCCCCTCCTCTTATACCTCCCCCTCTGTCTCGCCTGAAGATTCTGTACCCCGGAATATTGAGCTGCCAGTCTTGCCCCTCCCTCAACCATGTCTCTGTGACAGCAACAATATCATACTCCCATGTGTTTATCAACACCTTCAGTTCATCCACCTTATTCGCAAGACTCCTTGCATTAAAATAGATGCCATCCAGCCTTGCCCTCACATATTTGCCCTGTCTTCCAAGCTGACTTGTTTTTTTCTCTATATTTGGCTGCACATCACCCCCTATTGTAGCTCCACTCTGTATCCCATCCCCCTGCCAAGTTAGTTTAAACCTCCCCCTACAGTGCTAGCAAACCTCCCCGCAAGGATATTTGTCCCGCTCTGGTTCAGGTGCAACCCGTCCGACTTGTACAAGTCCCACCTTCCCCAGAAGCAGGCCCAGTGATCCAGGAAACTGAAACCCTCCCTCCTGCACCAACTCTTTAGCCACGCATTCATCTGTTCTATCCTCCTATTTCTATTTCGTCTACACTGCTTACAATGCCACCAATCTTTGTGTCATCGGCAAACTTAGATATGAGACTTTCTATGCCTTCATCTAAGTCGTTAATAAATATTGTGAATAATTGAGGCCCCAAGACAGATCCCTGCGGGACTCTACTAGTCACATCCTGCCAATGTGAGTACCTTCCCATTATCCCTACTCTCTGTCGCCTTTCGCTCAGCCAACTTCCTAACCAAGTCCGTACTTTTCCCTCAATTCTATGGGCTTCTATCTTAGCTAACAGTCTCTTATGTGGGACCTTATCAAATGCCTTCTGGAAGTCCATACAAATAACATCCATTGACATTCCCCTGTCCACTACTTTAGTCACCTCTTCAAAAAATTCAATCAGGTTTGGCAGGCACGACCTACCTTTCACAAATCCATGCTGGCTCTCTCTGATTAACTGAAAATTCTCGAGGTATCCTTAATTATAGACTCCAGCATTTTCCCCACAACAGATGTTAGGCTAACTGGTCTATAATTCCCCGGTTTCCCTCTCTCCTTTCTTAAAAAGTGGAGTGACATGTGCAATTTTCCAATCTCGAGGGACAGTTCCTGAATCTAGAGAACTTTGACAGATTATGGTTAGGGCATCCGCAATGTGCTCACCTACTTCCTTTAAAACCCTGGGATGGAAACCATCTGGTCCTGGGGATTTGTCACTCTTTAGTGCTATTATTTTCTTCATTACTGTTGCTTTACTTATGTTAACTTGAAAGAGGTTGTAAGGTTGCTGTATCAGGTGTTGGTCAGACCCCCACCTGAGTACTGTGTGTGGTTCTGGTCACCCAGTCATACAAAGGATGTATTGCCCTTGAGACCTTACAGAATGGAGCAACCAAGATAATTCCAAGTATCAGGAATTTAAGTTACAGGGAAAGGTTAAGAAAATTGGGCTTATTTTCCTTGGAGAAGAGGAAACTTGAAGGTGATCTAATTGAAGTTTTCAAGATTATGAAGAAAATTAATTGCTGCAAGAAAATTGTTTGCTCTGGTGAAGGGTTTAAATACCAGAAGACATAAGAGGAGCTTTCTCAGTAAGATAATTGAGTAAGTCATTCACTTTTCATTCTGACACAACAGGCTCATCAATCGTGTACAGTGGCAACATTGCAACTCAGCACTAAACTGGGAGGTTTTCCATGCATAGATACAAGATTTGGGCACATTAAGAGGCCTGACTTAACAACAATCATAGACTTCCATGTGCCCTCCAGCAAGTAATTGAGAATGGATTGATCAAGCAAAAGGCCTGACCTTCCAGCCTTACCCTTCAATCGGACTGCCAAATCTCTCCTTCCTGTAAAAGTGCACAGAGGCATCTACTTTCTCAGCAGAAATTGGTCAAATAATCAAGTGACATTATCCGATAAATAAGCTGGAGCAGGGCCCGTCCAACTGAAGGCCAAGTTCCTGGAAGAGTTATTTACATTCTCTCTTTCCTTCCCCATCTTCTTCTCTCTTTTTCCATCTCCTCAAGATTCATCAACAAATTCAGATAGATTCACATTACTGCCACTACTGAAGCTAAAGTCCCAAATCATGGGACTTCTAGGCCCTAAATCTTTTTCAATCTGATTGCATTCTTTCTCGTTCCCTTGCCCTGTCCAGTATTTTGGTACAAACTTGGAGATTTTCTTCTAAGACGATGGATTAGATTGAAGTGCGGTCATTTCAGAGTTCACTAAAAATAATTGGGGTTCTGCTCAAAGGAGCTCACACTTAGCGATAAGAAAATAATGGCCACGATACAAGCCACAAATAAATTAAATCCACCCAATCAGTACAACGTAACAACCTCTCCCCACCTCCGTCTCCGAACTGATCTACGTTGCCTCCCATCTTAGAATGTACCCTTGGCCTTATAAAATCTGAGCTAGATATTAAGTACATCAATAAAGGAACATGTGTGAGAGTTAGACAGAGATGTTGAAATCATACAAAAGAAAGAAGGGACAGAGGAGAGGAGGCACTTAGAATCATGGAGTCATAGAAAGGTTACAGCACGGAAGGAGGCCATTCGGCCCAGCGATTCTATGCCGGCTCTATGCAAGAGCAATCCAGCTAGTCCCACTCCCTCGTCCTATCCTGGTAGCCCTGCAAATTTTTTCCTTTCAAGTACTTATCCAGTTCCCTTTTGAAAGCCATGATTGAATCTGCCTCCACCACCCCCACCCCCCCCCGCCGGCAATGCATTCCAGATCATAACCACTCGCTGCATAAAAAAGTTTTTCCTCATGTCACCTTTGGTTCTTTTGCCAATCACCTTAAATCTATGTCCTCTGGTTCTTGACCCTTCCGTCAATGGGAACAGTTTCTCTCTATCTACTATGTCTAGACCCTTCATGATTTTGGATACATCTATCAAATCTTCTCTCAACCTTCTCTGTTCCAAGGAGAACAACCCCAGCTTCTCCAGTCTATCCATGTAACTAAAGTCCCTCATCCCTGGAATCATTCTAGTAAATCTTTTCTGCACCCTCTCTAAGGCTTTCACATCTTTCCTAAAGTGTAGTGCCCAGAACTGGACACAATACTCCAGTTGTGGTCGAACCAGTGTTTTATAAAGGTTCATCATGACCTCCTTGCTTTTGTACCCTATGCCTCTATTTGTAGAAAGAGTGAGAAGGAAATAACGAGAAAGGGAATCAGATGCAGGCACAACACTGAAAAAAATATGTGGCAGTCATAGAGAGAGAGAGAGAAAGAGAGAGGGCGACAAAGAGAATGATACAGATTGAAATGGAGAGTGGGAAGGAGGGAGAGACACAGGTACAGATATAGAAGTGGAGCTATACAAGTGAGTATGGTCATTTAGTGGTTATGGTACTGGACTAGTAATCCAGAGATTGTGATCATCATGGCAAGTTGTGTAATTGAATTCAATAAATCTGGTAAATTGGGGACTGAAAAAATAACCATGAAAACTTCAGGGTAGTCATTAAAAACCCAACTGGTTCACTAATGTCATTCAGGGAAGGGAACCTGCCACCTCTAGCTGGTCTGGCCTACATGTGACTCTTCATGCCCAACTAGGGATGGGCAATAAATGCTGCCTTGCCATGTTACCAGCAACCCAACAACAAATTAAAAGAAAGAAATATCTTGCATTTATATAGCGCCTTTCACAACCTCAGGATGTCCCAAAGTGCTTCATAGTCAATGAAGTACTTTTGAAGTGCAGTCATTGTTGTAATGTAGGAACAAATTAAAAACAATCACTACGAGCAATGCCATGTGAGTATTTACAAATAAATGTAAAAAGTATATTCTTCTCAGTATTGGTGATTTTACCTTCATCTCGGTTTCTCAATAAAAGATAACCAAAAACCGTATCTGAAAATGTAACTAACTGATGTCATTTGGATTCATGCACTTAAAGGAATATGTTCTTTAAAATTGTGCAGTATGTGTAGGCAAAACTCAAGTCATTGTCACTTGTCTTCTCATCTCTCAATTATCGACATTCGATATTGTTAAGCTGGACACAACTCTGGGCCCAGTCAGAATAAGAACCACAAACTCATAACAGCTACAAAATTAATGCAAGCTTTATTTGAAAGATCTGTTCCGACAGACTTTATTGGACCAGCCTTCTTTACCCTGAACTACAGTCAGCTCTGCACCAGGCACCATTGTCTATTTTCTTTACTGTTGGAGCTTTAGGCTTGGATTCACAGGGTCACAAGATGCTTACGGATTAGGAAGGCCATTCAGCCCATCTTAATTCAAACATCCAGAACAATCTTACACTCCCCCCTTTGCTCCATCTGGTTATTTCTTAAATGCATCCAGTCTTTTCACCTTCGCCAGTGTGCCCAGGAGTCCATTCCAAGTGTTGATCACTCTCTGCGTGATAAAGAACTTTCTGATATCAGTTCTAAAATTTCCTTTACTAGTTTGAACATGTGTCCCTTTGTCGTACTCCTAGTTTAGTTTAAAGTAGTGTTCCTGAGTTTCCATATTCAGGATGAAAAGTCCAAGTCTCTCCATTACTCATAACTCAGACCCCTGCCCCTTGGGATCAGCCTGTTTACCCTTCTCAGTACTGCCTCCAGCGTTGAATTAATCTGCTGCTCCAGGGTCAAAGGGTGAGAAACTGGTTAAATCAGGCGTAAAACTGGCGCCAAAGCATCCAATATGGTGTGCGGCGTGCGCACGAACTATCCATGCAGGAAGTGCAGCCCCTGCCATATTGGTAAGGGCAGGAAAAGAGGTGCCCAGAGCCCATGCCTGAAACATGGGAAACATGGTCAACTTGCGGCCTAACCAGCGGTCCTTAAACGGACCACTGAAGGCCGCCACCAAAAAGGTAAGTCTGTCAAAAAAATACTTATCTGAATGTAGAGCCGGGAGGAGCAGGATGCTCCTGGCTCCACTGCAGTGCCGAAGGACGTTGTCAGCTCCTGCTCGACCCTCCTCCCATTACCTCCTCTGCTCTCGATTGCCTCTCTCCATCCCGATCGATTTTCCCCAACCCCCCCAGCCTTCTCCCTCTCCCAGGACCTACCCGAGGGCGCCTGAAATCCAATGCCAATGCGAGCTGCCTGGGCACGCCTCGCACGCATCTACAGCTCGCCGGTTTAATTTAAATAAGGTCCGTGGCCCAATATCGGGTGGGCCTCGGGCCTACCCGTTCAGTAGGGAACGATCCCTGCGACCAGTTCAGGCCGGCAAGCTGGCGCGAGCCAATTTCTAGGCCACTATCTCTTCACATGTTTTTAAGATGGGCCTGCTATAGGTTTCACTCATTTGTTAGTGCGGCAATTCTCACCTGACCAGGTTGTGGACTTTTCAGATACTGTGCAGAAATATATTCTCCAGGGTCGTTCTCTTGCTCCTGACCCAGTTACAAAGATCGTTCCGAATTAATAATTCTTTGCCAAAAAACAAAGCTGCTTTCTTTGTTTTCTCAGTTTAGCCGATGCTAGAAGTTCAATTCTCCGACAGAGGCTTTGCATTGCATGTGGCAATTCCGTGCGTTGTGCAAATTCATCAATCACCGTTCATAATGGACTTAATGCCAATAAATCAACATTGACAATGTGTAGACTCTCAGGACCCCAAGATGTCCTGTCTAATGAAAACTTCGAGAATGCCTATTTTTACTCTGTAATGAAAGACCTGTTAATGAAATTGTGAGAATGCGTGGATTCGAACCGTGCCCACTTCTGAGAATAGGATTTTCTTAGTGGGTCATGAATTACAGGAAATTTCCGTGATTTCATTTCAAAGGGGTTCTCACCCTCTTAACATAGAGTTTCAGCGGATTAAATTATCTTGGAGACCAGATAGAATACAGAAAGAAAACAAATTAAATCGAAGACTCGGGCTGGGGTCGGGGGCGGGGGGAGGAAGGAGGTGCAGGCTACAAATTAGTATGTGTTCTGCCCGTTTCTCAGGCGTAAAACGGGTGCAACGTTTACCAATTTCTGGACACAAAGGCCTGCCCCAGTAGGGTTGCCAACCCTCCAGGATTGTCTTGGAGTCGCCAGGAATTGAAGATTAATCTCCAGGGCACTGCCGCGAGCAACACCCAGGAGAAAAATCATCGGCACGTTAAAAAAATTGTGGGTTTTATTCGCTTAGTAGTTATAAAAATATTGGAGATGTGATAAAAGGCTGTTTGAGAGTCAGGAATCATCCGATCGGGTGGCGAAGAGACAGTTCGCTTCCCAATTAGCGTGGGAAGGCGGGACACCACGAGGATGGACGTGTTGGTGGACCAATGTTAGGGGCAGGGTGGTTGGAGGGGGGAGATCATGTGATAGAACCTCCAGGAATACGCCCAACCAGAGTTGGTGACCCCTATGCATCAGATCTGCGCCAGCAGCATGGCCACCGCCATATTGGCCCTCCCTGTTTTTAGGCGTCCCTGGCAACCGCCTGAAATCAGCTCTGGATCAGTTTGAAAATTCAAAGAAGGGTCCTGCGCCTGTTATATGATCCTTCTACAAAATTCGTGAGAAAGGGATGACTGCAGGCCACCGAAGAAATGGTAGGGAAAGTTTTTTATTCTTTACTTCCCTTCCTATGGAACCCGAAGGGAGAACTAGCGCCCCTCCTGGATCCACAGCACTACTGCGGGCTGCTGCTGGCCCGCGTTTGGCCCCCTCCCCCCACCCCCTGCCCCTTCCCCTCGCGTTTCCCTCCACCCCCTCCAGGACTTATCTGAGAGCTGTCGGCCACGAGCTTCAGGCCTAGATTTGATCCACGACAGGCAACTAGCATCTAGAATTAAAATATGGCCCAATGTCCAATTTTGGGTGAGTCTTGGGCTTCCATTATATATGGACCTAAATATGGGCTGAAACGGATTTTCTTCCCAGTATGTTTTGCCGGGATAATGTGCTTTTAGGTGGCTTATCATACACCCCTTCTCCCTTTGCACTCTCTCCACCACCCTGACATAAGTGTACAAACACACACACACACACACACACACACACATTTACATCACCTTGCCTAGTTGAGTAATGGCAGTGTAAAGTAATTATTTGATAATGAGCAATTCAATGTTCAAAGAACATGAAAAAATATGTGGAGATTGAACAACCAAATGTCGATTTTTTTGGCTTAATATTGTGTGCGAAAGCTTGGTGTATAATTTGCTGCAAATCAAATATATTTGTGGTTTCTTATCAGTGGCCAGCATTCACAAACTGCCTGCAGCCTCCGTTCTGACCGACATCAACTTCCCGATGAAAGGAAGAAAGGGAATGGTCGACTGGGCAAGAAACTCGGAAGACAAAATTATTATTCCAAAAAACATATTCAAACCCGCTTCACCAGGTGAAGTAATCATTTCTGGAATTCTTTGTGTGTGTTTTTTTTTTAAATTTGCATGTTGTTAGCAGAGCACCTAATAAGGAAAGGTGATCTTTGCGAAGTGAAATACTTTGGGTGGAATGGCGGGGGTGAATTTCCATCGGCGTTCTCTCAATCCACCGCAATGTGCCCGCCATTTTTCCAGGAGTATCTATGGTCCTTTTGGCAAAGTTACCACCGAAAGGGCAGCACAGCCCCCTCAACAGAGATTCACCCCCTCTCTGACGTGAAATAATAATTAATGATCCTGGTGAATTTTGAAAATATATTCAAAAGGGAATTGGAGAAATACTTGAAAGGGAAAACATTTACAGGGCTCTAGCAGGGGGAATGGGACTAATTGGATAGCTCTTTCAAAGAGCCAGCAACGGCACAATGGATTGAATGGCCTCGTGCTGTGCTGTATGACTCTAAGATTCCATGATTTTTTTTTCAGAATTGGACGAATCTGCTGTTTTTGTACTCGGCACGATATTCTACAAAAACCTGGGACTCATTTTGCCCTCCCCAAGGTAAGACCGAAACTTTACTTGTTTAACCGGTGTCTGAGCTGTACTCATTTTTCCAACCTTCCATTTTGTTGGCTTTCTCTTCCTGACGACTTGGTGAAAACGTCACCTGCTATTTCTCTAATTGCAACCAAAAAAAAAGCACGCACCTTAAAACAAATTTTTTTATGAATTCTGCCGCGTTTCCTACATTACAACAGTGACTCCACTTCAAAAGTACTCCTTTGGCTGTAAAGTGCTTTGGGACGTCCTGAGGTCGTGAAAGGCGCAAGTCTTTCTTTCCTTCTTTCACCGCGATGCTTCGGATGAAACCTTAAGCCCCAGGCCTGCTTCTGGCTGTGCGGCTGGAGGTTAAACCATGGCATTACTCGAAGGAGAACTGAGAGTTTTCCCAGCGTCAATTCTCAACCGGCACCACCAAGGAAGTAAAAAAAATGGATTTGCTGCTTATTCATTTTGGTGCTGTTTGTGGGATCTAGCTGTGCGCCGATTGGCCAAGTGTTTGCCTAAATCACAAACGTGACGATAATTCAAAAAGTCGATTTGTACAAAGTGCTTTCAAACATTTTTCAAAGATACTGTGAAGCTCTGTATAAATGCAAGTCGTTTCTTTTTTGCTGTGGCCTATTTAATTTAAAGCGTGTTTCTTTTGCTGTACTTTCCTTTCATTGTTTATCTCTGCTTGACTAGTCATCCATTCATAACAGAACCCTCACTGTAAAACACACTTTGTGCTGGTCAATAACATGCAGAAAATACTACAGTGACGAGCTGCGAAACGCAGCCTGAAGCCAACGTAAGAGGATTATTTTGCCTTCAAATTACAAATACAGAATTGCTGCAGCATATATCCATGTTTGGCTCAATGCAAGTTACTCCTTCGAATTCTGGGACGCTAATCCCTAAATGATATTCACAGAACCACTCTAATCAGTAAATTTTAAATAGATTTGCTAATTATTCCAGCTGGTATAAGTAGCTATACTAATTGTTCCATATTGTTGAGGTAGGTACTCTAATTACTCCATAATAGGCAGAGTTTAAGGAGTTAGGGAAGAGATTAACAAGCAGGAACTCAAGGGTAGTAATCTCCGGATTACTCCCAGTGCCATACGCTAGTGAGTATAGAAATAGGAGGAAAGAGCAGATGAATGTGTGGCTGGAGAGATGGTGCAGGAGGGAGGGCTTTAGATTCCTGGGGCATTGGGACCAGTTCTGGGGGAGGTGGGACCTGTACAAGCCGAATGGGTTGCACCTCAACAGGGCTGGGACCAATATCTTTGTGGGGAGTTTTGCTAATGCTGTTGGGGAGGGTTTAAACTAACTTGGCAGGGAGATGGGAACCTGAGAGGAAATTCTGAAGGGAGAGTAACAAAGCTGGAAGTGGAAGGCAGAAAGATAATAAGTGAAATTGGAAGGCAGCGGAAACAAAGGCCAGCGGCAAATAAGGTCAAAATAGGAAAAAAATGTTAAAAAGGCAAAATTAAAGACACTTTATCTGAATGCACGCAGCATTCGCACAAAATGGAAGTAAATGAGTATGATCTAATTGCCATTACAGAGACGTGGCTGCAGGGTGACCAAGGCCGGGAACTGAATATTCATGGATATTCGACATTTAGGAAGGACAGGCAAAAAGGAAAAGGAGATGGGGTAGTGCTGTTAATAAAGGATGAGATCAGTACAATAGTGAGACAGGATCTTGGCTCAGAAGATCAAGATGTAGAATCAGTTTGGGTGGAGCTAATAAACATTGGTGGGAGTTGTTTATAGGCCACCAAACAGAAGTGATAATGTAGGGCACGGTATAAAGCAGGAAATTAGTGCATGTAACAAGAGTAATACAGTAATCATGGGAGACTTCAATCTACTTATAGATTGGGCAAACCAAATTAGCACTAATACTGTGGAGGACGAATTCCTGGAATGTATACGAGATTGTTTTCTAGATCAGTATGTTGAGGAACCAACTAGGGAACAGGTTATTTTAGATCTAGTATTGTGCAATGAGAAAGGGTTAATTAATAATCTTGTTGTAAAGGAGCCCTTAGGGAAGAGTGACCATAATATGATAGAATTCTTCATTCAGTTTGAAAGTGATGTAATTCAATCCGAAACTAGGGTCTTAAATCTAAACAAAGGAAACTACGAAGGTATGAGGCGCAAGTTGGCTGTGGTTGATTGAGGAACTACATTAAAAGGTATGATGGTAGACAGGCAATGGCTAGCATTTAAAGAATTAATACATAATTTGCAACAAATATATATTCCTTTAAGGCACAAAAACCCAACAGGAAAAGTGGTCCAACTGTGGCTAACAAGAGAAATTAAAGATAGTTTTAAATCAAAGGAAGAGGCATATAAAGTTGCCAGAAAAAGCAGTAAGCCTGAGGATTGGAAGCATTTTAGAATTCAGCAAAGGAGGACCAAGAAATTGATAAAGAAAGGGAAAATAGAATATGAGAGTAAACTAGTGAGAAATATAAAAACGGACTGTAAAAGCGTCTATGGGTATGTAAAAAGGAAAAGACTGGTGAAGGCAAATGTGGGCCCCTTACAGACAGAGATGGGAGAATTTATAATGGAGAATAAGGAAATGGCAGAGAAATTAAACAAATACTTTGGTGTTGATTTTCGGATGGCCGAGCGGGTGCATTGGGGGCGGGGAGCTCGTAAAATGGGGGAATCCCGGCACGGGTCCGGAGCCTTGCTCCAACCCGCCCACTTCCGGGTTCCCCAATGACGTGTTCAGATATGCGCGCAGCTCCCGCATGTGGGACTCCCACCAGCAATTAAAGTCGGGGGGATGACAATTTAAATACTTACTTACCTAGTTGAGGTACTTGACAGACCTTATTGACAGGAGATTTTGGCAGGGGTGCAATTTTGAAGGATCCCTTAGCATGTTTCCCGTGTTGTGGGAAACACTCTCTGTTGGAGCAGACGTGTTTCAGCCAGCAGCCAGTGGGAGATGCAAAGGATTATTTGACAGGTGGGGGGAAAACCTCATTTATTGCTGCAGGGCACGCTGTCACTTCAGACAAAGTTTTGGCTGCAACACATTTGTCTTTCCAGTCAAAATTATTAATTTATACCCTAAACTCTGCTGTGCAAACACATTTACCTACTTTGCAGACCCCCTCAAATTCATACCGTCAGGTTGGGGGGACGCCATAGCTGCATTCATCACTACATCCGAGGACGAGCAACATCACAGAATTGGCAGGCACACCGTCCACCTCCACCACGTGGAGCTACACAACACAGTGCTGCGCCACAGGCACCTGCACAAAATAGTCGGGCAACTACAGATACACCCACTGTAGGGTGTCCCAATGGGTGGCATCAAGTGTGTTCATGGAGAACCTCATGAAAGGGATTTATTGCACAAGCCAGTCAAGAATGGCCAAGACGTGGCAGTAGTGGTGACAATAATAATATTTAATGTGAGTTGAACAAAAATCAAATATAAATAAAAAACATGACAAACCGTCAAACACCCTTGTGCATCCCCTTTGTGCTCAGAAAATCTTTGCCTTACGCTTCCTACTATTCATACGTGATGCATCCCCTGTGGCTGCAGCACAGGTAGTGGCAGGTTGAGTGAGGGTGACCGTGAAAGAGATGCATTAGAGGGTGAGTATGAGACAGAGCCATGAGATTGTATGAGGATTGGGTTGAGTGGTAGTGATAGGATGAGTACTGGGGAGGTGAGGAAGTGCAGGTAAATTGAGGATGAGGTTTGAGTGGGTGTGAGGAGTGATGTGATAGAGTAGTGCTGGCAGTGCAGAATGAGTTGTGGGGTGGGGGCGGTGATGTGGAAGACGGAGTGTAGGAGAATGAGTAAGTGTACTCACTTTGGCTGACCTAGTTAGGTCATTGAAGTGCTTCCTGCACTGGATCCAGGTGCGGGATATGTTGCTGGTGCTGGCCACCTCGAGCCAGGCCTTCTTGGTGGCAGAGGCAGGCCACTTCCTCCTGTCCACCGGGCAGAAGATCTCCCTCCTCCTCCTCACCCCATCCAGTAAGACCTGGAGTGAGGCATCATTAATCCTGGGAGTAGCCTTTCCCCTGGGCTGCTCCATGCTGTAATTTTGGCTGTTTGCTGCAGGAGCGGCATTGGAGGACTGCCCCTTTAAATATAGCTCCTCCAGCTGACAGCCTGTGATGCGGGTGCGCAGTCCGCGCATTGTGCAGGTTGCCAACGGGAAACCCGGAAGCCGAGGTAATTGGCTTCAATTTACTCGCAATCGTGTGGGGAACCCACCAATTTTACTGGGCGGGTTACCCACGCACCCAGTCTACCCCCGACTGCCAACCCGCCTCCCTGGTAATATCGGGGCCTTTGTTTCTGTCTTCACGGAAGAAGACACAAAAAACCTTCCAGAAATACTAGAGAACCAAGGGTCTGGTGAGAATGAGGAACTGAAAGAAATTAGTATTAGTAATAAAATTGTACTGGAGAAATTAATGGGACTGAAAGTCAATAAATCCCAAGGACCTGATGATCTACATCCCAGGGTTTTGAAAGAGGTGGCTATAGAGATAGTAGATGCATTGGTTGTCATCTTCCAAAATTCTATAGATTCAGGAACAGTTCCTGCAGATTGGAGGGTAGCAAATGTAACCCCACTATTTAAAAAAGGAGGGAGAGAGAAAACAGGGAACTACAGACCTGTTACCCTGACATCTGTAGTAGGGAAAATGCTAGAACCTATTATAGAGGATGTGATAACAGGACACTTAGAAAATTAAAATAGGATTTGGCAGAGTCAACATGGATTTATGAAAGGGAAATCATGTTTGACAAACCTATTGGCGTTCTTTGAGGATGTAACTAGTAGAATAGATAAGGGGGAACCAATGGATGTGGTGTATTTGGATTTCCAGAAGGCTTTCAATAAGGTCTCACACAGGAGGTTGTTGAACAAAGTTAGAGCATGTGGAATTGGGGGTAATATACTGGCATGGATTGAGAATTGGTTAACAGACAGAAAACAGAGTAGGAATAAATGGGTCTTTTTCAGGTTGGCAGACTGTGACTAGTGGGGTACCGCAGGGATCGGTGCTTGGGCCCCAGCTATTCACAATCTATATCAATGATGTGGATGAGGGGACCAAATGTAGTATTTCCAAGTTTGCTGATGACACAAAACTAGGTGGGAATGTGAGTTGTGAGGAGGATGCAAAGAGGCTTCAAGGGGATATAGACAGGCTAATTGAATGGGCAAGAACATGGCAGATGGAATATAATGTGGAAAAATGTGAAGTTATCCACTTTGGTAGGAAAAACAGAAATGCAGAGTATTTTTCAAATGGTGAGAGATTGGGAAATGTTGATGTTCAAAGGGACCTGGTGTCCTTGTACATGAGTCACTGAAAGCTAACTTGCAGCTGCAGCAAGCAATCAGGAAGGCAAATGGTATGTTGGTCTTTATTACAAGAGGATTTGAGTACAGGAGTAAAGATGCCTTACTGCAATTATATAGGGCCTTGGTGAGACTGCACCTGGAGTATTGTGTACAATTTTGATCTCCTTACCTAAGAAAGGGTATACTTGCCATAGAGGGAGTGCAACGAAGGTTCACCAGACTGATCCCTGGGATGGCGGGATTGTCGTATGAGGAGAGATTGAGGAGACTAGGCCTATATTCTCTGGAGTTCAGAAGAACGAGAAGTGACCTCATTGAAACATACAAAATTCTTACAGGGCTCGACAGGGTAGATGCAGGGAGGATGTTTCCCCTGGCTGGGGAGTCTAGAACCAGTCTCAGGATAAATGGTAGGCCATTTAGTACTGAGATGAAGAGAAATTTCTTCACTCAGAGGGTGGTGAATCTTTGGAATTCTCTACCACAGAGGGCTGTGGAGGCTCAGTCATTGAGTACATTCAAAACAGAGATCGATAGATTTCTAGTTATTAAAGGCATCAAGGGATATGGGGATAGGGCAGGAAAATGGGGTTGAGGTAGAAGATCAGCCATGATCTTGTTGAATGGTGGAGCAGGCTCGAGGGGCCGGATGGCCTACTCCTGCTCCTATTTCTTATGTTCTTATGTTCATATTGTTTAGATACATGCTCTGATTATTCCATATTGTTTAGGTAGTTACTGTAATTATTACATATTGTTTGGGTAAGTACATGAATTACTTGATATTGTTTGGGCAGGTACTCTGATTATTCCATATTGTTTAGGTAGATACTCTACTCCATATTGTTTAGGTAGATACTCTACTCCATATTGTTTAGGTAGATACTCTACTCCATATTGTTTAGGTGGATACTCTACTCCATATTGTTTAGGTAGATACTCTACTCCATATTGTTTAGGTAGGCACTCTACTCCATATTGTTTCGGTAGATACTCTACTCCATATTGTTTAGGTAGATACTCTACTCCATATTGTTTCGGTAGATACTCTACTCCATATTGTTTCGGTAGATACTCTACTCCATATTGTTTCGGTAGATACTCTACTCCATATTGTTTAGGTAGATACTCTACTCCATATTGTTTAGGTAGATACTCTACTCCATATTGTTTAGGTAGATACTCTACTCCATATTGTTTAGGTAGGCACTCTACTCCATATTGTTTAAGTAGATACTCTACTCCATATTGTTTAGGTAGGCACTCTACTCCATATTGTTTAGGTAGATACTCTACTCCATATTGTTTAGGTAGATACATGCATTACTCGATATTGTTTAGGTAAGTACTCGAATTTCTCCAAGTTTTTTAGGTTGATACTCTAATTACTCCATATTGTTTAAGTAGGTACTCTATTTACTCCATATTGTTAAACTTGGTACTCTAATTACTCCATTTTTAAAAAAATAGGTGCTTTAATTATTCCATATTGTATAGGTAGATGTCCCAGTCATGAAGGTGTTGTAATGCCAAGATATTTAATAAAGCATCATAATCGCTTCAGGTACCACTTTCACTAATCATTATTTTTAAACATATACATTAATTGCTTAGTATTCTTTAGAGAAGGCCTTAATTTACTAAATATTGGTTCTGATAGGCACTCTGATCATTAAATATTCTTTCAGGAGGCTTTGTGTAAGCTTATTGGCAGTCCACGTACATGTGTGGCTTTTTTAAATGTGCCTTGCTGGATAATCGGAGGAACCTGCAGCAGTTTGGTGCTGCTTTGATTAGCATACGGCGATAAACAATCAGCGTTTACATGATAAATTTAACTTCTTTAATTGAATTTTAAGTGGAGCTAGCCCATTAAGCACACTTTCCTACCGACCTAATTAACCAAAGTTTAACCATTTTTAATGATACAATGCCACTTGCTCCAGTTATTGATTACTCTCCAGTGGACTAATACTGTGCTCAGAGACATCAGCAACAGATATATTAACATAGTCACATGAACCTCCTTTTATATTACATAGATTAATGCCTTTGTTAAATCTGTGGGCAGAGGACTCTCACATTATTAAACACATGCTTTCTTTATTTCCAGTACAGTGTAATTCCAACTCAATGCTCTCCCATATCACGATCAAACATTTCAGAAGGCATATATTTTTCCTTCCCTTTAATGGTTTCTCTGTATTGTTGCCTATATTTTATTAATTAATTTAAACTGCTGCATTAACCCTGAAGGGGTTAACATGACCGCAGTTAGCCCCATCCTTTGAAAATTGAAAGTGCTGGAAATTAACAGCAGGTTCTGTTTTGATTCTGGGTTGATAAATTGACTTTGGGCAGGATCCTAATTCTACCAGGACAACTGCAAGTCCCTCCCCTGAGCCCCTCCCCCATCCCCTCCCCCAAGGAGAGTACCACTATTATATAAGAGGCAACCAAGCCAAACATAAAATGTGTGTGTAGTGTTAAATGATGATATGATTCTTATCTTCAATAAGTCAGGTAATGTCCAGCAGTGCCCACCGGTCACAGAAGGCTTCGAGCAAACTAGTGGGCACCGTGTGATAGGGTTCCAAGTCACGCAGATGCGCATTAGGGCTTCGAACAGTGGCAAACAGTCAGACAAACCCTCCCTGGCGATCCTGTGTATCCTAGGCCCAGAAGCTGACCCAGTGGGATAAGGTTCCCAACCCTCCAGGATTGACCTGGAGTCTACAGGAATTGAAAATTGATCTCCAGATCACTGCTGTGAGCAACCCTGGAGAAAAAGCATAGGGGCATTAAAAGAAAATTGTTTAAGATGCACACATGTTACCCATTCTTACACCAACAGGGTCCCAGTTTTGAACATAAGAACATAGCAACATAAGAAATAGGAGCAGGAATAGGCCACATGGCCCCTCGAGCCTGCTCCACCATTCAGTCAGATCATGGCTGATCTTCGACCTCAACTCCATTTTCCTACCCGATCCCCATATGCCTTGATTCCCCCAGAGTCCAGAAATCTGTCTATCTCAGCCTTGAATATATTCAATGACTCAGCATCCACAGCCCTCTGTGGTAGAGAATTCCAAAGACTCTCAACCCTCTGAGTGAAGAAATTCCTCCTCTTCTCAGTCTTAAATGGCTGACCCCTTATCTTGCGACTATGCCCCCTTAGTTCTAGACTCTCCTGCCCTCGGAAAAAACCTGTCAGCATCTACCCTGTCAAGCCCCTTTTGAAAGCGTCAGAACTTATTACAAGGACACCATTTCTCGTTGTTGCTCCCTCTCTCCCCATAACAGCAGGGTTCAGCCAAAGGTAACTGTAGACAGAGTTACGATGCATTTGATTCCTAATGGTTCCTCTGGACACAATGGGCATTGCTTGATCAACCAACCTAGCTCAGCAATTCACCTCTGCATTTCAGCTTCTGCACATTAGGCACCGCTCCAGGCAACAATCCTGCCCAGAAGATAATTCAGAGGTCATTTGTGAAGCTTTGCCTCTGACTTTTTGGATTGATGCAGTGCTGAGGTGTGGCTGCAGTACTCTTGTATTCCTGCAATAAGCTGTCATAAAAATAAGAATGACTTGCATTTATTCACAACCTCAGGCACCTCAAAGAGCTTTACAGCCAATGAAGTACCTTTGGAGTGTAGTCACTGTTGTAATGTAGGAAACGTGGCAGCCAATTAGCACCCAGCAAGGTTCCACAAACAGCAATGTGAAAATGACCAGAAGATCTGTTTTAGTGATGTTGCTTGACGGATAAATATTGGCATGCTCTTCTTCGAAATAGTGTCATGGGATCTTTTATATCCACCTGAGAGGGCAGACAAGTCCTTAGTTTAACATCTCATCCAAAAGACGGCACCTCCGATAATGCAGCACTCCCTCAGTACTGCACTGGAGTATCAGCCTAGATTTAGTGCTCAAGACTAGAGTGGGACTTGAAGCCACAGCCTTCTGACTCAGAGGTGAGAGTGCTACCACTGAGCCATGCTTCAATCGTTACCTTGTTCAGGATTGACAACACACTCATATTTCTCCACGGTTATAGAGGGCGAACTTTGGTGTGGGTTGGGACAGCCTCACCAAGTACTGATCTGAGCAGCTTTGGACTTTACTGAGTCTCGGAGTGAGAGATGGGTTTGCTCTGCATCTTGCCAAACAGGGCCACAGTACTTTTGTCACTAGATGGATTGGAATTTGTAGAAGATTGACAGTTGGAAGAATGATGAGGTCCCAAGGCCCATAACGCAGAGCAATATCCAGTTAAAAAAGAGATGGGTACATCAAGAAGTAGCGATTAAAACATTTAGATGTAGGAGGAAGGGAGACCGGGCTTCATGGAGGCAGCTATGGTGATTGAGGTGTGGAGGTTCCATTTAAGATGTGAGGGGATAATGAGGCCAAGAATACTGATAGATGAAGAAAGGCTAAGGGTGAAGCCTTCAAAGATAAGAGATCTTAGTCATTGGAGAAACTGTGCTTTTGAAAAATTGAAAGGAATAGCCTTTTCATTGCCTGATCAAAGGGCATGGTGGAGATTGAGCTGTAGTGATTCAATCATTGCACTGAGAAAAATGTAAGTTATATTACATTACACAGTGATACATTACATCGAATTTGCAGGACAGAAACAGGCCGTTCAGCCCAACTGGTCTATGCCGGTGTTTATGCTCCACAGGAGCCTCCTCCAATCTCTCTTCATCTAACCTTATCAGCATATCCTTCTATTCATTTCTCCTTCATGTACTTATCTAGCTTCCTTTTAAATGCATCTACTCTATTCGCCTCAAGTATTCCTTGTGGTAGCGAGTTTCACATTCTTACCACACTCTGGGTAAAGAAATTGCTCCTGAGCTCCCGATTGGATTTATTAATGGCTATCCTATATTGATGGCCCCTAGTTTTGGTCTCCCCCATAAGTGGAAACATCTTCTCTATGCCTGCCCTAGAGAGTGTGACCACTGAGAATGTGTGAAGTGAAGGGAGTAGAACATAAGGTAGAATCATCAGCAAAAGATTGAATAGTGTTGGAGGCCTAGTTTAGGAGGTCATTGATATGGAGAAGGAACAAAGTGGGAATGAATGGAGCGCTGGGAACCCCTTGAGATAAAGAAAATGGAGTTGGGGGATGGGATATCAACCACAGCACAGAGCTTAGTACAAAGGTTATCATGAGAATTTTTTTTTGGTTAACTTTATTCTGCAATTTTTCTCTGGCAAGTTTCCTGCCCTCCCTTCCTCTCCGTAAAGCTTGGCTCTGTGCTGCTCTATAGTTCAGTTGGTGCCAGCTAATGTCCTCAGACTAGCTGACCCACAAGGGCATCAGAGCCAAGCATAATCACGTCTTGGTGTCAACACATGCATTTCCTGCATGGGTTGTTGGATGCTGGTCAGGAGGAGCAATCCTGCCAAATTTCCCGTCCCTCCACGTCCCTGGCCTTGACGGGTTCTTCGCCCGATACCAGGCTCCCCTGCACCCTCCTACCTCCCCGTTAATATGGGGGCCCGCGTGCTTGGTTCCTTTAAAGGGGGCCAATAAGTGGTCCAGCAATCCAAGGAATCTAAAATGACCATGCTCCTTTACTTGGATACTCTTTAGTCTTTAGTAACTTTTGAACTGCCTCCAAGAGGGTCTTTGTCAAGGTTATGCCTCGTAGTAATCTTAAAAAGCTTTATATGGAACTTTCTTCACTGCCTAGTTCTGCTCCTTTTAATGATCTGAGGCTTTTCCACTCAAATGAAGTCCGCACACCATCTGTGGCAATCCGCTCAAGAACAGGTTATGGGCAGGCTTACATTGCTCGGCCAGACGTATTCCTTGGCCAGCTCCTTTACAAGACATTCTAGGTTGGGCCCAGTGATGGGTATATCAGATGGTTTACAGGCAGCAACAAATGGACATAGAATGTACAGCACAGAAACAGGCCAATCGGCCCAACTGGTCCATGCCGGTGTATATGCTCCACAAGAGCCTCCCCCCTCCCTACTTCATCTAACCTGATCAGCATAAACTTCTATTCCTTTCTCCCTCGCGTGTTTATCGAGCTTCCCCTTAAATGCATCTATGCTGTGGACGCCCTTGTCTATGTCTTTCCTCCAACTGCCTGTCAGCTTACTGGGTAATGTTTTCTGTCTCAGTACGGTGAGGAATGTCTGTAGCTCAGGAAAGAGAAAGGGGGGTTATTCAACACGTGAAGTAGATTCTGGTTGCTCTTCTTGGTATTTTTCAGACCAGTTTCTGCCTTTTGTTGAATATTCCCCACGTTCTGATAACCAGTAAGGACCTATGTGATTCCCTTCATTCAGCAGTGATATCCTTGTTCTTATTCACTAGTTAATGTTGCTCTGTTTGCATCATTCGCCCCTTCTGCTAGTTTGCCATTGTCATTGTGGAATTTAAAATGCTGTGGGCTCCAACACAGCAGTGGCATTGTTTCTTTAAACCACAGAATGATTTTCATAATCTTATATAATTGAATGATTGAACAGAAAATAATACAGCTGCAAATGGCTGGTTGCTATAAATATTTCCATTACCGTAGGACCTAAGTGCAGAGATAATGTGCAATGCAGTTTGTCAGAAGAAAGCAGACTATTTTGAATGCTTGCACTTAAAAGCAAAGCCTCTAGGTAACTGTGCACCTTTTAACGTCTGACAGCTGATGGTTCTTTTACTAAACCCTGCTGTGGAAACACGGAAGAATCTGTCCCACCTGTTATTCAAGGCCATTTACCATTTATACCACTTCTCCACCATCCCCCCCACCCCCCTTCATATCATCTACTCTCCGTGTTATATACAGCCTGGGACCCCATAGATATAAGACATTACTGGGAGTGTTACACACAATGAGGGACCCCTTAGATATAAGACATTACTGGGAGAGTTACACACAATGAGGGACCCCTTAGATATAAGACATTACTGGGAGTGTTACTCACGATCTGGGACCCCATATATAGAAGAGATTACTCCTCTTTAAGCTTCCTCCTATGATCAGCAAAACTTTTCCTTCATGAGTTAGGCGAATGTTATTCGGAGGCAGCCATGAGCCAGTTCCTGGTATCTACACGACTAAATACGGATTCTCGTTCGTGTAAAACTGCTTTGAAACTGCTGCTTGTTTCAGTCAGATTCCGAGAGATATGCACCCACGAAACAGCTCCCCCTTCTCAGTTTACACAACTAAATCCAGCTCTCTTATCCCAGCCTACACCCGTTTCCCATTGGCGTGCCGCAGGGGTAAGGGAGCCAGGTTTAGTTGTGCAAATACCAGTCTTCCATTTTTGTGACTAAGTGGCAGTAAAAAAAAGTGGCTTGTGTTAAACCAGTTCATCACCTGTCTGGCAACAGTCACCTCACTTGTACAAAGGAGCTATTAACCAAATATATGTAAGCTGTCTCATAAAGTTAGATGACATTAGAAAGAAGAAAGAGTGAACTTGCATTTATATATCGCCTTTCAAGCCCTCAGGACATCCCAAAGCACTTTACAAACAATGAAGTATTTTTAAAGTGTGTGCATTGTTATAATGTAGGAAACACTGCAGCCAATTTGCACACAGCAAGCTCACACAAACAGCAATGAGGTAAATGACCAGAACATTTGTTTTAGGTGTTGGTTGAGAAATAAATATTGGCCAGGACACTGGCCAATATTTTACATCCTGGGATCTTTTACATCCACCCTGAGAGGGCCTCAGTTTAACATCTCATCTGGAAGATGGTACCTCCAACAGTGCAGCACTCCCTCAGTACTGCACTGGGAGTGTCAGCTGAGATTATGTGCTCAAGTCTCTGGAGTGGGGCATGAACCTATAACCTTCTGACTCAAGGGCAAGCGTGCTACCCACTGAGCCACAGCTGACACCTTGCAGGTGATTTTCTGTGTGTGCAGTGAGGAAGCAGAGCTGCTTTGGGCGTGCGAGCTGTGATTTTCCAATATTCACCCCCATAAAATTACCCCTCTTAAATTAACCCTCCATAAATCCCAAGCAGGGAATTTTTTTACCATTGTAGAGAAAATATAGTTGCGGGTATAAAGGAGGAAAAACAATTTTGTAGTCAGGTCTACTTTTCAGCATCTGGTGGAAAATATTCCCCGATATCAGCCCGACCCTGAGGTATGTTACAATTTAAACGCCACTTTAGAATTCACCGTTATTTATAATATATAGAAACACAACCTTAGTCGATGTTTAATTTACTACTTCCATTTTTTTCTCACGGCACGATACCATGGCTATGGATGTCTGCTGTTTGTTAGCTGCGTGATGTGACCAAAGAGGACACTGGGATTTATTTTAATAAATGGCAGAAAGGAAACGTGACAGCTTCTGAATATCACACAGAATTAAAGAGCGCACGCAAAGGGCTCGATTTTACATGTAAATTGTGGGTGCGTTGTGGGCGGGGGGCTTCGAAAATTGCAGAAACGCAGAGCGGGTTCGGAAGCCGTCTCCAACTCGCTGACCTCCGGGTTCCCCACGGACGCAACTGTATGCACGCGGGCGTCCTAAATCCAGAAGTCCCGCTGGCTTTAATTGCCGATGGGATGATAGTTAAAGAGCCAAATATACCTCATTGAGATACTTAAGGCACTTTACTGGTGACGTTAGGTAGATAGAACAATTTTTAATTTACCTCCTCTTCACCCCCCCGATGACCTCCCGATCTCCCCCTCTTCACCTCCCAATGTCCTCCTCTTCACCCCTCCAATGTCCTCCCGATCTCCCCCTCTTCAACCCCTCGATGTCTCCCTTATCTCCCCCTCTCCACCCCCACGATGTCCCCCGAATCTCCCCCTCTTCACCCCCCCCGATGTCCCCCTGATCTCCCCCTCTTCACCCCCCCAATGTCCCCCTGATCTCCCCCTCTTCACCCCCACGATGTCCCCTGAATCTCCCCCTTTTCACCCCCCCCCCCGATGTCCCCCTGATCTCCCCCTCTTCACCCCCCCCAATGTCCCCCTGATCTCCCCCTCTTCACCCCCACGATGTCCCACTGATCTCCCCCTCTTCACCCCCCCCAATGTCCCCCTGATCTCCCCCTCTTCACCCCCACGATGTCCCACTGATCTCCCCCTCTTCACCCCCCGATATCCCCCTGATCTCCCCCTCTTCACCCCCCCCGATGTCCTCCCGATCTCCCCCTCTTCACCCCCCCATGTCCTCCTCTTCACCCCTCCAATGTCCTCCCGATCTCCCCCTCTTCACCCCCACGATGTCCCCCGAAACACCCCCTCTTCACCCCCCCCGATGTCCCCCTGATCTCCCCCTCTTCACCCCCCCAATGTCCCCCTGATCTCCCCCTCTTCACCCCCACGATGTCCCCCGAATCTCCCCCTTTTCACTCCCACCGATGTCCCCCTGATCTCCCCCTCTTCACCCCCCCCAAATGTCCCCCTGATCTCCCCCTCTTCACCCCCACGATGTCCCCCGAATCTCCCCCTTTTCACCCCCCCCCGATGTCCCCCTGATCTCCCCCTCTTCACCCCCCCCGATGTCCTCCCGATCTCCCCCTCTTCACCCCCCCAATGCCCTCCTCTTCACCCCCCGATGTCCCCCTGATCTCCCACTCTTCACCCCTCTGATGTTCCCCTGATCTCCCCCTCTTCACCCCTCTGATGTTCCCCTGATCTCCCCCTCTTCACCCCCATGATGTCCCCTGATCTCCCCCTCTTCACCCCCATGATGTCCCCCTAATCTCCCCCTCTTCATCCCCCCGATCTCCCCCTGATCTCCCTCTCTTCACCCCCCCCCCGATGTCCCCCTGATCTCCCCCTCTTCACCCCCCGATGTCCCCCTGATCTCCCCCACTTCACCCCCCCCCGATGTCCCCCTAATCTCCCCCTCTTCATCTCCCCCTGATCTCCCTCTCTTCACCCCCCCCCGAAGTCCCCCTGATCTCCCCCTCTTCACCCCCCGATGTCCCCCTGATCTCCCCCACTTCACCCCCCCCCGATGTCCCCCTAATCTCCCCCTCTTCATCCCCCTGATCTCCCCCTGATCTCCCTCTCTTCACCCCCCCCCCGATGTCCCCCTGATCTCCCCCTCTTCACCCCCCCGATGTCCCCCTGATCTCCCCCTCTTTCACACCCCCCCGATGTCCCCTTGATCTCCCCCTCTTCACCCCCCCGATCTCCCCCTCTTCACCCCCCCCCTGATATCCCCCCGATTTTCCCCTCTCCTGTGCTGGTTGACGTCTCGCTCTCTTTCTTTCTCTCCCCCCTCCCCCGGCCCCGGTGTTGCAGATCCTGTCGGTAGCCAGCCTGTCAATCAGGCTAGCTGCTGGGCACGAAACCCGGAGAGAACTTTAATAACCATCCAATTACGATGCAATCACGTCGGTAATGGTAAGTTTTGTTTACTCGGGTTTGCGATGCACCCCTTCACCACCGCCCCTTCACCACCGCCCCTTCACCACCGCCCCTTCACCACCGCCCCTTCACCACCGCCCCTTCACCAGCCCCCACCCCCGCCCCCCCCTGCCCCACTGCCAACCCGCCACCATTTCAAAACTGAGCCCAAAACGTCTGCGACATAGCAACTAATTACATCGGTTAAAGATGGTAAAGATTTAATTTCTAGGGAAGCAAGGATATTTATAACTATCCCAAATATGTTAATTTGTGCAAGGGTCAGCCATTATCACAAACATTTTTTGCATTCTCATGTGGTTTTTACACAGTTTGATGAAGCTCCAAATTGCTCCACAAATGTAAGCACAGTAGAGTAATTAGCTATTATGTATAGCAGGCGCCTAATGGATTTTTGATTAAACCCTATTTCTGTTTGGAGCATCAAGATGCCAATGTTTTGTTAATGTTTTTCATTATCAGTAATATTAAAACTTGTTATTAAACACAGAGGGCTCCTGCTCAACACATTCATGTGACATTTCTCTGACCACGATTTCGTTAGCCCGCTTATTTTAATTGGTTAACGCCCCTGCTAGAATAGTGGAGAAAGAGGGCAAAGATATTGCCAGCAGTAATTTATTGCCTCTGCTATTTCCAGCTCTTACTTAAAATGCATTGTGTCCTCATTTTTCTACAAACAACACAGTCCAAAAATTGTAACTGTTCATGAAAATGTATTACTCATCTACTCTCTGTGATCGAAGACATTACTGGGAGTGTTACACAGGGTCTGGGACCCCATAGATACAAGACATTACTGGGAATGTTACACAGGGTCTGGGACCCCATAGATACAAGACATTACAGGGAGTGTTACACAGGGTCTGGGACCCCATAGATACAAGACATTACAGGGAGTGTTACACAGGGTCTGGGACCCCATAGATACAAGATATTACAGGAAGTGTTACACAGGGTCTGGGACCCCATAGATACAAGATATTACAGAAAGTGTTACACAGGGTCTGGGACCCCATAGATACAAGACATTACAGGGAGTGTTACACAGGGTCTGGGACCCCATAGATACAAGATATTACAGGGAGTGTTACACAGGGTCTGGGACCCCATAGATACAAGACATTACTGGGAGTGTTACACAGGGTCTGGGACCCCATAGATACAAGATATTACAGGGAGTGTTACACAGGGTCTGGGACCCCATAGATACAAGACATTACAGGGAGTGTTACACAGGGTCTGGGACCCCATAGATACAAGATATTACAGGAAGTGTTACACATGGTCAGTAGTCCCATAAATCTAATGCATTACTGGGAGTATTACACACATTCAGGGACCCCATAGGTATAAGATATTACTGAGAATGTTACACAGGGTCTTGGGGCTCCATAGATATGACATTACTGGGAGTGTTACACATGGTCTGGAGCCCCATAGATATAAGACATTACTGGGAGTGTTACATATGTTCTGGAGTCCCATTGATAAATGAGATTACTGGGCAGTTTTACACATGGTCATGGACCCTATAGACGTAAGGCATTAGTGACCCCTCATTGGAAAATGTACCCTAATCTGTTAGATGAGAATTGGATTATCCTTGTCTGTGATGCCCCATGGCAAAATAGTCTGCTGACACTGATTGTCCAGGCTCATATAAGACGAATGACCATTTGACTGAGAGACTGATTCCCCAGGCAGTGGGCCAAGGAACATTTACCCTCATATGTTTTAAGTTTCAGCTTGTCTCAGTTAATAACATTCTCACTCTGTCAGAAGGTTGTGAGTTCGAGTCACACAATCTAGACTGACACTCAGTTCAGCGCTGAAGGAATGTTTCATTATCAGAGATGTCGCCTTTCAGATGAGATGTTAAGCCAAGCCCTGTCTGCTTGCTCGAGTGGATGTAAAAGATCCCACAGAACTATTTGAGGAAGAGCGTGGAGCTCTCCTGGTGCCCTGTGTGATATTTCCCTCTTATTCAAAACCACCAAAAACAGATTATCAGCTCATTCAATCAACTGCTCTTTTTGGGATCTTGCTTTGTGCAATTGTCTGTATAACAACAATGACTGCACTTCAAAAGTAATTAATTGGTTGTAAAGAACTTGGAATGTCCTGAAGACGTGATAAGGTGGTATTTATAAGTGCAAGTTCATTCGCCTTTCAGTGTTTTATGTACCTGTTTTCCTCTGTCTCCTGGGTCCTACTGCTTTTTGGAGGAGGGAACCAAATCCCAAATCCCATCATTGGCTCAGTTGGTAACACTCTCACCTCTGAGTCAGAAAGTTGTAGAGTCAAACCTCACTTCTGGACTTAAGCACATAATCCAGGCTGACGCTTCAGTGCACTACTGAGGGAGTGTTGCATTGTCAGAGTTGCTGGGGGAAAGAATTGGAGAGGGCCTGTTTTTGGGTGGGGGTAGCATGATCCGCTATTATCCCGCCTGCGGCAGGCAGGACGAGATTTTCATCAGGCCCGAGGACTGACCTGCAATCTGTGTTGGAAATCAGCATTGAGTGAGGATTCCATGCAATTTGCACTTTCCACCAGCAGGGGGAGCTCCAATCTCTTAAAGGCAGGCTGTCAGTTGGAAATCTCTAAAAGGTCGCAGGTACCTGTTATTTGCTAAAAATAACAGTCTGCTGTCTACACAGAGTCTGAATGGAGATCAGACATCGCATAGGTAAAGCACAGATGCAGGTCCCGTCTCTATGTTTACACACTGTTGAGGTATGTTAAAACATTGAATAAAGGCTGCACACCACTAAATCCCACATCCTCCAATCTGCATGCCAGACCTCACCAATCTGCCGGTCTGAGTTTGTACCAGGTCTGCGAGAGTGCGTGCACCAAGGTTCTCTGCTGATGCACCAGAGGCCTTGGAGCAAGAGGTGGACAGAAAGAGGGACATCCTATATCCACAGGGAAAGGGGGGGTGGGGGGCGGGCGGGCGAGAGGTCCTCCAAATGTATACCCGAAAGGCAGTGGGAGGCGTTTGGGGACAAAGTCAATGCCAGGCGCACAGCATCATGAACATGGATGCAGCCCCTCGAGCCTGTTCTGCCATTCAGTGAGATCATGGTGGACCTGTGACCTAACTCCATATCCCCGTCATGGCCCCATATCCCTTAATACCGTTGGTTCACAGAAATCTATCAAACTCAGATTTAACATTCACAAGTGAGCTAGCATTAACTGCTGTCTGCAGAAGAGCGTTCCAAACATCTCCTACCCTTTGCGTGTAGAAACATGGTCCCTTTAAATAGTGCCGGTGGGGGGGTCCTCCAGGCACTCTAAGACACGTTCAGATGGTCGGGGTTAAGACTGTGCGTTGAGTTGAGCGTTAAGTCACAAAATGGTGTCTATCACTTTAAATCAGCGTTACGCACTGATTGAAGCCATTTTCTCCCTACTTTACATGATTCCAGCATTTGTTATCTGCGCCTGCATCTTGGATGACTGAGAGGCCATGGAGCGCCGAAACCACGGGTGCTACACGGCCCAATTTAGATGAGCTGTCCTTTAGATGAGATGTTAAACCAAGATTTCTAACCGTGCAGGTGGATCCCATGGCATTATTTGGAAGTGAGCAGGGGTTCTCCCTGTGTCCTGGCCAACAGTTATCTCTCAACCAGCACCACTAAAACAGATTAGCTGGTTATTTATCTCATTACTGTTTGTGAGACCTTGCTGTGTGAAATTGGCTGCCGCGTTTTCTACATTACAACAGTGACCATACTTTGAAAGTACTTCATTGGTTATGAAGCACTTTAGGACATCCTGAGGACATGAAAAACACTATCAAACTGCAAATTCTTTCTTTCTTTCTTTTCAAAAAAATTTGTACCTTGATTGGCCGAAAACCAAATTCAAGGGCCAGTTTCTCAGCTAATCAAGGCTCGAACCTGAAGATTGACCAGGTTAGATCATAGATGTGAGGTCAACCTTTGAGACGAGAGGGCCGATGTTCCACGTACGTGCTGGCAACAGGGATTCTGATTTGGTAGCTGCACTGCCCGTAGTCTTCCATCCATTGATTTCAGTGGGTTTTCCCTCATCAAATAAAGCAGCTCTAATGCTTAAAGAACTATCTCATCGGTGAGCAAGGTAGAACACATAGGCATCGCAGCAAGGGTTAAGTTGCCCCTTCTCCATTGTAACAACTCCCAAGATAGACATCACTTCATTACTAAGATCTGCAGTTCTATCTGCGCTGCAGGGAAGCACGGGGTTTATTTTTGAAAGTCCTGCCCATCCCCATGAATCAAATCATTGAGGGAAAAAATCTGAAGAAGTTAATTTGGCGTAGAGCTCACTAAGCATTTCACACCCTCTCTGACAACTGATAATTTATTTCAGACCAGATTGACTTACATTGCGGTTGCTGCCAATCCATAGCCAATTGTTTCCTCTGAACCACATAATGATTTTCATCAGCATGAATAATGGGAATGATTGAACAGAAAATAACAGAGCAACACGTGGCCGACGGCTATAAATACTTTCTTTACCACAGTTATCATTGTAGGAGTAACATGCACAACAACATTTGACTGAAGAAAAGCAGCCACTTTTAAAAAGCCTTTTGCTTAATAGCAAAGCCTTTGGCTAGCAACGCAGTTTTGAAATTCGGTTGCTAATGCATCCTTTATTAAAACTCACTGCCGCAAATCCACACTTCAGATTTTCCCTCTGCTTGTACGAAATTGTCCACTGAAGGCTGTGAGTCACATGGCCATAGTTCAACCCATAATATCAGTTGTGGGAGAAGTATCTCTGAATTGGAGGGTGGAGGTGAAAATGTGAAGATATCTAAGGACTGATTCTTTGACCGGACGTTCCTGGTGAGGGGTGACACTCGCAGAGAGCGCTGGTCGGGATATCAATGGCTGCAGGCCCACCATCTCCTCACCAGGCGTGCCCAATTGGACAATCAGCACTTTAATCACCTTCGCAAGCCTCCTGAATTCCTAATTTTTTTTAATAATATAAAGAATTCCTTACATTTTCCAACATTTCAACAAGAAAAATTTGTGTTGGTATTTTAGGTTGCAGATTTATTTTCACCACATCCTAAAAGATCCTTCATCTGTAGTTACATTGTAACTTACTGAAGAGGATAATAGTGTACCATGATAACTTTTTTTCAATTCATTCTCAGGATGTGGGCTTCTCTAGCAAGGCCAGCATTTATTGCCCATCCTTAGTTGCCATAAGAACATAAGAAATAGGAGCAGGAGTAGGCGTACGGTCCCTCAAGTCTGTTCCATCATTCAATAAGATCATGGCTGATCTTCGACCTCAACTCTACTTTCCCGCCCAATCTCCATGTCCCTTGGGCTCCATAGACTCCAAAAATCTATTGATCTCAGCCTTGAATATACTCAATGACTCAGCATCCACAGCCGTCTGGGCTAGAGAATTCCAAAGATTCACAACTCTCTGAGTGAAGAAATTTCTCCTCATCTCAGTCCTAAATGGCCGATCCCTTATCCTGAGACTATTCCCCCTAGTTCTAGACACTTCAGACAGGGGAAACAGCCTCTCAACAGTCAAGCCCTCTCAGAATCTTACATGTTTCAATGAGATCACCTCTCATTCTTCTAAACTCCAGAAAGTATAGGCCCATTCTACACAATCTCTTCTTATAGAACAACCCTCTTATCCCGGGAATCAATCTAGTGAACCTTAATTTCTCCGCCTCTAAGGCAAGTATATCCTTCCTTTGGTAAGGAGATCAAAACTGGACACAGACTCCAGATGTGGTCTCACCAAAGCCCTGTACAATTGCAGTAAGACCTCCCTACTCTTATACTCCAACCCCCTTGCAATAAAGGCCAACATACCATTTGCCTTCCTAATTGCTTGCTGTACCTGCATGTTAACTTTCTGTGTTTCGTGTACAAGGACACCCAAATCCCTCTGAACAACAACATTTAATAGTTTCTCACCATTTAAAAATATTCTGTTTTTCTATTCTTCCTACCAAAGTGAATAACCTAATAATGCCCTTGAGAAGGTGGAGGTGAGCCGTCTTCTTGAACTGCTGACAGCGGTTTGATATAACTGTTGCACACTTCAGAGGACATTAAGAGTCAACCATCTTGGTGTGGGGACTGGAGTCACATATGGCTCAGTCCGGGTAAGAATGACAGATTTCCTTCCCTAAAGGACATTAATGAATCAGTTGGGTTTTTACGACAATCTAACAGCTCTGTGGCCACCTTGAGCATTGGCACCTGTTAATGGATAGTTCAGTTGGATCCTTGGGGTCATTGACATTCAACATACCCCTATAGGAAGTGTTGATTTCCTTTGCGTGATCCACGACATCATTGAGGCCCCACGGTGCAAACTGAGCTCAATTCATAGAAATAGAATCATAGAAAGGTTACAGCATGGAAGGAGGCCATTCGGCCCATCGAGTCCGCGCTGGCTCTATGCAAGAGCAATCCAGCTAGTCCCACTCCCCCGCCCTATCCCCGTAGCCCTGCAAATTTTTCCTTCCAAGTACTTATCCAGTTCCATTTTGAAAGCCAGGATTGAATCTGCCTCCACCACCCCCTCGGGCAGTGCCGTCCAGATCATAACCATTCGCTGTGTAAAAAAGGTCTTCCTCGTGTCACCTTTGGTTCTTTTGCCAATCATCTTAAATCTGTGTCCTGTAGTTCTTGACCCTTCCGCCAATGGGAATAATTTCTCTCTATCTACTCTGCCTGGATCCTTCATGATTTTAAATACCTCTATCAAATCTCCTCGCAACCTTTTCTGCTCTAAGGAGAACAACCCCAGCTTCTCCAGTCTATCCACGTAACTAAAGTCCCTCATCCCTGGAATCATTCTAGTAAATCTCTTATGCACTTTCTCTAAGGCCCTCACATCTTCAGATGGGTTCTGTTAATTTCAGATACTCTACAACCAAGCTGGCCAGAAATGGAACCTCTATTGACTTGGACTTAACTTGGCCTTTGTTTCTCTTCTCACAAAGTGCTGTACCTGTTGGGATTCTGATAAAGCACAGAATTTATAGGAGTCACAAAACATGGAGAAACTCTCCCTTCCATGGTGCAACTGTTTTGCACAGTTTGACATTTTGTACAACAAAGGACATTTTCCTCCTTTTTCTTTAATACTATACTGTTAGCAAATTTACAAATATGGTTGAAATGTAATTGTTTCATTCACCGTTTAAAACCCAGCAATATTTTAAAAAATAGGCAGAAATATTTAATTAAAAATATACTTTCGCTATAAAAAGATGCTCTTTCGATTTGATAAGGTCTGGGTGTATAGACTCTTTTTCACATTGTGAAAGCTCCTGGTGATAGATGGAGTGTTCGCCTTACATAAGTGACGTGGCAGTAATAAAACGCTTTTCAATAATTGGAGGTAGACTTTAACATTTCAACAATCTTTAATCAGTTTCTCATGCTCTCCCAAGGATGGTTTCATCCAACTTAACAATCCTGAGATTAGCAGTTAAATTAAAGACTAATCTCGTAGTTTTCAGAAAAAAAAAGCTCAGCCATCTCAAAAGTCATTAAGGGATATGGGGATCAGGCGGGAAAGTGGAGTTGAGGTCAAAGATCAACCATGATCTTTTTATTGAATGGCGAAGCAGGCTCGCGGGGCCATTTGGCCATCTCCTGCTCCTATTTCTGTGTTCCTGTGTTCTTAAAGAAGGGTAGAATTTGGGGCACTTCCGGCCAATACAATCCACTTATAGATTGGAGACCCTTTAGTGACTAATTGATTGTAGTGACCAAGGTGTCAGATTTGCTGATAAGCCTCTTATGAGTTGTAACTGGTCTACGTTTCACGGTTCGCATAATTCATTGGGAGCTCCGCCCATTGATACACAAAAATGGGATCGGGGGTCCTACAACCCCAATTTAAACTTTTTAATAAGGTTCCCGCCTCTTTGGACAGGAATCCAAGCCGCCCGTTTCGAGGCTCTCCTGAAAATGGCCTCAGGCGAGCTTCGGGGCGATTTGTTTTCTCCAATTTTTAACTGTCAGCTGCCCGGTTTTCCAGCAGAAGCAACGTCAATTGACAGTCACAACAAGAGCAATAACTTACATTTATATAGCGCCTTTAACATAGTAAAACATCCCAAGGTACTTCACAGGAGCGATTATCAAACAAAATTTGACACCGAGCCACATAAAGAGATATTAGGACAGGTAACTGAGAGCTTGGTCAAAGAGGTAGGTTTTAAGGAGCATCTTAAAGAAGGAGAGAGAGCTGGAGAGGCAGAGAGGTTTAGGGAGGGAATTCCAGAATTTAGGGCCTAGGCAGCTGAAAGCACGGCCACCAATAGTGGAGCGATTAAAATCGGGGATGCGCAAGAGACCAGAACAGAAGGAGCGCAGAGATCTGAGGGTTGTAGGGCTGGAGAAGGTTACAGAGATCGGAGGGCTGAGGCAATGGAAGGATTTGAAAACAAGAATGACACCCAAATGACACACAATATTACCCCAATTCTTTAAATTTTTTTGCTTCTGTCTGATGGCCATGAATTAAAGGAGTCTGTTCTTTGTATTGTGTTTATATACCTTTGCAGTTTCTTTTGCAGAATTATTCCTTGAATCTTCAAATGCATTTTCTCTATTTTTTTTCCCCATCCCCCAGAAATTACACCATTGTGAATTCAAAAATAATTGCCGTGACAGTAAGACCAGAACCGAAAATCGCCGAATCTGTACTGGAAATCGAGCTGGCTCACTTGGTAAACGTGAGTATTTCTTTGTTTGCTGAAGAATATTCCAGGAATATTAACCTTGAACTAGCAGGCAGGTCCAAGGAAACCTGCATCTCCCCGGACCAAACAGTCACTTTTGCTAGGGAAGGGCTCGAGACGCATGGCCTCATGCAGCGAGAGTACAGATCGGAGGATCTGCTGTGCTGGGCGGTGCTCCTGGATCTTGGCATTCAATTTTCCCAGCGACAGCCTCCCCGCCTCTCAAAACTTATCCTTGTATGTATTCAGGTCATGCACTGTAATGCTGAAAAAAGCACTATTACAATAACAAAGGCCTTCAAACATTAAGAACTGTGTAATTACTGTAACATTAACACTAAACTACAAAACTCTTTTTTTTCCCCTCTTTATTCTGTGCCCTGCATCTGCCATCCAATTCAGAACTTTTTTTCCACTGGTTGTAGGGACTGGTTTAGCAACTCCTCCGCCAGGTCCACCTCCGCATCACTGCCCTTTCCTGGTTATGTTCCTACCTATCCTAGCACAGTCAGCTCATATTCTTCAAGGGGCATCTCCGCCCATCTCCAACACGCCCTGAAGTTCCATCCTTGACCCCGCCCCCTATTTTGCAAACATGGGTTTAACTTCCATAGCAATAGGAACATAGGAAATGGAGTAGGCCATTCAGCCCCTCAAGCCTGTTCCGCCATTCAATTAGACCTTGGCTGATCTGTATCTTAACTCCATCTACCTGCCTTGCTTTCGTAACCCTTAATACCCTTGCCTAACAATAATCTATTTCAGTTTTTACATTTTCAATTGACCCCCAGCCTCAACAATATTTTGGGGGAGAGAGTTCCAGATTTCCACTACCCTTTGTGTGAAGAAGTGCTTCCTGATATCACCCCTGAACGGCCTAGCTCCAATCTTAAGGTTAAGCTTGTTCTGAATTCCACACAGAGGAAATAGTTTCTCTCTATTTACCCTATTAAATCCTTTGATCATCTTAAATACCTCAATCAGAGATGACATCCAGCTCTGCCTCTCCACCACTCTTCATTCCATGATTGTTGCCATGGTGTCCAGCCGCCTATATCACGGCAAGTCCCAGATGTGCCAGAGCTTTCTCCAGATCAGCATCAGCAAGACTAAAGTTGTCCTGTTCATCACCCCACTCCCCCCAACCACATCAGGGCACAGGCACAGACTTTATCCTCATCCTGATTGAACCTGATGGTGCTTAAACTTGGTGCCTCACTCAATGTACATCCAGTTCCAAGATCATTTACTTCCATCTTCGGAATGTTGCCTGCCTGCCTGACTACCTCACCCCCTAAACTCCCTCATCGATGTTCAAAAAAGCTCAATTTCTCCCTCGCTTCCCTCTCTAATCTCACCAGCTCCACCCCATACAAAATCCAGAGCCATCTTAAATTTCTTGGCCCACAGCCTATCCTGCATAAGGTCACGATGGGCCAAATGGCCTCCTTCTGTGCTGTAACATACTATGATAATATGATGATACAAGCTCCCATCGCCCCCGTCCTCACTCGCCTCCACTGGCTCCACTCTAGCTCTGCAATCTTCTCCGTGCACCATCTGTTCTTCCCACTCTGCTCTAAAGCCATCCTGCCTCACTCCCATTTCCCAATGGTAGAATAACCTTCAGCCATTGCTTTCCTGCGCTGTGAAGCTCTCTCCCGAAACCTCTCTCCCCTCCTGCGAAAGCCTCCTCTGAACTTACTGCTTCAACCATGCTTTCGGCCAACTCCCCTAACTTCTCTCCAACTCCCCAGTAGATGTCCGCCGCCCCTCCTGCAAAACCTCTTGGGGAGCTTGTCCTATGTGACGGGTGCCATATAAATGAGGGATGTTGTTGTATGCCAGGATCAAAAATAGAATGCCATTACAATTTGTAAACGCGTTCGAATTCTGAGATGTTCTATAGCTCGGTACAGCTCTCTAATTATAGGTTGTAACATTAATCACAAGAAAATTACAGGAAATCAGTTCCGTTATTACAATAATAAAGGGCTGAATATTTAAAAGGGTAAAAAAGGTTGCTAGGTTCTCAAAGGGTTAACTCATCAAGAGCCGTCCATACAAGTTGAAATCTATTTTTCTATTTTTCTTTAGTTTTAGCGAGGCAACCTGCTTTTAGCTCACCACGGCATGTAGTGAAACTGAACTCAATCAAAATCTGTTTACTTGTCGGTTGCCGCTGGAAAAATTGAAAGGCAGTAAAACCCACCTGGTTCACCGATAGACTTCAAAGAAGAGTAACTTCTACCCCTAGCAGGTCTGGCTTATGCTTGACTCCAGTCCCACACTATATGGTTGACTCTTAAGAGGAGGTGCTCCTGAGCCTATGCCCATTTAAATTAGTGGAAGAAAAATCAGCCGCATTCCTTTACAGGTCTGCGTTCTGAGTCGCCCGATAATCCAGTGTCTGCTGTGCCCGGGCAATACTGTGCGCCTGGGTGCAGACCCAGGAAAATCTCCCCTTCAGCATCCTCTGAAATGGCCTATTAAGCCACCCAGTTGTAAGTGCGGTAGCGCAAAGCAGGCGTTAGCCTATCAGCCGCCCATTATATGGCCCGCCGGTTATGAGGTTTCATTGCCTTCAATGGAACCAAACGCCAAGCAGGGCATATAACGGGTGGCCGATGTTTAGCGCCATCAAGACGGATTTCTACTCCAATCACTTGAAGCAAGAAGGCCAACCACTACCTTCTCAGGGCAAATGGGGTTGGACAACACATGCAGCCTTGCCAACGGTCATGTTGCCCACATCCCGAGAACAAACAATTAAAACAAGGGGAAGATCTCCCTAGCAATGGTAGCAATATGACTTCATGATGGTTTGTGGGAGATATCAGGACGGGGTGCGTCTGCTCATTTTACCGCAGCAGACAATTTACAATTAAAACAGACCCTTTTTTAATGCAGATCTTATGAACCAAGAAGTGAACATAGGGAGAATGTTTATTTACGAGTGTTTTCTTTATTTTTTTTTAGGGCACTCACAACCCGTACTGTGCTCTCTGGGATTACGGCAGAACGTAAGTCCCAATATCTCCCTTTATTCCTCAGTACATAGGACATTCATGATCTGCTGGACTAGTTTCAATTGCCTAAAGGGGTTGGAGAGGAATTTTCCAGATTTTTTAACCTAATTGGCCTGGATTTTTTAATCTGGTTTTTCACCTCTCCCAGGAGATCACTTGGTTCTGGGTGGGACGGGGACTGTATTATATTGTGATGCACAAGGCTATGTGGAACAGACGGACTTTTCCTGTTCGTCATTGCTCATATGCTCTTACCTGTAAACAAAGCTTTTACCTGATCTTTGCTTCCACAATTGCCACTGAAATATGCAGTGAAGCCATGTTATAATGAATATTCCTGTAATGTATACTGCGGGGTCGATTTTATAAACTTGCGCTCTTGGACTGGAGCTTCACACGGCGGGAGCAAATATCAAGAATTTGGCTGTGGATGAAAAATCCGACAGGGCTCTCCTGATTTCCGGGTCCAAATTCCCAGAGTGTGCCTGGAAGTTTGTAAAATCTGCCCTTAATTGTGAACTGTTTATGTACTCTGCTGCAAATGAATATAACTTCAATGGCAGCTTTAATCTGTTAAATAGCAAAGATATTTCGGACAAAGGCATCATTAAGGGTTGTGTTGTTCCAGAATGGTGACCTCGTTCTGGCACTTACTCTACGTTCATGCTTAGAGCTTGAACGTTGTTGAGGGGGTGATTTTAACTGTGGGCGACGGTGTAAAACAGATGCTATCGAATTGGCCGCCTGTTATACACCTCGCCCGATTTTGTCTTCCGTTGAATTTAATGGAAAGGGAAATCAGGCGGAACGTATAATGGGCGGTCAATTCGATATCGCCCGTTTTACACTATTGCCCACAGTTAAAATTACCCACTATATCTGCAGAACTGGACATGAAAATTAGGCAATTTACCCAGTAAGTGTTTCTTTAACAGATGAATCTCAGGGTCATTTTGAGGAATTTGGTAGCCACGCACGTTTGGCACAATAATTATTACATAAGTCGTCAAAAGCAGCAAAAGCAGAATTACCATTTATTAGAATAGACAGAATTAATGTTACTATTATGAGATTATTCAAATCAAAGTTAAAAAGGATGGAAAGAAAATTCTGCAAGAAAGTTGAATATTTTGAGTCAGCCAAATTCACAAGTTATGAAGGGTTTTGTGATGTTTATCACGATTTTCACATTTTAAACAAATGGTTTCTGCTGTATTTCTCCATCTGTCATGTCAATAGAACACACTTTTGAGCATGAGGAAGCTGAGGAGGAGACGATGGGCAATGTAATACATTGATTGACTACCAGATTATGGGTAAACGGATTTTAAGGGGGGAAGCTGAGGAATGCAAGGGAAGAATGTTGGGAGAATGAAGATAGAGGCAAAACAATCCTTAAGTATGTGATGTGATATTTCCATTTTCAAAGCTCTCGGTAATGGCAGAGTTGAACATCATTCTGTTCGCTCAAATTAGAAAGGTACTTGATTTTACTCCGTATGGATGGCATCTTTCATCATAGTCTCTGAATTGGAGAATAAATGCGAGGGCTTCACAGATTGTGGGGGTCAAACCTAGTTACCATATTCAAATATGCTGCTGTCTTCTCTGGCATGGACACACTACCTACCACAACAACAGCATGAGAGCCATCAGTTTATATGAGGATGGAATCAATCTGAATTTGAAAAGTCAGCTCCGCAGATTTCCCTTCAGGTTTTCTCAATGTTGTGGTTTGTGGAGATAGGTGAAGCAGAACATCTAACCAGCTCCCAGCAGATGACAGCAGGGCACAAACAACCCTGCCTCTTTTAGAGACATAGAAACATAGAAAATCTTTTGATATTATTATTCCTTCCTTCCCATGTTCCTTCCTAGTTGGGATCTTAATTGCACAGGGTTAAGTTTATTATCTGGAGTGGAAAATATGCTTTGATGTGTGAATTCCGTAAACTTCTATTCCATGGTGCAATGGCAATTTGCGGTGATTCACCCAGTGTGGTTGGTGCGTGTTCTAGTCTGATGGTTTTTGACACTTGCATAAAGTGCCATTAATAAGCTGTCAAACTTATCAATATTCAACTTGCATATTTTCCTTCATTCAAAAAAAATGATGAACAATGTAACATGCCACAGGGTGATAATTTTTGTGTTGCTCATTTTGCATTTTGTTCCTGTCCTTGCCAATGTTGTTCAATCTGCATTGTTTCACACGATAAAAGCTTCCATCTGAACTTATTCAAATAGTTCTTCGCCAATGTGCTGGGGAAGGAGTGAGAGGTCGGTTCATGAATACTAATATATCCTATCTGCAACACAGCAACACTTCTTATTCGCTATTAACCAAACTTCAAAAGTGACTTTATCAACTTCAGAACATTTCTAACTGGAAAAATAATTGAGGCTTTATTGGAGATACTTGACTGAAAAAGAGGACACAGGCAGAAAGATGAGGCATTCCTTGTGTTCACAGGCAAGGAAAGGCTCTTGATGCGAAATTGTTTTCTGCCGAGCTTTTCTCACAGTGAAATGCCTGGTGTTGTCTTATTTCCTGGTGTCCTTTCACCTTCGACCTTTCCAAAATGGCTTCCTTATTAATGATGTTTCTAATGATTCAAAAAAATTCTTAACAATATAGAATTGCATAGAATTTCCAGCACAGAAACAGGCCATTCGGCCCAACTGGTCTGTGCCAGCATTTATCCTCCACATGAGCCTCCTCCTACCCTATTTCATCTAACCCTATCAATATTCCCTTCTATTCCTTTCTCCCTCATGTACTTATCTAGCTTCCCCTTAAATGCATTGATGCTATTCGCCTCAACTACTCCACGTGGTAGCAAGTTCCACATTCTAACCACTCTCTGGGTGAAAAAGTTTCTCCTGAATTCCTTTTTGGATTTATTAGTGACTATCTTATATTTATGACCCCTAGTTCTGGTCTCCCCCACAAGTGGAGACATCTTCTTTACACCTGTCCTACCAAATCCTTTCATAATCTTAAAGAGCTCTATCAGGTCACCCCTCAGCCTTCTCTTTTCGAGTGAAAACAGCCCCAGCCTGTTCAGGCTTTCCTGATAGGTATAACCTCTCAATTCTGATATCATCCTAGTAAATCTTTTTTTACACCTTCTCCAGTGCCTCTATATTCTTCTTGTACTATGGAGACCAGAACTGTGCACATTACTCCAAATGTGGTCTAACCAAGGTTCTGTATAAGCTTAACATAACTACTCTGCTTTTTAACTCTATTCCTATAAGTAGTAGCAGATGAAGGACAGAACTAATTCAGGCATCATAGCAATCACAGTCTGATAAATACCGTGCGTCTTCTTGTTCTCAGTGGGTAACCGTACAGATCGGGAAGGTCCCAGGTTCAATCCTTGGACTGCACTGACTAAGTTATTTGGCAGTGAGTGTTAAAATTGGCTAGCCATGTGGTAAAGGACAGAATACTAGAGCCTGGTCTTTAGTTGTTTCCAATCCTTTATTCATAGAGATTCCCCTTACACACACCACACCCTAGATAAGCTCTCCTATAAAAAGGATACAAGAGTCCCTAATGGATACCCACCACCTGAATACAATTAACACTCATTGCTATAAATCATACAATTAACAGTGAGAGGGGTAAGGATGTGTTACATTGTGCTTGACGAGGCAAAAGGAAAATTAGCCAGGATTCCTCCGCCTGATTGCTATCTGTTGACATAGAACAAGAAAATGCTCCTGGGTCTATCAAACCCCTTCCTTCCACACTCTGGAGGTCATTTTGATCTTCATCATCTGGGTGGTCTCCTGGCGGAGCAGATCGCACGCCGAATGTAGAATCCGGTTGGTTTTCAATCAATGGGATAAAAATCGGTCGGGTCCTACAATGGGTGGGTGATCCGCTCCACCAGGGGACCACCCAGGCCGTAGAAGTTGAAAATGACCTCCATTATGTACAGTCTGCTCTGTCTTGCATTCTCCCCAACTGAGAAAAGGTTTTCAAAAGCAAAATACTGCGGATGCCGGAAATCTGAAATAAAAACAGGACATGCTGGAAATATTCAGCAAATCAGGCAGCATCTGTGGAGAAAGAAACAGAGTTAATGTTTCAGGTCGTTCTGATGAAAGGTTTTCGACCTGTAGCGTTAACTCTGTTTACTTCTCCACAGATGCTGCCTGGCTTGCTGAGTTTCTCCAGCATTTTCTGTTTTCATTATTGAGGAAAGGCTTTGCTGCTTTCACCCTCTCCCCAAAGGTGAGCTGACAAGACTTTGGAATATTACAATCCTATATTAGGCACCCAAAACTACTTGGCTCAGTGTCAAATTCTGCCCGAGAATACTCCTGTGTTGCAGCTCAGGGCCCATTATGTTCAATCAACAGCCTCTCTCAAGATGCTACTTCCCTCTCCCTGCCCGCCCCCCCCACCCCACCCCGCTCCAAATAGCCACTGGCCTCCTGGATGACATTCAGACAGTGACAGCCAAGCACGACCCACACCATTCAAGGATGAGCACACAGACAAACAGAAGCATCACAGATGGCCAGCCAGCCGAGTCTCATCAGGTGTCCTCCCAATCTGTCACTTTGCTGATTGGGAGATTTGTTAGCAACAGTGAGAGGTTATACAATAAACCTTGCAGCTGAGTTTGTTTTTTAACTTGGGGGTTATATTTCTTATGTATGAGATGTGCGATTGCTTCAGATTTCAAATAGATTGTATTCTATTGTCCAAGCTGATGTTTTTATTATTTGCACTGGAGGCAATTTTCTTTTTCTGTTGGAATTTTGCCTCCTGTTCCTCGATGATTCATTTCACTTGGTCTTTCTGAGCTCACCATGAGAACTCACAAGTAATTATTGAATTGTTGTGAAGTTAATGAATTGGATGAATAATTGGGCAATATTTAGAGCCAGCAGCTAATTTGTTTATGGCTTATTTACAGTTAGAAGAATGTGCATAGCATGATGCTATAGTTTCAATTCCACTCTACAGCCAGATATGTAAGTGTGCTGTTAATACAGTAACAACTGTCTATAGCAGCACACCAGCTAAGCTTTACAGACATAGAGAGCTCATTCATCATTTTATGGTTGGGAGTAATGTCAACCAATTCTTGGAGGCAAGCGGCTTTTTTTTTCAATTGCTTCTGGGGATATGGTCATCACTGGCAAGGCCAGCTTTTATTGCCCATCCCTAGTTGCCCTTGAGAAGGTGGTGGTGAGCCGCCGCCTTGAACCGCTGCAGTCCGTGTGGTGAAGGTGCTCCAACATCGCTGTTCCAGGATTTTGACTCAGCGACGATGAAGTAACGGCTGATATACGTCCAAGGCAGGATGGTGATGGGGAACTTGGGAGGTGGTGGTGTTCCCATTGCACCTGCTGCCCTTGTCCTTCTAGGTGGTGGGTTTGGGAGGTGCTGCCGAAGAAGCCTTGGCAAGTTCCTGCAGCGCATCCTGTAGATGGTACACACTGCAGCCACGGTGCGGCGGTGGTGGAGGGAGTGAATGTTTAAGGTGGTGGATGGGCTGCCGATCACACTTTGCCCTGGATGGTGTCGAGCTTCGTGTGTGTTGTTGCAGCTGTACCCATCTAATCCAGCCCCTCTATACCCGTAAAAAGGAAAACCCACGAAAGATGAAAATCTCAAATAAAAACACAGAAAAAAGTGGAAATGTGAGGCAGCTCAGTCAGCAGGTGAAACGAGAAAGACCGTTAACGTGCTGTGGGGATCTTTCTGTTAGATAAAGGATCCGACCTCAAATGTTAAGCCATCTTTCTATTTCTGATGCTGACTGAAACCTCCTGTACATTTCCAACATGTTCCATCTCTTTGAGTTTGGATTTACTGTGCCCAGTTACTTGCTTAGTAATGGAAAGGCTTGTGAGTCCTTTAAACATTACTGGATTAAAATCACACTGTGCAATATTCGTAACAAATACCTATTTGAATGTGTTAATGAATGTGTTAACAAATCTGTTAAAAGATGTTAATAAATGTCAGTGACCTTGTTGACAATGAACTCGTTAACTAATCTATTAATGAATGTGTTAACGAAGGTGTAAACTAATATTTAACGTATTCATGTGAAATTCCTCTCCACTATGTTAATGAAGGTGGTAACCAATGATTGATTGCTTCTTAAAATAGCGGATAAAGGAATTGCCCCTACAAATATTTGTTACATATATCACACAAGATAATTCCTACTCATTAATGTGCCATACAGCTCATAAAATATGCGCATCAATATTTTAAACCAAATGACCTTGAAATCTGGCCGAGCAGCGCCCGTTTCTTGGGTGTTAAACAGGCTCCTAAGTCACCAATATGGCGGGAACGAACTGCTGAGTCATTCTAAGCTGGAAATGTGCCCCCCGCCATATTGGTGTACGCAAAAAAAATAGCTGTCCAGAGCCCACACCTGAAACAAGCCTTATCCCCTTTGCATATTCAAGTAAGTGGCCCAACACCTGTATGAGGCCCCCACTGCAAGATTGGGTTGCCCTCAACCCAGCCAGTGCCACCACCCCTCGAATGTCACCGCAACCCTCCTGACCCACCCTTCCCTGTCCCTTTTAAGGACTTACCTGAGGGCCACTGCTGGCATTACAGCCGCCCGATCTTCGAGTCCTCTCCTCTGGGGAAGCCCATGAGGTGTCTGCAGCTCGCCAGCTCCATGTTAATGAGGCCCAAGTCCCAATAATGTGTGCACCTCGGGCCCATCCATTCGGGGCAGGATTGTATCCTTTTTGGACACGCTCGAATTTCTAGTCCATTATATAAAAGATTTCTAGTAACTTGTTATATTTGAACTCTCTTAAGGTGATTCTTTAATTTCCCTAATGGACGAGTGCATCGTCCAGTGTGATACTGATCTCAAGTGGGATTCCCCAGCTGTTGCTGAGTTAGCCGATTTCAGGTGGTCCAAGAGCAGAGGCCTTAGTGCTCCTTCGCTAGGGAGGGGAAAAATTAGCCAGCATTCCCACTACTGATTGCTATTCCATATATGAATGACAGATGAGGACAGGATCAGACAGGGAAGAAGTGCCTAGTCATGATGCTCCGGCTATCAAGTGTGTGGGGCAGGCTTGATGGACCAGCTGGTCTTTTCCTGCCCGTCAATTTGGTATGTTCTGTATGTAAACGTTGCTGAAAGGTTTGCCTTTTGGTAAACAAGTCTTTCTGGTGTCTGTCTGCATCTCAATGAAGTGACTGCACTGCAGCATCCCTAAGAGATATGCAACATGCTTTTCAGAGCTGGTAAAAAAATAGCCAAGGAGGGGTCAGTAGCTCAGAGAATGGTAGCCCTGATCTTCTGATTATAGAGTTAACCCAGACATAGCATTAATTGGTTTACAGCAGTGACGTACGATTATCCCAAAGACTGGAGGTGGAAAAACACTGCTGATAAGATTTAAAGGATTATTCAGTCATTATGACTTCTCTGAGTGACCTTGCATGATGCAGCAAAGACAGTTCCCAGCTTGGTCAGGGAGGTATGAAGGGAATAAAAAGCAGATTCCCCATCCCTTCCCCCATTACAAGGAAAATGATGCTGAGGAGAGCAGATCTAATTGCTATCACACTCGAGCTGTAGCTGGGGTGGAAAGAACATGTTCACTTCATTCCTCTGGGTGGGAAACAGATAGGCCTCTGTTAGAAATGACACTGGAAATCCCCGGAGCCTGATCCCAACGGTTGATCCAGAAGGTTCCCCCATCCACTACCCTCTCTCCCCCCCCCCCCCCCCCACCTCCAGTGCCCTCCAGCGCTGGCCCTGCCAGATCTTCCAGGGTTCGTGGGAAGGCACCTCATTGGCATGAGGCAGGCAGGCGCATTCTCCACTACAGGGGCAACCCCGACGCCCGCCTGCCCCATGCAGCAGGAAGAATTCGGCACCTGCCCACCAGTTGGGGTGGGGGTTGCCCAGGACTCCCAACACCAGACTGAAGCCAATGTCCCCGTTGACCCCTTGCTGCAGCGGGGCCCACCTACGCACATCTGGACGCTGGCTTGCCTCATCTTTCTGGCTTCCACCGGATCCCCAATAAGCCAGGCAAGCGGAGACTTTCTGCTGAGGGAGTCCCCATCTCTGGCTCCACATCCCCCCCACCCCACCCCACCCCCATGATATTTGGCAAGGATGGGGCAGGTGCAGCTTCCGCCTCTTATTAAGCATGGTAAAAAAATCAGAGGGATAGCAGAGACCTGGCACAGCCCATGCCAAGATCCCATGCCACTGTGGGGGAGAGCGGGTGGGGGCTCTCGCACAAAGCAGGCAACCTGGTGTGCAATCACAAGACCAGGAGACGCTGCAGGGACATTTGCCCTGTATCTCCTACATTAAAGAGCACACAACAAAGCAAGCAGCTCGCATCCTCCACCCCAAGCTACTCTGAAGTTAGCAAGGAGGTGTCGGCCATGGCTTAGCTGGTAGCACTCTCGCCTCTGAGTCAGAAGGTCGTGGTTCATTGTCCCACCTCAGGGACTTGAGCACAAAACCTAGGCTGACACTCCCAGTACAGTACTGTAAGGCACTTTGGGACATCCTGAGGATCTGAAACGCGCTATATAAATACAAGTCTTTCTTTTTTTATCTCAAAAGTTACACAGCTAAGTACCCAAGCTGGCTGCTCAGGCGTTTTGCTCAAGGTAACGATCACATTTTAATTGTGCAGATTTTTATTATTTTCGATATATATTCCAAGCGAAAAACAAGATGCCTAATTTAATCTTGGCCTTTTTTTGGTCATTCCTCTATATTTAAAGAATCATACAGCGACATTATGAGGGGTTTTGATAAAGTAGATAGGGAGAAACTGTTTCCACTGGCAGGAGGGTCAGTAACTAGAGGACACAGATTTAAGATAACTGGCAAAAGAACCAGGGGGGAAATGAGGAGAATATTTTTTATGCAGCGAGTTATTATGATCTTGAACGCACTGCCTGAAAGGGTGATGGAAGCAGATTCAATGAGGGGAATTGGATAAATACTTGAAAAGGAAACAATTGCAGGGCTATGATTCTGTCTGAATGATTCTTTGGTTAATGAACAATATAACCAGATCCCAGAAATGTACTACTTTCTTTTCTCTTGTAATGAATGTTAAACTGAAAATGAGCACAAAAGTCTCCTACATTATGACAGTGACTACACTTCAAAAGTATTTCATTGGCTGTAAAGCACTTTGCGATGTCCTGAGGTCATGAAAGACACTATATAAATGCAAGTCTTTCTTTCTTTTCACAATCTGCTTCTAGTGTGATCCAACAGTCCAAGTTTAAGTTTAAAAAGGATTCCTTAAGTTGCCTCTGTGGGCTTCAATTCTCCGAAGGATGATATTATTAACCAATGAGAGATTTGGGGCACGATTTTAAATGAAATCTGTGGGCACGTTGGGGGGACAGGGGGGAGCAAGGAAATCGTGTTTTTGAGGAGCGAGCAGATATCCCTGCTCCAAGACGCCACAAATGCACACGACCCAGAGCCATCTGGATGCGCGCGCCATTCCCGAACCTGGAGGTCCCGTCGGCGATTAAAGCCAGCGGGACGATATTTAAAACATCAATTCAACTAGTTAACCTTGTTTAAAAATCCAAAAATACAATTAGGTATGGAGGCAAGTGATTTCAGCTTGTTTCCCGTGGCCTCTGAAACACGCCATGGTGAAGGACTCGTGTTTCAGACGGCAGCCATTTGGACATTTAAATCCCTGTTTGACAGATGGGGATAAAAGGTGAGTTATTGCAGCAGGGCACTCAGTTCTCAGACAAACTTTTGGCTGGGAGATCTTTGTGTTTAGACCGAAAATTCTTGGTTTCCACTCAGAATTGTTCTGTTTACACGTATTTACCAACTTTTTGGACCCCCTCAAATTGACACCATCAGGATGGGGGGTGCAATGTCTGAATTCACCAGTACATCCGAGGATGAGGAACATCACCATCCTCACCAGCCACTTGGAGCTTCACAACACGGTGCTGCACCACAGGCACCTGCACAAGAGCACAGAGGGGAACAACAGAGGGGGCGACATCGCAGGAGGCACTACCCTCGTCAGACGGTCTACAGACAGAGGCTCAGCTTCCTGGACCTCTCTGAGGAGCAGTGCATACGGAGGCTGAGAGTGAGTCACCAGGTGGTCGCAGACATCTGCAGCCTCCTTTGTGCCGAGCTGCTTCTGGCTGGGGCTGGCGGCATCTCCTTACCCATCACTGTTAAAGTGACCACTGCCCTCAACTTCTTTGCCTCCGGATCATTCCAGGATGCCCGGGGTCTCTCAGTCTTCTGCACACAAGCGCATAAGACAGGTCACCGACGGCTTGTTTCGCAGGCCCTCACAATACATCAACTTCCCTACGGACGACCTCAGCCAGACGGAGAAGGCAGTGGGATTCCACTCTGTGGCTGGCTTCCCACATGTACAGGGTGTAATTGATTGCACGCATGTAGCAATCTGAGCACCTCCACACGAGCCAGGACTGTTCATCAGCAGACAAGGTTATCACTCCATCAACACTCAGCTCGCTTGTGACCACCGCAAAAGATTTCATCATGCGTGCGCCAGATTCTCTGGCAACTGCGACAATTCATTCATTCTGAGGGAATCCAACATTCCGCCCCTCTTCCACGCACCGAACACCCTTAAAGGATGGCTCCTTGGGGACAAGGGACACCCCCTGCACACGTGGCTCATGATACCTCTGAGGAAGCCCATCAGCGAGCAACAGCGTCGATATAACGACATCCACATCGCCACCAGGTCTATAATTGAACATGCGATAGGGCTGCTCAAGATGCGATTTCGGTGCCTTGATCATTCTGGGGGAGCGCTTCAATACGCACCAGTGAGAGTGGGTCGCATTATAGTAGTGTGTTGTGTCCGGCACAGCATGGCGCAACAGAGTGGGGTACCGGTGGAGGAGGCCCCATCCCCTCATCCACCATCCACATCTGCCATCCACGTTGAGGAGCAGGAGGAGGAGGAGAAGGAGGAGGACGACGAATCCATGGGCAGATCGTGAGGCCAGAGAAACACTCTTATGTGAACGACCCTCATAAGATCAGAAAGTGCGAAGAATCCAGTCCTCAGACCACTTGGAAAGAGCAGCGCCAACACCAGCACCACCCCCACTCCCCTGCACAAAACAGTCCTGCACCTACACATATACCCACTGTAAAGTGATCCACTGGGTGGCATCAAGTGTCACCGTTCATGGTGAAGCTCATGAAAGGGCCCTATCACAAAAGCCAGTCAAGAATGGGCAAGACATGGCAGTAGTGGTGAAAATGATAATAATTAGTGTGACTTTAACAGAAACCAAATATAAATGAAAAACATGACCGTCTGTCAGACACCCTTGTGCATACCCTTCGTGATCACAAATCCTTCGCCTTTCTCTTCATACCGTTTCTACGTGGTGCTTCCCCTGTGGCTGCAGCAGAGGAGGTGGCAGGTTGCTCATGTCCATGGCCGGACTGCTTAGATGCTTTGAGCCTACGCCCTCTGGGTTTTGGAGCCTGTGAGGGCCCCGCCAAAGACTGTTCCACCTGTGCAGGGGCAGTCTCGGCCACCTGGAGAGGAGGCATCATTGTTGATACTGGTTGAGAGGGTGGCAACAGGTGAGATGTGGGGGCGCTTTGAGTGGCGTCCCCACTTCCATGTTCCCTTTCGCCATCATCCCTCTCCTAGGCCAGGCCCACATCACTCCTTCCACCCTGGCGGAGAACAGTTTGGGGGACATGTATGATGCCTTGGAAGCCTAGTTGTAAAGTTTCTGTCTGCCTGTTTAAGGCGGAAGAATGTTGCTCACCATGAGTGCAAACGGCCATTGTCAGGGCCTGAATGGACTCATTTGTGAGCCGTGCTTGAAGCTCAACGGAGGCTAGCCTTCTCTCCATCGCAGACATTCCCGCATTTACCTGCAACACTATCTCAGACAGTTGCTCACGTCCCTGTGACACTATTTCAGAGATTCCCTCCTGTACCTGCGACAATATCTCAGAGATTCCCTCCAGTACCTGTGCCACCGTTCCACTAATGCAGGAGTTGGACTCCTCCATCCTCTGGGCTATTGTGGTGAGTGTGCCTGGCACCTGTTCCAAACGTGCTGCTGCCCCTCGATCATTCTCCTTTTAAAGGATGGCCCCCGGGATTCAGCATCTGTGTCCAGCTGAGCAGAGCCTGGAGAGGAGTGCTCCCACTGACGCAGACTCTCCACAGCTGCCTCTGCTCGTGTTCACTTGTGTGTGGTGACTCACCAGGTGCCAACTCAACTAACTGATTATTAGGACCCACCGAGGTGTGAGTATCTGCGCTGGTGGATGGCTCGCTAAGATATGACGGTATGCCATCAGAGGCCGGGAGCTCCTCTGAGGAATCGCCCTCTGCCGTCACTGTGGTCGATGAAGGGCCTGGAAGAGAACAGAAGGCAATATTAAGCATCATCACAGATGTGTCATATTACGATGAGCATACTGAGGTGTTCAACATGCCAGGCATTGTTAACATCAGTTCATGTTGTGTGTGATGAATGTTAAAGTTGTGTCACCAGACGTTTGTGGGGTGCCAGTCTCGGCGTCCCTGATGGACAGGCACTCGAGGGTGTGGCTGGTCTCCAGGGTCTCCTCCTCCGCCTCTGTGAGGGCCACTATTTGTTGTGGCCCCCCTCCAGTACTCGCCCTCTCGTGTGCATTTTGCGCTCTCTTCTACTAGAAGGGGAGAAAGTACTGACGTGTGAGTGAGTGAAGGTGAAGTTGCCAGCTGGTGATGTATTGGTTTGGGTGAGGCTGACCGTGAAAGAGATGCATCAGAGGGTGAGTATGAGACAGAGACATCATATTGGATCAGAATTAGGGTGAGTGATAGTGGTGGGGTCACAAATGGGAAGGTGAGGAAGTGCAGGTAAGTTGAGGATGAGCCTTAAATGGGTGTGAGGAGTGGTGTGATGGAGTAGTGTTGTCAGTGCAGAATGATGTGGGGGAGCGGGGGTGATTTGCACCATGGAATGCAGGAGAATCAGTAAGTGTACTCACTTTTGCTGACCTAGTTAGGTCATTGAAACGCTTCCTGCACTGGACCCAAGTGCAGGATACGTTGCTGCTACTGGTGATCTCCTCTGCCACCTCGAGCCAGGACTTCTTGGTGGCAGAGGCAGGGCGCTTCCTCCTGTTGGCTGGGTAAGATAGTTCCCTCCTCCTCCTCACCATGGCCAGCAGCACCTCAAGTGAGGCATCGCTGAATCTTGGAGCAGCCTTTCCCTTGTGCTGCTCCATTGGGTCTTCTTGCTCTTTGCTCCAGCAAAATCCACTGAAACAATGGCCCTTTAAATCCAGACGCTCCAGCTGACAGCCTGTCATGCAGGTGCGCAGTCCGCCCACTGCACTGTGGGAGAACCGTCACCACACGGACTGCAGCAGTTCAAGAAGGCGGCTCACCACCTCCTTCTCAAGGGCAATTAGGGATGGGCAATAAATGCCGGCCTTGTCAGCGACGCCCACATCCCATGAATGAATTTTAAAAAAGCTTTTGGACGGCAAACTCAGAAACAAGATTAATGGCCACCAATTAAGTTGCGATCGCGTGGGGAACGGTAAGTTTTTATTCGTCGGGTTTGCCGCGCGCCCATTGAGCCCCTCCCCCCCCCCTCACCCAGCTGCCATCCCACCGCCCTTTTAAAATCGAGCCCTTGGGCTCTCTGAGTAAATGAAAATAAGTGAGTTAGTGCTTCTGTTAAAATGATGGACATGGGGATTTAATATGAGCACATGAAACATTCAGACAATAAATGTTGCACACCATAATTTCTCGGCATTAATATTTAAATAAAACATAAATAATAAATAAATAAACAAAAGCAAGGTATTGATAATTATATTACTCTTTTCAGGAATTAGCAGGAAAGTCAAGCTCCGTTTTGAGCTTCTCTCCACTGAAGCACTAAACATATTCGTAAAGCTTAGAAAGTCACAGCAACACAATGTGTCTCTGGTTGACGAACGTCAGGTCCACGGAATCATTCAAAGCACTTTGTGAATGCACTACAACCCCAGAGAACATCTGCAAATTACTGTAGCCAATGATATTTGGGGTCAACGTACATTTGACAGTCCACCGACAGTTTGTGACGAGAGATTGAAGTCTTGAGCCAACTGAACCGATAGTCTATCCACAGACTACTTTTTTCTTTGCTATGTTGTAATTTGCTCAAGGATTTTTTTTAAAAACTGTGAAAGGCTCGATAATCCATGTTATCGTGGTATTGGACTGAGGGCAGGAAACATGGGGAGTCATTTTCACTTTCACCACTTGACCGCCAAACTGTTCAGAGCGACTCGCTCGCCCCTTATAGAAACCGCACGATTTTCTTCCCATTCAGATCATAACGAACGCTTTCAAATCTTTTTTAACCTCTCAATGTTACAGGATGGCAGCTTTATGGAACAAAAGGAAATTGGATATGTACTTGAAAAGGAGAAATTTGCAGGACTGTGGGCAAAGAGCAGGGGAGCGGGACTAATTGGATAGCATGTATATGTTGTGTTCTAGGGATAGATGACAGCTTGGATTAAGTGTCAGCTATGGGCACAGGAAGAATATTGAACAAAGACTTGCACAGTTTCTCGCTTGACGTGTCAGTGTGTGTCCCTGCAGCTTTTTTCCTTTGGTTTTTGTTCCGCTCAAAGTGGAGGGTGTCTATGTTGGAGTGAGCGAAATAGGTTTTCGAATTTGGGTGCCATTGTCAGCATCAATCATGCCCAGATCAGGTAACAGTAATACCCAGTCCCAGAGTAAAGCGCTCTCTTCCAGCCTCCAACAATCAGCTGAAATTCTGCCTTTCGGAAATGCGGACCTGTAATGGGTAGGTGACCAACCAGCGGCCCTAGGACCGCTCGATAAACCCCCTAGCCCTGGCAATCCATCCCTCCAAGCCCAGGCAACTCCGATTAACCCTTATACTTCTTCTTGGTTGGTTTATCCCGTTTGAATTAGTGAGGTTTGGAAAGGGCTGTTCTTGGCTCTGTTGCCTCATTGGATCAATCCTGAATCAGAACACAAAATCTGTTAGTTTTCTATAACTTGAGATTTTTGCATATTGATGGCAACAGCTTCCCAGGTGGCCTCCAAGGTCCCATGGTAAACTGGTTGCCAACCCTCCAGGATTGCCCTGGAGTCTCCAGGAATTGAAGATTAATCTCCAGGACAAGCCAGGGGAGAAATCACAGGGGCATTAAAAAAAACATAATTTTCTTTCCATACTTTTGTTTATTAGTCATAAAAATGCTGGGGTTGGGAAAGAAAAGGCTATTTGACCGACAATCAAGAATCAATACCGACTTGCATTTATATAGCGCCTTTAACATAGTAAAGTGTCCCAAGGCGCTTCATGGGAGCGTTATCATCCAATCATCCAATTGGGTAATGAAGTGTCTGTTCGCTTTCCAATTGGCGCAGGAAGGGGGTGCGTTGTGAGGATGGACATGTCGGGCGACCAATGGGGGGAGCATGGGGGCGGGGCAATTGGAGGGAGGAGGTCATGTGATGAAACCTCCAGCTATACATCTAGTCAGAGTTGGCAATTCTATAGTAAACCCCGATACAGCCCACAAGGACGAGAGCTGACATTGCCCTCTTTAAATAATGGAGTATTCCGTTGCATCAATATACATATTTCTGAATCTGTTGGAAGCTTGGATTTGCTTAACTCAAGGGGCAATATGAATTATATTAATCTGTAATGAGTAAGATGTGAAAACATCTTTACTGCTCTTGGGGTCAATTATTCTTTTTTGGAAAATAGCAGCATTTTCAGAGCGTCAATAATTTTGACCCCATTTATCTGTCTGTGTTCACCTCCCTTTGCATCATGTGTGTTAGAAATAAGAAACTCTGTCTCACGGGTGTAAGTGATTAGCCTTGGCGGTTTCTAACTTAACGTAAGTGAGATAGCCGTTCAGCCAGTGTTTTCTTTGAAACTGAACTAACATTAAATGAAGAAGAGCAATCTCTCTCTCCCCTCTCTTTCCCATGGTCTCCCTTCTCTCTTTCTCTCGGTCTTTTATATTCTCTCTCTCTCTCTCACACCTTCATTTCAATACACGTTCTGAAGTTTATACAACATAACAGGCGTGTAATCAGAACACTCCCGTTATTTTCACTCACACACATACACAAACGTGGGCAGACACACACAGACACGCTGGGGTCGATATTAAACCCCCCCCCCCATGACGCGGGGGAGGGTCGGGGAGGTGGGGTCAAACATAAAAAATTGCAAAGCGCAATCGCAACCCGCATTTTAACTTTTAAATCAAACTCCCACAGTGCAGTTGGGAGCCTGATTTAAATATAACGCTGGCCGGTCAGGGCTCGGCAAACCCGGCAGCAAAATGGAGACGGGAGCTGCCAAATCCAGCAGGTATGTGCTTTTTAGAGCACTACTTGTGAGCCAGGAAGGGCAGGAGTTCTACCCCCCCCCCCAATCCCCTCAAGCAAACCTTCTGCCCATTGCATCCTCTCAACACTGCCATGATCGGCCAACTCCCCCACTTCGACCCCCGATCTTTCCCTCCCTCCCTCCCTCTCGATTTCCAGCCTCCAACCCCTCTCACCACCAACCCCCGATCTTTCCCTCCCTCCCTCTCGATTTCCAGCCTCCTACAACCTCTCACCACCAACCCCCGATCTTTCCCTCCCTCCCTCTCGATTTCCAGCCTCCTACCCCTCTCACCACCAACCCCCGATCTTTCCCTCCCTCCCTCTCGATTTCCAGCCTCCTACCCCTCTCACCACCAACCCCCGATCTTTCCCTCCCTCCCTCTCGATTTCTAGCCTCCTACCCCTCTCACCACCAACCCCCGATCTTTCCCTCCCTCCCTCTCGATTTCCAGCCTCCTACCCCTCTCACCACCAACCCCCGATCTTTCCCTCCCTCCCTCTCGATTTCTAGCCTCCTACCCCTCTCACCACCAACCACCGAACTTTCCCTCCCTTCTTCCCTCCTGATTTCCAGCCTCCAACCACCGCCCCCCCACCACCAACCCCCGATCTTTGCTGATTGCCGGGGATTGCCCCCAATGATCCCTGGCTGCGGCCTCCTGCAGCAGGCTTTCTTGCCCAGCAGCCGGCCAGCTTCTCAATCCGGCCGGCCACCGGGCCGGAAACAGAGTTTAAAAAATCATAATAATGTCCTCTGCTGTTAAATTCGGTGGGACCTCCGCGTCCCCGAGATTTCCATTTTCCCACCACCACCACCATCCCCATCCCACCCGCAAACACGCTCCCTCCCCACTTCCCCATAAATATCGGGGCCTCTTTTTTTAAACAGAAACTAAATACACACTTTACCTCAGTAAAGTTTTTCAAATGTTCTCCTCTTGTTCTTCAAAATTATTTGAAGAAAAGATACTGAGCAGAAAATGACTGAATGGTACTGACGCATCCTGTGAAATGAAATGCTCTGCTAAGACAATCCAAATTCAGCTCACAGAGTCAAAACTCTGGGCAAAAATATTGCAGGTAAAATTGGTCTTCGTTATTAGCATGAAATGGGCTCATGGCGAATCGACGGCCCATTTTTACACTCCACCCAACTCTCGTTTCCATTAATCCCCGCAAAAATACAAATAAAAAGGGGAAGAAAAAGAAACTGTAAATGCTGGGAATCCGAAACATCAGGAGCAAAAACTGGGAAAGACCACAGCAGGTCATTCATTATTTGTAAAGAAAAACAGTGCGGTTAATGTTGGTCTAATCCTTATTTTAACAGAAAAGTGAGAGGTTAGCAAGCTTTTCATTGGTGTCGGAGTAAAGGAGAGAGGCAGAAGCCACAGACACCCCCGTCACTGAGAGGGAGGTAATGCGTTGAATGACCTGCAAACTGCTCAATGGAAAACTGTTAGATGATACACAGAAGAGAGAGTACTGCGTTCAGTTCTGGGCACCGCGCCTCAGGAAGGATATACTGGCCTTGGGGTGGGGGGCTGGGTGCAGCACACATTCACCAGAATGATACCGGGGCCAAAAGGGTTAAATTATGAGGACAGGTTGCATAGACCAGGCTTGTATTCTCTCGAGCATGGAAGATTAAGAGCTGTTCTAATTGAGGTGTTTAAGATGATTAAAGGATTTGATGGGTTTGATAGAGAAAAACTATTTCTTCCGGTGGGGAAGTCCAGAACAAGGGGGCATAACCTTAAAATTAGAGCTAGGCCATTCAGGGGTGATGTCAGGACTTCTTCACACAAAGAGCAGTGGAAATCTGGAACTCTCTCCCCCAAAAAGCTATTGAGGCTGGGGGTCAATTGAAAATTTCAAAACTGAGATTGACAGATATTTGTTAGGCGAGGGTATTAAGGGTTACAGAACCAAGGCGGGTAGATGGAGTTAAAATACAGATCAGCCATGATCTAATTGAATGGTGGAACAGGCTCGAGGGGCTGAATGGCCTACTCCTGTTCCTATGTTCCCATCTCAATGAGGCAATGGAAAGGCATTAAAGGAACACTTTGCCTCATGTTCGTGCTTTTTACTTCGTCTGGACTTTACTGTAGGGGCCATTTTAACCCTGCCCACTTGATGGAAACCGGGCGGGCGGGCAGTTAAAATTGCTGTGGGACTTACCCGCCAAGGTCCCACTCTCTTCCGACTGGTTCCGATTTTAACCTGCTCTTCTGAACAGGCGGGAAAGACACCGGCTGAAAAACGGTGGGATCCTTCTTTAAATTTGCAAATCGGGTTCCGATTATGTCATTGGGGCTTGACTACTATTTTAACCAGAGGCCTGCACGGGGAAGCCAGTGTGGCTCTCCCACCAGACCAACCTAGCAGGAAGAGGAGCTTTAGACTCAAGATGTTAACCTGTCTTTTGTTTTTACAGATGCTAACTGACCTACTGTGTGTTTGCAGCGTTTTGTGTTTTTTGTTTGTTACCCATGAATGGTTATGATACAATAACATCAGTCAGATGTGTGGAATTTACTGTCATAATCAGCTGTAGATTGGCACATTTTAAGTCATGTGTTTTATATATATGTGTGAGTGCTCATGTGTGTGTGTGTATGTGTGTTTTCATGTGTATGTATGTTCATGTGTGTGTGTATGCCCGTGTTTTCATGTGTGTGTATGTACATGTGTGCTTATGTGTATGCATGTGAATGTGTATATGTGTGTGTCCATGTATATGTGTGTGCATGTTAGTGCATGTGTTCATATGTGCATGTGCGTGTGTCTTCATGTGTGTGTAATTGCATGTGTGTTTCCGTGTTTGTGTTCGTGTGTGTGTGTGCGTGTGTGTGTAGGTTTTCTATGATTCCATAACTATTACAGAGTATATGGGGGAATAACAGGGAAATGGGATTTAAGTAGATAGCTCCATTGTGGAGCTAACAGGCACAGTGGGCTGAAGACGTCCATCTGTGCGATCTTTGTTATGATTGTATACATTCTATACATGGCAGGATGAACGGGAATAATCGATTTTCTGATGAAAATCTCCAGATATATAAAGGACAGCAAATTGGTCAGGCTGCAAAAGGGGTTCACTAACCTCCACGCACTATATTCTGAACAGCGCTCCCGGCATGCAAAGCTCTGTGCTGAAGTTGGTGCTAAATTACAAAATCTGCTCCAAAATCACCTGTAAACGAGATACTGACAATGAGACCCGGTCTGAAAATGAGGACACAAACTGATTCTTTTTTTTAAAATGTGAAGTTATAATTTATTTCAACAACAACATAATCCTCGATCCAACCATTATCACTACACCCTACTTGAATATACTTTGACCATCTGTTCATGCCTGCTAACTAGGTAGTGGACTGGCTCCAAATACAACTAGTCCCAGACGCGATGCACTATACAGAATGCTGGAGTGCAGAATAGTGTGTGTTCTCCTAATTAATAGAGCAGCGTATTGCCACCAGTTACAAATACAGTAGTGTACCACATCAACCTTTTTTTGCATGAAGAAATCTGCCCAACATTGAGTTGAAGAAGAAATGCAGGGGGCCCAAATCTCTGCAGGGAATCCCATCGTAAGTGTGCTGGGAGTGTGATGGAAAGGCCGCAAATTAGGCCAGGGCCCAGTTAGGCCAGGACTCGGCCTTCCCCGGCAGTATTTGGGTGTGCCTCGTTGGGGACCGAGTCACCACCCGCCCAAAGAAAGGACTCTAGCGTAAGAGGGGGCAAGGACTCTCGGGCCGGTAGTTTCCACATCCCCAGCCCAGGGGATAGGGTTGCCAATGCTCCAGGACTGTCCTGGAGTCTCCAGGAATAAAAGATTAATCTCCTGAACACTGCTGCAAGCAACACCCAGGAGAAAAATGCTAGAGGGCATTAAAAAAAAGTGTGTGTTTCTTCATTTTCTTTAGTTTATTAGTTATAAAAATATTGGAGATGGGGACAAAAAAAATGCTGTTTGATCGACAGCCAAGATTCTTCAATCGGGCAACAAAGAGTGTGTCCACTTTCCGATTGGTGTAGGAGGTGAGGATGGACGTGTTGGGTAACCAATGGCAGGAGTGAGGGGGCGGTTGGAGGTGGGAGGTTGTGTGATGAAACCTCCAGGAATATCTCCAGCCAGAGTTGGCAACTCTACCAGTTGGGGCCATCAGGCGAGAGCAGGCTCGCCGGCCCCAACGATAGGTGGATGCGGTCCCAACTAGAGGTCCAGGCCAGGGCCCCCAAAGATTGATCCCAACTTTTCTCAGCGTTTCACGGCCTGCTTATAAAAGGGGCTTGTAGGCACAAGTTAGTCATCTATCAGTGGGGGGGAAGGGAAAGGGGGGCTGGGCATTCCTCCCGGATCCTATTTCCTAGGTTGCAGTTTCCGGTCTCTTCTGGCAGGTGGGTGCCTGCGATGCGCCATTACGTAAATTCGGTGACCTCCCTTCCCCCCCGCATCCCGCCATTTTTGATGGGGTCAGTGCAAGAGGTCACCAGCACTCATGCCAAGGATCAACGACTGATGGATTTTCAGGGCCAGAGTCTTTACTGAAGAACAAGGGATGCAGTTAAATTATTAAAATCAATAATAAATGAATTAGCATATATAAAATGGGAAACGAATCATTAATATGGTTACTTAAGTGTGCATTGATTGTAAAGTTAAATACCCCACCTTTATTATAAGCCTCATAACAATATCTGACGTAGTGCTGGAATCTGCGTTCACAATCCCCTCCAGTTGAGGCATTCCCGACAGCCTGCGCCTTATTATAAGAAAATAACTGATTGACAAGAATTGTACTACAGTAAGGGTTGAACGTATTTAATTGAACAGGCTTCATAGAAATGAATTGTTGGACATTTAAAAATCAATGCACTTAAACTGAGTATACACTTAGCAGGCGCAGGCACAAGGAAATAGTCTTTTGAGACTTAAGCATAACTGGACTTAGACAAAGGAATCATTTAATGAATTGCTAGCGCATTTTAGACATGGAGAAGAAACCAGAAGAAGTCCGTCCTCACGGAGGCTGTGAAAGCGGTTTGTGCCCTGAATTTATCACCTGGAAGTGTCAGCTTTGGCTCAGTGAGTAGCACTCTCACCTCTGAGTCACAATGTTGTGGGTTCAAGCCCCACTCCAGGGTCTTGAGCACATAATCAGTGCTGACACTCCCAGTGCAGTACTGAGGGTGCGCTGCACAGTCGGAGATTCCGTCTTTCAGAGAAAAGGTTAAACCCGAGGCCCTGTCTGCCCTTTCAGGTGGATGTAAAAGATCCCACAACACTATTTAAAAAATGGACATTGCTGTGTACAAATTGGCTGCCACATTTCCCTGCATTACAACATTGATTACACTTCAAAAGTATTTCATTGACTGTGAGGCACGTTGGGGCGTCCTGATGACATGAAAGCTACTATATAAATGCAAGTTCTTTTTTAATGAATTAGCACTCCCACCGCAGAGCTTCAAGCACTGGGAGTGTATATTGGGATTTCAGGTACAATCTCAACACACACGTTCACAGCCCACATCAACTAAATTAATTAGGGCCACAAATCAACACACCAACCACCGTGACTGAATTCCCAACATATCCGAACCGGGAGTGCAAAAAAACGTACCCTATCAAGTGTCCCAGTGTAACGTGCTCAGTATCTCTCAGACCATCTGCGTCTCCTGTGGGGTTTGTGATGGAGATTTGTCTTTACTATGGATCAGTTTTCAAGGGTCCGTAGGTCATGAACTGAGCTCAAGGTGGAAGGCACATTTTGGTATAAGATCCCAAGATAAATATGAATCAGCAACGCCATTTGACCATCCAACCCAAACCATCTGGAAAAAGCAGTTCAATCCCCGTCAAAGCACCCAACTTTCTCTTCAGTATAAAGCAGAATTCATTGTGAGTTAAAGAAAGCAGGAGGGTCGGTAACCAGAGGGCACAGATTTAATGTAATTGGCAAAAGAACCAGAGGCGAGATGAGGATAATTTTTTTACGCAGTGAGTTGTTACGATCTGGGACACACTGCCTGAAAGGGCAGTGGAAGCAGGTTCAATAGTAACTTTCAAGAGGGAATTGGATAAATACTTGAAGGGGAAAAAAATTGCAGGGCTATGGGGAAAGAGCAGGGGAATGGGACTAATTGGATAGCTTTTTCAAAGAGCCGGCACAGGCATGATGGGCTGAATGGCCTCCTTCTGTGCTGCATCAATCCAAGATTCTATGCAGCAGTCTGATTAGACTATGATGAGCTGTCTTTTGCCAGATTTGTTGGAAAATGTTGCAGAGTGCAAAAATACATCTCGTTAAGGATAATTAAGATGCCATTTTGAAGCCAAAGCTGTGACAATGGTTGAATGCTGAATGCAGTGAGTTGCATTGTTAACAAAACCCACCATGAATCTCCCAACCTGTGTAAAGAATGCCTTTTGTTTTAATGATGGATTTGAACCTGCTCCCTTTCATGGGTCAGCAAGTTAAATCGAATGAGCAAGCTGTGCCATATAGATTAGGGAGGTACCAGGCTTGACTCCATTCTGTGTTGAGTTAGTAGGAAAAGGTGATATCAAGACAGCGCACAAGTCTTATCATTATTTCCTGCTGGTATGCAACTCATTGGGTCTACCATCATAGGCATGGCTGCAAGGGTTGGCTGGGGAGCTTTGTGTTTTAGGACACTGAGGCCCAATCAAGGAGGCGGTGACAGAGCTGTTCCATCTCCTTAATAATCATAGAATCATAGAAGTTTACAACATGGAAACAGGCCCTTCGGCCCAACATGTCCATGTCGCCCAGTTTATACCACTAAGCTAGTCCCAATTGCCTGCACTTGGCCCATATCCCTCTATACCCATCTTACCCATGTAACTGTCCAAATGCTTTTTAAAAGACAAAATTGTACCCGCCTCTACTACTGCCTCTGGCAGCTCGTTCCAGACACTCACCACCCTTTGAGTGAAAAAATTGCCCCTCTGGACCCTTTTGTATCTCTCCCCTCTCACCTTAAATCTATGCCCCCTTGTTATAGACTCCTCTACCTTTGGGAAAAGATTTTGACTATCTACATTATCTATGCCCCTCATTATTTTATAGACTTCTATAAGATCACCCCTAAACCTCCTACTCTCCAGGGAAAAAAGTCTCAGTCTATCCAACCTCTCCCTATAAGTCAAACCATCAAGTCCCGGTAGCATCCTAGTAAATCTTTTCTGCACTCTTTCTAGTTTAATAATATCCTTTCTATAATAGGGTGACCAGAACTGTACACAGTATTCCAAGTGTGGCCTTACTAATGCCTTGTACAACTTCAACAAGATATCCCAACTCCTGTATTCAATGTTCTGACCAATGAAACCAAGCATGCCGAATGCCTTCTTCACCACCCTATCCACCTGTGACTCCACTTTCAAGGAGCTATGAACCTGTACTCCTAGATCTCTTTGTTCAATAACTCTCCCCAACGCCCTACCATTGACGGAGTAGGTCCTGGCCCGATTCGATCTCCCAAAATGCATCACCTCACATTTATCTAAATTAAACTCCATCTGCCATTCATCGGCCCACTGGCCCAATTTATCAAGATCCCGTTGCAATCCTAGATAACCTTCTTCACTGTCCACAATGCCACCGATCTTGGTGTCATCTGCAAACTTACTAACCATGCCTCCTAAATTCTCATCCAAATCATTAATATAAATAACAAATAACAGCGGACCCAGCACCGAGCCCTGAGGCACACCGCTGGACACAGGCCTCCAGTTTGAAAAACAACCCTCTACAACCACCCTCTGTCTTCTGTCGTCAAGCCAATTTTGTATCCAATTGGCTACCTCACCTTGGATCCCGTGAGATTTAACCTTATGTAACAACCTACCATGCGGTACCTTGTCAAAGGCTTTGCTAAAGTCCATGTAGACCACATCTACTGCACAGCCCTCATCTATCTTCTTGGTTACCCCTTCAAAAAACTCAATCAAATTCGTGAGACATGATTTTCCACTCACAAAACCATGCTGACTGTTCCTAATCAGTCCCTGCCTCTCCAAATGCCTGTAGATCCTGTCTCTCAGAATACCCTCTAACAACTTACCCACTACAGATGTCAGGCTCACCGGTCTGTAGTTCCCAGGCTTTTCCCTGCCGCCCTTCTTAAACAAAGGCACAACATTTGCTACCCTCCAATCTTCAGGCACCTCACCTGTAGCTGTCGATGATTCAAATATCTCTGCTAGGGGACCCGCAATTTCCTCCCTAACCTCCCATAACGTCCTGGGATACATTTCATCAGGTCCCGGAGATTTATCTACCTTGATGCGCGTTAAGACTTCCAGCACCTCCCTCTCTGTAATATGTACACTCCTCAAGACATCACTATTTATTTCCCCAAGTTCCCTAACATCCATGCCTTTCTCAACCGTAAATACCGATGTGAAATATTCATTTAGGATCTCACCCATCTCTTGTGGTTCCGCACATAGACGACCTTGTTGATCCTTAAGAGGCCCTACTCTCTCCCTAGTTACTCTTTTGCCCTTTATGTATTTGTAGAAGCTCTTTGGATTTTCCTTTGCCTTATCTTCCAAAGCAATCTCATGTCCCCTTTTTGCCCTCCTGATTTCTCTCTTAACTCTACTCCGGCAATCTCTATACTCTTCAAGGGATCCACTTGATCCCAGCTGCCTATGCATGTCATATGCCTCCTTCTTCTTTTTGACTAGGGCCTCAATCTCCCAAGTCATCCAAGGTTCCCTACTTCTACCAGCCTTGCCCTTCACTTTATAAGGAATGTGCTTACCCTGAACCCTGGTTAACACACTTTTGAAAGCCTCCCACTTACCAGACGTCCCTTTGCCTGCCAACAGACTCTAATGGTGATCGAACATCTGTACGGCACTGCCAGTGGCTATCAATAGTTATCTTGGTCCTCAATTTTAATGCATCATGCACTAGTGTCATCTGTCAGCTGTATCAACAACAACAACAACTTGCATTTATATAGCACCTTTAACGTGGCAAAACGTCCTATGCGCTTCACAGGAGCAATTATGAAACAAAATTTGACACCGAGCCACATAAGGAGATATTAGGACAGGTGACCAAAAGCATTGCAATAGTCGAGTCTGGAGGTAACAAAAACATGGATGTGGCTCTCAGCAGCAGATGAGCTGAGGCAGGGACTGAGACGGGCTATCAAAAAGGTCACAGATGCATTATTCAGCAGGGCCAACAACTTCCATCACTTTTGTCACAGAGCAGCAACAGCAGCATGATAGAGCAGTGCAATTCTACTGCATTCATATAGCACCTTTTACATCCTGAGGACATCCCAAAGTGCCTCAAAGCCAATTAAGTACTTTTTTTGAAGTGCTGTAGTGGGATATATTTCAGCTAATTCATGCACAACAAAGTCCCACAAACAATGAGATAAATGAATTGATAATCTGTTTTAGTGATGTTGGTTAAGGGATAAATGTTGACCAGCAAACCAGGAGAACTTCCCTGCTCTTCTTCGAATAGTGCAATGGAATCTTTTATATCCACCTGAATGGGCAGATGGGGCCTCAGTTTAATATCTCATCCAAAAGGTAGCATCCTCTCACGTTCTTACCACTCTTTTGGTAAAGAAGTTTCTCCTGAATTCCCGATTGGATTTATTAGTGATTATCTTTTATTTATGACCTCTAATTTTTGACTCCCCCACAAGTGGAAACATTTTCTCAACATCTACCCCATCAAACCCTTTCATTATCTTAAAGGCCTCTATCAGGTCACCCCTTAGCCTTCTCCTTTCTAGAGAAGAGAGTCACAGCCTGTTCAATCTTTCCTGATAAGTATAACCTCTCAATTCTGGTATCAACCTTGTGAATCTTTTTTGCACCTTCTCCAGTGCCTCTATATCCTTTTTGTAGTATGGAGACCAGGACTGTTCACATTACTCCAGGTGTGGTCTAACCAAGGTTCAACACAAGTTTAACATAATTTCTCTGCTTTTCAATTCTATCCCTCTAGAAATAAACCACAGTGTTTTGTTTGCTTTTTTTATGGCTTTATTAACCTGCATCACTACTTTTAGTGATTTGTGTATCTGTACCCCCAGATCCCTTTGCTGCTGTACCCCATTTATTTTCCAAGCAGTATGTGGCCTCCTTATTCTTCCTACCAAAATACACCACCTCACACTTATCTATATTGAAATTCATTTGCCAATTAAATGCCCATTCTGCAAGTTTATTAAAGGCCTGTAAATTGCTCCGAGCGGTGAATGAACAGCGCTTGCCGCTCCATAGATTTATACTCGCCCATTAACTTACCATGGTCTTTACTGCGGAACTTCCTCTAATTGGAAGCTGAGACGAGCCCAGTGTTAACTTCAGTGAAGATAGAACCCGTGGGAGAAGCAAGGGGATCGATCTGTCCCCTCGACCAACCAGATTGCAGCATCCTTGAAAAGACGCGAAGAGTCAAAACTATTAACGTAAGCTGCAACCAGGGAGTGAAAGCTACAATAAAATTATTCATAAAAACAATTATAGACGAGGAAGAAAAGAGAGGATAAGAAATTATTGAATTAAATAAAGGACTCAGAAGGAAAAAGTAAAAAAACATTTTTTTTAATGACCAAAAACTATTAAAATAAGGAGTAGTATGAGACTCCACATTTTTAAAAGTTAATTTTTAGTTGTTTGGCAGTCATTCAGACTTACGGGGCTGTTAAAACTTAGTTTAGACCTGGTATTTTTAAGGGATATTGTATATATGGTATAGTAGCGTACCTGTTTTGTGGCAATATTAGTTTGTTTCCAGCTGGGCAGAAGAGCAAGTTGGCACTGGTCCGTTGATTCTGTTGACTGCAGCTGGCGATGTCCCTTTAACACAAACCTGTCAGATCACCAGCGAACGAGGAAGAGCAAGTCCCGGATTTCCACGTTTGTCTGTGCATGTGCGAACGCTGGAACTTGCTCTTTCATTCGGCCACTAACAACAGCGAGCGCTGTTGAGCTCACCGTTCTTAAAACGATTTCTGGCACAATGTCTTCCTATATTTTGTCGAATTCTGTGCACATTGCTGTACAGGCAATTTAATTTGTTTTTATTAATTGTTCCACTCATTTTATTTTTACCAGTCATTTTATACTTCTGTTCTATAACTGTATCTGTTCCCTGACCGTTTATGTTACCCTTATTCTTTACCTTGGTATGACCTTTACTCTCATCTCCTATTGCTTTTATCTTCAGGCTTATGTTATTTTCATCAGATCACTCCCCCCGTCTTAGTAGTTTAAAGTCCTAGCCACAGCCCTATTTATCCTTTCCGCCAGGACACTGGTCCCATTGTGATTCAGGTGGAGCCTGTCCCAGCGGTACAGCTCCTTCCTGTCCCAGTACTGGTGCTGGTTGACTGATGTCAACCTGGATTATGTGCCCAAGTCTTTGGAGTGGGGCTTGAACCCACAACGTTCTGACTCAAGGGCAAGTGCTCCCATTGAGTCAAGGTTCCTGTGATGAAACCCAAGATATTCTGAGAATTGTTGGTATTCTGTGCTGTTAAATGATGGACCAGTCTCAATCTTGCGAATTTCCAGATTCCGTGAACAGGAAAGTTATTGTCCAGCTTTGAAATTGTTGTTCAACCAAGTGTTAGTTTGAGAATTCCTACTGCTGGAAACCTTGACTAATTGTCAATTATCACAAGAAGGTAGTGGCCAGATGGAGAAGGGAGACAGAAATCAGAATTTCATTTCTCCCATGGGTGCTCGAGAAGTTAAGACATCAGGTGGTTCTTTCTTGTTTTCATTTGTGTTACCTGGCAAGCCAAACAGAACTTCACATCTTCACAAAATGACTTTACCTTCATGATACCTTCGTAACCACTATATGTGGTCTAGCATCATTTCAAGTATGATAGTTCTGCCCCTATTGTCCCTGATATTACTTCTCTTGTGTTCCACTGTGTTTTGTGTGTCTGCTTTCATTTACCTCTTTGGCGACAATGCAATGCAACTGATAGCAGGTTATCTTTCTTTGTTTCTTGTTTGCCTTCATCACATATAAGTACCTTTATAGTTGTGCACTGAAGCTGCTGAACTCCTCAACCAATTTTAAAGAGTGGCTACCAACAGGGTTTTAGTTTGGGTATCATCATAAGGATGATATCAGAACTGAGAGGTTACCTCTATCAGGAAAGACTGGACAGGCTGGGGCTCTTTTATCTAGAAAAGAGAAGGCTGAGCGTGACCTGATAGAGATCTTTAAAGTTATGATGTGGTTCGATAGGGTAGATGTATAGAAGATGTTTCCACTTGTGGGGGAGACCAAAACTAGGAGCCATAATTATAAGATAGCCACTAATAAATCCAATAGGGAATTCAGGAGAAACTTCTTCACCCAGAGTGTGGTTAGAATGTGGAACTCGCTACCACAAGGAGTAGTTGAGTTGAGCATAGATGCATTTAAGGGAAATCTGGATAAACACATGAGGGAGAAAGGAATAGAAGGTTATGCTGATGGGGTTAGATGAAGAGGGGTGGGAGGAGGCTCATGTGGAGCATAAACACCAGCTTCGACCAGTTGAGCCAAATGGCCTGTTTCTGTGCTGTAGATTCAATGTAATTTTATGTAAATAAGTAATCTACTGGATTTTCTTTTGTTTCGTCACAACCTACAGGCATGTTATATTACTGTAGGTTGTGGGAATCCAAAAGTTTTCTACAAGCAAATAAACATTAAAAGGGGAGGGGTGGGGCCGATTAGGGACCATGAAGGAAATCTATTCATGGAGGCAGAGGGGATGGCAGAGGTACTAAATAAGTACTTTGCATCTGTCTTTACCAAGGAAGAAGATGCTGCCAGAGTCTCAGTAAAGGAAGATATAGTTGAGATACTGGATGGGCTAAAAATTGATAAAGAAGAGGTACTTGAAAGGCTAGCTGTACTTAGATAAGTCACCCGGTCTGGATGGGATGCATCCTAGGTTGCTGAGGGAAGTAAGGGTGAAAATTGCAGAGGTAATGGCCATAACCTTCAAATGTTACACCCTTGTTCAAAAAGGGGTGTAAGGATAAACCCAGCAACTATAGGCCAGTCAGTTTAACCTCAGTGGTGGGGAAACTTTTAGAAATGATAATCCGGGACAGAATTAACAGTCACTTGGACAAGGGTGGATTGATTAGGGAAAGCCGGCACGGAAGTGTTAAAGGCAAATCGTGTTTAACTAACCTGATAGAGTTTTTTGATGAGGTAACAGAGAGTGTGGACGAGGACAATGCAGCTGATGTGATGTATATGGACTTTCAAAAAGCGTTTGATAAAGTGCCACACGGTAAGCTTATCATCAAGATTGTGGCCCATGGAATAAAGGGGGCAGTAGCAACATGGATACAGAATTGGCTAAGTTACAGGAAACAGAGAGTAGTGGTGAACGGTTGTTTTTCAGACTGGAGGGAAGTGTATAGTGGTATTCCCCAGGGGTCAGTACTAGGACCACTGCTTTTCTTGATATATATTAATGACTTGGACTTGGGGAACAGGGCACAATTGCAAAATTTGCAGATGACACAAAACTTGGAAAGGTAATAAACAGTGAGGGGGATAGTGATAGAGTTCAAGAGGATATAGACAGGCTGGTGACTTGGGCTGACACGTGGCAGATGAAATTTAACGCAGAAAAATGCGAAGTGATACATTTTGTTAGGAAGAACGAGGAGAGGTAATATAAACTAGAGGGCACAACTCTAAAAGGAGTACAGGAACAGTGAGATCTGGGGGTATATGTGCACAAATCATTGAAGGTGGCAGGGCAGGTTGAGAAAGTGGTTAAAAAAGCATACAGGATCCTTGGATTTATAAATAGAGGCATAGAGTACAAAAGTATGGAAGTCATGATGAACCTTTATAAAACACTGGTTCGGCTACAACTGGAGTATTGTGTCCAGTTCGGAGCATCGCACTTCAGGAAAGATGTGAAGGCCTTAGAGTGCAGAAGAGATTTACTAGAATGATTAGTTACATGGATCGAGTGGAGAAGCTGGGGTTGTTCTCTTTGGAAGAGAGACGGTTGCAAGGAGATTTGACAGAAGTATTCAAAGGGTCTAGACAGAGTAGATAGAGAGAAACTGTTCACATTGGCAGATTGGTCAAGAACTAGAGGACGTAGATTTAAGGTGATTGGTAAAAGAACCAAAGGTGACATGAGGAAAACCTTTTTTACACAGTGTGTGGTTATGATCTGGAATGCACTGCCTGAGGGGGTGGTGGAGGCAGATTCAATCATGGCCTTCAAAAGGGAACTGGATAAGTACTTGAAAGGAAAAAAATTGCAGAGCTATGGGAAAAGGGCATTGGAGAGGGAGTAGCTGGATTGCTCTTACGTAGAGCCAACATGAACTCAATGGGCCAAATGGCCTCCTTCCATGCTGTAACCTTTCTATGATTCTATGACTGTAATTTTAAAAGATTCCCCTGGATCCAAAGGCAAAGATTCAATGTTGGTTGAATGAATGGCCATACTCATAAAAGTAGACTGTTGTACTACTAGTGCTGTTTCATGTGCCTTTCCTTCAATTTTGCTATATCGCTGATGTGGCAAAAATGAAGCATTTTTGTCTAAGATTTAGCATTGTATTGCTTCTTTAATTCTGTTACGGCATACAAAGGGTTAAAAACTGGCTTCTCCCACAGAAATCATATCCCAGCATAACACGATGCAATTATAACATATTTTAGTTGGTTTCTCTGCCCCGATGCCTGAGGGAGAGGCCAGCCATTCAATTCAAATACAAACATCTTGTAGGATTTGATCAGATTAATTGGAAGATTTTTCTGATTTAACAGACAGTTATTTAAATCTGCCTTGTTTTTAAATCCCTTCATGTAAGCTCCTCTAACACTACAACCTCACTCCCACTAAACTCTTTGATCCTCTGTTTCTGTCCTCCTGTGCTTCCTACCCCCCTCCCCCTTTACCCACCATTGGCGGCTATGCCTTTAACACTCCCTCCATAAACTCCTCTGCCTTTCCATCTCTTTCTCTTCCTTCAACGCACTCCTTAAAACCCATCTCTTTGATCGAGCTTGTGATTACCCCTCCTAATTTCCCGATCCTTTGGCTCAGCATCCATTTTTGTTTTATTTATCAACTCTGTGAGGTGCCTTGGGCCGTTTTTCTACATTAAAGGCAGGATATAAATGCTAGTTGTTATTATTGCAGTATTTATCAACCTGTCTTGTTTAAATCAGTGAGGCTGCCTGTAGTCTTTGAAGAGAGAAATGCAGGCAGATAGCTTTTGTAGCTAGTGAGAAAAGAAGATGGATCACTATGTAAGAATAATATGTATATCATAGTTTAGCACAGCAGTTGTGAACTAATTATTATTTTCTACTACATGGCTAAACTTAACAATTAATGTAAGAATATATATAGTATCATAGCTACTGTTTTCTTGTTCTTTTACTGTTTAATAATATATTTCTGGAGTGTGCCTTTACCTGCCCAATATCAACAACAATAACAAGGTGCATTTATATAGCGCCTTTAACGTAGTAAAACATCCCAAGGCGTTTCACAGGAGTGAAATCAAACAAAATTTGATACTGAGTCACATAAGGAGATATTAGGACAGGTGACCAAGAGCTTGGTCAAAGAGGTAGGTTTTAAGGAGCGTCTTAAAAGAGGAGAGAGAGGTAGAGAGGACAGAGAGGTTTAGGGAGGGAATTCCAGAGCTTAGGCCCTAGGCAGCTGAAGGCACGGCCGTCAATGGTGGAGCGATTAAAATCGGGGATGCGCAAGAGGCCAGAACTGGAGGAGAGCAGAGGAAGTGAAGGAGCTTGGAGTGCATGGGTAGCAGGACAGGTAGATAAGGTGGTTAAGAAGGCATATGGAATGCTTTCCTTTATTAGCCGAGGCATGGAATATAAAAGCAGGGATGTTATGCTGGAACTGTATAAAACACTAGTTAGGCCACAGCTTGAGTACTGCGCACAGTTCTGGTCACCACATTACAGGAAGGATGTAATTGCACTAGAGAGGGTGCAGAGAGATTTACGAGGATGTTGCCAGGACTGGAGAATTTTAGCTATGATGACAGATGGGATAGACTGGGGTTGTTTTCCTTGGAACAGAGGAGGCTGAGGGGTGATTTAATTGAGGTGTACAAAATTATGAGGGGCCTAGATAGGGTGGATATGAAGGACCTATTTCCCTTAGCAGAGGGGTTAATAACCAGGGGGCATGGATTTAAAGTGATTGGTAGAAGGATTAGAGCAGAAATGAGGAAAAGTATTTTCACCCAGAGGGTGGTGGGGGTCCGGAACTCACTACCTGAGAGGGTGGTAGGGGCAGAAACCCTCAACTCATTTAAAAAATACCTGGATGTGCACCTGAAGAGCCGTGACATGCAGGGCTATGGACCAAATGCGGGAAAGTAGGATTAGGCTGGGTGGCTCGTTTCTCAGCCGACGCGGACATGATGGGCCGAATGGCCACCTTCTGTGCCGTAACTTTTCTGTGATTCTATGATTCTATGATCTCGGAGGGTTGTAGGGCTGGAGGAGGCGACAGAGATAGAGGGATTTGAAAAGAAGGATGATAATTTTAAAATAGAGGCATTGCTAGACCTGGAGCCAATGTAGGTCAGCAAGCACAGGCGTGATGGGTAAACTGGACTTGGTGCAAGTTAGGATATCCAGCTAAATGAGAGCATGACCCGGAGATCAAACTTAGCACCACATGGCTGCTTGTGGGAATGTAGCATTGCCATCATGATTCTCCTTGTCTTCAGTAAGCAGTCAATATACACTCTATCAGAGTGAGGTGTGAGCTATTTGCCAACAGACAATGTAATTAAATAAAGCAGGTATATGAACAGTATTCAGTGCAAAATGATATATTTACTAATTCTTCACAATACATACATCAAAAATAATAAAGGCACTTCCCCTCAGTTATCTTTCAACATAAGTATATCCCTGAAAAGAGTTGTTCAGTTCTTAAGTGGCACAACACAGCCACGGATTCAATGGGCCAGATCTTGTGCTGGTTCTATCACTGTAACCTCCTGCAACCCTACAACCCTCCGAGATCTCTGCTGTCCTCCAATTCTGGCCTCTTGCGCATCCCCGATCTTCATCGCTCCACCATTGGCAGCCGTGCCTTCAGCTGCCTAGGCCCAAAGCTCTGGAATTCCTTCCCTAAACCTCTCCGCCTGTCTACCTCTCTCTCCTCCTTTAAGACGCTCCATAAAACAAAAGTTTTTGGTCACCTATCCTATTATCTCCTTATGTGGCTTGTTGTCAAATTTTGTTTGAAAACACTTTGGGATGTTTTACTATGTTAAAGGCGCTATATAAATGCAGGTTGTTCTTGTGGTTGAAGACTCACTGTAGATTCAGCTGTAGATTGTCATCACAGGCATCTCAGGCAAGCATCCCCCATAGAAATATCTTTCAATTCCTTTGAAGATTGTCAGAGACAAAGTCAATTCACAAAGAATTCTATTTTCCCATAGTAATCTTTGACAATAACTGAAGACGTTTGTTAATGAACGTGATAGCTCAGGCGACGTAAACAATTAACGTATTAAATTTCCTGTTCGTCATAGAATCATAGAAAGGTTACAGCACAGAAGGAGGCCATTCGGCCCATCGAGTCCATGCCAGCTCTATGCAAGAGCAATCCACTTAGTCCCACTCCCCCGCCCTATCCCCGTAGCCCTCCAAATTTTTTCCTTTCAAGTACTTATCGAGTTCCCTTTTGAAGGCCATGATTGAATCTGTCTCCACCACCTCCTCCGGCAGTGCATTCCAGATCCTAACCACTCGCTGTGTAAAAAAGGTTTTCCTCATGTCACTTTTGGTTCTTTTGCCAATCACCTTAAACCTGTGACCCTTCTGCCAATCTATGACCCTTCTGTCTAGACCCTTCATGATTTTGAATACCTCTGTCAAATCTCTTTGCAACAGTCTCTGTTCCAAGGAGAACAACCCCAGCTTCTCCAGTTTTTCCATGTAACTAAAATCCCTCTTCACTGGAATCATTCTAGTAAATCTCTTCTGCACCCTCTCTAAGGCCTTCACATCTTTCCTAAAGTGCCGTACCCAGAATTGGACACAATACTCCAGTTGTGGCCAATCCAATGTTTTATAAAGGTTCATCATGACTTCCATACTATTGTACTCTATGCCTCTATTTATAAAGCCCAGGATCCTGTATGCTTTTTTAACCACTTTCTCAACCTGCCCTGCCACCTTCAACGATTTGTGCATCTATACCCCCAGATCTCACTGTTCCTGTACCCCTTTTAGAGTTGTGCCCTCTAGTTTATATTGCCTCTCCTCGTTCTTCCTACCGAAATGTATCACTTTGCATTTTTCAGCGTTAAATTTCATCTGCCACGTGTCCACCCATGCCACCAGTCTGTCTATATCCTCTTGAAGTCTATCACTATCCTCCTCACTGTTTACTACCCTTCCAAGTTTTGTGTCATCTGCAAATTTTGCAATTGTGCCCTGTACACCCAAATCCAAGTCATTAATATATATCAAGAAAAGCAGTGATCCCAGCACCGACTCCTGGGGAACACCACTGTACACCTCCCCCCAGTCCGAAAAACAACCGTTCACCACTACTCTGTTTCCTGTCCCTTAGCCAATTCTGTATCCATGTTGCTACTGTCCCCTTTATTCCATGGGCCGCAATCTTGATGATAAGCCTACCATGCGGCACTCTAACAAACGTGTTTTCAAAGCCCGTATACACCACATCAACTGCATTGCCCTCATCTACCCTCTCTGTTACCCCATCAAAAAACTCTATCAGGTTAGTTAAACACGATTTGCCTTTTAACAAATCTGTGCTGGCTTTCCCTAATCAATCCACCCTTGTCCAAGTGACTGTTAATTCTGTCCCGGATTATCGTTTCTAAAAGTTTCCCCAACACTGAGGAACTCGCCGTAAAATTACTAATGTGCACTTGTGTAGACCATACAGACAACCTATCTGGCTGTTGTTTACTGAAAAGCCCCAGTAATTTCTGTGTGGACCTAGTTTTTAATCCCTTATGTGCTGACACTAGCAATAAGGGTTTGAAATCAATAAACTAATACAGACAAAAGATGTATTTTTGTCACTGTATTCTTTAACAGGTCTGGTATATAACCTAGGATCAAATGGGCACATTGCCAACTGAAGAAGCTTCACTGTTGGCAGGGGCATCAAGAGGGTCCTGAAACCAATGGAGATTCAATTTATATTTAAGGGCATGCTGGTGGGAATTCAGTGAGCTCTAAAGTGAAACAAAACTGGATGTCAGGTATTGGAGGGATTAGAGGTGTCACAGTGCTGAGCTGCATTTTAGGCAGAGCTGGGAGGAAACTGTACATTTAATAAGGTAGACAGAGAGGCAACCAGATATGCTGACTGTGAGTCCTTATTCAAAATGAAGCCAAAACTACAAATGAACACAGCTTTTTGCAAGTCAACGGAGAGTGTCAGTTGACATTAAATGGAGTCAGCTCCACAATGGGATAATATTGAGTGCATTCAGCTAACATCATAAAAGGAAATCATGACAATGGTATTAGGGAGAGTTAGGAAGGATGTGAAGAATAAAGTGCTCGGAAATAAATCACATTGAGTCTGGAGGTCACATTATTAGTTAATTATCAAACCCATACTGTGCAATTTGAGATACATGAGGTAATGTGGAAAAGGAACTGCTGTGCTTTTGGATAAAAGGAAATCATGAGGAGATTTTAGCAGTTGTTAACTGTTTCGATATTGTGCTCTCCACGCCCAAATCCAAATCATTTATATATACCAAGAACAAAAGTGGATTTAGCACTGACTCCTGGGGTACACCACTTCCAACCCTTATTCAATCCAAAAAAACGCCTATTTACCCTAAATCTTTGTTTCCTATCCATGCTGTTACATTTTCTCTTATACTATATGTCTGAATTTTTGTGACAAGTCTCCTTTCAGCCAATTGATCTGAAGCATTCTGAAAATCCATATAGACCACATCTAAAACAACAACAACTTGCATCTATGTCGCGCTTTTAACATAGAAAAACGTCCTAAGGCGCTTCACAGGAGCGTTATCAGACAAAAATTGACTCTGAGCCACATAAGAAGATATTTGGACAGGTGACCAAAAAACTCAGTCAGAGAGGTAGGTTTTAAGGAGCTTCTTAAAGGAGGAGAGAGAGGTAGAGAGGCGGAGAGGTTTAGGGAGGGAATTCCAGAGCTTAGGGCCGAGGCAGCTGAAGGCACGGGGAAGGAAATCGGGGATGTGCAAGAGGCCAGAATTGGAGGAACGCAGAGATCTCAAAGGATTGTAGGGCTGAATGAATTTACAGAGATATAAACACAGTAAATGACCATTTTAAATTCGAGGTGTGGCTGGACCTAGAGCCAATATAGATCAGCGAGCAGAGGGGTGAACAGGACTTAGTTCTGAAGTACTACAGTCCCTTTATCTGTGTCTCTTCAAAAGATTCTATTAAATTGTCAAACACAATATTCCTTTAACAAATCCATGTTGGATGCCTTTGGTTAACCTGTGCAATTATAAGTTATTAAAGAACTATTGGGGGGAATTTTAACTCATCTCCCCACCCCCGCACCACGATGGATGGGAGAAGGTTGTGGGGGGGGTTAAATTGGTAAATATGGGAAACTCGACCCCAACTAGCCACGAAAGTGCCTACTTCCGGTTTAACCGCGGTGAGTTTGGGGGCGTCCGAGTAACCTGCTCTGGAGAGGCGGGTCCGTCATTCTAATATTTAAATGAGGCTGTGATCCTCAGATTTTGGGAGCCATTTCAAATTAACGGCTGTGGGCCAGGTTTCCCAGGGCTCAGGAAAGCCGGCAGCTAAAGGGAGTTGGGAGCTGCCAAATCCAGCAGGTAAGTGCTTTTCCAGCACTGCTTGTGGGCCAGGAGGAGCAGGAGTGCTTCCCCCCCGCCCCCTCAAGCAAATCTTCTGATGTGATCCCTCCCTCTTCACGATCTCTCCCTCCCCGGGATCGGCCGACTCCCCCCAGCAATCTCTCCCTCCCCCCCTCCCCATTGCCGCACTCCGAGCCCCCCACTCCCCTCCCCCCCCGCCCCCCCACACCAACCCCTGATCTGCTCCGATTGCCGGAGACCGTCCCCAGCAATCCCCGGCTATGGCCTTCTACCGTTGGCTTTCCCACCCAGCAGTCCGGCCAGTCTCTCAATCTGGCCACTGCCAAGCGGGAAACGGAGTAGAAAAAACGATGAAGTTCTGCCGTTAAATTCGGCAGAACCTCCGCCTTCCCGGCATTTCCGGGTTTTCCGGCCGCAGGTACAAGCCCCCGCTCCTTCCCTGCCTCCCCGTAAATATCGGGGCCAGAAGCTCCCCAACCAAAGGAAAAAGTCTTTCACTTTTTACTCTATCAAACCCCTTCATAATTTGAAAAACCTCTATTTAATCTCCTTCTTGCCAACTCTATCCTGGTGGAAATAGTCCCGGTATCGCAAAATTCTCCTTGTAAGCATAGTTTCCCATTCCTGGCATCTTTTTGGTGAATTTACCTTTTCATGTCCTTTCTATAATGGGATGGCCAGAACTGCACACAGTACACTAACTGTGATCTAACCAATGATTTATACAAATTTATCATTACCTTCTTTACTCTTGTATTCTATACTGCTGTTCATGAAGCCCATCATTCTATTGGCCTTTCTCATGGCCTTACCTACCTATATTCGCACTCTCAAGGAATGATGGGGTGAATTCTCAACTGTTGCCAGCCCCGTTGATGCTGGGAAATGGGGCAGCCGTCAATTGATAATTAAAACAAAAGTCGCCCATCCCTTGTCCGTCCATAGCCCGCCCGATGAAATTTTCAGGCGAGCCGAAGCAGGTGGGGGCCGACTTAAATATGGGAATGGGGGTCGTGCGCCAATTAAGTACCAATGAGGGGAGCGCGTGCCGCGCATCCTGCGCTCATCGGTACTAGGCTTTGAATGGCCTACCCAACGGTCCTTAAAGGGACTGGTGGAGGCCCCTCATAAAACAGGCAATAAAAATTGTTCTTTGTATTTTTGTGGGGCCAGGAGGAGCAGGAATGCTCCTGACCTCACAGAAATACCGTGATCCACTGCCAGCCACATAGTTGCCCTCCCTCCCCCGTCACACCTCCCTCCCTCTTTGAACGGTTCACTTGTGGCTGAGCTACACTATGGAGCCACTGGATTTCCCAGCCTCAACCTGCTTGTCAGCGCTCGTTGTTGGTTGAGGGATAAATGTTGGCCAGGATATCAGGAGAACTCACCCTGCTCTTCTCCAGATAGTGCCATAGGGATCATTTATGTCCACCCAAGAAGGCAGACAGGGCCTCAGATTAACATCTCATCTGAAAGGCAGCACCTCCAACTGTACAGCACTCCCTCAGTTCTTCCCAGTGTCCTGGCCAATATTTATCCCTCAACCAGCATCACAAAAAACAGATTATCTGGTCATTGCTGTTTATGGGAGCTTGCTGTGCGCAAATTGGCTGCCATGTTTCCTACATTACAGCAGTAACTACACTTCAAAAAAGTGCTTCATTTGCTATAAAGCGCTTTGGGACATTCTGATGCCGTGAAAGGCACTGTAAAAATGCAAGTCTTACTTTCTTTCTTTTGTCTTCTGCTAATAACACTTCTGCCATTGAACCATCTCCTGTTCTCCACCCAAGCGTTTCATGAGTCATTCTATTTCTGTTCCCATGTGCGTGTTTTTCCCCTTCCCACTTTCCCTTTGTTCTGTACCGTTCTTCTGTGACATCTCCCAGTCCTGAGGAAGGAACTAAGACCCGAAATGTTGACTTGTGTTTCTCCACAGGTGCTGCCTGACCGGCTGAGTATTTTTCAGCTTTTTCTGTTTCATGTACTGTCACACTCAGTGTTCTGCTTGTCTGCAGTTGGGGCTGAGGCACATTGTTAGGGCAGAGTAGAGGAAGCTTTATTCGAAGCTCGGAGTTGGCGAGAGGCACTTAATGCTGACACTGGGTGCCCCTGAAATGGGGATGTGTTGCATTGGCCAAACACTAATACCCTTCGCCTTGATGAGCACAATATGTAGTGTAGTAAAAAAATGCTCCAGTGGCAGATAGACTGTTGCTGTAATTTATCCCACCTTATGACAATCCTTTGCTTGGCAGTCATTAGTTAAAAATATCATACAATTTTCATATGCAGAAGAACATTTGCGTGACATCTTGCTACTTAGTACTGATTCACTGATCATTCACAGCGGTGGCATTATAATGCAACCACATTTACCAGCCTGTTGACTTAAGAGTTTATTTTTACAGCAGTTTGTCCATGAGTCACATTTGATTTATTTAAATACCAATTCTGAAGACAGTAATTAAAAATAAATAGCTTGTGTACTTAAGAGAAAGAGGACAAAATGGCAATTATATCATCACCGCACCAAATAGATGTGACACTTGTATAGCGACTATGCTGCTGGCTGCAATCTTAGCTTTAATGGTGTATTAACATTCTGTCTGTTATCCAAAATCAAGTTTATAATCAAAACGTGCTGACACAGTTCAGTACTGCAGTACGCCCTATATGTTTTTCCTTATGTTCTTTTCAATTAGACAAATATCACACGGGAATAATGCTTGATTTTCTTGTTTGCATCTATATTTTCTAAGCAGCTCCATTATATGTATTTTTCTCGGCTGTATAATGTACTTCTACAATTTGTGTGTGCACACACACAGGTTACTCTCCAAAGGTTTGTTTTTGCTGCCGTTTTAATCACTGTGGCCTATAAGAGAATCCGAATAGTTATTTCCCTCCTTTAGTAGCACATGCATCGATCCACGATATTTCCTCTTTGTCTGCATCCGATTCAGATTTTTCTGTCTGTTATCATCATCCTCCTTCACATCAAGTCCCTTACACCCTCCCTTTCTAAAAAGAAAGATCTTGCATTTATATAGCGCCTTTCACAGCCTCAGGATGTCCCAAGGTGCTTTACAGCCAATGAAGTACTTTCGAAATGTGGTCACTGTTGCAATGTAGGAAACCCGGCAACCAATTTGAGCACTCTTTTTTTTAATTACTGTGAGGCAATTTATATGCCTGTAAATTCACCCTTCAATCTACATTATTTAGCAAGCCAATGTTGCAACCAGGACCTGGGGCAGGCATTAGGCCCCTGATTTGCATATGCAAATAGACTAGCAGTTGCTTTTGGCGTGGGTGAAAGGATACTTCTTGTTTGTCCTCACACATTATTGCGGGTGGCGCACTTCCGGTGGGAAGTGTGTGCATGCTTCCCGCCCGCCATTTTGGGTCCGTAGGAGGCTGTGTAGCGCCAGTAAAATGGGCGCTTCACGACCCAATTTAACCCCCTTGGCCTTTGTGTAAAGAGTTCTACGGTGTTATCCCCATTCCCTAGTCTAACTAGTTCAATGTTGGCGGTGTTACCAGGGGGCATAGGTTCCACCAGAGAGCAGAGCAGATACCATACCAACTGCCATCGAGGCTGTTAAATAACATACTGGGCTGACCTCACTGGCACTTCAGCCTGGTAAGCAGCATTCCATTCTGGCAACTTCTAACAGCTGAGTATGGTTGCACCATGGTGGGGTGGTGAGCTGGTGAGCTATTTCAAACCTCTGATATGCAGCTCAGCTTTGTACTTAAATTTCCCTAATGGGAAATAAAAAAACTTAAGGTTTTGATGTCTAAATAATCCGCTTCAAAGGAAGAAAGAGGAACTTGCATTTACAAAGCACCTTTCGCAAACTCAGAATGTCCCAAAGTACTTCACAGCTAATAAAAACTTTTGCAGTATGGTTGCTATGCAGCAGCCAATTTGCACACAGTAGGGGCCCACAAACAGCAATAAGTTAAATGACCAGATAATCTGTTTTAGTGATGTTAGTTGAGGGATAAATATTAGCCAGGAGAACACCCCTGCTCTCCTTCAAATATTGCCATGGGATCTTTTACATCCACCTGAGAGGGCAGACAGGGCCTCGGTTTAACGTCTCGTCCAAAAGACGCCTTCTCTGACAGTGCAGCACTCCCTCAGTACTGCACTGGAGTGTCAGCCTAGATTATGTGCTCAAGTCTCTGAGTGGGACTTGAACCCATGACCTTTTGAATTGGAGGCGAGAGTGCCACCCACTGAGCCATGGCTGACACCAAAGACTAGAATTAACCAAGAAATGCAATTAATTGTCACCTTTTTTTAAAATTATGATTTTCAATACGACCGACACAAATAGAAGGCGCAGACAATTGAAAAAAAAACTTGAGTTGCAGTTTAACCTTGGGGGCCGATTTTTCGAGTTAGTGCTGACAGTGGGGAGCCTCCACCACCCGGTACCGGCTCACTTCAGGACATTGCTGTGCAGCACGCCCGAGATTTGCCGAGATGAATGGCCAGCAAGAGGCAGCTCCCACCGACTCCTTACCCTCTGATTTCAAAACTCGGAAACTGAATAAAAAGAAAGACTGGCATTCATACAGCGTCTTTCGCAACCTCAGGATGTCCCAAAGCACTTTACAGCCAATGAAGTACTGTTTGAAGTGTCGTCACTTGTAATGTCAATCCATTTGCGCACAGCAAGCTCCCACAAACAGCAATGTGATAATGACCAGGTAATCTGTTGTTCAGTGATGTTGGTCGAGGGATAAATATTGACCAGGACACCGGGGAGAAATCCCTTGCTCTTCTTCGAAATAGTGTTGTGGAATCTTTTATGTCCACCTGAGAGGGCAGACGAGACCTCGGTTTAATGTCTTATCCGAAAGATGAACACACACGTAAGAGTAAATACCTTGATGTCACTGCCACGGATCTATAACATCAGTCTTTCGAGATCCAGGAAGGGCCCTGTCAGCGACTAATCTGCTTAATTTCCTCCGCTTTCCTGCTGATGGTTGCCATGGAATTTGCTAAGACTGAGAAAAACCTCTCTCCTGCATAATCTGTGGCCTCATCCTTTAAATCAGTGAGTGAAGCTCATAATTAAAATTAATTAATACATTTAAACAAAATCTATTATAGTTGATGTATTAAAAATAATAATTTCCCCCCCCCCCCCCCGCCCTTCCCCTTTTATTCGGGGGATTGAACTGAACGGCCCTGAATTTCTGTTAGTTCTCTCAGCCGCTCACGCCATTTCGTCGAGCTTATGGCAGCAGATTGGGAGAAGCTTTGTGGAAATTCAGGGCCAGCGGGGGTGAATTTCCACCTGGGTCTCCAGCTTTCCCTGGGTTTTCCGGTCGAAGTTACAGCAGACAATCGGGAGAACCGCCCAGAGAAATTCACCCCCAATGTGTCTCTGGAGCACTGGGCTTCAAATTGGAACTAGTCCTGAACACACCACATGAGGGGACGATGCTGAACAGCATCGGGCTCAGAGATGTTCTGACGTCTGGGCATAGGCCAGGAGATAGGCTGTGTGTGGGGTGGGGGGAGGGGCAGGGGTTGACAAAAATGACTCCTGCGGCCTTTACAAGGGCTTGAACAGAACTCATGCCAGCTCTCATCATGTCAGTGTGGCTCAGTTGGTAGCGCTCTCACCTCTGAGTTAGAAGGTTGTGGGTTCTAAATCCCACTCCAGGGACTTGAGCGTAAAATTGTGGCTGACACTCCAGTGCAGTACTGAGGGAGCACTGCACTGTTGGAGGTGCTGTCTTTCAGATGAGATGTTAAACCAAGCCCTGTCTGCCCTCTCAGGTGGATGTAAAAGATCCCATGGTACTATTTTGAAGAAGAGTTGGGGGGTTATCCCCAGTATCCTGGCCAATATTTATCCTTCAACCAACACCTACAATCTGATGATCTGGTCATTATCACATTGCTGTTTATGGGACCTTGCTGTGCACAAATTGGCTGCTGCGTTTCCTACATTACAACAGTGACAACACTTCAAAAAAGTACTTAATTTGCTGTACAGTGCTTTGGGACACCTTGAGGTCGTGAAAGATGCTATATAAATGGCAATCTTTATTTCTTTCTCTTAGCTGCTGAGTGTACTGTTGAGGCCTTATCAGAGCGAACTGGGCAGTGTTCCGGGGATAGCCCAGGAACTGCACCAGACACACCCCCGTGACGTAGCAGGGACAGGCAGAAGACATACCCTCCTTTGCCACACTGGAGGTTCCTCTACAGTGTATACAGGGCAGAACCCTGGTAGAATCTGGGCTTTGGCCCAATTTCTGGCCCCTGTCGTATGATCCGCCCACTCTCCGCCCTGGCACCCAATCGGGGTTTCAGGCCCAGGGTTTATAATGTTCTAACTTATTTATTACTTCAGCAACTGAAAAATAAATCCCTAGAAAAGTAGACTGTCATGCTGACAGTCAGTAGCTTTAGAGCCCGGTCAGTATGTCAGTGTTTGCTGACACACGTATGTGCAATTCGAGCCCCTCTCGCCTCAGTCCCCATCCTCCCCAATTCCAACTACTAATGGACCAGTTTGGGGCCCTCTCCTCTTAATATCTAATGGAAGTATTTCTGGCCGCTGGATACTGTAGGTGAGAATTCTCATGACAACAGAAATTCCCGTCAAAGTAGACAACAGTCAGAATAATTTCTATCATCGAGAGCAATGTTGAGGGGAGAGGGGCCTGGTCTGGTACATTAGCAGCTGGACTCTGGTGAGAAGGGCAAGGGGAGTAATGGAGTGGAGAAAATAGTTGGCAAATAGGAGAGTGGCAAGGGGGCAAATAGATGGCAATGGAGGGGCGAGGGAAGGGGAGAATGGATGACAATGGAGGGGGAAACGTGAAATCCAATACAATGGAGGAAAGGGGAGAGGGCAAAATGGCTGTCAATAGAGGGTAAAGGGAAGTGGATGTCAGTGGATTAAAGAGGAATTGAGAAATGGATGGCTATGAAGGGAAGAGGGGGAATGGGGCAGAAGGTTGGAGCAGTGTTTTGGGGCAAAGGGTAAGAAGCTAGAAGTGACATTTTGGGATGGGCATGGAAGGAAATGGCAGCATTGGTTGACAAGGAGTAGGCTGATAGAGTGCCAGCCTGAACTGGAGATGGGGGGTGAAGAATGCTAACATAGACTGGAGATGGGTGGGCACATGGTGAAGAGTGCCAACATGGATGGGGAGGGGAAGAAGACTGTCAGAATGATTAGAGAGGAGTGTGTGGAAGAAGAGTATCAGTCTGAATTGGGTTAGAGAGCGATGAAGAATACCAGGTTGAATTGAAGAGGGAGAGCAAGAGGAGACACTCCTTAAAACCTACCTCTTTGACCAAGCTTTTGGTCACCTGTCCTAATATCTCTTTATGTGACTCGGTGTCAAATTTTGTTTGATAACACTCCTGGGTGAAGTGCCTTGGGATGATTTTACCATGTTAAAAGTGCTTTATAAATGCAAGTTGTTGATGTTTGTTTGAAATACCTACAAGCTATATAGCCACCCTTGTGGCTACTTGACAAAGGAGCTCATCATGGGGGCAATTCCAGTTTCTCAGAAGCTGATGGTCAGCTTTTGTTAACCTTTATTGCAGGGGGTTGGAGTATAAGAGTAAGGAGCTCTTGCTGCAATTATATAGGGTTCTGGTGTGACCAGACCTGGAGTACTGTGTACAGTTTTGATCTACTTACCTAAGGAAGGATATACTTGCCTTAGAGGCCATACAACAAAGGTTCACTAGATTGATTCCTGGGATGAGAGGATTGTCTCATATGGAGAGATTGAGTAGAATGGGCCTATATTCTGTGGAGTTTAGAAGAATGAGAGGTGATCTCATTGAGACATATAGAATACTTAGAGTGCTTGACAGGGTAGATGCGGAGAGGCTATTTCCCCTGGCTGGAGAGCCTAGAACTGGAGGTCATAGTCTCAAGATAAGGGGTCGGCCATTTAGGACCGAGATGAAGAACGATTTCTTCACTCAGAGAGTTGTGAATCTTTGGAATTCTTTACCTCAGAGGGCTGTGGATGCTGAGTCGTTGAATATATTCAAGGCTGAGATCGATAGATTTTTGGACACCAAGGGAATCAAGGGATATGGGAACAGGGCAAGAAAGTGGAGTTGAGGTCGAAGATCAGCCGTGATCTTATTGAATGGCGGAGCAGGCTCGAGGGGCTGTATTACCTACTCCTGTTCCTAGTTCTGATGTGGTTAGCACTGGGCAAAAACCAGCCCTACCTCAATGTCCTGTTGCCGGAGTCTCCTTAAACTAGTATCGCTCTGTGGTCACTGTTTCTTCAGCGGATAGGCACACAAGTGTCCCATTCCTCCTGTCGGTACAGTTCACTGGTGTAAGTATACACGTGACAGATGCTTCAGTCAATTATCTGGCTCGAGGTTAGTTCAACATTAGTAGCAAAAAAAAACAAAAAGGACGGAAGGAGCAGGAAGCAAGATTGCTGGTTGTGCTAGCCGAATGGTGACGGTGATACTGCAAGCTTGTACTGAATAAAAAGATAGCCGGGTTTTTATTCAGCTTGAAACATTTCCTGAAGTTAATTTTAATCTAGACTCTGAGCTCTAACATCAGGTCTGATGGGCCAGTTGGGCAGACTGGTGGACCATGCAGACAGGAGCTTTCAAGACGTCACTCATCTCCTGCTGTCTGCTCTCCCTCAGATCAGTGAGATGAGCTGCAGTGATGGTGGCGCTCTGCTCCCTCGCCAACCCCCTCAACCAACACCCAACACGGTGTCAGAATGCCGGCTGGGCCAGACTGCCCCGGCAGCAACCGAGGAGCGACAGTCTGCAGTCGTGCCCTCACAGCCTGGTGCTCCCAGAGGTCACTGGCCAAGAGCATCTCAATGGCCCCATCATAATCCACAGCAGCCTACCACCAGCTCTGCTGAAGCCACTGGGGGCATGGGGGGAGGACACACTTGCTAGAGGTGATCGAGTGAGTAAATCTTCTATTTCAAAAAGTCACTATGGGCTGACACGTGGGTGATTAATTATCTGAAGCAACTGATTTGTCTTTGGACGCACATTAAAATCTTCATTACTTTTGGCGCCTTAGTTTTTTAAAATTCATTCATGGGATGTGGGCGTCGCTGACAAGGCCAGCATTTATTGCCCATCCCTAATTGCCCTTGAGAAGGTGGTGGTGAGCCACCTTCTTGAACCGCTGCAGTCCGTGTGGTGAAGGTTCTCCCACAGTGCTGTTAGGAAGGGAGTTCCAGGATTTTGACCCAGCGACGATGAAGGAATGGCGATATATTTCCAAGTCGGGATGGTGTGTGACTTGGAGAGGAACGTGCAGGTGGTGTTGTTCCCATGTGCCTGCTGCCCTTGTCCTTCTAGGTGGTAGAGGTCGCGGGTTTGGGAGGTGCTGTCGAAGAAGCTTTGGCGAGTTGCTGCAGTGCATCCTGTGGATGGTACACACTGCAGCTACAGTGCGCCGGTTGTGAAGGGAGTGAATGTTTAGGGTGGTGGATGAGGTGCCAAACAAGCGGACTGCCTTGTCCTGGATGTTGTCGAGCTTCTTGAGTGCTGTTGGAGCTGCACTCATCCAGGCAAGTGGAGAGTATTCCATCACACTCCTGACTTGTGCCTTGTAGATGGTGGAAAGGCTTTGGGGAGTCAGGAGGTGAGTCACTCTGCAGTGCATTTGTAGAGCAGCTTATCAATCTGTCTTGTCAGGAAGTCATGGATGTGAAAGTCGGCAGAATGATATCAATGTTAGTCAATGCCAGGTTAAGGGATGTGGTAACTGAGGTTTCCAGGACTGTTGGTGCAGAGAGGCTTGGTCAGGGTGTTCATGCCAGGGGACTGAGCAATTCAGCCAAACCCTTGTGAAACTAATTTATCCCTTGCACCTCTCACTGTGAGGCCTGGTGCTGCCCCCTCCTCCCATTTCTTCGGCCTTGCCCTTAGCCCACTGTCCCTCGTCAGATGAGGACTCCTCCTGTGCATCTATCTCCTCCAGCTGCAATCCTCTCTGGACAGTTATATTGTGTAGGAGGCAGCAGGCCACAATTAGGCAGGAGACCCTCTCCGGTGCACATTGCAGGGAGCCTCTGGATCGATCAAGGCACCTAAACCTTTGCTTTAGGAGCCACACAGTCCCTCGATGATCCTCCTCCTGGTGGCTCTGGTTATATCTGAAGTGCCCAGGCCTCCTTGGGGTTTCGATGGGATGTCATGTGCCAAGTTAGCCTTTGAGCCCAAGCATCCATCTTCTGACATTCCTGCCATGCTCAAATAACGGGGGATGTTGGATTGCTGCAGGGTGAATGAATGCACAGACCTGCATGATTCTCTTGGTATGATCACATACTAGCTGGGCACTGGTAGAGTCGAACCCCTTGCTGTTAACAAAAGCTCCTGGCTGGTCCTGAGGTGCACTGATGGTAACATGAGTGCAGTCAGTAGCAGCCAGCACTCTACAGAAGCCAGCCATTGCTGCCAACCCAGTGGGCTCTCTCATTTTGGCCACTTTCATCAATTGGGAATCAGGTGTCGCGGTTCGCTCTGGCAAGTAGTACGTAAGCCACCTGCCTGATGCACGTATGGACTGCTGACTGTGAAATGCAAGTCTACCATAGCAGCCTGAAAGGATCCTAACCCAAAACAAATCGAGGGCGGTGGTCACCTTCACAGCCACCCGCATGGCATGGCCGCCTGGCGTGGCAGGCTGCAGGCCTCGTTGCATAAGGCCGCAAAGATCAGCAAATCCCTGCCTTGATAAGCGCAGCCTCCTCATACTCTGCTCCTCAGACATGTCGAGAAAGGTGACTCTTGGCCTATACACTTCATTGGGAGGGTAAGGCCCACTGCGAGCGCCTCCCCGCCGCTCCTGTTGGATGCTGAGGCCTCTCTGCTCTTCTTCCTCCTCCTCTTCCTACGCCAAGTACAAGGCAGAGCAGCGGCCATTATAAAGTCCTACAGTTTCTTCAGGTCAGTAAACCAAAGAGAACATCAGAGATAAGTAAAATTGCAACTCACAACTCACTCTGAATATAAAAACCTCACCAGCACCCAGATACCAATGATTGAGTCCGAGAGGTACGAACTTGTTTAAATCTTGCAGCCTGATGAATCTGCCACCAATTCCGTTAGGTGTTACCTAGTGGGCTCACCAGTGAGTGAGACTTCCATATTTCAGCCAAGGCTCGGTGGTTAGCACTCTCGCCTCTGAGTCAGAAGGTTCAAGTCCCACTCCAGTCCAATACTGAGGGAGTGCTATACTGTTGGAGGGGCTGTCTTTTTGGATGAGCTATTAAACCGAGGCCCCCTCTGCCCTCTCAAGTGGACGTAAAAGATCCCATGGAACTATTTCAAAGAAGAACAGTGGAGTTCTCCCTGGTGACCTGGCCAATATTTATCCCTCAACCAACATCAGAAACAGATGATCTGGTCATTACCTCACTGCTGTTTGTGGGACCTTGCTGCACACAAATTGGCTGCATTTTCTACATTACAACAGTGACTACACCAAATAGTACTTCATTGGTCGAAAAGCGCTTTGGGACGTCCTGAGGTTGTGAAAGGCGCTGGATAAATACGTCTTTTCTTTGTTCAACGGCAAAATGTGTTAGCATAAGACTCTGATTTGCATCATGTTCATGAGGCTCCCACCTGCCTGTAGCGGGAACCTTGGCCGACTGTGAAATATAACCCATTAAAATGGCAGCAGGTGCAAAGAAAGTGGAAATGGGACAATAAGTTGGCTCTCCTGATTTTTACCACTGCCACGACCCATTCCCGCCCACCGAGGTGAGAGTGGTAGTGGTTTAAAATTCCCCTCAGTGCGTCAGTGTTTTCTTAAATCAAGAATTAACATCCTCATTGTAACTTCAGTCTAGTCATTTCGACTCTACAGCAGGACGGTAATTGCATTGCAATGTGGAAATAAGTGTAATAAAACCGAGTACATTATGAAAGGTTGGGTTGCTGCTCCTATATCTGGAAAGGCTCTTCTAACACCCAGCTTGCGCTCCTGAATAGATACAAGAAAAATGATAGGTGAGGAATGTCCAATCTGCGACCCTAGGGTCACATGCAGACCCCGAGCCCTAGCAATCCAGCCCCCGAAGCTCAGGGATCTCAATCCTATTTGTGCTTGTGTTTCCTACAATGGGTGCGGTGCTCAGGTGCTGCAGTGGTATTTTATCTGAGCCTTGTGCGTATTTTATGCGCAGGCTGCAGTGCGCTACATGCTCGAGAGCTGCATTGGAGCACACAAGGTGCAGAGTAGGCTTCAGTCATCTGCACTTGATAATACAAGGAGCTGGTTCCAATGCACATCGATGCAGTGGGCACTGGCCATTGCAATGTCGGTCCCACAGTGTCCCACACTAAATTATTCTTTCTCGGGACCTCTGAACTGTAGATCTCCGTACCTCCCTCAGCCTTTCCTTCCTTCCTCCTACAAGCTGCAGTCTTTTAAACCACAAACTTGGTGTCACCTGATCACAAGTTCTTCATTTACCTGATGGTGCCCTGGCCCTTCACCTAGGTTTCACAATTAGAACTAAACGGAAGGGAATTGATACAAGAAATAGTCCCATTTGGGATTCTGCCGGAAACGTTGTTCGAGACTTTAAAATTCTCATCCTTGTTTTCAAATCCCTCCGTGGCCTGCAACCCTCCGAGATCTCTGCGCTCCTCCAATTCTGGCCTCTTGCGCAGCCCCGATTTCCATTGCTCCACCTTTGGCGGCCGTGCCTTCAGCTGCCGAGGCCCAAAGCTCTGGAATTCCCTCCCTAAACTCCTCCGCCTCTCTACCTCTCTCTCCTCCTTTAAGACGCTCCTTCAAACCTACTTCTTTGACTAAGAATCTCCTTATATGGCTCATGCCAAATTTTGTTCGATGTTGCTCCTGTGAAGCGCCTTGGGATGTTTTACTATATTAAAGGTGCTATATAAATGCAAGTTGTTGTTGTAGGCACCTGGTAACGCCATAGTTGTGGGCGGTGGGGTCTGATGAATTGAGGGGGGGGGGGGTCTCTTAACCTACTACTAAGTGCTGCAGTCTAATACTCCACAGCCCAGCAGAGAAATGCATCAGTTCATTTGTGAAGAGGACTTAATCACTTTTCTTGACCACCAAATATTAATTTATGCATTTTGTGGAACAAATTTTCCTCTCTAGGCCTCCACTGGGTGTTGGAGTGGGGTTTGCACTCCATTTTCCTGGCCTGGGTCTTTTGTGTGGCCAGAGCAGATTCCCAGCACAGGCTCGCCCCTCCCTCCCATCACACCCCACCAAGGCTGAGGCCTTGGGGCCTTGCACTGGGAACTGGGGCCAGGGGAATGAATATAGCTGCAGGATCTGAGATGATTGCAGATGCACTCCTGCCCACAGTATCAGGGCCTTCTGGCTTCTGCCTGAGAGGCCATAGATCGTTCCTGGGGTGGGGAGGAAATGACCTATCTTCTGTGACCATTCACCTTCAGGCTGCCCTAAGATGCCCAGAGATCTTCTGAATGACCAGTTCGGTGAGCCGACCAGTAAAAAAAGGAGAAAGTGAGCCAAACAAATCGCTCAAAATGTTTTATGAAAACATTTTTGTCCACCACTTTATCTCAGTAACTGAAACTTCTGTGTCCAAAATTAGGAGTTAAAAAAAATAAAAATATCAAATAATTACATATTTCACAATAACATGATTCAATCTACTTATTGATTCATCTTCTGCTTCTTTCAATAAAGTTTTTCCTTTCAAGCCCGTCCTGTCTCAAAAAGTTAAGCTTCAACAGGATTAGTTTTCCCCAGAACGGTGGACGGGAGTTACGAACAACTCTTGTGGATTCTGAGCATGTGCAGTGTGCAGAATTTCACAGCATGCCTCAGTGAATCTCTCTGAGATGAAATAGAATTGCCTGCCCCCATCCTGTGAGTTCCTTTGCTTTTTGCAAAAGCCTTTGAAGCAAACTAAAGATTTAACAATGCTCATGAGTTTTATTTCAGGCAAGTTTCGCGTTTAAAATATTGACAACTGTTCATTGTTTGGAACTGCAGAATATCTACCTGACAGGCAACTGTGATTAATGGCACCAATGGTTTCTTTTGTTGACATTTAGAAAACCAGAAAAAAAAAGGAAAGACTTGCATTTATATAGCACCATTTACGACCTCAGGACATCCCATAACACTTCACAGCCAATTAAGTAATTTTGAAGTGTGGTCACTGTTGTGATGTTGGAATTGCGGCAGCCAATTTGGGCACAGCAAGGTCCCACAAAGAGTAACCAGACAATCTGGGGTTTTTTAGCGATGTTGGTTCAGGGATAAATATTGGCTCGGACACCGGGGAGAACTCCCCTGCTCTTCTTCAAAATACTACCATGAGATGTTTTACGTCCACCTGAGAAGGTAGACACGGCCTTGGTTTAACTTCTCATCCAAAAGACGGCACCTCCGACAGTGCAGCACTCCCTCCTTACCGTGCTGGAGTGTCAGCCTAGATTTTGTGCTCAAGTTACAGGAGTGAAAATTGAACTCAGCACGTGAGTGCAAAAGACAAGGCTGAAGCGCTTGCAACCATCTTCAGCCAGAAGTGCCGAGTGGATGATCCATCTCGGCCTCCTCCCGAGCTCCCCACCATCACAGAAGCCAGTCTTCAGCCAATTCGATTCACTCCACTTGATATCAAGAAACGGCTGAGTGCACTGGATACAGCAAAGGCTATGGGCCCCGACAACATCCCAGCTGTAGCGCTGAAGACTTGTGCTGCAGAACTAGCCTCGCCTCTAGCCAAGCTGTTCCAGTACAGCTACAACACTGGCATCGACCCGACAATGTGGAAAATTGCCCAGGTATGTCTTGCCACAAAAAGCAGGACAAATCCAATCCGGCCAATTACCGCCCCATTAGTCTACTTTCAAGCATAAGCAAAGTGATGGAAGGTGTCGTCGACAGTGCTATCAAGCGGCACTTACTCACCAATAACCTGCTCACCGATGCTCAGTTTGGGTTCCGCCAGGACCACTCGGCTCCAGAAATCATTGCAGCCGTGGTCCCAACATGGACAAAAGAGCTGAATTCCAGAGGTGAGGTGAGAGTGACTGCCCTTGACATCAAGGCAGCATTTGACTGAGTGTGGCATCAAGGAGCCCTAGTAAAATTGAAGTCAATGAGAATCAGGGGGAAAACTCTCCAGTGGCCGGAGTCATACCTAGCACAAAGGATGATGGTAGTGGTTGTTGGAAGCCAATCATCTCAGCCCCAGGACATTGCTGCAGGAGTTCCTCAGGGTAGTGTCCTAGGCCCAACTATCTTCAGCTGCTTCATCAATGACCTTCCCTCCATCATAAGGTCAGAAGTGGGGATGTTCGCTGATGATTACACAGTGTTCAGTTCCATTGCAACCCGTCAGATAATGAAGCAGTCCGTGCCCGCATGCAGCAAGACGTGGACAACATCCAGGCATGGGCTGATAAGTGGCAAGTAACATTCACGCCAGACAAGTGCCAGGCAATGATCATCTCCAACAAGAGAGAGTCTAACTACATCTCCTTGACATTCAATGACATTACCATCACTGAATCCCCCATCATCAACATCCTGGGGGTCACCATTGACCAGAAACTTAACTGGACCAGCCACATATATACAGTGGCTACAAGAGCAGGTCTGAGGCTGGGTATTCTGCGGCGAGTGACTCACCTCCTGACTCTCCAAAGCCTTTCCACCATCTACAAGGCACAAGTCAGGAGTGTGATGGAATACTCTCCACTTGCCTGGATGAGTGCAGCTCCAACAATACTCAAGAAGCTCGACACCATCCAGGACAAAGCAGCCCGCTTGATTGGCACCCCGTCCACCACCATAAACATTCACCCCCTCCACCATTGGCGCACCATGGCTGCAGTGTGTACCATCTGCAAAATGCACTTCAGCAACTCACCAAGGCTTCTTCGACAGCACCTCCCAAACCCGCGACCTCTACCACCTAGAAGGACAAGGGCAGCAGGCGCATGGAAACAACACCACCTGCACGTTCCCCTCCAAGTCACACACCATCCCGACTTGGAAATATATCGCCGTTCGTTCATCGTCGTTGGGTCAAAATCCTGGAACTCCCTACCTAACAGCACTGTGGGAGAACCTTCACCACACGGACTGTAACAGTTCAAGAAGGCGGCTCACCACCACCTTCTCAAGGGCAATTAGGGATGGGCAATAAATGCCGGCCTTGCCAGCAACGCCCACATCCCATGAATGAATTTAAAAAAACCTATAACCTTCCGACACATAGGCAAGAGTGCTACCCACTGAGCCACAGCCAACAAGATTCTTCAAGTTTTTTTTCTCAATGGAAAAGTCAAATAATATTTCAGTTTGTTTTACTAAATAATTTAAACCTAACCAGAAAATGAATTTAAAATATTTGGTTCCTTCTGATTGCTTGCTGTCTATGTCAAGCTGTTCTCTTTAATTTTAGCTGCAAGTTCAGTTAAAAATTATTCTCTTCTGGGAAAGGCAGTGAGTCATTTTTGGTGCTTCAATGTAATTTTTTTCCATAAAAACTTGGTAGCTGCATAAACAATATTTTTTGAGCATTTTACAACAAAACTTGCATTTATATAGTACCTTTAACATAGTAAAACATTTTAACATCCCAAGGCACTTCACAGGAGCGTTACCAAACAAAATTTAATACCTAGCTACGTAAGGAGATATTAGGACAGGTGACCAAAAGCTTGGTCAAAGAGGTAAATGTTAAGGAGCATCTTAATGGAGGAGAGAGAGGTGGAGAGGCAGAGAGGTTTAGGGAGGGAATTCCAGAGCTTAGGGACGAGGCAGCTGAAGGTTGACCGCCAATGGTGGAGCGATGAAAATCGGGGATGTACAAGAGGCCAGAATTGGAAGAGTGCAGAGATCTCAGAGGGTTGTAGGGCTGGAGGAGGTTGCAGAGATAGGGAGGGGCGAGGCCATGGAGAGATTTGAAAACAAGGATGAGAATTTTAAAATCGAGGTGATGCCGGACTGGGGGCCAATATAGGTCAGTGAGCACAGGGGTGATGGGTGAACGGGACATGGTGCGAGTTAGGATACGGGCCGCAGAGTTTTTGATGAGCTCAAGTTACGGAGGTTTATGAAATTTATGAAACATTTTATAATGTGGCCACCACAATAAGTTCCTGATGGTCTAAAAAGAAGCATAGATAGGTCAGGAGAGCAGGTTGATATGTGTGAGTGCAGTGGAGGGACCATCTGAAAATATAAAAGGGACTACTGGCAATTATCTGCATCCCAATCCCCTCAAATCTGCCAGATCATAAGAACATAAGAAATAAGAGCAGGAGTAGGCCATACGGCCCCTCGAGTCTGTTCCGCCATTCAATAATATCATGGCTGATCTTCTACGTCAAATCCATTTTCCCACCCTATCCCCATATCCCTTGATTCCCTTCGTGTCCAAAAATCTATCGATCTCAGTCTTGAACATCCTCTGAGGTAGAGAATTCCAAAGATTCACAACCCTCTGAGTGAAGGCATTTTTCCTCATTTTGGTCCTAAATAGCTGACTCCTTATCCTGAGACTATGCCCCCTACTTCTAGACTCTCCACCCAGGGAAAACAGCCTCTCATTATCTACCCTGTCAAGCCCTCTAAGAATTTTATACGTTTCAATGAGATCACCTCTCATTCTTCTAAAGTCTATAGGCCCATTCTACACAATCTCTCCTCATAGGACAACCCTCTCATCCCAGGAATCAATCTAGTGAACCTTTGTTGCACCCCCTCTAAGGCAAGTATATCCTTCCTTAGATAAGGAGAACAAAACTGTACACATTACTTCAGGTGTGGTCTCACCAGAGCCCTATATAATTGCAGCAAGACCTCCTTACTCTTATATTCCAACCCCCTTGCAATAAAGGCTAACATACCATTTGCCTTCCTAATTGCTTGCTGTACCTACATGTTAACTTTCTGTGATTCGTGTACAAGGACACCCAAATCCCTCTGACTACCAAAATGTCTTAGTCTCTCACCTTTTAAAAAAATATTCTGCTTTTCTATTCTTCCCACCAAAGTGGATAATTTCACATTTCTCCACATTATATTTCATCTGCCACCTTCGCACCCATTCACTTAACCTGTTTATATCCCTTTGTAGCCTCTTTGCGTCCTCCTCACAGCTTACTTTCCCACCTAGCTTTGTATCATCAGCAAACTTAGATACATTACACTTGGTCCCCTCATCTAAGTCATTGCTATATATTGTAAACAGCTGAGGCCCAAACACTAATCCTTGCGGCACCGCACTAGTTACAGCCTGCCAACCAGAAAATGACCATGTCTCCACAGTAAAGTCGGATGCCAGGAACCCCACCAATACTGCCAGCACCTGGACACCCAATACTCCTGGACACTTCTTCCCAATTTTCCTGGACCGAAGGACCAACTTTCCAAGGAATTCCCCCCATCTTCCACATCCTGCAACCACCCTCCCAGTGCTCACAAAACACTTAGAACATCATCCCAAATCCCCCCAGAGTAGATTAATTAAGGAAAGCCAGCACAGATTTGTTAAAGGCAAATCATGTTTAACTAATTTGATTGAGTTTTTTGATGAGGTAACAGAGAAGGTTGATAAGGGCAACGCGGTTGATGTGGTGTATATGGACTTTCAAAAGGCTTTTGATAAAGTGCCACATAATAGGCTTGTCAGCAAAGTTGAAGTCCATGGAATAAAAGGGACAGTGGCAACATGGATACGAAATTGGCTAAGTTACAGGAAACAGAGGGTAGTGGTGAACAGTTGTTTTTCGGACTGGAGGAAGATATACAGTGGTGTTCCACAGGGGTCGGTGCTGGGACCGCTGCTTTTCTTGATATATATTAATGACTTGGACTTGGGTGTACAGGGCACAATTTCAAAATTTGCAGATGACACAAAACTTGGAAGTGTAGTAAACAGTGAGGAGGATAGTGATAGACTTCAAGAGGTCATAGACAGGTTGATGGAATGGGCGGACACGTGGCAGATGAAATTTAACGCAGAGAAGTGTGAAATGATACATTTTGGTAGGAAGAACGAGGAGAGGCAATATAAACTAAAGGATACAATTCTAAAGGACAGAGACAGAGACACCTGGGGATATATGTGCACAGGTCGTTGAAGGTGGCGGGGCAGGTTGAGAAAGCTGTTAAAAACAGCGTACGGGATCCTGGGCTTTGTAAATAGAGGCATAGAGTACAAAAGTAAGGAGGTTATGATGAACAATGAAGTATTGTGCCCAATTCTGGGCACCACACTTTAGGAAGGATGTGAAGGCCTTAGAGAGGGTGCAGAAAAGATTTACTAGAATGGTTCCAGGGATGAGAGACTTCAGTTATGTGGATAGACTGGAGAAGTTGGGGATGTTCTCCTTAGAGCAGAGAAGGTTAAGAGGAGATTTGATGGAGGTGTACAAGATCATGAAGGGTCTAGACAGAGTAGATACAGAGAAGCTGTTCCCATTGGCAGAAGGGTCGAGAACCAGAGGACACAGACTTAAGGTGATTAGCAAAAAAACCGAAGGCGACATGAGGAAAAATGTTTTACGCAGCGAGTGGTTATGATCTGGAATGCACGGGAATGAAACGGTGGTGGAGGCAGATTCAATCATAGTTTTCAAAAGGGAATTGGATAAGTACTGGAAGGGAAAAAATGTGCGGGGCTACAGGGAAAGGGTGGGAGAATGGAACTGACTGGATTGCTCTTGCAGAGAGCTGGCACAGGCTCAATGGGCCAAATTACCTCCTTCTGTGCCATAACCATTCTATGATGCTGTGATTCTAATTCCAGCACCACCCCTAATGTTCCCAACCCTGGGATCTCCCTTCCAGAGCTCTCTGATCCCAGACCATCTCCAATGCTCCCAGGCCCCAGCACTTCTCTCCACAAATCTCTCAGATACCAAGATTCCTCTCCGAGTGATCCATTATCCAGGGACATGCCACGTTGCTCTCACGACTCAATTTCACAGTGCTCTTCGAATCTAGGGTGCCCATCCCAGATCCCAGGACCGTTGCCTAAAGTATTGTTAGATCTTGAGACTCCATCCCATCACATTTAGACCCTGGGGCCCTTTCCTGGCCACCCCCATACTACTTGGACATAACATCCCTGTTCTTATAAAAACCCTCCAGTTTACCATGAGCAATGCCACAGAGCGTCTGCTGGTACACGTCTAAAAATTTTGCTACTTGCATTCATTCAAAAAATTCTAAAGCATTGCACTTGGTTGCACTTGTAAAGTATGTGTCAGACGCACACCTAATTGACTCAGATGTCATTCATAAGGCAACAACGAATTGTAATTGAACAGGTAGGGATCAGACTTTGAGTAAGCAGCATGCCGCTATGAAAACCAGCAATCAAGAAGTAAAAGTCAGCCAACAACTATCAATAGAACAAGTAGCAGGAAGGAGAAAAATCCTTTCAGCTGCCAACTAGTTTTACCAGTGATCTGAAGATATAATATTAGTAAACACATAAAAAAAATACATAGTTCACAACAAAATCATTAAACTTACCTATGGAATTGCCTTTTGGGTATTTAAAATCCCTCCCAACAACATTTCTCTCCATCTTTCCGATGCCTGAAACTTAAATTCCTAGGTTTCTCGGAATGTATAGGCTCCACCAGATCGAGGTTAAAACACCAAGAATGGACCAGCATCATTTTGTTCCAGCGCTCCATTGATTGTACCTCCCAGAATGAAATTAATTGCGCCCTGCATTTGTGCACAATAAACACCACCAAATGTTGGTGTGTGAGGATGAAGTCCCATGATACGCCAGGGTTTTTATTTACTGGTGAACAGCAAGTTTGGCCATTCAGAGAGCATGTCAGAGAACTTGCTGTTTCAAGCCTCTTGTGTCCCTGTCTGTGACAACGTTAAATGATTGGGTGAATACTTTGCTGTGTTTGGTGGTATAAAAATAACAGCAGAATAAAGCATGAACTTTACCTGAGAGGTAAGGCACTGTAACTGATAAATATATAATAATACATAAGCATAAGTATATAATACAATAGTGCAAACAAGCTACATGTTGTACAGCACCAACCCTGCCATTCTGATGAACCTCTGCCTGTCTTAGGAACATCACTTTTCCAAACTGAACCCTAAGATGCCCCCAGTTCCACTCTCAGCCCCAGGAAAGCCTCTACTCCCATCCTTAGCTCCTTGAATGTTTCCGTTCCCAGATGCTAGATAAGGTGATTGGCAAAAAATCCAAAGGTGACATGAAGAAAAGTTTTTTTTACACAGTGAGGGGTTAGGATCGGGCCTGAGGAGGTGGTGGAGGCAGATTCAATCATGGCCTTCAAAAGGGAACTGGATAAGTACATGAAAGGAAAAAAATTTGCAGGGCTACGGGGATAGAGCGGGGGAATGGGACTAGCTGGATTGCTGTTGATTAGAGCCAGCGCACACTCGATGGGCCAAATGGCCTCCTTCCGTGCTGTAACCTTTCTATGACTCTATGAGTTTATGATAAAAGAAAACTGACTCCGCTCCATCCCTGCTTCAGCCTGGCCTCGTGTCCCACTCCAGCGCTGCTCCCGCTCCCACTTTATCCAATTGTATTACCTGCCTTGCTGTTGCACTCCCTCCCTGTGATCCATTCCCCTTCCAATTGCTCTAATCCCTTGCCCAGCTCTCTTATTATCCATGAGCGATACTATGGGAGATCTACTGGTAGTCATAATGAATTCTCCTATTTTCTCACTTTGCTCAATACTTTTCTAAGGTGTTCCATCATTCAAAATAAATACTTTAGTCTTCTGCAACACCCAGAAAACTTGCCCCTTTCTTCACTTTCATTCCAATATTAAATTTAGACCTTTATTCTCTTATTTTGTTTCTGTGCAATATCTACTCGTAAAGCGAACTGTATTGAAATATGTTTTGATTTGCCATCGCTGTTACTATTTAAATATTCTTGTGCTGTTGAAGCTTTTTTTATTATTATGAATTATGTGTAGCATTTCTGAAATAAGGCTCTGGCTGTGCAAGTTACATTTGTAACACAGTGAATAGGTAAAACAACTTGTATTTAGATAGCGCATTTAACACAGTAAAATGTCCCAAGGTGCGTTACCGAACAAAATTTGACACTGAGCCAAATAAGGAGATATTAGGGCAGGTGATCAAAAATGTGATCAAAGTGGTAGGTTTTAAAGAGCGTCTTAAAGGAGGAGAGAGAGGTAGAGAGGCGGAGAGGTTTAGGGAGGGAATTCTCGAGCTTAGGTCCAGGTAGCTGAAGGCACGGCCGCCATTGGTGGAGCGATGAAAAGTGAGACTAATTGGATAGCTCTTCCAAAGAACCGGCACAGGCACGATGGGCCAAATGGCCTCCTTCTGTGCTGTAAGATTATATGGCCCCGATATTTACGGGGAGGCGGGGAGGGAGCGGGGGCCGTGTCAGCAGCTGGGAAAACCCAGAAACACCGGGAAGGCAGAGGTCCTGCCAAAATTAATTCATTAGCCTTTCTTTACTCCATTTCCCACCCAGCAGCCAGACATATCAAGAGGCTGGTCATGCTGCCAGGCGGGAAAGCCAGCGGGAGAAGGCAGCAGCCAGGGATTGTTGGGGATGGTCCCTGGCAATCAAGAAGATCAGGAGTTGGTGTGGGGGGTGGGGGGGTGCTGCTAGTAGGGCAGCAACGAGGAGGGAGAGATTGCGGTGGCGGGGAGGAGATGGAGATCATGGGGGGAGAGATGGAGATCGCGGGGGGTTTGAGATAGAGATTGCGGAGGGGTAAGAGATCACGGGGGGTACAATGGGATCACGGGGGGAGAGATGGAGATCATGGGGGGAGAGATGGAGATCATGGGGGGAGAGATGGAGATCGTAGGGGGACAGATGGAGATCGTGGGGGGCCAGATGGAGATCATGGGGAGAAGGATGGAGATCGTGGGGGGAGAGATGGAGATTATGGGGGGAGAGATGGAGATTACGGGGGATTTGAGATAGAGATTGCGGGGGGGTAACAGATCGCGGGGGTAGATGGGGATCATGGGGGGAGAGATGGAGATCATGGGGAGAGAGATGGAGATCATGGGGGGAGAGATGGAGGTCGCAGGAGGTTTGAGATAGAGATTGCGGGGGGGGTAAGATATCGCGGGGGGTAGATGGGGATCAAGGGGGGAGAGATGGAGATCATGGGGAGAGAGATGGAGATCGTGGGGGGAGAGATGGAGATCATGGGGGGAGAGATGGAGATCGCAGGAGGTTTGAGATAGAGATCGCGGGGGTAAGAGAGCGTGGGGGGAAGAGATCGCAGGGGGGAGAGATAGAGATCGCAGGAGGGTTAAAGAAAGAAATCGCGTAAGGGAGAGATGGAGATCGCTAGGGGAGAGATGGAGATCGCTAGGGGAGGGGTCTGAAATTTGGGGGGGGCGAGGGGAGGGGTCGACCGATCGTGGCGAAGGAGAGATTGTGGCAGATGCACTTGAGGGGGCGGGGGGGAAGCACTCCTGCTCCTCCTGGCCCACAAGCAGTGCTGGAAAAGCACCTACCTGCTGGATCTGGCAGCTCCCGCCACCCTTCAGCTGTTGGGTATCCCGAACCTTGGGAAACCCGGCCCAAAGTCGTTAAATTCAAATGGAATTCTACCTGAAGTAGGCATATTTGCGGTGGGTTGCGATTGGGCTTCACATTTTTGACAATTTAACCCCCCCCCCCCCCCCGGCGACCCTCTCCCACCTGTCATGGCGGGGGGGGAGGTTAAAACTCTCCCCATGATTCTAAATATTTCTCTCTGAGGGTCCGCTTGCCCGGCCTGGACCCCACTGGTAGGTCCTATGTGCGCCCTCGTTTGAGGCCGGAAAGGCTTCCACTCACTCATTCTCCACTGATACACCAGGATCTCAGCCTGGTTGGGGAGTGAGAACCCTTTAGTGATTCCCTGTCCTTGAATTTTCCCCTGGCCATTGTTTGCTTTGTAAGGTAAACAGGAAACTGGGTCTCTGCCATTTTCCTGCGGTTTCCATTAGTCTCCCGCCAGTTATTTATTAATGATATGAACAAAGGAATCATTATATTCTCTCAAATACCAGTGGATCTCCTAGGGCACGCCTCATTGTGAGCCGGAGGATGTGATGTTTTACAACGTGGACCCAATACACACCAACAGCAGAAATATTCCTTGCAACAGAAATATCTCTCCCTCTCTCTCTCTCTCTGCCCATGCTCCCAGGTAAACAGGGTGCCCGTTTGCCTCTCTCTCTCTTTCTTAACCTCAATAGGATTTCTCTTGGACCCCCTCAACAGAGTCTGCACCCCACCCCCCCACCCACACCACCACAAAGTTTTTCTTCTCTCCAGTCCCAACAACAGAGTATCTTTCCAATATGTGGGGTATCGCTTTCTCCCCTCAATCTCAATAAGGTGCTGCTCTTTCTCCCCCCCTCCCCCATCGTAACCAGGTCCCAAAAAGGATCTCTCTCTCTCTCTACCTCTCTCTCACTCTCTCCCCCTCTCTCGCTTTCTCTTTCTCTCTCCTTTACTCCTATCCTTGCAGCAACAATTACTGAAACAAATAAATAAGATCAGAAGTTTCTGGAAACAAATTCATGCACGTGCACACATTGCTTTCCTTTGCCCTCTCTTGCTTCATTTCTCTTTTTCCTCTCTCTCTTCCTTTGCCTCTGAGTTATTTATTTTCATTTCCTCTTTCTTTTACTTTTGTTTTATCTCCTCCCTCTATCTCAGTGGTAGCACTCTCACTACTACGTCAGAAGGTCGTGCGTTCAAGTCCCACTCCAGAGACTTGAGCACAAAATCAAGGCTGACGGTATAGTACTGAGGGAGTGCTGCACTGTTGGAAGTGCCGTCTTTCGGATGAGACGTTAAACCGACACTCCGTCTGCCCTCTCAGGTGGATGTAAAAGATCCCATGACACTATTCGAAGAAGAGCAGGGCAGTTCTCTCCGGTATCCTGGTCAATATTTATCCCTCAAGCAACATCATTAAAAGAGATTACCTGGTTATTATCACATTGCTGGTCATGGGATCTTGCTGTGCATGAACTAGCAACCGTGTTTCCTACTTTACAACAGTGACTATGCTTCAAAAGTACTTAATTGATTGTAAAGTGCTTTGGGGCGTCCTGAGGTCATGAAAGGCTCCATATAAGAATCATAGAATTATTGAAAATATACGGCTCAGAAGGAGGTCATTCGGCCCATTGTGTTCGTGCTGGCCGAAAATGAGCCACCAAGCCTAATCCTGCTTTCAGCACTTAGTCCGTGGCCTTGTAGGTTACGGCACTTCAGGTGCACATCCAGGTACTTTTTAAATGAGTTGAGGGTTTCTGCCTCTACCACCCTTTCAGGTAGTGAGTTCCAGACCCCTACCACCCTCTGGTTGAAAAGATCTTTCCTCAGCTCCCCTCTAATCCTTCTACCAGTTACTTTAAATCTGTGCCCCCTGGTTATTGACCTCTCTGCTAAGGGAAATAGGTCCTTCCTATTCACTCTATCTTGGCCCCTCATAATTTTGTACACCTCAATTAAATCTCCCCTCAGCCTCCTCTGTTCCAAAGAGAACAATCCCAGCCTATCCAATCTTTCCTTATAGCTAAAATTCTCCAGTCCTGGCAACATCCTCGTAAATCTCCTCTGTACCCTCTCATGTGCAATCACATCTTTCCTGTAATGTGGTGACCAGAACTGTACACAGTATTCAAGCTATGGCCTAACCAGTGTTTTATACAGTTCTAGCATAACCCCCCTAATCTTATATTCTATGCCTCGGCTAATAAAGGAAAGTATTCCATTTGCCTTCTTAACCACCTTATCTATCTGTCCTGCTACCTTCAGGGATCTGTGGACATGCACTCCTTGGTCCTTCACTTCCTCTACCACCTCTCAGTAACCTCCCATTTATTGTGTATTCCCTTGCCTTGTTTGCTCTCCCCAAATGCATTACCTCACACTTCTCTGGATTGAATTCCATTTTGCCACTTTTCTGCCCCCTGACCAGTCCATTGATACCTTCCTGCAGTCTACAGCTTTCCTCCTCACTATCAACCACATGGCCAATTTTTGTATCATCTGCAAACTTCTTAATCATGCCCCCTACATTTAGGTCTAAATCATTGATATATATCACAAAAAGCAAGGGACCTAGTACTGAGCCCTGCAGAATTCCACTGGAAACAGCCTTCCAGTCACAAAAACACCCACCAACCATCACCCTTTGCTTCCTGCCACTGTGCCAATTTTGGATCCAACTAGCCACTTTCCCTTGGACCCCATGGGCTTGTACTTTTTTGACCAGTCTGCCATGTGGGACCTTGTCAAAAGCCTTGCTAAAATCCAGGTAGACTACATCAAATGCACTATCCTCATCGACTCTCCTTGTTACCTCCTCAAAAAATGTAATCAAGTTAGTCAGACACGACCTTCCCTTGATTACTCCGTGCCTTTCTAAGTGACGGTTTATCCTGTCCCTCAGAATTGATTCCAATAATTTGCCCACCACTGAGGTTAGACTGACTGGCCTATAATTACTCGGTCTATCTCTTCCTCCCTTTTTAAACAATGGTACAACGTTAGCAGTTCTCCAATCCTTCGGCACCATGCCTATATCTGGTGAGGATTGGTAAATGATGCATGATAAATGCAAGCCTTTCTTTTCTTTCTATGTTTCTGTAACAATTTTCTTCCCCATTTCCTGCAGTGATCATGTTCCCATCCTATACTTTCTTGTATTTTTATAGCTATCCACTTTTCACTTAATGGTTCAGCATAACTGGAATGTGACAGCGATTCACAATGTGTAAAAGATGAAAGCAGCAAAGAATCATCATCTTTTATTCGCACAGTTACTGCACCACATTAATGTCGTTCAAAACATTATTACTCCATTTAGACAGCTAATACATTCAAAACCTGTTAATTAGGGAGTCTTGTTTCGAATTAAATTATCCTGTTTATCAGATCATTCCTATTAAGAAAAGCCTGTTCCTGCTCATTCGGGGCTCAATTGGTGCCTGGGACCACTCCCCCCTTAAAAGGATAACCCCATGAATAACAACCCTATAACTGCCATCAATTGTATCTACCGCTGTTATTCACTGAACTATTACACTGCTAGTGTACAAAGTTTAGAGTTTATGGGGGTTATTTTAACCTGCAATGGAGAGTAAAATCAGCCAGGCTGTAAAACCAGCATTGCCCCCGATCTCGTCAGTTTCCTGATGGGCAGGTTAGGTTAAAATTGCCCCCAGTATAACTATTTCTCTTGGCTGACAGCAGTATAACAAACATTAAACCATAAATCAAGAATTGTTTTATGGGACCAAGGCTGGGAATTTCCTCGGAGCTGCTTTTCTTCCGCTTGGCTACCGTAGCTTCAGCGGAAGTGTGAACACGTATAGAGTGCTGCTCATGGACTGCCAATTGTTGGCTCTATGCTATAGTTAAAAGTTTAAAGAGGGTACATCAGGCTGCCTCCGTTCTTTTTCAGCTTTACGTTTCGAGTTTAAAAAGTCAGCTGCATTACCTCTTTCCAGCTGTTTTACTACCGCTGACACAATTACCGTGAAAGAAATAAGGCAAAGTAACTGGTTATGCTAAGGAACGGCATATAGATTTCAATTTGGATAAACATAAGGCAATGCCCATTGGTACACGAGACATGAAACATGCATACACAGTGGATGGATCCTATTTTAAGTGGGCCAGTAAACTTTGAAGGAGGACAGTGCTGGTCTCTGCAGGAAAAAGGAAAGAAAAAGAAAGAACTTGCATTTATATAGTGTCTTTCACAACCTCAGGATGTTCCAAAGTGCTTTACAGCCAATGAAGTACTTTTGAAGTGTAGTCACTGTTGTAATGTAAAAAACATGGCAGCCAATTTGCACACAACAAGGTCCCACAAACAGCAATGTGATAATGACCAGATAATCTTTTTTTAGTGATGTTGATTAAGGGATAAATATCAGCTGCTTCGAAATAGTGCCATAGGATATTTTATGTCCACCTGAGAGGAGAGATAGGGCCTCAGTTTAATGTCTTATCCAATAAATTGCCCCTCCAACAGTGCAGCACTCCCTCAGTACGGCACTGAAGTATCAGCCTAGCATTATGTGCTCAAGTCTCTGGAGTGGGGTTATGAACACACAAACTTCTGACTTAGAGGCAAGCGTGCTACCAACTGAGCCACAGCTGACACACTTAAGGAGTGGTGGCCCATGCAAACTGATATTCCTAAAGAATTGTAACAATAACAAAAAAGAAATAGATTTTAACAGAAAAGTCAGGTCAAGTAATACAGTATGCATCCTGCCAGTAGACAGTGCATACTGGTTCTCAAGAGTCATTGGTGCTTTTGCTTGAAAGATAGCCAAGCAGTTGGTGGAACTCTGCCTTGCTTAAAGTGGATAGACGTCCTTTGGCAAAGGCCGAGAAGGAAAAAGATTTTGGTGTGATCATCAACCGCTCGCTGAAAGTTAATGTGAAGCTGTTTTCTACAGGACTAATCAAGTAATGGAATGCGTCGCAAGGGTATTTAATTATAAGTTGTTAAGGACGCTTTCCGAATACCGTGCACAGTTTCAGGCACTCCAACTTCAAAATGACGTTGATGCATTTTGGTCAGTTCAGTTCAAAGTGACAAAGATAAATGCAAGACCTTGAGCTTGAAGTTCTGAACGATAAATTCGTAGAACTGAACTTGTTTTCCGTTTGTGAAAAGTAGATCGAGAGGAGCAGTTACATATTCAGGCCTGCCGTAGATAACTTTTTGGATTCAGTGTTGTCGTTCAGTCCTGCAAGCAATCTGAGCATCTTACTTTCACACTGCCCTGTATCTACTTGTACGATAGCATAACCCAGGGGCATAGCAATCGTGTCCCCATGTGACCTGGATATCTGTGTCTTTCTCAAGTGTGCTTCTTCAATCTGTCTGAAGTCAGACTGAGCAGATATTTGGTGAGGTGAGGCTCACTACCAATTGAACAACAACAACAACAACAACAACAACAACAACAACAACCTGCATTTATATAGCGCCTTCAACATAGTAAAACACTGTTTTATTTCACAGTATGGTGAACATACAGAGCAGTGGTTATGATTGGACTCATTTTAATTCAAGCAGTACGACTTATGTTAGTGTGGTAATCCAAAATAAAGAATGTGCCATGCTTCCCATTTCAGTGGGTCATCTTACTTCCTTAAACATCGACAATTTCTGACTATTCTCTCCTGCGATTTCTCATAGCCTTTGCCGTTTCAATGCCTCACAGCGTTCTATTTCAAAAAACCTCCCTGGCTGTCTGTATGTTTTATCTCTTGTTGTTCACATCCTGAAAGGGGATCAAAGATTTTCCAACACAAAGGGTGTGATCTATCTTCAATTGCCTAGTCTAATAAATTGATTATTTACAGTCTATGGGGAAACAACATTAACACTAGCTCATTAGCATCTTAACTACCTATTGTCTCAGGGGTTCATTTTTAACTTACATTAACCCAACACTAAAAATAATTTTTTTCCCAAATTCTTTTTGTGGACAAATGGCCAAAAAATCCCAAAACATAGCCATGGTCATGATCCAAGTCTAAAAGACAAAGATAATGCAGATGTAAGCAGGTATCTAACTAAAACTACAATTGCTGAATTGGAGGGCACAATTGCAAAATTAATTAGCCTCAAGCAAGACTAGAGGGTAGAGGAAACTTTATTTTTGCCATAAAGTGATAGATACTTGTAATGGACTCCCACCAAAATCAGTGAATACTGAGGAACAACATTTTAAGAAAAGCATTACAAATTATAAAGTATGAAAACTGATGATTCAATACTGAATAAAACATGATTGTTCCAGTAATTTCAGATGTTTGCCTACATTAAAACAGTGACAACACTTCAGAAGTACTTCATTGGCTGTGAAGTGCTTTGGGATAATCTGCGGTCATGGAAGGCGCTTTATAAATGCAAGATCTTTCTAAAGGATGGTGAAAGTGCTGTCAGTGGAATGCAACTGGATAGGGTGGAGAAAAGATTGAAATGTTGGGTTAACATCTAAAAGCTTTTGTTCTATCACCGTTGATGGTTGGGGAAAAATTTCTTATTGAGAGCTATGTGGCTACTCAGCTCGCACTATAGATTAAATCATTTGGGTACAGTTCATGATGGTGCATATTTATTGGAGGAGTGACCTTAACAGGAGGAATGGCCTTTTCTCATTCCATACTTTATGCTTGGAAGTAATTTCCTTCACCAAATAAATATGTTGGATTCTTACCTTTGCCATCAGAATAATGAAAAAATACATATTGACGTTATTTGTAAATTTGCTAAAATAATATCTACTCTAGGAACATAGGAACAGAGGTTGGCCATCCAGCCCCTCGAGCCTGTTCTGGCATTCTATTAGATCAGGGCTGATTTGTATCTTAACTCTATCTACCCGCCTTGGTTCTGTAACCCTTAATACCCTGACCTAACAAAAATCTATCAATCTCAGTTTTGAAATTTTCAATTGACCCCCAGCCTCAACAGTTTTTTGGGAGAGTTCCAGATTTCCACTCCCCTTTGTGTGAAGAAGTGCTTCCTGACATCACCCCTGAACGGACTAGCTCTAATTTTAAGGTTATGTCCTCTTGTTTTGGACTCCCCCACCACAGGAAATAGTTTCTCTCTATCTACCCTCTCAACTCCTTTAATCATCTTAAACACCTCAATTAGATCACCCCTTAATCTTTTGTACTCAAAGGAATACAAGCCTAGTCTATGTAACCTGGTCTCATAATTTAACCCTTTTAGCCCCGGTATCATTCTGGTGAATCTGCGCTGCACCCCCTCCAACACCAATATATCCTTCCTGAAGTGCAGTGCCTAGAACTGGAACGCAGGACTTTAAATGGGATCTAACCGGAGCTTTATATAATTATTTAACTTAGATGCAAGGTAAACAATTTTTGGGGTTTGACGAAAATTTGTCAAATTGATTCTTCTTTTGTCAATATACTGGAGTGCACCGCAGTAGTAAATGACAGTGTTAAAAACAGAAATTCGGTCAGTTATTTGTTATAACATCTTCCTGCCACTTTTTAGGCCTCACCTCACTACACGCCATTCCAACTCCTACTTAGCTGCCAATGGCATTTTGTAACTGATGCTCAAAGATTGAGTTCGTGGTCCAGGTTGAACCATACTCAGATTATATTCTGCCATTGATTCCCCTTTTGGGAAGCATAATCCCCACACTATCTCCCGGCATCTACCTCTAAGGTCTGACTGAGATTACTAACTATGGGGAGAAAGGGACACAAATGCATCTTCTGTGATTCTGTCACAGCAGTGGCACATTATTTATTTTTTAATGGTGTTGAAGCTATTTATAGCTTCAGTAATTTGACCATCTGCTCTTCATTATGTAAAGGGTAATGTATGTTTTGTTTAACAGCAAAATCCCAGCTGCTTCAGAATGAGAACCGTATTGCATTGTTCAAGCCCTACATATTACTTTTCAAATAGTCCTGTTTATATACTTACACTGCACTTGAGAATAGTATCATCATTATTTTATTTAAGTAAGCAGTTTTCACATGATTCATATTTGAAAAAATTAAGAATCTACATATATTTTTATTAACTGCTGATACTGAACAAATGTAACATTAATGTATCTATATAGCAATTATAGACAGAATGGATTCTCATTTTACAATGAAAGTATGCCTGTGATAGGTTATTAAGAAAAACAGATTCCTGTTTGCACCTTTTACTTAAAGTTGATTTCAATGGAGATGAACATCGGACGAATTCCATAACAGGCCGGTTCTATAACGGGATGGTTCTATGGTGGGCGAGTTCTATAATGGGCGGGTTCTATAACAGGCGAGTTCTATAATGGGCGGGTTCTATAGCGGGCGGTTCTATAGCGGGCGGTTCTATGGTGCGCGAGTTCTATAATGGGCGGGTTCTATAACGGGTGGGTTCTATAACGGGCGGTTCTATAACGGGCGAGTTCAATAGCGGGCGGTTCTAAAATGGGCGAGTTCTATAGCGGGCGGTTCTATAACGGGTGAGTTCGATAGCAGGTGGTTCTATAACGGGCGAGTTCTATAGCGGGCGGTTCTATAACGGGCGAGTTCTATAACGGGTGAGTTCTATAGCGGGCGGTTCTATAACGGGCGAGTTCAATCACGGGCAAGTTCTATAACGGACGCTTCTATAGCGGGCGGTTCTATAACGGGCGAGTTCTATAACGGACGGGTTCTATAGCGGGCGGGTTCTATAGCGGGCGGGTTCTATAACGAGCGGTTCTATAACGGGCGGGTTCAATAGCGGGCGGGTTCTATAGCGGGCGCGTTTTATAATGGGCGAGTTCTATAACGGGTGGGTTCTATAACGGGCGGTTCTATAACGGGTGGGTTCTATAACGGGCGGTTCTATAACGGGCGGTTCTATAACGGGTGGGTTCTATAGCGGGGGGTTCTATAACTGGCGAGTTCTATAACGGGTGGGTTCTATAACGGGCGGGTTCTATAGCGGGCGGGTTCTATAATGAGCGGTTCTATAACGGGCGGGTTCAATAGCGGGCGCGTTTTATAATGGGCGAGTTCTATAACGGGTGGGTTCTATAACGGGCGGTTCTATAACGGGTGGGTTCTATAACGGGCGGTTCTATAACGGGCGGTTCTATAACGGGTGGGTTCTATAGCGGGGGGTTCTATAACTGGCGAGTTCTATAACGGGTGGGTTCTATAACGGGCGAGTTCTATAGCGGGCGGTTCTATAACGGGCGAGTTCTATAGTGGGCGGTTCTATAACGGGCGGTTCTACAACGGGTGGGTTCTATAACGGGCGGTTCTATAACTGGCGAGTTCTATAACGGGCGGTTCTATAACGGGCGGTTCTATAACGGGCGAGTTCTATAGCGGGCGGGTTCTATAACGGGCGGTTCGATAACGGGCGAGTTCTATAGCGGGCGGTTCTATAACGGGCGGTTCTATAACGGGTGGGTTCTATAGCGGGCGGTTCTATAGCGGGCGGTTCTATAACGGGTGGGTTCTATAGCGGGCGGTTCTATAGCGGGCGGTTCTATAACGGGCGAGTTCTATAGTGGGCGGGTTCTATAACGGGCGGTTCGATAACGGGCGGTTCTATAACGGGCGGTTCTATAACGGGTGGGTTCTATAACGGGCGGTTCTATAACGGGCGGTTCTATAGCGGGCTGGTTCTATAGCGGGCTGGTTCTATAGCGGGCTGGTTCTTTAGCGGGCGGGTTCTATAGCGGGCGGTTCTATAACGGGCAGGTTCTATAGCGGGCGGGTTCTATAAAGGGCGGTTCTATAATGGGCGAGTTCTATAACGGGCGGGTTCTCTCACGGGCAGGTTCTATAATGGGCAGGTGATCTGCTCCGCCAGTTTATTGCCCAAGTGATCAAGGTGGAAATTACCCCATTTTATTCTATTATGCTGCAGACTGCCTACACATAGCACCTTCCCAAACAAGGGAACAGATCTGCTTCCAGCTTTCCAAAGAGGCTATGCTGTAAAAGAAAGAGAGAAAGAAAGAACTGCATTTATAAAGCACTGTATAATATCGATCAGGACGTCTCAAGGTGCTTCGCATAAAATGAATTACTTGTTGAAGTGTAGTCACCTTCGTTATGTAGATGAACACGGAAAGCCATTTTGCGCACAGTCCTCATCTCTATCTTTGCCCCCATCACCGACCCATACCTCCCAGCGTCCCTCTTACTCCCAGTCCCCTCTCCCTAACTCGCAGTCCATTGTCACTCTGTCCCCCCACCCCGAGCCCTAATCCGCAACCTCCCCCCAGTCCCTGGTCATGCACTCTTCCCCTCCACGGGCCCCAATCCTCTGCCCTCCTAGTCCGTGTTTACCCTCTTCCAACTCAGCCCTCCACCATCGCTTTCTCCCCCCCAGATTCCCGTCTGTTTCTCCACCAGCCGGTCCCATTCCCAGTCACCCCTACACAGGGCAAGCTCTCTGCAACTACGGGTGGGGTGGGGTGGGTGGGGGGGGGCGCGGGTGACGTCACCAAGCCAGAGGCTTCTCTACGGTGGTGTCACAGCCAGTGATGTCACAGAGCAGGGAGGGCGCCATTGCTACGGTGAGACATTTAAAGGGCTGAGTTCTCCCGGGCTGCTAGCAGCAGTACCCTGGGAGATTCATGCCCCATTCCTGGAGACCCCCCCGGACAATCCAGGAGCTCTGGCAGCCCTAATGTTTGCGGATGACACTGAGCTCTACCTCACAACCACCTTACTCCACCCCTCCACTGCCTCTGTGCTGTCAGACTGCTTGTCCAACATCAAGTCTTGGATGGGCTTGTAAGCTCCTCCAGCTAAACATTGGGAAGATCAAAGCCAGTGTTCTCAGTCCCTGCCACAAACTCCATACTCCTGTCACCGACACCATCCCCTTTGTTGGCCACTGTCTCAGTCTGAACCAGGCTGTTTGCAACCGCAGTGTTCTATTCAATCCCAAACTGAGCTTCTGACCACATATCCTCTCCATCACAATTAAGTGCAAGTTGTTAAGCAGAATGGAGAACTCCTGTTCTTCAAATAGTGCCATGGGATCCTCCACATCCAACTGAACAGGCAGACAGGGTCTCCTTTTCACATCTCATTTGTATAAAGGCGCCTCCCTCAGTACTGCACTGATGAGCCAGTAAGATTCTTTGAGATGGATTTAGAGATGTCCCAGAGTGGCAGTTTCTCTGATTTGCTCCCTCCATGCCACAGGAAAGCGTCAGGGTTCGGCTGGATAAATCCTGTGGTGCCATGGATAAGGCTAGGAGCTCACCTTTTGGTGAACTCCATGTCCCACCATTTTGAGACGCAGCACACTGAAGCTTCAATATCCCGCACTAGTGTGCCACTCCTCACACTATCACTTTATCTCTGAGTTCCTCCAATTCTGGCCTCTTGCGCATCCCTGATTTTAATCGCTCCACCGTTGGCAGCCGTGCCTTCAGCTGCCTAGACCCTGAGCTCTGGAATTCCGTGTCTAAACCTCTCCGCCTCTCTACCTCCCTCTCCTCTTTTAAGATGCTCCTTAAAACCTACCTCACCTCTCCTAATATCTCCGTATGTGACTTGGTGTCAAATTTTTGTTTGAAAATGCTCCGGTGAAGCACCTTGGGATGTTTTACTATGTTAAAGGCGCTATATAAATGCAAGTTGTTGTTGTTAAAGAAAGTCTTGCATTTTCATAGTGCTTTTCACATTCTCAGGACGTCCCAAAACACTTCTCAGTCAATTAAGCACTTTTGAAGTGTAGTCACTGTTGTAGTGTAGGCAGTTTGTACACAGCAAGGTCCCACAAAGAACATTGAGATGAACAATTAGTTAATCTGGTTTTGATGGTGTTGGTCGAGGGATGAATGTTGGCCAAAACAATGGAAGAACTCCTCTGCTCTTTTTCAAAAGAGATTTTTTTACATCCACCTGAACAAGAGACAGGGCCTCAATTTAATGTCTCATCCAAGCGACGGCACCTCAGACAACACCGTACTCGTGCCCGCCTACATTATGTGCTTAAGAGTGGGGCTTAGAACCTTTGGCTTCTGACTCAGGAGACAACAGCGCTATCCGCACCAACCAAACTGACACTTTGAAATGTTGCCACCCAAAAGAATAACATGAGCAGTAAATGACAGTGGACTCTCTTTATTACAGGATTATTTTCAGGAAGCCAACATTCAAAAGGGACATTTGTTAAAAGATTTGTACAATAAATCACTGTTTGCAGTGACTGCAATGACTGCAATTTGTAATGATTTTTTGGTATTGTCTGCATAAAGGGAGCTGTGAGGACCTGTGACTGATTGGTGTGACTTCAAAAAACATGGCATTGTGTTGAAGTCATGAAAAACGTGTTGGAAACATTTTCAATAAGGGTAGACTGGTAACAAAAATCTAGTCTCAGGTGAACATACAGCGATCCATTGAAAAGAAACAGAATTTTAAAATAAAGTGCGCTCAATAGACAACAATGAATGATAACATTTCCATATGATATTTATGGATTTAATAAAATAAGTAATGTTTCATTTGCAATACTCTTTAAAAACAAAATACCTTGGTACGGGACAGTTAGAAGATACGATTTACATCAAAAATAACATAGCTTTGTATCCTGCATATAGCTGAACCTGTGCTATTAAACACAATGCAGATTATCTGATGAAACCATAATGTTAATTTTAAAATTCTCATCCTTGTTTTCAAATCCCTCCAAGGCCTCGCCCCTCCCTATCTCTGTAACCTCCTCCAGCCCTATAACCCTTTGAGATCTCTGCACTCCTCCAATTCTAGCCTCTTGCGCATCCCCGATTTTCATCGCTCCACCATTGGCGGCCGTGCCTTCAGCTGCCTAGGCCCTAAGCTCTGGAATTCACTCCCTAAACCTCTCCGCCTCGCCACCTCTCTCTCCTCCTTTAAGATGCTCCTTAAAACCTACCTTTTTGATCAAGCTTATGGTCAACTGTCCTAATATCTACTAATGTGGCTCGGTGTCAAATTTTGTTTGATAATCGCTCCTGTGAAGGACTTTGGGATGTTTTACTACGTTAAAGGAGCTATATTAATGCAAGTTGTTGCAGTTGGATAGCTTTACAGCCTAAGCCCTGGTCTGATAGAGTGTTTGGAGACAATTCTCATGCTGGATGGGAATGGGGCAACAGCACTATTAAAATGGCAATGCAGCACTTACCGTCCCATTCTGCCGATGTCCGGGTCTCCACCATTTTGGTTGGGGCCCTCCAATTAGTGGCATATATGCCCATCAGAAACAGGCGGGAGCCTCATTAGCCCATGCAAATTAGGGTACTAGGATGTCAATAAGATCGCGATACAGTTTAGAAGTACCAATGGGCATTGCCTGTGCTGCTCATGCTTCGCCCATTGGTACTTGGCATTGAGCAGCTTAACTAACAGTCCTTAAAGGGACCAAAGGAGAAGTATTAGTGTTCCTCCTTAACCCACAAAAATCATTTAGAAGCGCTACAAAATTGATCCCCACATTGCCCAACCCTCCCTCGAGATCACCTCCCTCCCTTTAATTCACTTAGATCAGCTAGGATCTGTGGTGGAGCAGCTGGGTTTTCGACCCCTCCAATTGGCGAGCAGCTCACCGATGGAATGGTAACGAGGCCTTCCTCTTGCCCAGTGGAAGAGATCACTTCCACCTCTTTATTTTTCCACCTTCCAAAGTAAAGGAAATCACTTGATGGCATGTGGTATATCTTGTCAGCCAGAAGGTAATGATGAGCATTCTCTGTCTGACCCCTGAGCTTGCTACCTTTACCTAGATACAAGGCGGGTAAAGCCATACTCCGCATTATAGGCAGCGAGAGCTCATTCATGGGAATGTCCAATGGCACTCAATTTGAGAAAGATATCTAGCGTAAAAAAGTTCAAAATGTAATAGAAGTGAAGACTGAGGGAGATAAGGAGTGCGTTAAAAGATTTTAAGTGTGTTATACCCTTGAATGCACCCCAGCGTATGTAACATTTTTAGCATACTTTCCTTTAAACTTAGTGAGGTTTTCTGTTCAAATGTTATTCAGTGCCTCCAATTACCATCACCAATTTTCTATTCCCAAAACTAATTTCTGCCATTATGCTCATTGAGTCTTGTTGTGCAACTTTGGACCATTTTGATCACTAGCCTGTGCGAAGTTAGTTTATCTCGACCAGAGCAGCAGTTGGAATACTACAGTTGTCCACAGCAAGCTTATTCCTGCAACAATGTTCTCCATTGTCATTCACTGACTCCTGTTGGAAAGTGTGCATTGCATGGACATTGTACAAGGACAGGCAGGGTTGGGCTTGACAAGGGTGACCCAAGGGTGTGTTCTGTCTGTGTTTATACATGAAGAATGGTACAACTGTGGGTCTGTCGACACCAGTGGAATTGTATCCAGTGATGGCCATTGCTTTCAGTAGAGGAAGATAGAGACATGGAGAAAGTTTTTTTAACAAACTAAAGAATCCACTGTCTTTCATTTGATTACAAGATTACAGTGTATATTATACAACACTGGTGAAAGAACATGTGCGTTACCTACTTTGTCATATTTGTCTCAAAATACCTGGGTATTTACTATTAACCAACTTGGACATTCTTCTTCAAAATACATAAAGCTAAGCATGGTACCTAAAAGCAGAGTGACTAATTTCTTTTACAACTTCTCTGCCTGACAACCCAATACGGCAGAAGGTTGGTGAAAATCCAATCATATAATTTTCCACATGAATAATGAGAACCAATAATCCAGTTGTCTAATGTAAGAATTTTTAGGTACCAAAGAAGCCATTACACCCAATCCCACTGATGCCTTGATAGTATATCAATCCAAAATACTTCTCACCATATTGCTCAATTCTTTGTTTCTGCAGAAGCTCAACTAATTACCTCTTGAACCCACTATATTTCCCACATGGCCTTCACTCGTAACTAATTGCACTACTCTATTACCCTTTGAGTGAAAAACTTCCACCATTTGTATTTGCATTCTAAAGTGAACAGACTCCGTGGTTGGGTTAAGTTGTTCTAGAAATTCAGTGGATTGGTCAAGTTTGGTAGTTTTAGTATAGGTCTCATAATCTATCAGAATTTATTTAAAACAACTAAAAATGTTGTAAGTATCCACAACAACCAGATATCAGTCTCAGTTCTCTTGGTTATGATTCAGGTAGTCTACAGAAATTTCTTCATTTCAGATGTGCTTGTGCACTCCATTGGCTCAAAGATTTGGGATAAGTCCTGTGTACGTACACTTTGTGTCTAACCAGCGCCCATAGAATTTTGAAGCCACCAGAGCCGTGATCTTTCAATCAAGTACAGTGAAACCTGTAAATTAAGGACATCTATGGGACTTGCATCAGGTGCCCTTTATTTGCAGGTATCCCTATTTTCAAAATGGTCATTGTATGTACAGTAACTTATTTGGGACTGTCAATGAGTGTCCCTTTTTGGCAGGTGTCCCTTTGTACAGGTTTCACTGTAAGTGTAACATATTAGCATAGAAATTCTGGTGGCTCCATTGGCTGTACAAGAAGTGTAAATGGCAAGATTTCCAGCCCATCCCAGGATCCTGCCAGACACGCCAACAAAAGTGGCATCGGGATGGAGGAGGAGGACTGGATGGATGCTTCCCAGTTGGAACTTCATGGTGAAGCGATTAAGAGCCAGAAATTGGTTCCACCACAATTTCCTTCCTCTCCATCCCATTCAAGATTTCTAGGCCATTATTTCCAACGGGATGACAGTTGCAAGATGAAAGCGTTTGAGATGCTTTCCCATGATATGGATGTCCATTTTAACGTCTAGTGAAGTGCCAAAAAAAGAGATTGCCAACTCCAATGAATGACATTTCCATCACTATTGCTCAATCCCATCCATTCCATTACAATCCTAGATTCTAACAGCCGGGGAAATGCAATCATCTCCATCATGAGGAATTAGTGTGTTGCCTGATCAGTTATCTCTTTGAGAATTGAATTTGACAGCTTTGAAAACAACCTTCACATTTTCAAACAATGATTAGCACAAATAGAATTTCAGTGGAAAAAAGCCACATTTTTAGTAAGAAATAATATAAAGACAATAATGAAGTGGAAAATGTGTTTTAGCCAGCAAATGTTCCGATATAGTCTCAGTACTTTGTTTAAGGCATTTTAGATAATCTTTGTAGATTGCAATGTCATCTGAGCATCTAATATTCATTGTTAATTTGAAGCAAGTAAGCTTTCAGAGTTCGTTGGTCCATGTCCTCTGTTCTGTGTAGAAGTAATTGTACTGAAATATTAAATGATTGGTCCTGACATTCTTAATGGCGAGTTATATCTAAAACGTAGTAATTAATTAAACACTAAGTTGGTAGTGAATGCTTTCTTGGTTTCACCATCTTGACCAGAAGAAAAAGAGCAAAATGTTTTCCGCATACCGTCTTCCATTGTTATTGTCAATCAAAATACACAATACCTGCTGATATTGTGTATCTCCCCACCTATTCATTGCCCGAGAGTCCTTGTTTCCCTATAGAAATCTGCATCTTTGCATTTCCAGTGCTTAGCATTAACCTAGCTTCTCATTTTTTTAACATTCATTTGAGTGCTTCTTCCAAAATAATTTACTGGATTGGTTCCTACGTTTGATGTGATTAAATTCAACTTGCACATTTTATGGACGAAAGTTCAATTTGTTTAATTGTACCCTTGGACCAAAACCGATGGCTGGCTGAAGAATCACCATGTGTAAAAATAGTTTTCTCTATCACCCACTAATTGGTTTTGGTGGTAATAGTCTTCGGTGGGTGACATCAACTGGCAATAGAACAGAGTCCATGTCACAAAACACTAGCAGATAATAGACATTAATAGAAAAATCAAACTTGGTGCATAAGTGTAGAGTTTTGCTATTATTTTAAAACAAAATGGGAGTCAAAGTATAGAAAATAAGTAGCATATGATTTTGTGGGCTACTAGAAATCTTATAGGCTAGATAAACTACGTTCAGTGCAGTAAAGAGGAAGTGCTGTGATGCTGGACATGCCGTCTTTCGGATGAGCTATTAAACTGATCAGATGGATGTAAACAATCCCATGGCACTGTTCAAAGAAGAGCAGGGGAGATCTCTCTGTGTTCTAGCCAGCATTTATCCCTCAACTAGCAACACCAAAACAGTCATCTGGTTTATCTTATTGCTGTTTGTGGGACCATGCTGTGTGGAATTTGGCTGCCATGTTTGCCTATATGACAACAGCACTTTGAAAGTACTTCAGCGACTTTGGGATGTCCTTAAGATGTGAAAGGCCCCGTATAAATTCTCTCTTTAGTTTGGGTCAATGCAAGGTAAATTTGGCTCCACCATGATGCAAACTATACAGATTAATTTGGATAAAAAATTACGCAAGCCACTTAGCCAAGAGGTGCGAAATCATCTCCAGGAGGTAATCTCATGTCTCTTTTTTGTGTTGCTCTCATTATAATATAACTACAGTCTAATGCGAAGCCAAGTCTAAAAAAAAAACTCATGGGAGCTTTTCTACCATTTTTAAAAATAGTCTTAACTCTGGCAGAGAACAGATGAGAGGCTCAACTCTCGCAACATCAAACTTAACCGGCACTCAGGTGCGGGAACAAGTTTGCATGAGCGAAGCTTCGTTGTTCCTTGGCAGAGCGTTATTGTGCAAGCCAGTGGTACAACTTGAATCTGTTGACTTCACGCCGTGGTATATAATACTGATCCGAGACCAGCACTTGCACACTTGGATTCCAGAAGTTGTTTTGAGTGCGCAGTGATATCCTCGCCAAGCCTTTGGTCATTGTAGCACAGTTGCTTCTTCAAATACTTGGCCCAAAAATGACCAGTGCATCCCCCAACTGCAGTCGATATTTGTCTATTTCCCCTGATAACAGCCAGGCGTACATTCCAAACACAAGCCGTCTTTTGGATGAGATATTAAACTGATCAGATGGATGTAAACGATCCCACGGCACTGTTCAAAGAAGAGCAGGGGAGATATGTGAATGCATCCCTTTATACATGTGAATGCATCCCTTTAGATACAGCCGTCTTATATAGAATTACAGAGAATTTGCAGCACAGAAACAGGCCATTCAGCCCAAATGGTGTTTATGTTCCATACCAGCCTCCCCCATTGTACTTCATCTCACCCTTTCTGCACATCCTTCTATTCCTTTCTCCCTCATGTACTTATCTAGATTCCCCTTAAAGGCAGCTATGCTATTCGCCCCAACTACTCCATGTGGTAGCAAGTTCCACATTTCTAACCACTCTCTGGGTAAAGTTCTAGGGTGCGTTACCAACAGATCCAAGTTATTTAGATACATGAGAAAACTTTTTTTAAAAAAACACTCAGATGTCCTCAGAAATGTGCTGGCGTTTGCCACTTGGGACAGCCAAGTGGCGATTTGTAACAGTGACTTACCGTGGGAAACAGTTAAGCTTTCAAGCACGAATTGACACTGTGATCACTGGCTAGTGGGAGATGCAGCGCAGTTATTTACATTCTATATCTTTGACAGGCTTAAAATCTATAAATAGTTTTACCAGGGTGGCGTATTTAGTAAAAAGAAAAGGCCAAAAAAACCTTGTATGCCTGTGAGTATTTCAGGTTGAGTGTCTGCGCATTGGTAATTTACAAGGGGCATCCACATTACTGTAGTTAGTTAATTTGCAAGAGACATCTACATTACAGTAATGCACCTTTGGTTACTGTAATCCGACTGCAGATAGATGTGTAAAAAAAACTCCTCGCTCTCTCTCTCTCTCTTTGTCTCATCCTTTGCTCTGGCCAGCTTCTACTTGGGAATTGGTACTGACTGACCCCCCTCCCACCTAGAAAAGGAGGGCAACACTGCTTACTTGTGTATCGTATAACTTTACAATCCAATTTAATAACCCAGCGTTATATGAGAAAGATAATAATCTAGTTTGTCTTTTTTTTCCGAGTGCCTTCAGTCGCTCTCTATGGAATGCATTTGGAATATAAAATATATGATAAATAAATAGATTGTTTTTCTCTCTCTCTCTCTCTCTCTTATTAAATATTGTTTCTTTCCACTACGCTCGCTGCTTTGTTTTTTTTTTCCCTTCGGTTTGTACCATCTGCGAGCGGTTGCCGGGGAGGGTTGTGTTGGAGCGGTTGCACTGACCGTGTGAAGCGGGCTGGGGTTTCGGGGATCGCGGCGGGCGCATAAACAAGACAACCCTGAGAGCACCTGAATGCTCCAAAAGAGTGGGACACGGGCCCCCCATCTCCCCCTCCTCCTCTCCCCTCACTCCCTTTAACGGCGATGCACCTTGTTGGTTTGTATATTTAGTAAAATGATCCCTCCCTTTCCTTCCATCCATCCATCTACCCTCCTCCTCCTAAAGTACTCATGCAGCAAAGATCTCCCCTCCCTCCCCTCCCCACCTTGTACCAATCTGATGCTGCCCGTTTCCACGGTGAAAATTCCCTCAGGCTCCTAATGAGAAGACAGGATCTACCAGCAAAAATAATCCATTCAAATTACTACACGGCGGCTTTTCAAACAATCAGCACGAAAGCACTGGTATTGCCTCTTTTAAAAATAATGTATCTTTTTTTTATATATATATATATATAGTGTGCATATTACAGTGATTCCCCTCACAGAGTAACACTGTAGGTTAAACGTTACTGTGTGGTTGTTTCATCCCCCCCACACTTCCATTTGTTAAAACTGCCCCTGTGTTTTCTGTCTTTAACTGTCCGTCAAATCTGATGTATTCCTTTTTGCAGGAACGAGTCTTCCGGCGCCTGGTCCACTCTGGGATGTAAAACTGTGCTTACCGATGCATCCCATACGAAATGCTTGTGTGATCGTCTGTCTACATTCGCCATTTTGGCTAAGCAACCCAGAGAAATAGTAAGTAAAAAAAAAAATAATGATTATAATAAATCCCATTTTTTTTTCTTGGCAAACTGTGGCAGATATTAAAGATTTTTTCTCTCTCTCTCTCTCTCTGAAGCGGCTGTAGAACGAGTCTAATGCATATAAACCTCTTGTCATGTGGGGTTAAATAAATAATTGATTACTGTGTTACATGGGGCATTTTTTTTTAAATCTGGGGGAAGAAAATAAAAAGAGAGAAACTAGTGAACACATTATGGAAATAAAATATAAATGGGATCATCTGCTTACCTGATGACAATGTTTTCTTTAATGACTATAGATTAATGATATATATATATATATATATAAGAACATGTTGTATTGAAGAGAATATGAGCATTTATTGCTGTTGGGGAAATATTTGAATGTATTCGGTCTTACATCAAGCTGCGATATTTAAAATGCCTTTGAAAAGTACACGAGAAATTCCGACACGTTATAACGAAGAAATTGTATTTCACCAGGGTCAGGGTCTGTGTGTGTGTTGGGGTACCGTTACTTGTAAGGGTTATTATTCCATTGAACACCCCCTTCCCATCCCACGTTTTAGTGTATGCTTAATCCACGCCCTGTTACAAAGAGAGAGAAGCTAGATCGTTTTCGTAAAAGGGGAATTAAGGGAAACGGCGTCCAGCAAGACCTTGCACCTGATTGATCGCCCGTCGAGAAATTCTTGAAAAGGCAAAGAAGCTCCCAAAATAAGCAGAGGTGTGTGGTGTGGAGGGATGCTGAGAAAGTACACCTTCTCCTTGTACCTGCCCCCTATACCTGTCCTGTTCCTTTTGCTTTCCTGGGGAAGGTGTACAAAGAATAATGGGGTGCAGGGCCCAACGCTTTTTTCTTTTTTCGTAACCCAAATAGATAAACGGTTTTTATTTATTTTTCAATGCAAGGAGTCTTATTTTGTTATTTGTGTAAAAGGTACTGATGAATGTTGCAATATTCACTTTCAGACTAGCAGAGCATGAACCATCTCAAAGGTGGGACTTGTGCCCTTGTCGCACTGTGCACTTGGCATTTTTGATGGCATGGTATTTGCCACAGTGCCATAAACGTGCCGTAGAATGGTTTTGCAGTGGTGTGAATTCTGGCACTGTTAGCAAGATCACCTGTGGTGCTGGGTAACTGCAACTGGTGCAAATTCTGGGCCGGGGGGGGGGGGGGGGGGAAGGGGTGGGGAGGGGGCAGGAGGAAAGTTAACTTTTAGAAATGACCTCTGGCTATCGGTCATACTGCCATTCACTTTCCAAAGACTGAAAAGAGCCAACTGTCTCGTTTTCTCTTAGTAAAATCTCACTGCTAGTTATGGGGCCTGGTTTGAATATCCAGGAGCGGGACCCTTCCGTCTCATGCTCCACCTCAACAAGGGATGGTAATGTGAATGTGACCTCGCACTTGTATCACTGTTTGCCATACTGTCAGTGCTGCACAGGTTGGTAAAATACAACATGAGAGTTGGTGCATGGTAGGGTTTGGTTTGGTTGACGCTGGAATTTTGGAATATATGGATAAATATTACGAATTATATTCTGGTTATAAAACCCGGTTGATTCGTGAGCAAGTGAGATGATGCACATAATTGATTGATGATTGGGGTGAGACCTGTTGGGTTTTGCGATCAATCGCCTGCATAAATACTGCAAGTTGAAAATGGCCTTGTTCTTCACAGAACGGAATGGCAATGTCATATCACTTTGGAATTTAAATGCGTTTTCAATCTGGTGACGCAGCCCAGGTTTGTAGTCCATTGTTGGAATGCAGTGGCCCTTTCTGAGTAAAGTAAAGTGAAGGGGATATAAAGAATTAACTTCTCGACCCAGTTGCAGGGGTCTCGTCTTAATATCTACCCAGCCTTAATAAATTCCTATCTATTTTGACTGTTAGAAATGTCCCATTTTGTACCCATTGTAACTCACTGGGAATACTGCTTCCAGCCAACTAATTGAATGCCTGTTTACAACATTGTAGGGGAGCGACATTACTATGTAGCATTTGCTGCTCCTCCCTGTTTAGCGACTCCTGAGCCATTGCCTTTGCTTCCTCGTTGCTTCCTCCAGCATCTCCCCTTTTGAGTTGCCATATAGGCCACTTATTGGTCTTCCCCTTTTTGACAACAGCTCTTCACATTCCTTAAAGAGCTGGAAAATGTCAAGTTTATCAGTTGATTTTCTTTTCCAGAGTTATCACCCCTTTCGTTCCTAACTTAAAGATATGAAGGTACATGCATGCATACCACTGTATCGTAACACCCCTGTCAGTTTACATTACTTCAGTCACTGGCTAGTTTTCTCGTGATGTATTAATAGAATAAAATGCCAGACACTCCTGCCATTCTTTCCTGTTCACACTCTTATTAGACCTTTTTAAAATAGAAGAGTGCTGCATGATCAGTAGATCACATTCAGATCAGCGTAGATACCTATGACAACAGAGTTATAAAACTGTAAATAATGGAGGAAGAAGGAGTTCCAATTTTTTTTCCTTATCCCTGCATGACATTCCAAAGTACATATTACATAGAATTACATGGATAATTACATAGATAAATACAGGAGAGACAGTCACGGGAAATGCAGTATGGTAGCATATGGCAGCTTGGCTCACTTGGTAGCACTTTTGTCTCTGAGTCAGAAGGCTGTAGATTCAAGCACATAACTTAGGCTTCAGGGCTTCAGCACATAATTTAGGCTAGGGGTGTCTTGCCTGTGGTCCTATGACCACATGAAGTCTCTGAGCCTTGGCAAACCAATCCTCAAAATCCAAGCATCTCAGTTTTATTTGCCCAGATATGTCGTATTTGCTAGTTTGTTGTTTGAATTTTGCGGGCCTGGAAGTTTGTAAAGGGTTGTTTTATGCACTGTTACCTCATTATTAGATAAATCCTAAATTGGAACACCACGATCTGTTGGCATGAGCAACTTGAGATATATGCTAATTAATGGGAACGTTCATTTATGTATGGCCCCAAAGGTTATGGTGTGAAATTATCTGGCCCATGAAGAAAAAGCTTGGATATCCTGATGTAGGCTGACACTTCAATGTAGTACTGAAGGAGTGCTGCACTGCTGAAGGTGCTGTCCTTCAGATTCAACATCAACAACAGCAACAACAACAAATTGCATTTATACAGCGCCTTTAATGTAGTAAAACATCCCTAGGCGCTTCATTTGACACCGACCCACATAAGGGGATATTAGGACAGATGGCCAAAAGCTTGGTCAAACAGATAGGTTTTAAGGAGTGACTTAAAGGAGGAGAGAGAGGTTTATGAGGGATTTCCAGAGTATAGGGCCTAAGCAGCTGAAGGCGCGGCCGCCAGTGGTGGAGCGATGAAAATCGAGCATGCACCAGAGGCCAGAATTGAAGGAGCGCAGAGATCTCGGAGGGTTGTAGGGCTGGGGGAGGTTACAGAGATAGGGAAAGGTGAGGCCATAGGGGGATTTAAACGCAAGGATGAGAATTAAACCAAGGTCCCATCTGTCTCTTTTGGTTAGATGTTAAAAATCGCTGGACATTGTTTTGTAAAGGGACAGTGTCCTCCTTCAAAAACACTACTGCCAAATGCATATTAACTGGTCATTCATCGCATTGCTGTATGTGGGATTTGGTTCTGTTGAAAATGGCTACTAATGTTTGCCTACATAACAGTAGTAACTGCATTTTCAAAGTAATTCATGGTGCATGTAGCGATTTGAGACATTTCTGGGAGCCATGATAAGGTGTTATATAAATGCAAGTCTTCCTTTTCTTTCTATACAGTCAATGCCACATTGAATGAACACCCACTATAACAAATTTTTATTGTGAAAAGCTGCTCTCATTATATGCTGACTTGACAGTATGCAAGTGCCCCATACATGATCTATTCTAAAATTGGAATCATGATGCCAGTTTAAAATTGGACTGACTTTAGAAACTGAAAAGGTGACAGCATTTTTGCCACATACTCTAAAGAACCTGGCTGTTTTAATTTGGATTATCAATACAATTGATTGATATGCTTGGCAAGTCTCATACACCAATCGATGGTGTGCTTCTTTCCATTCATCAACAAGATCCTAATGTTTTTGGGCTTTACCCATTCATATACATAAATGGCCAAAATTGATGAGGAACTTCCACTTCCCTATCCCTTATTCATCCCCTTACCCGCTATTATTTTGAATGAAATAATATATTCTTTTTGGGGCAGAGTGACCAGTGTCAGCTTGGCTGGTGGAACTCTTATCTCCGAGTCAGAAGATTGTGAGTTCAAGCCCTACTTACAGACTTGAACAAGTAATCTGGGCTGACGCTGCAGTGCAGAACTGAGGGAGTGTTTCATTGTTGGAGGTGCCATCTTTTGGGTGAGATGTTAAACTGAGATCCTGTCGGCACCAGGTGGATGTAACTGATCCCATGACATTATTCAAAGAAGAGGAGGGTGCTCTTTCAGTGTCATAGCCACCAAAGTTGGTCATTCTTCATGTACTATTTGTGGGGTCTCCCTATGTGCAAATTGTCTGAATGTTTGCCGACATAACAATAGTGACTGCACTTCAAAGTAATTCCATTGGTTGTAAAATGCTTTAGGATGCCATGAGGCTGTAGTAAGGTGCTACCTTAATGCAGGTTCTTCTTAGGTACAATGGCTGCAGATCTGTCAGTAATGAAAAACATTACCATGTCCCTGCTATCACAGGGACACAGAAACAATAGTACATGATAACAGAAGAAAATAATTTGCCTGTTCTGATGTTTAAATATCCAATTAATGAGGCTATAATGTCCATAAAGTAAAGGAGATAACCTACAGCTTACACAATATATCACAAGAACCTTTCTTTGTGTGAGGATGGGTGGGTGTATGGATGGATGCGTAGATTGATGGATAGATTTATATAATATATACTGGATGTAAATTTCAAACATTTTCTTGTCTTCTTCATATTGCTCAAGCATTATTACCTCAGGATATTTTTATCTGCTCACAAAATTAAAATGTCAAGTTCTGAAAGTGGTGTTTGACTAATCCTTATGCAATGACATTTGAAGTTACACACATTTGAGGGAGGACGGAGTGGTCTAAAATATCCTGCAGTCTATTAGGGATCATTTAATTAGGTGGGCACCCGTTCCATCGTCAATTCCAGGGTATATTGGAGTCACTGAGATGAATGGCCTCCAAAAACTTCTTTATAATTTTTAAGTGTTCCTGGCTCCACTCACCAATACATTGTTCTCAGATCTTTGAGAGGGTCAGTACAGACTTCATTTGGAACAATAACCAGGAGCTAACTCCCCTGAGGAGAGCATTTTCATTGCAGTGTGCTGATCAACTAATGTGAAATTCAACTCTTTGGTGTTCAGTATGACTGATATTTGAAATAATTATTTCTAAATCGCTTTTTCTGAAGCCTTGCTCCCCCAACCTCTTTACAACCCACCCTCCCAGTTATGGGCTTTAGGAAATGGCCAAACCTGGGGCTTGGTATCAGTAGGCTCCTGCTCATTTGATTAGATACAAGTTTGCACAAAACTGATTTCTGTCATTATTGCCAACTTCAGCACCTTATAATCTCAGAATAGCCGGGTCTAGTCATGTGACTAAGAGAGTCAGAAGCTGAGTTGATTTTGAGGAATGTAACTTGCTTTTCAAGTCTGTTACCTACTCTTTGCAGTTCCTTTCAAACTTTGGAGTCTTTGAGATGGACAGAGAGATGTGGAAATATACGAAGAACTATATGTGTGAGTGGAGTGAAACCTAAGGACAATTTTAAACTAAAAACAGAAAATGCTGGAAATACTCAGCAGGTCAGGCAGCATCTGTGGAGAGAGCAACAGAGTTAACATTTCAGCTCAATGACCTTTCTTCAGAACTGGAAGAGGTTAGAGATTTAACATTTTACAAGCAAGTACACACCGTCTTTTGGATGATACATTAAACCGAGGCCCCATCTGCCCTCTCAGGTGGATGTAAAAGATCCCACAGCACTGTTTCGAAGAACAGCAGGAGAGTTCTCCCTGGTGTCCTGGCCAGTATTTATCCCTCAACCAATATCACTAAAACAGATTATTTGGTCATTATCTCATTACGTGTCTAGCCGTTGCTCGGTGGGTAGCTGTCTTGCCTATACATCTCCACATCTTGCCTATACATCAGAAGGTTGTGGATTCAAGCCACACTCCATAGTCTCCAGTACAAAATCTACATTGACACTCTCAGTGCAGTACTAAGGGAGTGCTGCACTGTCGGAGGTGCCGTCTTTCAGATGAGACATAAAGTGAGGCCCTGCCTGCTCTCTTAGGTGGGCGTAAAAGATCCGATCGCAGTATTTTAAAGAAGAGCAGAGAAGTTCTCCCTGGTGTCCTGGACCAATATTTATTAAAACCCTGTACAGAAAGTTAAAACCCTGCACTGAAAGTTGAATTGTAATAGTAATCGTCACTAACTGTAAATAAACTGTTTAATACATTTTTTAAAAAATAAGCAAGGGAAAGAAAGGGTTGGAGGGAGAGGAGGGGAGGAAAGAACAAAAGGGAAGGTCTGTGATAGGGTGGAGGGTAGGACTCATTAAATGACAAAAGGGAAGATGGTGCAAGGCAAAAGGGATTGGTAATGGGACAAGTAAAGAAACAAAAGATGGGTCTAGAGGAGCTGTAAGTAGCAAGAGCGGAACCATTACCAGCATCTGCTGTCTGAAAAAATAGGAGCAGTGGTTATGATCTGAAAAAAATAGAAGTTACAATCTGGAAATAGGCCATTTGGCCCAACCAATCCATGTCAGCGTTTACCCTCCACGTGATGAAACTGTCCTAATCGCATTTGTTTGCCTTGTTCCCATATCCCTTCAACCCCTTTTCCTTGATCCACCTATCCAATCTAACCTTGAATGTTGACAGTTTCTCCCTCAACCACTAACCCTGGAAGCAAATTCCCCAGCCTCACAACTCTCTGTAAAGAGGTTTCTCCTGCCCTCAGTTCTAAATTTATTATGTTTAATCTTGTATCGTTGGCCCCTCATTCTAGACCCCGTAACTATTCAAAACAGTCTGCTTCTATCTAATATGTCCCATCCTGTCATGATTTTAAACACTTCTATCTGATCGCCCCATAATCTGCATTGTTCTAATGAAAAATGCTCCAACTTTTCAAGTCTTTCTTCATATTTGTATTTCCTCATACCAAGCAGCATTTCAGTTGTTGAAATCAATGTTGAGTCCGGAAAGTTGTGAAGTCTATTTAATTTTAAAATTTTGAACTATTCTTTCGTACTTCTGTTCAAAGTGGCTAAGGAATAATGTTAAGCAAACATCCTCCCTCATCTCTTTGTCAATCTCAAAGAGAGCCTCTGAAGACTCCAAAGTTTGCAAAAAGTTGGTAACAGTCTTGAGAAGCAAGTTACGTTCCTAGAAATCAACTCAGGTTCAGTGAACAACGAGTAGGATAGTAAATGTTCCAAAACTTTTTGAAAATATCCTTCTAATCTTATCCTCAACTATGCCCTGAACAAGGACATGGGGTCAACCCTAAATGGTGTGACTTCAATGGAAAAGCAAATCGGGCGCAGTGTAAAATAGGATGCCAATTCGCTATCGTCCATTTCGCACTTTCAACAAAGGCCAAACTCGCCACCAATCAGTTTGATGCTGGTGTCGGAGAATTGGTTTTGGAATATCCTTCTCAGGTGGAAATATCCTGTTTCTCTACTTTTCCAAACAGGGACAGCTTAAATCTTTGATTGGATACCTTTAGAAAACTATACCTAGACCCTTGACAGATCCCAAAAACCCTGGGGTAAATTTTCATCTATTCATCGCCTTGGTGGTAAACTGGTGGAGCGGATCGCCAACCCATTGTGGAACCTGCCCCATTTTTGGCCAGATTATCACACAGGCAGTGAAGAGGAAAATTTACCCCCTTGTTTCTTATTTCCATTCAGTTCAAGAATTGACTGCTTTGAAAAGTGAGATAAAGGATTAACAATGATGGCCGATATCAATAACAGTGTTTACTGTATTAGCCTATTTTTTATTGGAATATCAACACTGTTACAATTTGTAGGTTATAGTTGTACCATCCATTGAAAAAAAATCATAAACAAAGAATTTAATAAATGATCATTAAGCAATACTCAAAAAGGTAAGAAAACCATTGTGACAGGTAGTTGGAAAGACAGTCAGATAGACAGGCAAATAGATAGGTAGGTAGATTGGACAGATGGACAGAAATAGATAAAAAGACAGATAGAATGACAATAGCTGAGATTTCGTCCGCCTTATCTTTAGCGGTTGATTGCGGAAACCCCGTTTACACGTGTAATGGGGTTTCCACCAATCTTCCACCAAAGTTATGGTGGACAATCAAGAGAACCCCCAAGGAAATTCCCAGCAAGTTGTCCGTCAGTTTTATATTCCTGTACACCAAGACATTTGATATAACACACAATGTCCATGGTTTCCTCTGTGGCTCTCACTAATGGCAAACCCATGTGATGATATACTTCTTTGATTGTTCCCAAAAAAGCATCCTAAAAAAGGGGAGGACTATTCTTTAAAGTATGTAGAGAGGCATTAAAAATATATCTCGTTGTACAAAAATGCACTGTAAAACCTTTCTGTTAGTCACATAATCGGTAACCTGCAACTGATTGCATCACAATCACTATTGAGGGGCAAGAGTAGAACTTTAGTAAGAGGTAACGGGATAGATCTTGACTTTGTGCGATAGTGTAAAATAGGTGATAGCGAGTCAACAACCCATTTTACATTCACTTCAACGGAAATAAAAATCGGGAGAGATATAAAACAGGCTGCCGACTCGTTATCACCCGTTTTACACAATCGCGCAAAGTCAAGATCTGCCCCAGTGAATATTGTAACGGCAGTTTACACACATCTTAGGGGTTCTGGTAATAATGTAGATTGCTTGAGCTGTTTTTAACATTACATCACCTGAATCTCCTGACCGTGTAATTGCTTTACAACAAATACAAGGGAAGGGACCTTATCTCCTTGTACTTTCTGAAAATTCTATACAGAGTAATGGGCAACAGGGAGTGGATTTCAGTGCTGTAACCTAATTAAGAGGTTCAAGTGGTATCATAAACCATCAGCATGAAGCCCAAGTCTTTTACGAACCCCTCAATTAGATTATAGCATTGATATCATTCCCCATTGTCCATTATTTTACGCTGTATACCAGACATTTTTTGTGGGTAATTGAATTAGTAAATCTTACAGTATTTAGCTGAGGTATGGCACTTTTACTCTATTCCAAGTTCATGAAGTGAACTAAGAGTTGGTAGTGATACGCATTGACCAGAGTAATAAGCATGTTTATCCCATCATTACTGAAGATTTATTGATAAATAATTTGCAGTTGACTACTGGGAAATTCTATGCCTAGTATATATATTATATCCTTTAAACTACATCTTCTCATGTTTAAATCATGGCAATTATTTTCAGAGAATTCTGCATGTCTGGTATCAGACACCCATGGTGCTATTGTACCAATGAGCTCAGATGGACTTTAATCTTTATGATCAGGGGTAGCCTTACCATTCACCATTTTCCACAGTTTACATAGAATGGGGAAAGTATCTTGTATGTGTGTTCATTAAGGATCACCGGTCTGAATTACAGGTGTGCAAAGAGTCTCTGATTGAGTGTGTACATCATCTTCTGTTTTTGTAAATCCTGCACAATATTTATCAACATATAATTAAAAGGCTTGCAAAAAGCAAATGACGCTTTTAAATATGTAGACCTGGAGTTTCTTCCATGGGCGTAACCCGGAAGTTAGACCCCAAAATGCGCCCAGTGTTGCCTCATTTTGCCTATGTCAAGTTACATTCAAGTATCCTCCCAATCTCATTAGAATAGGCCAGAGCTTAAAATGGGCGTAAATGGGCATAAATCAGCAGAAACAATCGGGGCCCAAAGATACGCCGAACCCACCCCAGTATATTTCTTTTTGAGTCTTAAAATTTAAGTTTCAGCTCATTTAACCATCATTCATGCCCATCAGGCACAGCAGGTTTCAGTGGGGGAAGCTTTTCGATTTTTGATGTGCCATAAAAATCCATTCAAAGAAACAGAAAATAACAGAGCAGGTCTCAGTGGGGATACATTTTTTAAAAACGCTCAAAAAATTGCAATTAAATGAACAGAAAAATGACTTTGTTTCCTGTTGCGCCTGAAAATCTGGTGGCAATGTTGAGAGACCCTCAAACAACCACAACTGGAGGATACTCGTCTTGGAGAGTCGGGGCGTGGCCAGTTTTGTGGGCGGAGATTCGTTTGGGCGGAGGGTTTAATGGACGGACATAAAATGGAAACTTGAGCACGTTGTAGTTATACTTGTAACTCACGCTCAAAACAGCCACCATCTTTTAAACCACGAAATTGGTTTGCGCCCAGATTACGGGAGTCTCTGGTACGAATGCGGACGAAACTCGAGACCGTAAGATAGGACATCAAATCTGTAGGGTGGGACATCTGAGGTGTGGCAACTAAATCTGTCTGGAGCAGAATAAAAATCAAGTGCCATGCTTTCTGATTGGTTCAAACAAGCAACATAAGTAAGCTTCCGATTCGCTGAAATATAAATCAGTGAAGATCCCATAGAAACTTGCAGTAAAGCAATCACTTGATAGATTGCAATTTCTACACTGAATTTATTTTTGAAAATGATTCCAGATGCTATTTTTATTTCTGACTTTGCTATATATAGCCAAATAAATAGTGCTTATAACAAAACAAACACAAGAAAGTAACGAATGCTCCTAATATCATTAAACTTGCCTGCATTGTTGCCCATATATAACACATTTCTACACTTACTGTTTCTTTCTAGAGGCCTAACTGTCTCAGGGGCCCAGATTTGTTCCTTGCCTCCAACTTTGGGCCTTGTTACCCTTTTCATTGCTTTGGACAGCAGACCAGAGTCCTATTCATCCTCATATGTGTGATGATTGACAGAGTCTTGCATTTTTTTTATTGCCCTGTATTATTTTTCATCCCTGCTCCATTGTGCTTCTTCTATCTGACCTCTTCATATTTCTACTGGGCTCAATCGTACATGCATGTTGGAGGAGCTTCATCTGTTGCACATGTGAGCATTCCTTATTGAAAAACAATCACCAAAGATGCAGATGGCAACACGCAGCACACACGCACACAAAGGGTAAAATTTATACTTTTAGGAGGAACATGCCATTTAAAAGCAAGTTATAACATGCAACTGAAGAGGCAAATTAACAGACACATATGAGAAAAGAAGTACGACATATCAAAGAGAAACGTAATGTAACAATGTCCATTTTCCACAACTTACATAGAAAGGGGAAAGTATCCTGCATCCATGGCCTCGCCCCCCCATCTCTGTAACCTCCTCCAGCCCTACAACCCTCCGAGATCTCTGCGCTCCTCCAATTCTGGCCTCTTGCGCATCCCCGATTTTAATCACTCCACCATTGGCGGCTGTGCCTTCAGCTGCCTAGGCCCTAAGCTCTGGAATTCCCTCCCTAAACCTCTCTACCTCCCTCTCCTCCTTTAAGATGCTCCTTAAAACCTACCTCTTCGACCAAACTTTTGGTCACCTGTCCTAAATCTCCTTATGTGTCAAATTTGGTTTGATAATGCTCCTGTGAAGCGCCTTGGGACATTTTACTGTGTTAACGGCGCTATATAAATTCAAGCTGTTGTTGTATATATGTTCAATAGGAATCATTATTTTTCTTTGTGAGCAGCACTATGGAGGTTTAACTGGCTGGCTCCACATCCAACCATGTGCATTGTACAAGTCATGATATCACTTCCATTCCAGTGAGGAACATCCAGCTGATACATGAGAAGGCGCCTGCACAGATCATGTGACAAAATAATGCTACATTCCTCATTGTTTCTGCTGAATACATTTTAGAGTCAAGTCATTGTTATTAAAAGATAAATGCAGTCAGACTCAGGAAGGACTGTTGCCTCCAGTGGGTATTAGCAACTCATAACTGCAGAGGAAAATGCCATTAGACTTAAAAGTGTTGCTAATGTTACTATCCGGCTTTGGGATATTACTCTTGTGACAGAGGGCAAAAGAGTAATGTCCCATTTCAGAGCACATCACTGTTGCTTTGCTAACCTCTCTCTACCTCTCTCTCCTCCTTTGAGACTCTCCTTAAAACCTACCTCTCTGACCAAGTTTTTGGTCACCTGTCCTAATACCTCTTTATGTGGCTCGTTGTCAAATTTTGTCTGATAACGCCCCTGTGAAGCGTCTTGGGACAGATTATTACGTTAAAGAAGCTATATTAATGCAAGTTGTCGTAGTGCAGGCTTCAGTAAAAACCGCAGTTCCCATGGCTATACTTTCCAGTTGATGGGATGTTGTTAAAAGTATACTACTTATCAACTCTTAGATTTCAAATCCTGATTGTGGGACTGGCAGAACTGAGTAACACCAATTAGCGGTCAACTCTGTTTGTACAAAAACAAGAAGTATGGAGTTGACTTTCTTACCTACAGAAAGTCTTGTGAATAGATCACGCTAACAATCCAATTTAACCACATATCACCAATTCTGCCATTCAGCAACCTACTTACATTGACATGTCATCATGCAAATGATTCTAGTCTGTCCTCATTGCAAGCAATGGCCATGCAGATGCAGACTGAAGCTAAATATTCCAGTCGCCTGTGATGGTCTGTATTACCACAACACAAAAATGCCATCGTTCCTATCTCCACACAAAAAAAAAATCAATAAAAAGAAAAATGAGTTTCCGGTTCAAAACAAAATGCAGGAATTGAATTTTACACATAGTAAAGAAATTTGATGTGTTGTATAAATAAGATACATGATGACTAAGGGATATAAATCACCTTGTGAGCCACATCTTTAGCTTGCTCGGTGTCTTTGGCGGTAATGAGCTGTTGTGCCCAATGTCATTTTTGTTTACTTTCCCTGTAAATAACGGCTCCTTGCTGTGTAACAGATATATGCCCCTGTTATGTTATAGATGTTATAAAATGCAAAGAAAGTGAAGAATATACAGAACATTTCTTGTGTAAGGTTTTCTGAAGAAACTGAAGACTTTTTAACACTCCCCAGTTTTAATGCTAGCTTCATCACTTCATGTAATTACGCGAGTCTGGTCTTTGGCCCAAATATATTTAAGAAATCTTTATGAATAAAAAAAGTTAATTGTGAGGAGGAAAAGTTTTGTTGTGATGTGAATTGTTTCTGGTTGTCTTCTGCAGAGTATGGAGAATGCTGACATGCCTTCGGTCACACTAATAATAGGTTGTGGTCTGTCCTGTTTGGCCCTCATCACTCTAGCAGTGGTCTACGCTGTGCTGTGGAGGTGCGTACCATCGATTTCAACTTGATCCCAGTGTTGTCCTGATAGGCTTTATAACGTGCAGCAACCCTAATTACAGCTGCACAACCTTTACTGATTGCATTGTGAAGTTATTTTCTGACTAAGGTAAGTGTTGAATGTTTCGAGGAGGTCTTGGGACATTGGTCATGAGTTGTACAGAAGTATTTTTAGGAGACAGTACAGGTTACTCTCAGTACCAGAGGTCTGACAGAATCAGGCTTTCATCTTATCGAGGTTCAGGCTCTCTCACTGACTATAAAATAGAGCTTCTATAGCGACCAGGCAAAGATTTACTTCCCCTCTCCAATTTTCTTCCCCCCCACCTGTCCTGAATTTTCCGATTGATGTTATTTTGAGCTGTTTAAAATAAACAAGAACACCAAGTGGATGCCCTAGGCTAAGAAATGGTTTCAGGGCTCCAAGAAACACTACAGTATTTCGCCCAAGTGACCGTTCTTTGTACTGTAAGAGTAGATAGTGAGTGTCAGCTGCCCGTTTCAACACGAGGGGTATCAGAGTCCAGACCGGATGCATTAGATAGCAGGAGAATTATCAGGATAATGGGTAATTTTTGAATGGGTGATAGTTAATTTTCCCCCTCTCTGTCCCATGACTGCTGAGGTGGACTGTAGCAACCCTGCTTCCATCACAGCGGAGGTCAGCTCCATGCAGACCTGGGATCGAACCTAGGTCCCTTCTGGTCTGTAGCCACAGCATGCAGTGGGTTTACCAACTGATCCCTCCGGGGAGCTGAGGCAAAAAGGGTTGTCCTCACAAAAATGGTTTGCCACAGCAACAGTTAGTGACAGTGAGACTGCAGTGAAATTCCTTAAACAAAAAGCTCTTATCTATAATATCAGTTGATTGATGTTGTATGGCAAATGATGTAATAATGGAGTCCTTTGTTTAGGACAATTAAGCAAAAACATTTAGAAGTCAATTTAGATAAATAAAAGCTGACTTGCCAGTTGGAGTGAAAATGCATCACTTAGTATTAAATGGTTTATTGTTGCATACGTATTACTGTGCAGCACAGTTACCTTTGTGTAAGAAAAAGTACAAATAATCACTTTAATCGCTTATGCCTGGTTCTTGTGAAACTGCTGTGTGCTTGTACCTCTTTGTGGTGTATTCTCAGTCATGGAACATTATATTATCTGAGTTAAATACAAAATTGCTAGTTACAAAATTAGGACTTTGTACCAGTTCTATTTTCGTGATGATTAATCTCGGAGATACGTACTAATCACCTTTCCTGGGCCATCCCAACTAAAAAGCAGGTCTCTGTTGTGTTCGTGCAGGTACATCCGATCGGAAAGGTCGATCATTCTGATCAACTTCTGCTTCTCCATCATCTCATCGAACATCCTCATCGTGGTTGGACAAACGCAGACTCGGAATAAGGTGCCAAAGTTAACCGTTTGCAGTCAGCGGTTTTTTTTTACACTTGAAAATGTCAGGCGTAGAACAGAAAATGGTTGCGTGGCCTCTGTGCTGTCAGCGTGGCCCCCCACAAGCCAAGTGATAGCACCAGTTAGATCTAAGGTCTCACAATGTCACTTGGTACTTTGCAGTGTGCTGTATCAATGGGGTGTACATCACTGTATCACTGGGCTGTAAAGCACGGGCTCCGCAGAAGCGAATACCTCTCAGGAGCTTGATTAACTTATGACTCAAAGAAATGTGGTCAGGGATTCGGGTTATATCAAAAAAGAATAGTATTACAATGGGGCATGTTATGTTTGAATGGAAGCAGTGCTGGTTTTTCATCAAGAGTTAACCAAAGATATTGGCTGTCCTTGTGACACCTCAGGTACGGCTAAAATGTGTCAAAGACTTCACTCATCATTGGTTAATGAGTGAACACGAGCTTCATTGTTGCCTTCCTTAGAACGATGTGTGCTACGTAGAAAACAAACTTGAGCTGCCAGACCATTGGGTTGATAAGTATGTTAAAAGCACTGGAGACAGTGCAGAGAAGAACCATGAGGTTGATTCCCAATGTTTGGGGTCTGAGTTACGAGGAAAGACTGGAGAGACTTGGGCCTTACAGCATAGAAAGGAGGGGGTTGAAATCGGACATGGGCAGGAATGCAAAACAGGCAGAAACGCATCTGCCGACTGTTATAGGACACGCCCGATATTCAGTTATAGTGAAGTCAGTGGAAGTGAAAATCAGACAGGGGGTCGAACGGGTGACCGTTGCGATACTGCCTGCTTTGTGTCCCCCTCCCAGCGGTGATACTGCCTGCATTGTGTCCCCCTCCCAGCGGTGACACTGCCTGCTTTGTGTCCCCCTCCCAGCGGAGATACTGCCTGCTTTGTGTCCCCCTCCCAGCGGTGATACTGCCTGCATTGTGTCCCCCTCCCAGCGGAGATACTGCCTGCATTGTGTCCCCCTCCCAGCGGTGATACTGCCTGCATTGTGTCCCCCTCCCGGTGGTGATACTGCCTGCATTGTGTCCCCCTCCCAGCGGTGATACTGCCTGCATTGTGTCCCCCTCCCAGCGGTGATACTGCCTGCTTTGTGTCCCCCTCCCAGCGGTGATACTGCCTGCATTGTGTCCCCCTCCCAGCGGAGATACTGCCTGCATTGTGTCCCCCTCCCGGTGGTGATACTGCCTGCATTGTGTCCCCCTCCCAGCGGTGATACTGCCTGCTTTGTGTCCCCCTCCCAGCGGTGATACTGCCTGCATTGTGTCCCCCTCCCAGTGGTGATACTGCCTGCATTGTGTCCCCCTCCCAGCGGAGATACTGCCTGCATTGTGTCCCCCTCCCAGCGGTGATACTGCCTGCTTTGTGTCCCCCTCCCAGCGGTGATACTGCCTGCATTGTGTCCCCCTCCCGGTGGTGATACTGCCTGCATTGTGTCCCCCTCCCAGCGGTGATACTGCCTGCATTGTGTCCCCCTCCCGGTGGTGATACTGCCTGCATTGTGTCCCCCTCCCAGTGGTGATACTGCCTGCATTGTGTCCCCCTCCCAGCGGAGATACTGCCTGCATTGTGTCCCCCTCCCGGTGGTGATACTGCCTGCATTGTGTCCCCCTCCCAGTGGTGATACTGCCTGCATTGTGTCCCCCTCCCAGCGGAGATACTGCCTGCTTTGTGTCCCCCTCCCGGTGGTGATACTGCCTGCATTGTGTCCCCCTCCCAGTGGTGATACTGCCTGCATTGTGTCCCCCTCCCAGCGGAGATACTGCCTGCATTGTGTCTCCCTCCCAGTGGTGATACTGCCTGCATTGTGTCCCCCTCCCAGTGGTGATACTGCCTGCATTGTGTCCCCCTCCCGGTGGTGATACTGCCTGCATTGTGTCCCCCTCCCAGCGGAGATACTGCCTGCATTGTGTCCCCCTCCCAGCGGAGATACTGCCTGCATTGTGTCCCCCTCCCAGTGGTGATACTGCCTGCTTTGTGTCCCCCTCCCAGTGGTGATACTGCCTGCATTGTGTCCCCCTCCCAGTGGTGATACTGCCTGCATTGTGTCCCCCTCCCGGTGGTGATACTGCCTGCATTGTGTCCCCCTCCCAGCGGTGATACTGCCTGCTTTGTGTCCCCCGCCCAGCGGTGACACTCCCTGCTTTGTGTCCCCCTCCCAGTGGTGATACTGCCTGCTTTGTGTCCCCCTCCCGGTGGTGATACTGCCTGCTTTGTGTCCCCCTCCCAGCGGTGATACTGCCTGCATTGTGTCCCCCGCCCAGCGGTGATACTGCCTGCTTTGTGTCCCCCTCCCGGTGGTGATACTGCCTGCTTTGTGTCCCCCTCCCAGCGGAGATACTGCCTGCATTGTGTCCCCCTCCCGGTGGTGATACTGCCTGCATTGTGTCCCCTCCCAGCGGAGATACTGCCTGCATTGTGTCCCCCTCCCGGTGGTGATACTGCCTGCATTGTGTCCCCCTCCCAGTGGTGATACTGCCTGCATTGTGTCCCCCTCCCAGTGGTGATACTGCCTGCATTGTGTCCCCCTCCCAGCGGTGATACTGCCTGCTTTGTGTCCCCCTCCCAGCGGTGATACTGCCTGCTTTGTGTCCCCCTCCCAGCGGTGATACTGCCTGCTTTGTGTCCCCCTCCCGGTGGTGATACTGCCTGCTTTGTGTCCCCCTCCCAGCGGAGATACTGCCTGCATTGTGTCCCCCTCCCAGCGGAGATACTGCCTGCTTTGTGTCCCCCTCCCAGCGGAGATACTGCCTGCTTTGTGTCCCCCTCCCAGCGGTGATACTGCCTGCTTTGTGTCCCCCTCCCAGCGGTGATACTGCCTGCTTTGTGTCCCCCTCCCAGCGGTGATACTGCCTGCTTTGCGTCCCCTGCCCAGTGGCGATACTGCCTGCTTTGCGTCCCCCGCCCAAGCGCAATTTCACGGCCACCCACCCCCACCCCCAAGTTGTCTAAGAGGTGATCTTTAGGTTTGATATCAGGAGATTAATTCTTCACACAGAGAGTGATCAATGTGTGGACTGGACTTCCACATAGAGTAGTGGAAGCAAAAACCCTGGAATCATTTAAGAAACCGTTGGATGTTTGGAGTATGAGTATCTCTCTGGGTGGATGAACCAAGATAGGCCGAATGAACTTCCTCATCTGTAATTATCTTGTGATCTTGTTGAAGATTTGGACTCAGTCATGTTTGGGTCTCCAGAGCTGCTGGATACGATACTTCTTATTGTGCAGAACAATTGGACTGAGTTACTGGAACATCACAGAAGCTCTTCCACCGCATGCAGGTTTAATCTCCATCATCAAAACAATAATGTCTCTATTTCCCATGGTTATTCAGGAAGGTCCATTGGATTAACATCACATCCAACTGGTCGTGTCATGTATCCTCCCGTTATTGCTTCCATATTGGTGACCCCCATGGAGATACTCAGAGCTGGAAGTCGAGGTTTATTAATCCAGTACTGGATGAGCAGAAGTTTCTTCCAAATAAATACTGGGAAGACCGAAGCCATTGTCTTTGGCCCCCACCACAAACTCCGTTCCCTAGCCACCGATTCCATCTAAGGCTGAACCGGACTGTTCACAACCTTGGTGTCCTCTTTGACCCTGAGCTGAACTTCCGACCACATATCCTCGCCATCTCCAAGACCGCCTACTTCCACCTCCATACTTTTGCCTGTCTCTGCCCCTGTCTCAGCCCATCTGCTAGTGAAACCCTCATCCATGCTTTTGTTACTTGAGTACTCTGAACTCAATTATTCCAATGCTCCCCTGGCCGGCCTCCCATTTTCCACCCTCCGTAAACTTCAGTTCATCCAAAGCACTGCAGTCCGTAACCTGACTCGCACCACGTCCTGTTCACCCATCACCCATATGCTCACTGACTGACATTGGCTCCCGATCCAGCAACGCTGGAATACTAATCCCTCCATGTTCAAATCCTTCCATGACCTCGCCCTTCCCTATCTCTGTAACCTTTCTCCAGCCCTGCAACCCTCTGAGACCTCTGCATTCCTCCAATTCAGGACTCTTGTGCATCCCCGATTTCCTTCGTCCCTCCATTGGTGGCCACGCCTTTAGCCGTCTAGGCCCTAAGATCTGGAATTCTCTCCCTAAACCTCCCTGCCTCGCTCCCTCTCCTCATTTGAGACGCTTCTTAAAGCCTACCTCTTTGACCGAGCTTTTGGTCACATATCCTAATATCTCATGTGGCTCGGTGTCAAATATTGTCTGATAATGCTCCTGTGAAGAGCCTTGGCAGTAAATAAGGAGAAACTGTTTCCAGTGGCAGAAAGATCAGTAACCAGAGGACACAGATTGAAAATACTTGGCAGAAGAACCAGAGACGAGTTGAGGAGAAATTGTTTTACACAGCGAGTTGTTATGATCTGGAATGCACTGCCTGAAAGAGTGGTGGAAGCAGATTCAATAATAACGTTCAAAGGGGAATTGGATAAATACTTGAATGGGAGAAAATTCCATGGGTTATGGGGAAAGAGCAGGCACAGGCAGGATGGGCCGAATGGCGGCCTCCTGTGCTGTAAGATTCTATGATTCTATTTCAAACAAAGAGTGAAGGAGGCAGTGGCAGAATATTCCACTGATGTCACAGTTGTGGCACTGCTTCAAGTAATGCTCGTGTCATCAATGAATTGACTGCACATATGCTTAACTTCCGACAGCTAGCAGAAATGCCAAAGGGACGGAAGTGAAGGCAAATTTACAAGTAACCGAGAGTCAAAACAGGCAGATGGATTTTTCTTTTGGTTTGGGGCCGGGGGTAGCTGTGATTCATCAAATGAAGCCTGTCAGTTATTGGAGAACATTACCTCATTGAACTTTCACTTTTTTTTAAAACCACATGTGATTGTCAACATGGACTACTTCCAGGCCAGGTCCAGCACGGTGTTGGAGTGTGTCCCCCTACTGTCTTCCAGTAATCAGCTTCGCGCCCCTTTTAAAAGTAAAGATTTTCACACCATATTTATGCTTAAGTTAAATTTGAATCCAGTGTCCAAATTCCAACACGGGGCGTCAAAGCCCAGTGCAGCTCTGACTGCACCGAGACCCAGTGTTCTGGTAGTGTTGGGCCAGGCTGGGTGGAGCACCTTGAACTGGCGAGATGCTGTATGAAAATGTCAACTACAAGATTATGCACATTGGGAGCTGCCTTTTGCCCACATACCTACCAGAGCAGGCACCACAATCGCCCGGGAAAACTCTGTGGGCAAGTAGTCGGCATAGCCGATAGATAAGTACAACAAACACTACCCGGATTATGCTGGCCGGGTGTACCGGACACTATGGAGGAAGAATTTTAACTCCTGGGCAGAAAACCAGCAGAACGCGCGGTAGTTGCTGTGAGAGGCCCCCCCCTGTCCATTATAACGCCCAGTCCTCATCTTAATGCAGTCACTGACATTTATTTAAAATTACAACAAACTATGCTGGAAAACATTCAGCAGGTCAGGCAGCATCTGTGGAGAGAGAGAAACAAGAGTTAACGTTTCAGGTCAAAGACCGTTCACCTGTTCCGATGAAAGGTCATCGACCTGAAACATTGGGGTCGATATTAACCCCTCCCCCCACACGATGGGGGTTAAGAATGAAAAATCACGCAACAAGGTCCCCAACCCGCTGCATACAAGCCCGTTGCCGTGGCGGGACATCTCATTATAATATTTAAATCAGGTTCCCATAGTGCAGTTGGGAGCCTGATATAAATTTAATGCTGGCCGGCCGTGTTTCCTGGGACTCCGGAAATCCAGCAGCAAAATGGAGATGGGAGCAGCCGGATCGAGCCGTCAAGTGCTTTTTCCCGGCAAGTTCCCCCCCCCCGCCAGCCCCTCAAGCAAACCTTCTGCCGATCGCATCTTCTTGTTGCCGCAATCGGCCGACACCCCCCTCCCCCTCCAAACCCGCGATCCCAAGCTTTCTGTCCCACGATCTGCCGACTCCCCCCTTCTACCCCTCAATCCGCTGACTCCCCCTTCTGCCCTGTGATCTTTGCAGACCCCCAACCTCACCTTCAACCCGTGATCTTTCGCTCCCTCCCGATTGAATATCCGACCCCACCCATTATGCCCCGCAATCTGTGCTGATTGCCGGGGGCCGTCACCACACTCCCCGGCTGCGGCCTTCTACCGCAGGCTTTCCCGCCCAGCAGACAGCCAGCCTTCAATCTGGCCGGCAGCCGGACGGGAAACGGAATTAAAAAACGATAAGGAGGTCCTGCCGTTAAATTCGACAGGAGCTCCGCACGCCCGGGATTTCCGGGTTGCCTGCCCCCCCCGCCCCAGCAAACATGTTCCCCTACTCGCTCCGTAATTATGGGAGCCGTTAACTCTGTTTCTCTCTCAGATGCTGCCTGACCTACTGAGTGTTTTCCAGCATATTCTGTTTTTTTTCAGATTTTCAGCATCCGCAGTATTTTGCTTTTGTTTTACTGACATTCATTTGTTTATTCAATATAATATAGTCTGTGCTGCCAGAACAGAACCTCGCTTGATGGGGAGTGCGGACTGGAGAATAGGGCACCCAGGCTGCTCTTCATTTTCCCGATCAGTACTCCTCTACGGTCAGTTCCTTGTCATCTGATCAACTTCAAGATATGAGGCCCAGCCTTTTGTTACCTCCAGACTCGACTATTCCAATGTTCTCCTGGCCGGCCTCCCATCTTCCACCCTCCATAAACTTGAGCTCATCTAAAACTCTGCTGCCCGTATCCTAACTCGCACCAAGTCCTATTTACCCTTCACCCCTGTGCTCGCTGACCTACATTGGCTCCCGGTCCGGGAATGCCTCGATTTTAAAATTCTCATCCTCGTGTTCAAATCCCTCCATGGCCTCGCCCCTCCTTATCTCTGTAACCCCCTCCAGCCCTACAACCCTCTGAGATCTCTGCGCTCCTCCAACTCTGGCCTCTTGAGTATCCCCCACTTCCATCCCTTCACCATTGGCTCCGTGCCTTCAGCTGCCTAGGCCCTAAGCTCTGGAATTCCCTCCATAAACCTCTCCGCCTCTCTACCTCTCTCTCCTCCTTTAAGACCCTCCTTAAAACCTACCTCATTGATCAAGATTTTGGGCATCTGTCCTAATGTCTCCTTATGTGGCTCGGTGTCAGTTTTTGTTTGATAATTGCTCCTGTGAAGCGCCTTGGGACGTTTTATTCCGTTAAAGGCGCTATATAAATGCGAGTTGTTGTTGTTGTGGCACACTCTTTTCCGCTGGCACAGTGGGTATACACACCACATGGTGCACTACTGAATCACACAGATCAGAAAGGTGTCATGTTCAGTTCCCAGTTTGCGCCGAGTGAACTGATCTCAACTGTCCTAACAGTAGGGGCTGACACAGAAGCTTGGCTACGGGTTTCCAAATGATAGTATTTGGGAACAAGAACCATGACTGACAGGCCTGTCACTTGCTTGAAATAACTGTGCTAATGAACCAGCTATCAAATTAAGGCAGCTGAACCTTCAGTCAGATCTCCCTATTAACAAATCATAACTTAAGCTTTAAATAGCGTTTGGACGTTGCCCTCGTTCCCATCCAGCTTCGCATTAGGCATCTACTGCTACGGCCTGCCATTACATCTCCTGCTTTAGATAGCAGCACGGATAGGCGTGGTCCCCAAAGGCGTCCATTTCTTCGGTCAGTTTTGCCCCTGTTGGGAAGTGTGCATGAGTGGACATTGGGTGAGGACAGAGTCAGACGTGGCTGTGATTCCCATCATGATCGAATAGCCTAAACTCATCGCCCAGGCTCACACATGGCAAACGGCCAGTTGGGTGCGATACAGACCAGCTGTGGGGACTGTACCCTCGTGTGAGCCAGCACCTCAGGAGAGAAAGGGGAAGACAATTGTAAAATAATACGTCATTATAAAAAAATTGCAGTTTACCAGATCTTACACAGACTTGGCAAGCACCAGATGCAGGCTATTTTTGAAAATTCAGTATTCAAAGGGCGAGATGCAATCCAAAAACATCTCTTTGAGTTAGTTATTGCCAGTTGGTTTCTGATATTTACAAATGAAAGTTACAGGGGATATGTCAGGCCAGCAGGGAGATAGGATAAATATCTCCAGCAGTGAGGTTGACTAGATAATTTACAAGTGGAGATATTTTTTCATATCAGTGCTGGCTTTGACATGTTCTATTCCTAATACTTGTGTGTTCTCAGCTGAACAAAATGAATTTGAATGAGTAATCTAATAGCTTTTTGCCCCTCAAAAGTCAAGGAAAACTGTTTTACAAAATTACGTTATCATTGTGTTGTCATACCTGTGGAAATAAAAATTGTCGCCACATGAAAATGAAAAAATAATTTCCTTTATACGTTTGGCAATGATTCACCCACTTTGTGAGCTATTTTCCCTCCTCCGTCCCTTTCTTGAATCTCCCCATGCAGTGGACCATCCGAGACTGAGAAGGAGAACAGATAACCTACTCCGCGGCCTCTGTCTGTTCTGCTGTATAATTGGCCACAGGGAGCTATGTGAGAAACAAGAAAAAAGAAAGAACTTGCATTTATATAGCGCCTTTCACGACCTCAGGATGTCCCAAAGTGCTTTACAGCCAGTGAAGTACTTTTGAAGTGTAGTCACTGTTATAATGTAGGAAACGTGGCAGCCAATTTGCACGCAGCAAGATCCCATAAACAGCAATGTGATTATGACCAGATAGTCTGTTTTTCGTGATGTCGGTTGAGGGTTGAATATTGGCCAGGACAACAAGGAGAACTCCCCTGCTCTTCTTCAAAATAGTGCCATGGGATCTTTTACGTCCAGCTGAGAGGGTGGACGGGACCTCGGTTTAACGTCTCATCTGAAAGACGGCACCTCCGACAGTGCAGCATTCCCTCAGTACTGCACTGGGAGTGCCGGCCTAGATTTTTGTGCTCGAGTCTCTGAAGTGGGACTTGAACCCACAACCTCTGATTCAGAGGCGAAAAGTGCTACCGACGGAGTGAGCAGCTCTCCCTCCAGTTTACCCTGTTTCGATGCGGGCAAGAGCCTAACTCGGCTTGGCTTCCTCACATAGCAACGCAGCTGACAGCAGTCATCTGCTACACCATGGTGCCACACTTGGCATCTACAATGCGCAATGCCACCAATTCATCCCTGGTACACCTCTATTCTCCCTCAGTAATTTGCATTATATCATAGAATCATAGAAAGTTACGGCACAGAAATGGGCCTTTCGGCCCATCGTGTCCATGCCGGCTGAGAAAGCTGTTCAATTTAATGCCACTTTCCAGCGCTTGGTCCGTAGCCCTGTAGGTTACGGCACTTCAAGTGCACATCCAAATACTTTATAAATGAGTTGAGGGTTTCTGCCTCTCCCACCCTCTCAGGCAGTGAGTTCCAGACCCCCACACCCTCTGGGTGAAAACATTTTTCCTCAGCTCCCCTCTAATCCTTCTACCAAATACTTTGAACCTATGCCCCCTGGTAACTGACCCCTCTGCTAAGGGAAATAGGTCCTTCCTATCCACTCTATCTAGTCCTATCATAATTTTATATACCTCAATTAAATCTCCCCTCAGCCTCCTTTGTTTCAAAGAAAACAACCCCAGCCTATCCAATCTTATCTCCTAGCTAAAATTCTCCAGCCTTGGCAACATCCTCATAAACCTCCTCTGTACCCTCTCTAGTGCAATCACATCTTTCCTGTAATGTGGTGACCAGAACTGTACGCAGTACTCAAGCTGTGGCCTAACTAATGTTTTATACAGTTCCAGCATAACCTCCCTGCTCTTATATTCTATACCTCAGCTAATAAAGGAAAGTGTCCCGAATGCCTTTTTAACCACCATATCTACCTGTCCTGCTACCTTCAGGGATCTGTGGGCATACACTCCAAGGTCCGTTTGTTCCTCTACACCTCTCATTATCCTCCTATTTATTGTGTACTCCCTTACTTTGTTTGCCCTCCCCAAATACATTACCTCACACTTCTCTGGATTGAATTCCATTTGCCATTTTTCCACCCACCTGACCAATCCATTGATATCTCTCTGCAGTCAACAGCTTTCCTCCTCACTATCAACCACATGGCCAATTTTTGATCAAGCCCCCCACATTCAAGTCCAAATCATTAATATATACCACAAAAAGCAAGGGACCTAGTACTGAGCCTTAGCGGAACCCCACTGGAAACAGCCTTCCAGTTGCAAAAACACCCGCCAACCATCACCCTTTGTTTCCTGTCACTGAGCCAATTTTGGGTCCAACTAACCACTTTCCCTTGGATCCCATGGACTTGTACTTTTTTGACCAGTCTGCCATGTGAGACCTTCTCAAAAGCCTTGCTAAAATCCATGTACACTACATCAAATGAGTTACCCTCTTCGACCTTCCTTGTTACTGCCTCAAAAATTTTAATCAAGTAGGCAGACACGACCTTCCCACAACAAATCCATGTTGACTGTCCTTGATTAATCCGTGTCTTCCTAAATGACGGTTTATATTGTCTCTCAGAATTGATTCCAATAATTTGCCCAGCACCGAGGTTAGACTGACTGGCCTGTAATTACTAGGTCTATCCTCATTTTCCTCATTACCAAGCGGGTGTGGGCGTGGAGTGGGAGAGATCCTTCTCAGTATTCAGACAAAAAAAAACAAAGGAGATCTTCGCTTTTATGGTGATTGATGTTAGGTCCACAACCTGGACTTTCACGCTTCTTCTGAAATTCAGAACACGGCTAAACATGATGGAACACTGGCACAGGGGTCCAGTAAACTAAAAATGAACCTAAGTAGAATGAAAGACTTGCATTCATATAAAGCCTTTCACGGCCTTAGGACATCTCAAAGTGTAATTCAGCCAATGAAGTACTTTTTGAAGTGCAGTCACTGTTGTAATGTAGGAAACGCGGTAGCCAATTTGCGCACAGCAAGGGCCCACAAACAGCAACAAGATAATGGCCAAATAATCTTTTTTAGTGATGTTGGTTGAGGGATAAATATTGACCAGAAACTGAGGAGAGCCCCCCTGCTCTTCTTCAAAATAGTGCCATGGGATCTTTTATGTCCACCTGAGAGGGTAGACGGGGCCTCGGTTTAAACTGATCCAGAAGACGGCACCTCCGACAGTGCAGCACTCCCTCAGCACTGCACTAAAGTGTCAGTCTAGATTATGTGCTCAAGTCTCTTGAGTGGGACCTGAACCCAGAACCTTCTGACTCAGAAGCAGGAGTACTGAAGGTGAAAAGACCGTTCGACCCATCAAGCTTGTTCCTTGCACTGAAATGTATAATCTGCGGTCCCATGGTCCCAAGAGCAACTAGAGATCACAATTAATTACTACAATATTTTTTAAAGAAAGGACCAACCCATTTATTCCCCCGAGGGAACGTTTTGCAATGTTGCTTCCTGCACCTTGCAAAGATCAATTGAGCAAGTTGGGAGAATATTTGTCTCACCTTACATTCCACGTTCTTCCTCGGCATGTAGACAACAACAACAACTTGCATTTATATAGCGCCTTTAACATTGTAAAATGTCCCAAGGCGCTTCATAGGAGCGTAAGCCACATGAGATATTAGGACAGGTGACCAAAAGCTTGGTCAAAGAGGTAGGTGTTAAGGAGCATCTTAAAGGTGACGAGAGAGGTAGCGAGGCGGAGCAGTTTAGGGAGGGAATCCCGGAGCTTAGGGCCCAGGCAGCTGAAGGCACGGCCACCAGTGGTGGAGCGATGAAAATCGGGAATGCACGAGAGGCCAGAAATGGGGGAGCGCAGAGATCTCTGAGGGTTGTCAGGCTGGAGGAGCTTACAGAGATAGGGAGGGGCGAGGCCATGGAGGGATTTGAAAACAAGGATGAGAATTTTAAAACCATGGAGATGGCTTAAAGGTGCCCAGTTGCATCAGTAACACTCGTATATCGGATGATCCAGTGACGTTACAGATTGTAATCAGCCTTAGACCCTACATTATCCACAGCTAACACAGACATAAATCTGTTTCCAGAAAGAACATTCAATCAGGCTTCAGTAGTCATAAAATATAAATATTACTGTCTGTAGAGTATTTATAACTGGGCTTGATATCCACTGAAATTCATTCACTTGTGAGAATGTGCCATTATCAGTGTAAAGTCTATAATCCTAAAATAATCTCCAACTGGAAACTCATTTGTACCTTGCCTTAATTTTTCTGGGGGGAAACATTTTGTGCTCATCAAGTGAGTCATGGAAAATGTGTTCAGCACCAAGGTCAAGTGGGTCAGTTGCTAAGAAATAGCCTGGCAATACACAGCTATAACCCCAATCTCAGAACACATCTCTTACTGCAACAGTGTGTTCCTTGCATTTCTCACACGAGCCATCCTTACCATCACGTATGTGACAAGGCCAGTTTTGTGACAGTTAGTTCTGAATGATGAGAATTCTTCATGCTGCACTCCTTTGCTGGCCTAAGACTAGCCACACTTGTTGCAATTACACTCCTTGCACGTGGCTGGGAGAGGAGACCTTTGTCCATCAGTCTGCACTACATTTAAATGTAGTTCTCATCAAAGTGAACAGACAGCCTCATTTACATGTATTAAGGTACAGGGAGCAGCAGAGATAAGACCACTCGAAAGTTGTTCTTATCTCTATGACCCCTCCCTCCCCCAAGCACCTTTTGACCGTTTTCTTGGCTGAAATCCTGTTCTGTGTGGCACTTAACTTTCGCAATGTGTCTCAAAAGCAAACCAAAGATTGTAATTAACTATTACAATTTTTTTAAAGAAAGGACCAACATATTGAACATCCTGTTTTGCTTATTGTAACCCGGCAGGAGCTGAGGTGAACAGTTACTTGGTTTGGTAGACTCCGCGATCGGCCTGACTGAAGGAGTGGACTGCAGCCATGATCATTTTGAATGGCGGAGCAGGCCCAACGGGCCGAATGGCCTACTCTTGCTCCTATTTTCTATGTTTCTACGCTTTCTTGTGTTCCTTTCACAACAGCTTCCGACTGACAGTGTACTTTCGGTGAATGTTCAGTAATCTGACTCAAATCCTTTCATGTTTTCCCCCTTTCCTCATGGACATTCCTTCACCGCGTACACACGTTTCTGCTTCCGGTTCCGATATACTTAACCCTACAGTTGCCTCCGTCTAAGTCCATTCGCCATTCCTTTGCTCATTTACTTAATTAGCCCACCTCCCCTTGATTAGGTATTTTCTTATTCAGTTTGCTGGAGAAATCGAGTGCAGGGGTACATCTGAGTACCTTTCAATCTCAGAAGCCCGAATCTCAGAGCAGGATATCTGAATTGACAATATTGTAGCATAATAATAAAAAAAAATTAATAGTAATTGTGAGCTTGAAGGTAGGTGTATATTTGAGGATGTTATGCTGCTAATTGCTGTATCAATCTCAAACAATCCGTGTGCCTTGTCAAATCCCCCATGTTCCTATGTTTCAGTGCTCATTGTGACCTAATTATGAGAATCCTCCCACAGCTAAAATTGTCATACGTCAGCCATTCTTTCTCACAAAGTCTACAAATGTCACCGATATTCCTTCTTGTATACTTATATTTTGTCATGTAACCATTCTTGCACATGCACAGGGGAATTTGATAACTTTAGCAAATATTCTAATTTGTAACTATTCAGTTCACTTGCATTTACAAAACCCTGCTGAGGTAAACCAGTTTCAGCTAAAGTGTGTTACTGCAAACTTGTAGTGACATACATCCTGAATAATTTTTAGCAACCCATCAAACTTTTACGTGAATATTCCCAATGCTGCTGTGTTAACATTCTTTGTACCAAGAAAGGTTTTTAATGTTTGCACCGTGAGCAATGTGTGGTTCTTTCATGTTACAGCCAACTACGAGTGCGACGCTGTCCTTCACTTCAAAAATATAGCTGTGCCTAAAGCAGCAGCCTTGCTGGAACGTAATTGGTAATTAAGGTCTGTCTGCAAATGATGTAACATCACAGCTGAGCGGTGTTTTACTTTTGGGGACTTTTTTTCCTTTAACAATACAAGAATACCTGCTCCTGTACCTATGTTCCCGTCGATAGATTTTTGTTTCATGAGGATGTCAAGTAATATGGAGTGAGGGCAGATAAATCGAGTTGAGATACAGATCAGTCATGATCTAATAGAATGGTGGAACAGGCTCGAGAGGCTGCTCCTATTTACAATCTGCAGTTTGCCATAGAAAATCTAAACTGCATTGCAGAAAAGGTCAGCAATTCCCAAATACAAAAGTGTTATCCTTCCAACACAAATAGAAGGGACAATCCAATCATGTGTTTGCAATGAAGGCACTAGTATATCCTTACTCCTGTCATCATGTAGAAAGCAGAACATGTCTTTCTTTTTCTACAAAAGCAGTTTAAAGGATTTTTTTCCCCTTCTGAGTAGAAAAGACAGAACATTTAATCCATAGATAATGGGGTCGAGATTGGTCTTGGACGATCGCCTAAAACAGGTGGTAGGCCCCTCACATGTGCTAATCAGGGGCCTAATGGCTGTTTTTCTGGCCCTTCTGAGAAATTGGGTTGCCCTGAGCGGAGCAGGTGTTTTAATTCTGTTTTTAAATTCACGTGGAGCCAGAAGGAGCAAGAATGCCTCTTCTGGCCCCGCAGCACTCCTGCCAGCTGCCATCCCGCCCCTCCTGCTTTCCTTCCCCCCCTCCCTCCCCCCAACCCCGGCACTTAACTGAGGGCCGCTACCGACGAGACAGGCAGCCCAAAATTCATCTGCTGAAATGGGCGAGCTACCCATGAAGGTGTTCCAGGCACTCCCAGGCACCTGAACGGTTGAAATGAGGCCCGGGGCCCTCACGGTTAGGGGGCACATCGCCTGGGCAGCGCCCATTCTGGGAAATCGGGCCCAAGCGAAGTTCTACTCCAATAAACTCTCACAGCACTCAGAATAGCACAATGATAAATTGGGAGAAATTGCACAAAAGGTCATTCTCCAACCTATGTGCTGCAGAACATTTTGGGGAGATGTTTAAGGTTGTGGCATTTATGAAAGGAATTGATCGGTAGATGCGGAGCGTTCACCTGAGTTGAAGCAGAAGAGGGGAAGACGATTGTCAACGCAAGAAACCACAAACTGAATAAGAAACTTTTCGAAGACTGAAGTTTCCTTCCCAATCCCATTCACAATCAAAGCAGGAAATTTTACTCCAAACTTAATTATTTGCATCTGGTGCAGTGTATCTTTACTTTTGTTGGTATACTTAAAACAGAATTGGTCAGATTACTAAATCAATAGGGAGCAGAAGGATAGAAGATTCATGTAAAGACTGGAAGAAAGTAAAAAAATATACTGTGTGGATTCTGAATGAGGGCTTAAATGACGGGATAAATGTTCTTATCGTATTTCTACATTTTCTGCAGTTTCACCTGATTTCCTCAGGGAAAAATTCCACTTGTTTACTTTGCCCAGAAGTTTTAACCTGTGGTTATTCACCTCCCTTTACAGGTTACATAAGTTGGGTAGAGCCTGCGATATGGGAAGTTCGTTTCACGGCCTGTTGAAAGAACAGCTCAGTGGATCAAATAGGCTCTTTTTTTGTTCAATGCTTAATTTCTAAGATACTTTCTTGCATTCTTAGTTATTCAGAAATTTGCTAACATTGCTTTTTGGTAATTAAGGTTTCAGTTAAGAATGTTCTGTTCTCGTTATGTTTATTTTATAGCTGTATTTATTATTATTTGTGTTTTACTCTATTTGCATTTTAGCATTTAAAATTGTTCTCTCAGTTTAGTTCTTTCTGCACCAATCTCTATTGAGAGGCCAAATAGGCAGAGTATAGACACCACTGTGTCAGCCAATGAGTTGGAGTTGGAGGCGGGGCGGGGCTTCCGGCAGGACTCACATCAAACAGTCTATTTTACTGAAAATAAAGTCTATTTATTCAGCAAACCGAGTGTATTTAAACACGCACTACAGCAAACAGTCTACAGAGTCTATTTAAAAAGAATCTCTACAAACTACAGCAAACAGAACTCATAAGAACAGAAGAAATAGGAGTAGGAGTGGGCCATATGGCCCCTCGAGCCTGCTTTGCCATTCAATAAGATCATGGCTGATCTTCGACCTCAACTCCACTTTCCCGCCGGATCCCCATATCCCTTGATTCCCCTGGAGTCCAAAAATCTATCTATCTCAGCCTTGAATATAAACGACTGAGCATCTGGGTAGAGAATTCCAAAGATTCACAACCCTCTGAGTGAAGAAATACCTCTTCATCTCAGTCTTAAATGGCCGACCCCTTATCCTGTGACTATGCCCCCTAGCTCTAGACTCTTCAGCCAGGGGAAACAACCCCTCAGCATTACCATGTCAAGCCCCCTCAGAATCTTGAGGGGGCTTGACAAGCCCCCTCATCTTCAATGAGATCACCTTTCATTATTCTAAATTCCAGCGAGTATCGGCCCATTCTACTCAACCTCTCCTCATAGGACAACCCTCTCATCCCAGGAATTAATCTAGTGAACCTTTGTTGCACCACCTCTTAGGCAAGTATATCCTTCCTTAGACAAGGAGACCAAAACTATACACTGTACTCCAGGTGTGGTCTCATCAAAGCCCTGTACAATTGTAATAAGTCTTCCTTACTCTTGTACTCCAACTCCTTGCAATAAAGGCCAACATGCCATTTGCTTTCCTAATTGCCTGCTGTACTTGCATGCTAACTTTTTGTATTTCTTGTATGAGGACACCCAAATCTCTCTGAATACCAACATTTAGTAGTTTCTCATTTAAAAATATTCTGTTTTTCTATTCTTGACTGAAATTACAGCAACTTCTTCCGATAAAAGCAGGGCGATTTCTCCAGCAAATTGCAGTGAGTGGAGGATAGTTACATATAAACTATGTGCGTAAAATCAATTCCAGTCACTTAAAGTAGTGCTGTCTCCAGGCATGATTGACGGGGAAATTACCCAATCTCCATTCTGGCCGGGAATAGTGGTGTCACTATGTGCAGCCGAACTTACAGATAACACAGACACCCCACGGAATTATGTTGGCTAATGTCACAAGAAGTTTATTTTTGGGAAGCCATTGATTTGTTTTTCATGTATTTGTACAGTACATATTTTCTTATTCTGAGATGCCAATGTTTCATAAGAGCATAAGAGGCAACATTCAATAAGAGATTAAAGCATTGTTTCATGTTTGAGGTTAAAGCAGCAGTGTGCTACAGTACTTGGTGATGGTGGGAAGACCCAACATTCCTGCAGTGAAGTCTGTACAGTCAACGATAGTGGCAGGAACAAGTCACAGATTCTAGGGCTGGTTCTGGATTTGGATGTTCCCAGCAGGCAACAGGCCTGCAACTCCTGATTTCATGTCTATTAAAATGAATGCACAGAAAATCAGGGGCGGTAGGCCAGCGATCGCCTGTCCTGTGCTCCCTATGAGTGCTACTCCTTGCACCCGCCCAATGAATCAGACCTGTGTATTCAGAACTTGGATTTTGCTTGACTTATTCAATGAAATACCATTTGCTGCACAACTAAACCAGCTAGCTAATGCAGTAACTTAAGGCATTAAGTTACCTTCAGACACTTGGGTCCTACTCCCTGGGATTCGGTTCCTAAACCTCTCCACTTCTCTTCCGCCTTTAAAAACTTCCTCAAACCCCATCTCTTCAACGAAGCTTTTGGTGACCCCGCCTAACCTCGTCCTTCAACAACAACAGCAACGTACATTTATACAGCGCCTTTAACCTAGTAAAACATCCCAAGGGGCTTCACAGGAGCGTTATCAAACAAAATTTGACACCCAGCCACATGAGGCGATTTTAGGACAGGAAGCTTGGTCAAAGAGGTAGGTTTTAAGGCGGCTCTTAAAGGAGGGAAGAGAGGCGGAGAGGTTTGGGGAGCTAATTCCAGAGCTTAGGGCCTGGGCAGCTGAAGGCACGGCCGCCAATGGTGGAGCGATCAAAATCGGGGATGTGCAAGAGGCCAGAATTGGAGGAGCGCAGAGATCTCGGAGGGTTGTAGGAGGTTACAGAGATAGGCAGGGGCGAGGCCATGGAGAGATTTGAAGACAGTGATGAGAATTTCCTTAACTTGTTCATTTAAATGTGTTAATGGCTGCAGTAAAATAGCCCAGAAAGGAATTTTATGCAAGTGTGTTAAGCAGAGGGAGTTAAACCCTATAATGGTGAAGATCCGACTGTGCTGTCATTGTTTTTCTAAATTGTTATTTTCACTTTCCACAAGAACTTTTAAATCATAATAACTGATCTCACATGCTAAAAAGTGATGCCTGAAGTGTGACAGCTAAAGTGTGACAGGAAGGGAGTGTGATGCTTACAGGAAGTGCATCCAATATGCAAGACCTTTAATTTATTATAGATATATATGGTAAAAGACTAACCAATATCCTGATGTGACAAATAAACAATTTGTCTTTTTTTTTGATTCTCCCTGTATTCCTGTATTTTACCACTTATTTATTCCTTGAGAGTAAGGAGTTAAGTGAAGTCTCTTCATCTGAAGCAATCCTGATCAATTCCATGGGGATATGCAAATGTTCTTGCAATCGTCTTCACAAAATGTGCTGTACGCGTGTTACCATAGCAACTGAGTCGATCCTGGCTCTTTTTGCTTTAAGACACGAGGGGAGCAGTTAGAAGCAGTTGTTTTATTTGTGAGTCAAGTTTGAACATTTGATTTTGCCAAATGGTTAGATTCTGTAAACCTGATCCTGAGGGAGCAGTCTCAAGGCGGGCCTATGAAGCTGTGATCGCATTGCAGTTTTGAGCCTGGTTTACAGGGATGGGATGAAAAAATCCAACTGTCTGAAGACATGTCGATGGAATTTTAGTTTCTTTTGTGCATGTTGCTGGTCAAGGCTGCAAGCCCACTAATTCCAAATGTAATAACATGAAAACAAGAAACGGCGGGATTAGAAGGGATTTTCAGAATTACTGTCCAACAGCTTTGGGGAAGGTTATTATATCTCGTTGAACTGATGGCGATTAAACATTAGGACACCTTACCTTTATCTCTCTGCTTTTTAATCGAGAAGCCAAAGATGAAAAGCCAAGACCCATAGATCAGGACATCACTGAGGTTGAAACGAGGAAGAGATAATCTATATCGGGAAGTAATGGCTGGATAATGAGACGCTTGGGTTTTAAACTCCTCGCGATTGTAGGTGGAAAGGAAGAGAAGGAATTTCACAGTTTTGAAGCCTGCGGGAGTATGGTGTCCGAGTCGCAGCTGGTGAGGTCAACAAAGTGAGGTTACAGGGAACAGGAAGACTATGTAGGACTGCATATTTGGAGCTTAGAAGCGGCGAACAAATAAGTTGAGTTTGGAGTGGGCACCTTTTATAGTTGGAGCACAGAGCAGCTTCACGGGTGCTGCAGCCACTGACCTGGTTCTTCAGATTGAACTTGGTGGTAGTAGTGGGATAAACTCGTTGGACTAGAAATTGGATTGCGGCGCACTCGTTTTACAGGCGTAAAACAAACACCTAAGGGTCCACTGTGGTGGGCGGCGTGCACGTGCTCATTCTGCGCTGGAAGTCCACCGCCCGCCATATTGGTAAAGGCTCCTGCATGGGCATCAAGGGCGCGCACCTGTAACAGGCAATAGGCCCTTTGCACATGCAAATAGGAGGCAGGTGCTTAGCAGCCAAACCAGCGGTCCTTAAAGGTAAATTTTAGTTTTTATACTTACCTTTTTGTGGAGCCGGGAAGAGCAAAAAATTTGCAGGCCACTGCTGGCCTCCTCCCCTCCTCCCCCCCGCCTCCCCCCCCCGCCAGACTTTTGCTGCGAGCTTGGCTGTCACCTGGGCCTCCCAGGACCAGCGAGCTGCCTCCGGAGCCGCGTTTGGTGATTGCAGATTGCCGGCTATAAACAAATGAGGCCGGCGGAGCAATTTCCTGTGGCCCTGCCACTGGCCTCTTTAGACCCATGCAGCTCGCGTAGCACCAGGATTGCACGATCCAGTGCCTAGGCCGTTGTAGCTGTGCTGTAGCTTTTGACAAGGTGGCACACGTTGAGATCTTGTGAAGGCAACAGAAACTCAATGACAAATTTACAACTGTCACTCTCGTGGAATGAGCAATGTTGAGCGATGTGAAGGAAGAAACATAACTTGGTGGGGGAGGGGGTTGCAATTTCCAGCGTGAATGGGGTGATAGGCACATTAAAATGTAGAAAGAAAATCTTTCTTCCATTGGCCACCCAAGGCCCACCCGAGTCAAATTTCGAAATGGGTGGCCAGCGCTCCTGCTTGAAACAGGTGACCAGGGGGGTCCTGCGCTGGTTGTAGGACCACCAGAGCCACTTATGTGTACCGATGGGCAGAGCATTCACCGTACACACTCCACCCAGTGGCGCTGAGCAGCTAACCAGCGGTGTTTAAAGGGCCGCTGCAGGCAGGTCAAAAATATGTATGTTCCAGGTTTAAAAGCGAGTTTTGTGGGGTTGGGAAGAGTGTTAATGTTACTCCTAATCCCCCAAATATTGACCCCCGTGATGCCTAACATCGGTGCCACACCGCCACCCCCTCCCCCCCGCCCCAAGACCGCTCCCCTCCCTTTCACCGACCCACAGTGGCAGGGCTGCATGCTGGACCACTGCATTTTCTTCCCTCTCCAATCAGCGAGCAGCTCACTGACAGTAGCGAAAAGAGGCCCCATCATGAAAAGTGGTCAGGCCTCGGACTGATTCCATTGGCTGCCTCCCAAGTGACGGAATTGGTGACCTGAAAATCTCCCCAATGTGCCGGTAATTTATTGCATTTAATTTCGACCCCATATCTTCTCCATCACCAAGAGCGCCTACTTCCACCTCCATAACATTGCTCGTCTTCGCCCCTGTCTCAGCCCGCCATCTGCTGGAACCCTAATGCGTGCTTTTGTTGCCTCCAGACTCAACTGCTCCGATACTCTCCTGGCCGGCCTCCCACCTTCCACCCTCCATCATCTTAAACTCATCCAAAACTCTGCTGCCCATATCCTAACTTGAACCGAATCCCGTTCACCCATCAGCTTTGTGCTCGCTGACCTACATTGGCTCCTGGTCCAGCAACACCTCGATGTAAAAAATGTAATCCTCCTATTCAAATCCCTCCATGGCCTTGCCCCTTGCTATCTCTGTAACCACTTCCAGCCTTAGAATCCTCCAAGAATGGAGAGGATATGGGGTCGGAGGCTCAGCTCAGGGTCAAGTAGGACAGCAGGGTTGCCAGCGGTCTAGTTCTGCCTCAAACAGTGGACAGGGAGGGGGATGGAGTCGGTGGCTAGGGAACGGAGTTTGTGGCTAGGTGTTAATTGTATCCAAATGATTTATAACAATTAGTGTTAATTGTATTCAGGTGGTGCGTATCAATTGGGGACTCTCTTGTATCCATTTATATGAGAGCTTATCTAGGGTGTGGGGTGGGTGATGTTGATCTCTGTGAATAAAGGCTTGGAAGCAACTGAAGACCAGGCTCTAGTATTCTATCCTTTACCACCTGGCTATCCAGTTTATTAAATTAGGGACCGAAGACAATGGCTTCAGTGTGGAAGCACAAGTGAGGAGTTTGCTATGTCCCATCAGTGTAACGATCACCCAGAACTTTACACAATAACTACGGTGTACATTGCACCAGTGAAAACTATGAGGGGGGCTAGAATTATAGAGCACATGAGTTCCAGCAGCTCCTCCCGTATAAACTGATTAGTACAGGATAGTTTAGGTATAGTCAGTGATGGGAGAGATTAATGGGCTTTAAACTGAACACTTTGAAATACTCATTAAGGAAAAAATGTTCCAATAAGGGCTATAAACAAACAACATAGTTTAATATAAAGCATCCGCCATGTATAGCGATCAAATCGCGTTAGCACCAGCACACCCGTTATAAGCGATGGGGACTGCATCGTAAAAGTTCTCCCCGGTGTCCTGGCCAACATTTATCCTTCAACCAACATCATTAAAACAGATTATCTGGTCATTATCACGTTGCTGTTTATGGGAGCTTGCTGTGTGCAAATTAACTGCCACATTTCTCTACATTACAATAGTGACTATACCTCAAGAGTACTTCACTGGCTGTAAAGCGCTTTGGGGTGACCTATATAAATACAAATTCTTTCTTTCCCTCCTACCTTCCTTCCTTTCTTTCTTTCTTCCTTTCCCCTTCCTTCCTTTCCCCTTCCTTCCTTTCCCCTTCCTTCTTCCCCTCACTCCCCCCCTTTCCCCTTCCTTCTCCCCCTCCCTCTCTTCCCTTCCCCTTTCTTTCCCCTTCCTTCCTTTTTCTTTCTTTCTTTCTTGCTTGCTTGCTTCCATCCTTCCTCCCTGTCTATATTCGTACATGTATTCTTTTTCAACCTCTCTAGATTGTTAGTACAGAACATCAGACCCTCACAACTCTCAGCAGAGCAGGTCGATTTTGTTGTTTTGTAATTTGGTTGAGTGTACATCACGGCGTCAATACTGTCGCGGTCCCATTGCAGCTCTTTCATTATTACTGTCGTGTTTTTGGTGCCGCTGAGGGGCTTTCTTCCCTTGGTCACCATGGAGAGGATGAGCTGAATGAAATTAAAAAGGATTGCAGTGCAGCAGGCAGTAGCTGGAGTTATTTCAAAAGAAAGAAAAGATTGCAAGGCTTCAGGCTGATGCTGGCTCCCGTCTCCTTGGACACACAACGTGACCCCACAATGTATTTTACTTTCCTATTAAATGAGGTAGAACGGTCTTTGTCTTTGGGTGGATAGAAGTTCTGAAATACACTTGAGCCATTTCTGAAAGGGGTTGGAAGATCTGGTTGAAGTTGCCCTGCTGTGGGTTTGTTATTCCATTCCACCTTTAGCAGGGAAACAGGGGTAGACTAATGGAACATTGGCGATAAAATTATTTTATTGGAGCTGAGTGGCATAGTGGAAGTCACTGAATGTAAGTACTTTAACATCTGGAATCCGCATATATAATCCTCAGATGAAGAGAGTTGTCCTCACTATTTTAGAAAGCAGGTTTGATCTCGCCCTAACATTATCAGGGCTTGGATCAGCCCTCTGCACAATTAGGCTTTCCTCTCGTGAATCTATTACAGCACCATAGTGATCGGTCATGAAAGATTTAAATAATGACTCAGAATGTTGCGAGAAAAAAATCAAACCTGCTGCCAGAGAATGCTAGGGTTATCAACCTGCCCATGTCTAAAAAAAAACATTTGCTGAGCCAAAATTTGAAGCATGAAGCTCCTTCAAATAATTATGTGGAGGTGCTAATGAATGTAAAATACCAAGCTACCAGCCTGGTCCAGAAATTCACAATTAGCTGAATAATACAGTATATAAAATTAAGTGCAATAGCCTTTTTTTAACCCCCTCTACTAGCAGTAACAAATACTTTTCTGCTGCGACAGTTGTATGCATTTATACGTTAACATGGCTGCTCCTGTTCAGTTTTGCCGAATTCAAGGACATCGAAATACCAATGGGGCGATTGGGTGATCTGGCCTCCCAGTCAGTTCGTCGAATCACCCCGTTAGTGTGGACGGACAATCACAGGCCGCAGGCCCCAATTTCCCGAAAAGCGCTTCCCAGGAGCGTGGATCTTGGGATCACCTCTTAAAAAAATTCCCACTCAGTAACAGCAGTTAGTGTTTTACTGTTTCTGGCAGAGAGATGCTGTGGTCCTGACGTTACCTGATGGGATACTCATGAATGAACGCTTAACGTGTTTGCCATTATTTTAACAGGGTCAATAACTCAGGACTGGCATCTCCGTTCATTCAACTTTCAGATGATTGTTCTTTACAAACTTAGCATATTGCTGTTATGTTGTGCCATTGTAGCACAAATGTGCTGTTCACTTTGGAAGGTGCAAATTATACATCATGAATTAGGGGTTACTGACATGAATGCCTTAACTGCAGTGCCCGATTATTGCAGCTAAAGCCAGTAACATTATTCATTTTAATAGTTTTGTGTATTGATGTGCTGTGAAGGGTAAGGAATGCCCAATATGAGGCACCAAGTACTCCCGGGTCAGGAACAACGTGGGAGAGATGCGGTGTAAAGCTCTCTCAGCCCTGTCTTGAAATGTGTGACTTAACTCTAACCTCTAAAGAGCATCATTGTGGCATTAGTAGTTTCAGCATCCTGTGACTCCGCTGAGTGAGATTACAGATTTGAATTCTGTACAGCTTTAGGCTGTGGACTCACAGTTGCTGTAAACTAGATGAAACCGCCCAAGCTCATTTTAATTAAGGCCCCTCACGCCCAGAAAGAAGAGCACACATTTATCCCATTGGTCTAGGCTCAGATCCCAGAATGAGAGAGGGAGAAACCCAAAATAAGGCACTTTCCACGATCTTACTGGTTGTTTATTTCTATTTCAGCATTTGGCTGAGGCTCCAAGGATTTATTTCCACCAAGTATTTAAAATAATTGGCAAAAAAAGCCAGAGGTGAGATGAGGAGAATTTTTTTTAACACAGCAAGTTGTTGTGATCTGCCTGAAAGGGTGGTGGAAGCAGATTCAACACTAACTTCCAAAAGGGAATTGTATCTCTACTTAAAAAGAAAGCATTTGCAGGGCTCTGGGAACGAGCAGGGGAGTGGGACTAATTGGTGGCTCTTTCAGAGAGCCGGTACAGGCATGATGGGCCGAATGGCCTCCTTCTGTGTGGTATGATTTAGTAAGTAGGTTGGATAGGATAGAAGAGAGTCAAACGTATGAAAGAGTTGAACTTGCATTGTCTTATTAATTTCTCAGTAAATCTAACCAAGCTGTATTGCAGGCTGACTTTATTAAATGATGTATGGAACTAAGTAGAGATTTCCTGAAGGATTATTATCTTGCAAAAGAAAATTTGCCGTCTGTGGGAAAGCTGCACGATCCTAACAAGGCAGATATCTGTATTTACTCTTGTTCCTCAGTCACTCCTTGTTACCATCTTTTATGCTTTAAAGCTGCTGCTTAAGACAGCTGTGGGAACAGACATTTTGTGTCAAGCGTCCTGTACAGTCAGATTGCGAAGTTCTGCTCCAGTGATCTGAATGGGTTGCGCTGTCCCCAGTTCTCCGTTCCCATCTATAATGCCACTGGAGTAGAACTCATGGGAAGGCATCAGGGAGCGTTTTACAGGAAAACATTCGTTCTCGGTCTGCCTGTAACAACGGTTTAAATGGTAAAATACAGCAGCCAGGAGGGTGACTGAGAGACACTGATAATTGGAGAGCTTTCTCCCTTTGTAAAGAATGGGGGACAGTCCCCCACCGCTTTTAGCGGACGCGTTGTGTTAACACAATTTGCCCGTTATAAGCAGTGAACAGTAAAAGCGCAAAATATCAAATAAAAACATTGTCAGGAGCCGGCTTGGCTTCTTGTACCTAAATCTGGTCTAGGTTCCTTGCTTTGCCGGCCCAAAAGTCTAAAGGACACAGCTCGTAAGCTGCTGGCTGTTATGCTGCAACAGGCCGACCACAGAGTGCTCCAGTATAGTTCCTGTAAGGGACCTCTGTTCACTGCGCTGAACAACAGAGAGACCTCCTGCCGATCGTAGGCGCTATGCCCCTCTCACAAGTCTCAGTGGTGTAGGAGGGACACAGTACTTTGACACAGGTGATTTAATTGCACTTTAACGAGGTGTGAAAAGCTTATTGAAATGCCCGAAATAGCCGGCCTGTTCAATGTGTTATAAGCGGGGCTGTGGTAATTGACTTCGGTGGAAATGATAAATTGTTAGCGCCATTTGCCCGATTTAGGCGTGGACAGTGTAAGTGGTGGGGACCGTATTTCAGGCAGCCATATAGTGTTGTTGTTCACTCCTCCCTCACCGTACACATACTTGATTTGAATCCAGTACTTCTACTGCCCAATCCCTATCCCGCTTGATGTAAAAACATAACCTCTGCCATCTATTTTTCACACTCCTTTTGTTTTTTGCTGCCCATCTGACCTGATCTTTGAATAGTATCCAGCACTGTTACATCTCGTCATAACTTTAACAAAAACTGTTCACACAGGAGTTAGGGTACCTGGCCCTGATTTTCACCTGTTCTCCCCTCCCCCCCCCCCAACCCCAACTGTTGCTTGGTTCAATAATAACAATAACAACAACTTGCATTTATATAGCGCCTTTAACATAGTAAAAACGTCCCCAAGGCTTCACAGGAGTGTAATCAAACAAAATTTGACACCGAACCACATAAGGAGATATTAGGACAGATGGCCAAAAGCTTGGTCAAAGAGGTAGGTTTTAAGAAGCATCCTAAAGGGGGAGAGAGAGATAGAGAGGCGGAGGGGTTCAGCGAGGGAATTCCAGAGCTTAAGGCCTAGGCAGCTGAAGGCACGGCCGCCAGTGGTGGAGCGATTAAAATCGGGGATGCGCAAGAGGCCAGAATTGGACAATCGCAGAGATCTCGGAGGGTTTTAGGGCTGGAGGATGTTACAGAGATAGGGAAAGGCGAGGCCATGGAGGGATTTGAAAACTAGGGTGAGAATTTTAATATCAGTCCTAGAAAGGATTTGCTAATCTGCCAGTTTCCAGAACTGATGAAGGGCCTACACCCAAAACATTCATTTGTGTTTTCTATTTCCAGATGTTGACTGACTTGCTGTATATTTCCAGCATTGTTTGTTTTTACTTCAGGTCCAGCAATTGCCTGGCTTCCTTTTTACATCAACTCTGTTGACTTTGTAGAGCACTCCGGCCGATTCCATACTTCCACATTCCCAGTAGCAAACAGTGTTCGCGGGTTGTGCATGACGAGAAATCAAGGGCCTACAACCCAGGATTTTCCATCCATCAACTTTGGACTTTCGTATGACTGCTCACCGTGCACTCCCTGTGAGCACAAAATCAGTACGGCCATGTTCTTCTGTTTTTTTTTTATTCGTTCATGGGATGTGGGGGTCGCTGGCGAGGCCGGCATTTATTGCCCATCCCTAATTGCCCTTGAGAAGGTGGTGGTGAGCCGCCTTCTTGAACTGCTGCAGTCCGTGTGGTGAAGGTTCTCCCACACGGACTGGAGTTAGGAAGGGAGTTCCAGGATTTTGACCCAGCGACAATGAAGGAACGGCCGATATATTTCCAAGTCGGGATGGTGTGTGACTTGGAGGGGAAGTCTTCTGTTTCATACATTACAACAGTGACGACACTTCAAAAGTACTTCATTGGCTGTAAAGCGCTTTGGGATATCTTGAGGTCGTGAAAGGCACTATATCAATACAAGTTCTTCTTTCTTTATCAAGTAATAGATATAAACTAAATGCACTGCCTGAAAGGGTGGTAAAAGCAGATTCAATAATAGCTTATAAAAGGGAATATGATAAATACTTGAAGGGAAAAGATTGTAGGGCCTTGGGGAAAGAGCAGGGGGAGTGGAACTAATTGAATAGCTCTTTCAAAGGGCCAGCATAGGCCCGATGGGCCGAATGACCTCCTTCTCTGCTGTATCATTCTATGATTCTATAACAAATGAATAGAAATCCTGAGCAAAATCTCAATCCATTAAGTTTGTGGACATATGGTGTACTTAATGTTTCTTCATCTTTAGTTGCTGTTATGATAGATGAAGTGAAGAGGCCGGATATTTTGTGCAAAAAATTCATGATGTGAGGAGGAAAAAAAAAATGCAAGTGTTGGAAATCTGAAATAAGGACAGAAAGTAAGAAAAACTCACAACAGGTTAGTCAGCACCTGAAAGAGAAAGAAAGGGAAACATTTCATCTGGAACCTCTGGTCAAGTTAACGCTTTTCAAACCATTACTGCTAAGCTTTGAACATATAACCTAGTGCAGTACCGAGGGAATTCTGCATTGTCGGAGGTGCTGTCTTTCAGATGAGATGTTAAACTGAGACCACCTAAGCCTGTTCAAACGGCCATAAAGATCCTGTGGCATTATTTGAAACGGGGCAGGGAGTTTTCCCTACATCTTGGCCAAAATGCTCCTTTCAACCAACACTAACAAACAGAACTTAACTGGTCATTCATCTCAATTTCTGTTTATGGGATCTTACTGGGTACAAATTGGCTGGTGTGTTTACCTACAGAACAACTGTAACTACACTTCAAAAGCAATTCATGGAGTGAGAAAACCTTTAGGCTGTTTTGAGGACACCATAAGGTTCTATATAAATGCAAGTTATTTTTTTCTATCTTTCTGGAGAGGTGGGCTAAGATTTCAGGTGGGACACTTCATCACTTCTGACACAGGGGCACACCTAACACATTCGCCCATCTATCTCTCTCAGATGCCGATTGTCCTGCTGTGCATTGGTGTTCTTATTTTGATAATTTAATGTGCATTTTCACTGTTTGATTATGTGCTGTTTATGGTTTTTGCGGTTAGGATTTGATCTTTGGACAAGGCCTACTATAAGTTAGATGCCGTAATTGCAAGTTGCTCAGACTTGAAGCACTGGGCGTAATATGCATTGCGTGAGGGAAATGTGTGTTTGACTAGCTGCACAACTAAAAATGTCAACGAGGATAACATATTATTGAAAACAGCAGTGCTGCTAATCTTCATATAGATCTAGATCATTTTCCCACTTGGTCTAAAAGGAACCTAATGAAAGTTAACCCAATAAAAATCAAGGAGCTATTAATCGCTTTCAAAAGCCACATTGTACAGTTCACATTAACTACTGAGTTGAAAGAATAATATTGTTTACAAAGTTGTTCCACCTCACAGTAGACAACCCCTTGAAACAACGAGTTACATTGAGTCTACAGCACAGTAACAGGCCTTTTGGCCCAACAGGTCTATGCCAGCATTTATGTACCACAGGAGCCTCCTCCCTCCTACTTCATCTAACCCTATCTGCTTACCCTTCTATTCCTTTCTCCTTCATGTGTTTATCTAGCTTCCCCTTGAATGCATCTATGCTATTTACCTCAACTACTACTTGTGGTAGCAAGTTCCACATTCTAACCACTCTCTGGGTAAAGAAGTTTCTCCTGAATTTCCTATTGGATTTATTAGTGATTATCTTATATTTATGACCCCTAGTTTTGAACTCCCCCACTAGTGGAAACATTTTCTCTAAGTCTACCCTATCAAACCCTTTCATTATCTTAAAGACCTCTATCAGGTCACCCCTCAGCCTTCTCAGCGAAATTCCTGTCTGTCGCAGTGGCAGCGGATCTTCAGTGGGGCAGGACCTCCACCCCACCTGATCCTGGCCCATTTCTTGGGGCCAGAGGCATTTAGATATCTTGAGCAGGCTATTTATGGTGCTGCTGGGGCACTCGCCTCAGGTGAGAGGGAAGGGAGATTGCTGCGGTGCCTTGCCGCAGCATAAATGGAGCCCGTGGTCCTGGCAGTTGGAATATAATGTGGGGAAATGTGGGGTTATTGGTAGGAAGAATAGAAAAACAGAATATTTTTTAAATGGTGAGAAACTATTAAATGTAGATGTTGAGAGAGATTTGGGTGTCCTTGTACACGAAACATAGAAAGTTAACATGCAGGTACAGCAAGCAATTAGGAAGGCAAATGGTATGTTGGCCTTTATTGCAAGGGGGTTGGAGTATAAGAGTGAGGAAGTTTTGCTGCAATTGTAGAGGCTTATGGTGAGACCACACCTGGAGTACTGTGCACAGTTTTGGTCTCCTTATCTAAGGAAGGATATGCTTGCCTTACAGGCAGTGCAACAAAGGTTCACTAGATTGATTGCTGGGATGAGAGGGTTGTCCTATGAAGAGAGATTGAGTAGAATGGGCCTATACTCTCTGGAGTTTAGAAGAATGAGAGGTCTCATTGAAACATAAGATTCTGAGCGGGCTTGACAGGGTAGATGCTGAGAGGCTATTTCCCCTGACTGGAGAGTCTAGAACTAGGGGGCATAGTCTCAAGATAAGGGGTCGGCCATTTAGGACTGAGATGAAGAGAAATTTCTTCACTCAGAGGGTTGTGAATCTTTGGAATTCCCTATCCCAGAGGGCTGTGGATGCTCAGTTGTTGAGTATATTCAAGGCTGAGATCGCTAGATTTTTGGACTTTGAGGGAATCAAGGGATATGGGGATCGGGTGGGAAAGTGGATTTGAGGTAGACAATCAGCCATGATTTTATTGAATGGCAGAGGAGCAGGCTCGAGGGACCGTCTAGCCTACTCCTGCTGTTGTTTCTGATGTTCTTATGACCCACCTTGCTCTGAGATTCTGGCACTGAGATATGCGGTTGGTTATCGTGGGATGCCTACAGAAAGAGAGGCGTATATTGGAATGTTGCCTGAACGATACGTCCTCAGGTTTGACATGTTGCAGTATACTGTGCGACATGATGCTGAGATTGAGTGTAAGTCTGGGGTTTAGTAAGTGAGTGAAGAAGAAAAAACATGAGGAGAATGGTTCCTGCTCTGAGGTTGAAGGAGGCCTCTGAATTTGCTCTTTCCCACTCTCTCTATTCACTCTGTGGTAACGATTTCCAGTGTGACCTCTTCAAAAGTATTCAAGAGCTTGACATTATCAAGGCCTCCTCCTGTGCCTATCTGCTTCCCGCTGTTAGGTGACATCTTTTCCTGCCAGCAGCAAAGCACTGCTTAGATGTTGGAAGTGTCAGGGGCACTTTCAAGTGTCCATCCTGCAGCCCGCTGTAGGTGTGAGCACAAATACCGGCATTGTGCAGCTAGATTTTGTCAGAATTATTTTTTTGGGTAAAGCTCTTTTAAGTTGGAATTGCTGTCCTGAGAGCAGAGAAGGTGAAGGGGAGATTTATTGGAGGTGTTCATAATTATGCACGGTTTTGATAGAGTAAATAAGGAGAAAATGTTTCCACTGGCAGGCAGGTCAGTAACCAGAGGACACACATTTAAGGTAATTATTATGTTATATTATACAGGTACGGTAGCATAGTGGTTATGTTACTGGATTGGTAATCCAGTAGGCCTGGACTAATAATCTGGAGTCATGAGTTCAAATCCCGCCCTGGCACCTGGAGAATTTAAATTCAATTAATTAAATAAAATCTGGAATTAAAAGACTAGTATCAGTAATGGTGTCCATGAAACTACCAGATTGTCGTAAAAACCCATCTGGTTCACTAATGCCCTTTAGGGAAGGAAACCTGCCATCCTTACCCAGTCTGGCCGATATGTGACTCCAGACCCACAGCAAAGTGGTTGATTCTTAATTGTCGTCTGAAATGGCCTAGCAAGCCACTCAGTTGTCAAATCTCGCTAAAAAAGTCATAATAAGAATAAAACCGGATGGACCACTAGGCACGGACATGACAAAGGCAAACCAAGCCCAGTCGACCCTGCAAAGTCCTCCTCACGAACATCTGGGGACTTGTACCAAAATTGGGAGAGCTGTCCCACAGATTAGTCAAGCAACAGCCTGACATAGCCATACTCACAGAATCATACCTTTCAGCCAACATCCCAGACTCTTCCATCACCATCCCTGGGTATGTCCTGACCCACCAGAGGTGGCGGTACAGTGATATACAGTCAGGAGGGAGTGGCCCTGGGAGTCCTCAACATTGACTCTGGACCCCATGAAATCTCATATTATCAGGTCAAACATGGGCAAGGAAACCTCCTGCTGATTACCACCTACCGCCCGCCCTCAGCTGATGAATCAGTCCTCCTCCATGTTGAACACCACTTGGAGGAAGCACTGACGGTAGCACGGGCGCAGAATGTACTCTGGGTGGGGGACTTCAATATCCATCACCAAGAGTGGCTCGGTAGTACCAGTACTGACCGAGCTGGCCGAGTCCTGAAGGACATAGCTGCCAGACTGGGCCTGCGGCAGGTGGTGAGCGAAACAACACAAGGGAAGAAACTTACTTGACCTTGTCCTCACCAATCAACCTGTCGCAAATGCATCTGTCCATGACAGTATTGGTAGGAGTGACCACCGCACAGTCCTCGTGGAGACGAAGTCCCGTCTTTGCACTGAGGACACCATCCAACGTGTTGTGTGGCACTACCACCGTGCTAAATGGGATAGATTCAGAACAGCTCTAGCAGCTCAAAGCTGGGCATCCATGAGGCACTGTGGGCCATCAGCAGCAGCAGAATTGTATTACAGCACTATCTGTAACCTCATGGCCTGGCATATTCCTCACTCTACCATTACCAACAAGCCAGGGGATCAACCCTGGTTCAAAGAGGAGTGTAGAAGAGCATGCCAGGAGCAGCAGCGGGCATACATAAAAATGATGTGCCAACCTGGTGAAGCTACAATTCAGGACTACATGCATGTTAAACAGCGGAAGCAACATGCTATAGACAGAGCTAAGCGATTCCACAACCAACAGATCAGATCAAAGGTCCTGCCACATCCAGTCGCGAATGGTGGTGGACAGTTAAACAACTAACAGGAGGAGGAGGCTCTGTAAACATCCCCACCCTCAATTGATGGCAGAGTTCAGCACGTGAGTGCATAAGACAAGGCTGAAGCGTTTGCAACCATCTTCAGCCAGAAGTGCAGAGTGGATGATCCATCTCGGCCTCCTCCCGATATCCCCACCATCACAGAAGCCAGTCTTCAGCCAATTCAATTCACTCCACGTGATATCAAGAAACGGCTGAGTGCACTGGATACAGCAAAGGCTATGGACCCCGACAACATCCCGGCTGTAGTACTGAAGACTTGTGCTCCAGAACTAGCCGCGACTTTAGCCAAGCTGTTCCAGTACAGCTACAACACTGGCATCTACCCGACAATCGCTGATGATTGCAGAGTGTTCAGTTCCATTCGCAACCCCTCAAATAATGAAGCAGTCTGAGCCCGCATGCAGCAAGACCTGGACAACATCCAGGCTTGGGCTGATAAGTGGCAAGTAACATTCGCGCCAGACAAGTGCCAGACAATGACTATCTCCAACAAGAGAGAGTCTAACCACTTCCCCTTGACATTCAACGGCATTACCATTGCCGAATCCCCCACCATCAACGTCCTGGGTGTCACCATTGACCAGAAACTTAACTGGACCAGCCATATAAATACTGTGGCTACAAGAGCAGGTCAGAGGCTGGGTATTCTGCGGCGAGTGACTCACCTCCTGACTCGCCAAAGCCTTTCCACCATCTACAAGGCACAAGTCAGGAGTGTGATGGAATACTCTCCACTTGCCTGGATGAGTGCAGCTCCAACAATACTCAAGAAGCTCGACACCATCCAGGACAAAGCAGCCCGCTTGATTGGCACCCCATCCACCATCCTGAACATTCACTCCCTTCACCACCGGTGCACAGTGGCTGCAGTGTGTACCATCCAAAGGATGCACTGCTGCAACTCGCCAAGGCTTCTTCGACAGCACCTCCCAAACCCTCGACCTCTACCACCTAGAAGGACAAGAGCAGCAGGCACATGGGAACAACACCACCTGCACGTTCCCCTCCAAGTCACACACCGTCCTGACTTGGAAATATATCGCCATTCCTTCATCGTCATTGGGTCAAAATCCTGGAACTCCCTTCCTAACAGCACTGTGGGAGAACCTTCACCACACGTACTGCAGCGGTTCAAGAAGGCAGCTCACCACCACCTTCTCAAGGGCAATTAGGGATGGCAATAAATGCCGGCCTCGCCAACGACGCCCACATCCCATGAACGAATAAAAAGAAAATTGGCAAAAGAACCAGAGCAGAGATGAGGAGAATTTTTTTGAAGCGCACGTGCAAACCCCTTTACCAAGATGGCTTCCTACGCACATCACGGAAGTGTGCGCTCACGTGTCGTACGTTACTTTCGGGACTTGGGTGTCCGCGTAGCGCCCACAGAATGGACACTACACGGCCCAATTTCGCCCCCCACATTTGGAAGACAGGAATGTGAACAATACTGGATTCTGCTAGAACACTCCACATTGTTTGTTTACAAGCATTTAGAATCATAGAATCTTTTTTTTTCATTCGTGGGATGTGGGCATCGCTGGCAAGGCCAGCATTTAATGCCCATCCCTAATTGCCCTTGAGCCCTTAATTTTACAGCACAGAAGGAGGCCATTCGGCCAAGCTTGCACTGTCTCTTTGAAAGAGCTATCCAATTAATCCCTCTCCCCTGATCTTTCTCCATTGCCCTGCAAATTTCTCCCCTTCAAGTATTTATCCAATTCCCTTTTGAAAGTTACTATTGAATCTGCTTCCACCGCCCTTTCAGGCAGTGCATTCCAGATCATAACAACTCTCTGCATAAAAAAAATTCTCCTCCTCTCCCCTCTGTCTCTTTTGCCAATTACCTTAAATCTGTGCCCTCTGGTTACTGACCCGCCCGCCAGTGGAAACAGTTTCTATTTACTCTATTAAAACCCCTCATAATTTTGAACACTTCTGTTAAATCTCCCCTTAACCTTCTCTGCTCTAAGGAGAACAATCTCAGCTTCTCCAGTCTCTCCACGTAACTGAAGTCCCTCATCCCTGATCCCATTCTAGTACCACACTGGTTTAAAGAAATAAAATCATTTCTGTTATATGACTGGATCTTAGTCATAAAGCCTACCAATCGGGAGCGTCCACCCCCCGTCACCCCCACCCCCACCAAACAACGATAACTATATAAGGAAAATGCATATGTAGCATTGTGTCAGTTTGGCTCAGTTGGTAGTACTTTTGTTCCAGAGTTAGTCATAAGGTTGTGGATTCCATGTCCCATTCCAGGACTTGAGAATATAATCTAGACTGACGTTTCAGTGCAATACTGAGAGAGTGCTCCATTGTTGAAAGTACTTCTTTCAGATGAGACATTAAACCAAGGTCCCACTTGCCTGTTCATTGAATATAAAGGTTCCAATGCCCTATTTGAAGGAGAAAATTGCTCCCTCAAGCAACACGACTAAAATCAGATCATCCACCTATTCATTTACTTGCTGTTCGTGGGATCATGCTGTGTGCAAATTAGCTGCCATGTTTGCCTGCAGTACTCTGTTGGCTTTGGAATGCCATGCTGCATAAATGTAACTTGTTTTTTGTATAAAAAGCTTTCAAACAAGTTCTTTTTTCCTTCTTATTTAGCAATTTCCATTGATTTGTCTTATTAAGATATTAAAATAACAATTCTTCACATTTTTCCGGCTTCTGTATGTGTCCATGTGTGATGTTTCTTTGTTTGGCGGGCCTTCCTTGTGCCGCTTTTCTGAAGTCTTTAGTTTTCTTCTTATAGTTATTGCGTTTTTTTTGTAACATTTACAGCGTAATACGTGTAAATTATATCTCATTTTTTTAATCCGTGAAACTGGCATCTGTACATCGGGAAGATGGCATTTCTGGTTAGGAAGTTTCCTGGGTGTCATTAATATATCGCCAGCTTATGAGGTAATATTTTCTAATTGTCCATCAATGAAATTCTTTCCAGGATTATTCTTATTGGCATCGAGCATTATGTTTACTTTTATGAAAACGTTCATACTTTTTACAGATTAATACAGCAATTACTTACACTTATATTAGTATTAGTGTGGCTCCAATGGTAGTTCTGTTGACTGTGCATTAGGAGGTCATGGGTTCAAGCCAGAACTTGAGCAAGTAATCTCGGCTGACGATTCAGTACAGTGAAGTACTGCACTGCCAAAGGTGCCTCCATTCAGATGAGATGTTAGTCCAAGGCTCTGTCTGCACGTTCAGGTGGATGAAGAAGATCCCATTGCATTATTTGAAGAAGAGGAGGGAGTTCTCCTGACCAACATTCGTCTCTTAACCAACACCATCAAAAAACAGATTAACTAGTAATTTGTTTCTTTTACTGTTTGTGGGATCTTACTGTGCACAATATGGCAGTCTATATAAAAAGAGTGACGACACTTCAAAAGTAATTCATTGGATTTGAAGCACTTTGGGGCATTCTGAGGGCATGATAAGCTGCTATAATAAATGCAAAGTCTTTATGTTATGTAACACCTCCAACATAGCAAAACATCCCAAGGCATTTCAGGATGGAGGAGATTTAGCTACTGAGCAGGAATTAGGACAATAGTTAGGAAGTATAACCAAAGGAGAGGATACGATGGGCTTTGAGGAGGCCTTTGAAAGTGGGAATAGATTTGGCAAGGCAAAGGGTTTAAAAAGAGCGTTCCAGAAAGCAGGGTTATAATATCTGAAATGAGAGGGTGCACACATTAGTTTAGGCTCAGAAGAGTCTCAGTATCTAGCTAAAAATGAAAAGTGTGTTAGTTTATACATCCTTGCATTTAGAATTATTACCCTGAGGCAGCTATAAAACCACGCAGCCACAGATGGATAAGTGTACAGCAATCAAATGATTAAGTTAAGGAAGAAATAGTACAGTGAAAACAACAATCTAGTTTGCTTTCATCCATGAATTGTATTTTATTGTGTATTTCTTGGCAGCTTAACTCATTATTTCGGTGGCTCAACTGAAAAACTACAATCACATTGCATACCATCAATTTTAAAGACCAGTTCTGTAGATGAAATATATTCAGTTTACGAAGTTGCATATATTTTTCATTGTTGTCCCAGAAACCACTAAACTATTAATTAATAACTCTGAAAGTAACCGATCTCAGCAAAACTCTCAATTGAATTCAGAATTCAAGCACTCAACGGTTTTAGAATACAGACATTTTCTAAGGTTATAAAATTACTCCATTGTGTGTAAATATTTAAGAGCATGCATGCCAAGTCACAGCTTTCAATGACTTGGCAAAATGTAGCCTTCCAGCCACTTACATTGGCCTATTTTGTCAAATTGATCCATGAAGCACAGACAAAGTAAGAACCTTTTAAATTTATACATTAATCTACTTAATCAGTATGAAGAAGGAGCAAAGGTTCGCTGCCCTAATTTACCATACAGCAGCAATATATTACGCTGGCAATGTACTGATCATCCCTAAAATAACATCAGTGATCTGATGTGCAGTGGAAAGTTTCCCCTTTATTTATTGCCTAGACGTGCAGTGGCTCTCCATTCTATTAATTTTCCATTTCCTTCATTCAATTAGTATTGTCATATTTTCTGGAAGGAACTGCTGGGAAATAAACTGCAACTGTCACCTGCCCAAGAAGGATAGACTCGGGCAATGCAGTAGAAATGTAAAAGAGTCATTGTTTGCATATTCTTGTAGCAATGAAGGGAAAGATCGTGGCAACCATGTTAGGTGATGCTCTTCTGGAATAGGTGATGCGCTGGGTTAGAATACTTCCTCGCTGGGGACCTGATACCAGAGTATCCTACAAACCTTAAACTATGCATTGGCAAGCTTACAATAAAATATCATTTTCCACTCCTCCATTCTCCTCTCATTTCCTCAAGGTGGTGACTTGTCTTGGCTAAAGTTCCATGGGGGCCAGTAGCCCCTTTGGTACCTTGTTCAAGTCCCATTTTTACACGTGTGACCCTAGACAGTAAGTATTGGCAAGCTGTTTAAACCATAGTGGGGGGGGGGGGGGAAGAGAAGGAATCTTTGTTTTGTTAAGGGTTTTTTCTTCACAGTATTGCCAGGAAGGTGTAAGTCATCCAAGCTAAACCATTTCTGTTTGTTTTGTGTGCACAGGGTGTTTGTACAATGACTACTGCCTTTCTACATTTCTTCTTTCTGGCTTCTTTCTGCTGGGTTTTGACCGAAGCTTGGCAATCTTATATGGCCGTTACAGGGAAGATTAGAACGAGGCTCATCCGGAAACGCTTCCTATGTCTTGGATGGGGTAAGCGTATCAGTGTATACATTTTTTCATTACAGTAAATTAACTTTATCTACTCCATAAGAAACATATTTTCAATAAACATTGCTTTCTCTTTCCTTATTAAATATATTTCAAATAAAAGTTAATATCACAGAAGTATTATGACACATAATTGATGCATTTTTGTCCTTACAGCAAAAAAAAGATATATTTGTATTCCTTCAATTGTGCAACAATGCAATACAATTTATTTCCTCAGGATTACCAGCATTGGTTGTGGCAATATCTATGGGATTTACAAAGGCTAAAGGATATGGTACATCAAATTAGTAAGTTGCTTCAAAGAGCTTTGATTTATTCTACAACTATAATGGACAACATCTACTTTTGTTAATTGTGTAACAAATTATAGGGCCAGAAATTCCACCTGAGGCAGGGCTTTTGGGGAACGGATCTGGAGTGGGTGGGGGGTGGGTGCAACTTCTGCCCCTCCCATCGATGAAAAAGGAAACAACTTAGCTAAAGTTAACAGTAAGTGAAACATAAAAGACTTCATTCCAGTGAATCAATAACCAGATATCCCTGATTCAGCTACAATCTTGTTTGCTTTTGTTACCTTTTTAAAAAAAATTACATTTGACCTTGATTAACCATCTGTAGCTCAACAGGAAGCAGAGAGTAGTGATGAACGGTTGCATGGCCATGATTCCCTGAGACCTGCTCCCTACCGGGAACGCCAGATCATGGAATTTCCCCAAATTAGCCTCAACAAACTCATTTTTTTATGGATCTCAAGCCCGCCTTTTCACTGTGCCCTTTCTCTAGTTGCCTCATGAGCCCATTTCTGCTTCAACGGCCTTCCATAGTAATTTTAAGATAATTGGCAAAAAAGCCAGGGGGGAGATGAGGAGTTTTTTTTTATGCGAGTTATTACGATCTGGAATGCACTGCCTGGAAGCATATTCAGTAGTAACTTTCAAAAGGGAATTGGATAAATGAAGGAGAAGAATTTGTAGGGCTATGGGGAAAGAGCAGGGGAGTGGGACTAATTGGATAGCTCTTTCAGAGAACCGGCACAGGCACGATGGGACGAATGGCCTCCTGCTGTACTGTATTATTCTATAATTCTAACTCTGTTAGCCTTTATGTAGAAAAGTTCCGACTTTCCTTCATACTGCCTTTGTTTAGCTACATAACAACAGTCGCTGTATTTCAAAGTAATTCAATGCTTTCTAAGGAACACTCGGAATAAAATTTGTGAAGCGCTGACAATTAACATTAGGGAGTCACTGAGAGGTCTCACTAGATTGGAAGCAAGTTAATGCAGTTCTCATAGTCAGAAAGGGAGTAATCTTATTTGGAAACTATAGATCCATCACTCTTAGGACAATAACTGGTAAAATAATGGGATTCATTTTCAGCAGTAAACAAGGATTATCTGTATGATAATAACAACAACTTGCATTTATATAGTGCCTTTAACGTAGTAAAATGTCCCACGGGAACGTAATCAGACAAAATTTGACACCAAGCCACATAAGGAGATATTAGGACAGGTGACCGAAAGCTTGGTCAAAGAGGTAGGTTTTAAGGAGCCTTTTAAAGGAGGAGAGAGAGCTGGAGAGACAGAGAGGTTTAGGGAGGGAATTCCAGAGCTGAGGGCCTGGACAGCTGAAGGCACGGCTGGCAACGGTGGAGCGATGAAAATCGGGGATATGCAAGAGGCCAGAATTGGAGGAGCGCAGAGGTCTCGGAGGGTTGTAGGGCTGGAGGAGACTACAGAGATAGGGAGGAATAACCTAGTAAATTAAAACATCAGAAGGGGAAGACCAACCAGTATGACTTTTCTGAGCAGGTGGCTTCCCAAGTCGACAGTGGAAACCCACGTGACAAGATATACCGAGATTTCCGAAAGCATTTGATGAAGTTATACATGAAAGACTGCTCTATAAACTGAAATCAATGGGAGTTCAAGATTAAATCATGTACTAGGTAAGGAATGGGCTGAAGGAAAGAAAGCGGAGGGTATTGTTAAGGGAGTGATGTGAGATTGGGCAGTGCTACTGAGTTGATTACCAGAGGGTTCTGGGATGGGCAACTAATACTAATCTGCATTAATACTTGGATATATAAACCCAGTGCAAACTGGTCAAATTTACAGATAATAATAATAATTAGGGGGCACAGCTAAGAAAGAAGAACCAGACAGGTACCAACCGAAATCAGACAGGTACCAACCGAAATCAGACAGGACCAGACAGGTACCAACCGGAATCAGACAGGTACCAACAGGAATCAGACAGGTACCAACAGGAATCAGACAGGACCAGACAGGTACCAACAGGAATCAGACAGGTACCAACAGGAATCAGACAGGTACCAACCGAAATCAGACAGGTACCAACCGAAATCAGACAGGTACCAACAGGAATCAGACAGGACCAGACAGGTACCAACAGGAATCAGACAGGTACCAACAGGAATCAGACAGGTACCAACCGAAATCAGACAGGTACCAACCGAAATCAGACAGGTACCAACAGGAATCAGACAGGACCAGACAGGTACCATCAGGAATCAGACAGGTACCAACCGAAATCAGACAGGTACCAACAGGAATCAGACAGGTACCAACAGGAATCAGACAGGTACCAACAGGAATCAGACAGGTACCAACAGGAATCAGACAGGACCAGACAGGTACCATCAGGAATCAGACAGGTACCAACCGAAATCAGACAGGTACCAACAGGAATCAGACAGGTACCAACCGAAATCAGACAGGTACCAACCGAAATCAGACAGGTACCAACCGAAATCAGACAGGTACCATCAGGAATCAGACAGGTACCAACCGAAATCAGACAGGTACCAACCGAAATCAGACAGGTACCAACAGGAATCAGACAGGTACCAACCGAAATCAGACAGGTACCAACCGAAATCAGACAGGTACCAACCGAAATCAGACAGGTACCAACCGAAATCAGACAGGTACCAACAGGAATCAGACAGGTACCAACCGAAATCAGACAGGTACCAACAGGAATCAGACAGGTACCAACAGGAATCAGACAGGTACCAACAGGAATCAGACAGGTACCAACAGGAATCAGACAGGTACCAACCGAAATCAGACAGGTACCAACCGAAATCAGACAGGTACCAACAGGAATCAGACAGGTACCAACAGGAATCAGACAGGTACCAACCGAAATCAGACAGGTACCAACCGAAATCAGACAGGTACCAACCGAAATCAGACAGGACCAACAGGAATCAGACAGGTACCAACCGAAATCAGACAGGTACCAACCGAAATCAGACAGGTACCAACCGAAATCAGACAGGTACCAACAGGAATCAGACAGGTACCAACAGGAATCAGACAGGTACCAACCGAAATCAGACAGGACCAACAGGAATCAGACAGGTACCAACCGAAATCAGACAGGTACCAACCGAAATCAGACAGGTACCAACCGAAATCAGACAGGTACCAACAGGAATCAGACAGGTACCAACAGGAATCAGACAGGTACCAACCGAAATCAGACAGGTACCAACAGGAATCAGACAGGTACCAACAGGAATCAGACAGGTACCAACAGGAATCAGACAGGTACCAACAGGAATCAGACAGGTACCAACAGGAATCAGACAGGTACCAACAGGAATAAGACAGGTACCAACAAAAGTAAGACAGGTTCCAACAGAAAGCAGCTGGATACCAACAAAATGAGTTAGGTAAATCAATAACTGAAGGCAGATGAAATTTAATATAGAAAAATGTATGGTATTGCACATTGGAAGGAAAAATGGGATCTGGTGGTAATAGTCGACGAACTAATTTATCGCTCTTTCAGAGAGACGGCATAGGCACGACGGGCCAAATGGCCTCCTCCTGTGCAGTACCATTCTATGATAACTTGATGTCCACTTCTGCACTTGCCATCCTACGATTTTCCGCCCTTTAAAGTAAATGGGCTGATAATCAGGGCCTGCCGATCGCAGATGTGGAAAACCCCGGCTAACATGTATACATCAAAGGATGTCGGTACCAAGTCCTGGTCACGCCGTATCTTGAGTATTGCACTCAGTTCATGTCACCAAGGGAAAATTCAGGCTACAGAGGCAGTGTAGAGCCAAAAGGCTGATCCCTAGTGTCAGAGGATTGAGTTACGAGGAAAGACTGGAGAAAGCGGGGCTCTTTAGCCTTGAAAGGAACTGAGAGAGGACCTTATAAAAACATACACGATATTGAAAGGTATGATAAGGTGAATCATCAGCAATACTTGAAAACAAGCCAACACGTTAAACCACGAAGGCACAGATTAAAGCTTGTAGGGTTGCAGGGGTGAAAACCTTAGATTCAAGATGCAATTAGATGACATAATAGGGAGATTTAAGTTTCTTTTTTGCCCCAATGGTCTCCCTCATCTGTATTTATCTCGTGACCATGCGTATGTGAAGTGCTGTGAGCTGTTTCTGAGACACGATAAGGTGTTGCATAAATAGTTTGACATAATGAGCTCAATTTTAAAAGTGAAAAATGGGTGGGTTGGGGGCAGGGGGGGGGGCGTTGAAAATTGCCACCATTTCAAACCCGCCTCCAACCCGCCTATTTCCGTTTTTTACCGGGGCGGAAAGAGGGTTGGGCGACCAAACTGCTCCCAGGAGGCGGGTCGGGCCTTAAAACCTTTTAAGGAGGCTTCAGGCCTCCATTTTTCTGGACTTCCCTATTTCAACCCCGGGGGGGCCGGGATTCCTCGCCTTCTTATGAAAGGAGACGAGACGGCCGAGACTAACAGATAGGTGCCTACAAAGACACAGCTTGTGGGCCCGGAGGAACAGGAGTGCTTCCCCCAGGCCCAACAAGCCTACCTGCACCGACCCCCGATTGCGCCCCCCCCCCCCATCCGACTCCCGATCCCCAACCCCGATCCTCCCCCCCGACCCCGGTCCTCCGCCCCACTCCAATCCTCCGACCCCAATCCTCCCCCCCCCCACTCCGATCCTCCGACCTCCAACCCCGATTCTCCCACCCCCGCTCCCCGATCCTCCCCCTCAACGATCGCGGACCCCCACGATGACCCCCGACCCCGACACACCCCCCCCCCCACGTGACTGACCCCCAATCCCTTCCCCCATGACTCACGACCTCTGTGCTAACCTATGCCCACCCATGTCCCATGCCCCCCCCCCCCCGTCCCCTCCCCCAATCCATACAAACACAGACTTACCTGCAGACTTACCTGAACACGTTCTCTCCCTGGCTGCTCTCCTGTCCGACTGAGACCAGCCTGTCAATCAGGCCTGTCAGTCGGACGAGAAACCAAAAAAAAAATAAAAGACGCCCTTACATAAGGACATCCAGGAAACCCGTACTGATGGGTTTCCTGTTCTCAATTTGACTACCCCCCACCCTCTTCCTGACCCGGTTTTAAAATCGAGCCCTATGATACTACAAACAATGTGATGCAATGATGCATTCCAATCCAATCCAATTTATATCACCTTGTTGTGATTTTGTAAACAAAGTAAGCCAAACACTTATTCATGAAGATCTTAATCAACTGACATAAAAGAGCAAAACAAAGTAATGTGCCAAGAATAAATTCCACATTCCTAAGAACCAAACTAATGTTGCAGAATAAATTCAGATTTCTAAATATTCAACAGAAGATAAATGTAAACATGTTTCTACCTGAACCTTGCAGTAATGGCTATTGTCACTGATCCATTGGGTTTTGTTTTGGAAGAGAGGTCTTTCAATTAATGAATCAGTCGTTGAACCTTTCTTTGCGCTTTAGTTATCTCTTCCGTCCCCCTCCCGTCCCCCTCGGTGCAAGACTAAAACCTTCCTGATCATTCACCATAGCTTTACCCACAAATGAAGACAGTTTGGAAGTATATCTGTTAGTTGGTGTCACCACTGAATTGGTGTCGGGTGCAGTAGTGGAGAGAGCCATTTCCTGCCAAGGTTTCTGTTGTAAGTCAAGCTGATTCTTGCTGCAGTAACCTTGATTATGTTGTGTGGGTGATAAGTTAGTCGTTAATTGGTGCTTGTCCAGTTGCATTTGTTCTTGTCTGGGACAGTTAATCTGCATCCCTGATAACAGAAGTGAGGTACCTGGAAAGTACATATTATGATGTCTGAATATAGTAGAAAGTTTTAAAAAAACATCAAAGGATAAACCTTCTGAAGTGATGAGATTAAAGCCATCAAAAACAGATTTATTAAAGGGTTTGAGATTTTGATTTTTGCTGGTTTGGATAGTGAGATGAATCTCATCTCAGGAACATTTTGTAAAAGCTGAATCACTTTGATTGAAATTCTTTTTAAGAGCAGCGGTTTACAAATTCCTGTCCTCCTAATATTGATACCCCCTGATCTCACAAGCTGGCATAAAGAGTGGAAAGGTTTCAAATGCAATCGGTCCAGCACCTCATTTCCAGTGCTAATCTGTGTTAACACTCAGCCCAGTGTTCCATGAACAGGCGTAAGAACATACCCAACAAATGACCCATGCCCTGAAGTCACTGGAGAGACATTTATCTCTGTACTTTAACAAGAAACAGTTGTTCCTTTGCATCTGTGACAAACATCACACTTGCACTTGTCACTTGGCAATGATTTTCTCAGGAGTAAAAGGACAATGGTGTAATGAATGTACTGTGTGATATTGTGTTTATTTTATGACCAGCCTTGGGCTGGGTGGAGGGCGGGAGATGAAAATAAATCTGAAATACATGAAATAACAAGAGGAAGAGAAATCTTTCCCATCAATGCACTGTAGCAAAACTGAGAAACAATAACAGTACCCCCCGACTACATTTTTGTTTCAAAGGATAACTGAATGTAAAACAAATAGGTAAATTAATTTAATAGAGTAGATAGGGAGAAAATGTTTCCACTGGCAGGAGGGTTGGTAATCAGAGGACACAGATTTAAGATAATTGGCAAAAACTCCAGGGGGGATATGAGAAGAATCTTTTTTACACAGCGAGTTGTTATGATCTGCAATGCATTGCCTCAAAGGGTGGTTCAAGTAGTTTCAATAATAACTTTCAAAAGAGAATTGGATAAATACTTGAAAAGGAAAAATTTGCAGGGCTATGGGGAAAGAGCAGGAGTGTGGGACTAATTGGATAGCTCTTTCAAAGAGCCACCACAGGCACGATGGGCCGAATGTCCTCCTTCTGTAGCTGAGTGATTCTATGAAACCCTCTGCCAGTTTGTTCTGTACTATGTCATGGAGAAATTCAGAATGTAACATGGCAACTGGTTTGCACCTAGGTGGTGGCTTTTAGTCTGTTTGTTTCTGACTGATTGGTGTGCGTACATACTCTCAGTAGAACCATGTCATCAGCAGTACTTGCTTACAAAATGCTGACTCTAAATCAGAAGAAACTATTTTGTAATCAGGTATCGGGAATAATGCGTTCATTCAATACAGGACCTGACCCCAATCAAGTAACCGGACAAGTGCTAAGAACGGCAAAATGTTGGGTTTCCATGTGAAGGGTTAGAAACGGGAGAATTCATAATGGGGAACAAGGAAATGGCAGAGCAATTAAACAAATACTTTGGTTCTGTCTTCACGGAAAAGGACACATATAACTTCCCAGAAATGCTAGGGAACCAAGAGTTTAGTGAGAAGGAGGAGTTAAAGGAAATGAGTATTAGTAAAAAAATAGTGCTGGAGAAATTAATGGGACTGAAAGCCGATAAATCCCCAGTGCCTGATAATCTGCATCCCAGAGTACTAAAAGAGGTAGCCATGGAAATAGTGGATACATTGGTTGTAATCTTCCAAAATTCGATAGATTATGGAACAGTACCTGCAGATTGGAGGGTGGCAAATGTAACCCCACTATTTAAAAAAGGAGGGAGAGAGAAAACAGGGAACTACAGACTGGTTAGCCTAACATCAGTAGTAGGGAAAATGCTAGAGTCTATTATAAAGGATGTGATAACAGGACACTTAGAAAATATCAACGGGATTAGACAAAGTCAACATGGATTTATGAAAGGGAAATCGTGTTTGACAAACCTACTGGAGTTTTTTGAGGATGTAACTGGCAGAATAGATAAGGGAGAACCAGTGGATGTGATATATTTGGATTTTCGGAAGGCCTTTGATAAAGTTCCACATAAGAGGTTAGTATGCAAAATTAAAGCACATGGGATTGGTGGTAATATACTGGCATGGATTGAAAATTGGTTAACAGACAGGAAAAAGAGAGTAGGAATAAATGGGTCTTTTTCGGGGTGGCAGGCAGTGACTAGTGGGGTACCGCAGGGATCAGTGCTTGGGCCCCAGCTATTCACAATATATATCAATGATTTGCATGAGGGAACCAAATGTAATATTTCCAAGTTTGCTGATGACACAAAACTAGGTGGTATTCTGAGTTGTGAGGAGGATGCAAAGATGCTTCAAGGCGATTTAGACAAGTTGAGTGAATGGGCAAATACATGGCAGATGCAGTATAACGTGGATAAATGTGAAGTTATCCACTTCGGAAGGGAAAACAGAAAGGCAGAGTATTATTTAAATGGTGATAGATTGAGAAATGTTGATGTACAAAGGGACTTGGGTGTCCTTGTTCACCAGTCACTGAAAGCAAACATGCAGATGCAGCAAGCAGTTAGGAAGGCAAATGGTATGTTGGCCTTCATTGCAAGAGGATTTGAGTACAGGAGCAAGGATGTCTTACAGGGCCTTGGTGAGACCACACCTGGAGTATTGTGTGCATTTTTGGTCTCCTTACCTAAGGAAGGATGTACTTGCCATAGAGGGAGTGCAGCGAAGGTTCACCAGACTGATTCCTGGGATGGCAGGACTGTCATATGAGGAGAGATTGGGTCGACTCGGCCTGTATTCACTAGAGTTTAGAAGAATGAGAGGGGATCTCATTGAAACGTATAAAATTCTGACAGGGCTAGACAGACTAGATGCAGGGAGGATGTTTCCCTAGGCTGGGGGGTCCAGAATGAGGGGTCACAGTCTCAGGATACAGGGTAGGACATTTAGGACTGAGATGAGGAGAAATTTCTTCATTCAGAGGGTGGTAAACTTGTGGAATTCTCTACCACAGAAGGCTGTGGAGGCCAAGTCACTGAATATATTTAAGAAGGAGCAAGATAGATTTCTAGACACAAAAGGCATCAAAGGGGTATGGGGAGAGAGCAGGAATATGGTATTGAGATAGAAGATCAGATATGATAATATTGAATGGCGGAGCAGGCTCGAAGGGCCGAATGGCCTACTCCTGCTCCTATTTTCTATGTTTCTATGTTTACCGATAGATAGCAGCACATCACTCGGAGCTTAATAACGTAGTAGAGACCTCCTTCAGGGGATGGATTTTTATGAAATAGCGCCCCTCCAGGTGCAGAGTTTCTTCATGTATTGGGAATTCGAGCACAGAGGTCACAGTGCCCTGTTAAAGCATGCATTAGGAGTTTGGGCACAGAGGTCGTTGTGGGTTGCGAATTGAGCATATCGACCCACCCATAACCAAATTGCTGATATGCTCTCCCATTACACAAAGCTTTGCACTGGGAGCACTAATTCATAAAATCCACCTTTCTGTTTGCAACACGCATAATACATAGTATGTTGCAGAAACTATTCCCAGTTGACTAAGCCTGTGAGACGTAAAGCCTAGGGCTATGTAAAAGTTTAAAATCATTGCTCTGTTAGTTTCTAAATCACCAAAAGATACTTAAAGATTTGCCATAACTAAATACCATTCCAGTGTCACTGATTCAATGTCCAGACTTGATAGGAACAGCATGCTTGGGCAAATTTTTACTTCTAGTGGTTGTTTAAAATAAAAGTCAGTTGTTTGTGACCTTATTTCTCCCAGACATTGTCAGTAATGCCATCTTAGAGTCAGGATTCGATGTAGTTGGGGTATGCTCTTCCACAGTCCATAACACACTGCCGTAACCTATATTTCTATGTAAATCAAAGCATGGAATATAACAGCTGCTGACATAATGGATTCTCCTGTTGGAAATTGTATAGGTTACACCCGATCCTTCTGTTAAAACAAGGCTGCACTTTTCATACGTAGCTCCTTTCAAGCAGCCGAACAGCTTCCGTGATTTCCTATGAAAGAAAGACTTGCTTTAATATAGCGCCTTTCATGACCTCAGGATGTCCCAAATCACTTTACACCCAATGAACTACTTTTTGAAGTGCAGCCACTGTTGCAATGTAGGGAAACATGGCAGCCAATTTGCGCACAGCAAGGTCCCACAAAAAGCAAAGGGATAAATGGCCACATAATCTGTTTTTAGGAATGTTGTGGTATTGGTTGAAGGATAAATATTGGCCAGGACACCGGGGAGAACTCTCCTGCTCTTGTTCGAATAGTGCCATCCGAAAGATGGCACCTCTGACAGTACAGCACTCCCTCAGTACTGCACTGGAGTGTCAGCCTGGATTTCATGCTCAAGTCGCTGGAGTGGGACTTGAACCCATCAACCTTTGTGACTCAGAGGCACGAGCACTACCATCTGAGCCATGGCTGAAAGGAAGGTTATTGGCTTCTGGCATGGGATTACTCCAGACTGGGGCCAGTTAGTGACTTTCGCATTATAGAAAGCATATTATTAAACTAGAAAGAGTGCAGAAAAGATTTACTAGGATGCTACCAGGACTTGATGGTTTGACTTATAGGGAGAGGTTGGATAGACTGAGACTTTTTTCCCTGGAGAGTAGGAGGTTTAGGGGTGATCTTATAGAAGTCTATAAAATAATGAGGGGCATAGATAAGGTCGATAGTCAAAATCTTTTCCCAAAGGTAGGGGAGTCTATAACGAGGGGGCATAGATTTAAGGTGAGAGGGGAGAGATACAAAAGGGTCCAGAGGGGCAATTTTTTCACTCAAAGGGTGGTGAGTGTCTGGAACGAGCTGCCAGAGGCAGTAGTAGAGGCGGGTACAATTTTGTCTTTTAAAAAGCATTTGGACAGTTACATGGGTAAGATGGGTATAGAGGGATATGGGCCAAGTGCAGGCAATTGGGACTAGCTTAGTGGTATAAACTGGGCGACATGGACATGTTGGGCCGAAGGGCCTGTTTCCATGTTGTAAACTTCTATGATTCTATGATTCTATCACCTTTTCCTACTAATGAAACCCATTGATTTTAAATGTTGGAACTCCCTTGACACTGAAGTCTTATGCACTGTTTGAGATTCTGTATGCTCTTGAATATGTCCACGGATCGTTAATGTAATGTACACTTTCTAACTTTTTTATGTGTTGGTTATTTATTTTTATGTTCACAGCTGCTGGCTGTCTCTAGAGGGAGGTCTTTTATACGCATTTGTCGGACCCGCAGCTGCTGTTGTTCTGGTAAAACAAATCTGCATGCGCTCCCGTCATCAAATACTGCACATCCCACTTAAAACCCCATTGAAACGATACGGTTATGTGTTGGTATATCATAAAGTGACTGATTTCTCCAGTACGATGTGTGTTATTTTTTATGTGTGCAAGTTTCTGTGTGTAATACCTTTTTTTTTTAGCTTTTCCAAACCAAGGGAACCCATCCTGAAAAAAGTCGGCATTTGTAGCAAAAGCACATTAAGGGGACTGACCCACTTAATAGACCTCCCCCCCCCCCCGCAGTATGGTAAGGACGTGGGCTCGGTACTCACACAGTGATCTCAGACAGCCCCAAGCAGCAGCGGGTCGAGCAGAGTCGGGATGCTTCCCATCAGGGAGAGCACCTCGGAGGGGAAATCAACTTGTGGCACACTCGCCCACCTTCTGGGCATCTGTTCAGTGCCAACCGCTTTGGCAGAGCCCTGCCAACAAGAATCAGAGAGAAACACACTTGTGATTAGAAGTTCTTTTTTTATATAGAGAAAAACAAAGCAGAGCTGCTTGAAGTACAACAAGGGGTTTTGATAGAGTAAATAAAGAGAACTGTTTCCATTGGCAGGAAGGTCGGTAACCAGGGGACACAGATTTAAAATAATTGGCAAAAACGCCAGGAGGGGAGATGAGGAGAATTTTTTTTACGCAGTATGTTGTTATGATCTGGAATGCACTGCCTGAAAGGGTGGTGGAAGCAGATTCAATAGTAACTTTCAAAAGGGAATTGGATAAATACTTGAAGGGGAGAAATTTGCAGGGCAATGGAGAAAGATCAGGGGAGTGTGACTTATTGGTAGCTCTTTCAGAGAGCTGACACAGGCACAATGGGCCGAATGGCCTCCTTCTGTGCTCTATGATTCAAGGTACTTTCCTTTTACAATTGGCCTTGATGATCTCGGATTAGGGAAGGGAAATTGCTAGGTTCCTCACCTGATCAGAATGAAACAAGCGTAAAGTATGTATACATAGGTGTCTGGGTGGGTGTAGCATCTGCCTTCTCTGAATAGTTTGCTGACACTCAGGCCCTGATTTTCTGTTTGAGCTCTCATCGGAAGTACATATTGAGGAATTTTGCACTCCGAGCCCATGATTTTCCGACCATTAAAATTTATGGTAATAAAATCATGGGCAACGGGTGCGAAATTTCCTGATGTGCGCTCCCGGTGTGCACCAGGAATAGTGAAGCAAGAAATCCGAGCCACACTGTCCAACTCACGCGTGAGGAGCACCAGCTTGGTTAGGTACCTAAGTGCTCCGAGTGCCCATGGAAAGCAGAGAAGTGGTTTCAGAGAGCCGGCACAGGCACAATGGGCCAAATGGCCTCCTTCTCTGTGGTGGCGGGTTGGAGGAGGGATTGGTGGCGGGGGGGGGGGGGGGTTGGTGGCGGGGGGGGGGGGGGGGTTGGTGGCGGGGGGGGGGGGGGGGTTGTCTGTGATTCTGCATACAGGAGTCTTTCAGTGTCACTCAGGTCCTGCTCCTCCTCCTGTGGAGAGAGTATTAGTGGGAGAGACATCCAGGTCCCATTTGACCTTTATGGCCTTGTTTTACTGAGGGTACTGGTACGAATGAAGCACATTAAGCAATGAAGGCTCACAGAGGGGAGATTCAAAGCAGAAAAGGGAATAAATAAGATGGTGGAGGAAAAAAAGGATGGACAATTTCATGATTTAAAAAAAGTAACTCTGGTATCCACTAACAAAATAGGTCATGGTTTGCATCTTCAGATATTATAGTATCAGAATTATCTTTGGATGAAAAGAATCTGTTATGCAGTTATTATATTGCTGGCTGTGATGTGTTAAATGCATTGATTGCAGTTAACTTAACCTTGCCTCATCAGTGGAAAAATGCAATCATATTGGAATATATATGTCACCTCAATACAGTGTTACTTTTTATTATATATGTGACATGTTACCTTTTATTATACATGTAAAAGGACAGACTCTATACCGCAAATGCACTGGTGCCATCTCATGATTTATTTTTTATTTTTAATGTCCAAATAGCCTGCTGGCACTCGGTGTCTAAGCTCTCCCATGAAGAAAGGTTATTTGGGTGAGGCACCGATAGAACTGTACGACACCAAAAGTCAGTGGCGTTAGGTGGGGAATTCCAGGAATTTGACCCAGAAATGATGAAGGACCAGCATCATATGTTCAAGTCAGTATGGCGTGTGACTTGGAGGGGTACTTGGAACTGATGGTGTTCCCATGACGTGGCTGCACTTGTCCTTCTCAGTGGTCGAGGTCACGGGGCTGGGAAGATGCGACGAAGTAAGCTTGACGAGTTGTCGCAGGTTGTACATGCTGCAGCCACAGTACCTTTGATGGTGGAGGGGGTGGATATTGAGACCAGTGACGGGGCACCGATCAAACAGACTGGGAGCACAATCATCACAAGGGCTGCACTGGTTCACAGGAACAGGAGTAGGCCATTCAGCCCATCGAGCCCATTCCGCCATTCAGTGAGATCATGTATCCTAACTCCATTTACCCGCCTTGGCTCCATATCCCTTAATACCCTTGACTAGCAAAAATCTGTCGATCTCAGATTTAAAATTATTAATTGAGCTAGCATCTACTGCTTTTTGTGGGAGAGTGTTCCACACTTCTATCACCCTTTGCGTGAAGAAGTGTTTCCTAACTTCTCTCCTGAATGACCTGGCTCTGATTTTAAGGTCATGCTCCCTTGTCTTAGACTCCCCCACCCAGCGGAAAAAGTTAAAGAAGGTGGTCCAAAATTACCTTCTCAGGGCAACTAGGGATGGGCATTAAATGCTCGCCAGCATTGCCCACATCCCGAGAAACAATCAAAAAAAAAATTGTTTGAGCTTATGGAAGAAGAGGAAAGAAAATGTGGATGAAAAGATTTCAAAATGAAACTTTGAAAATAGAATTGCATGCATTACACCCATGGACTCTTTCACAGCTGAAACAGACGATGGATGTGAACTATTAGTCAGATATTTACCATTCCAATGCACCTATACACATCGGGCGGCCTTGTTTGTATTAATTGCCCAAACTAATTTGTCAAAGTGCCAATGCAGAGTAAGGCAGGTGATAAAGTACAACTGCACTGAGCTAAAAGCTGAAAAGAGAAAGTCCTGGATCTGTGAAGAAAGAATGATCAGTGTTGTTGTCCATTCAACATTAAGGTGACAAAAAGCATTTCTTCTTTCGTAGGTCAACATGGTGATCGGCATTTTAGTTTTTAATAAGCTCGTGTCGAGAGATGGAATCCTAGATAAAAAGCTAAAACATAGAGGAGGGTAGGTGGTGAATGCTAAAACATTCATTGTATTTTAAAAGATCATGCCAAGTGCTTTTTGTCTCACAGTAAAGAATATGTACCCTGCATTAACTATGCCATAGTATTGCATGCTATAAGTTAAATGTGTTGACATTGATCCAGATTCTGCATGGCTTTCTTACTAGTGTGGTGTAATGTAATTATCATATTTACCATGGAGAATTCTTACTCTTATATTATTTTTCTTTTAACTTCCTGAGGGTGCTGGATACTTTTATTTTAAAGCTGCAATCTTTCTCTTCCTTTTTTTGTTGAATTTTTATTTGGTTCCAGTCAGATGAGTGAGCCCCATAGCGGTCTGACGCTCAAATGTTCCAAGTGCGGAGTTGTTTCCACGACAGCCTTGTCAGCCACCACTGCCAGTAATGCCATGTTAGTCTCAAGCATTTTGAATATGTATCTATATATATATATGTATATAAATACGTTAATACTTTATAAATATAAACTAACGGCACTGCCCGGAAAACATAACTCAATTACTTTGGTAATCATAGATTCTTTTTACAGAAATACATGAAAATTCTAATTTCAAATGACTGTTGAAAGGTGATAGATATATAATGAGGTGTCTGTAGAGAAAGATAAATATAAATACCAGTAAACTATGGACTGACGTCTTAGGAAAACACTTGATTTAATTTTTACATATAAGTATGTAATTTACGTCGCTCTTAAGTTTTTTAACGTCTGCCGAAAGCATGTCCTACCAGTTTTGACCGGTTTTCTGCTTGTGTGCAGGGCGTCTCTGTGGAGTTCCTGTGTAGTGCTACCCCTCCTCGCCCTGACCTGGATGTCGGCAGTTCTGGCGATGACCGACAAGCGATCCATCTTGTTTCAGATCCTGTTTGCCGTGTTCGACTCTCTGCAGGGATTTGTCATTGTCATGGTGCACTGCGTTCTGAGGAGAGAGGTGAGAGATCAGTGAGAGCCGCCCGCACTGACACCTTGTAATCCATCTGTAATATTGCCTGCATTGCATAGGCTAGGTGACGGGAAGCCGAAAGTGTTCACATTGCTGGACTTGCCCTGGAATTACGATGTATCGGTGATATCTGCACAAATCACTCCTGTTTTCCAATTGTCGTATTGATACGGGACAGTGTAAAGTGGGGCTGCACGTTGATCTGCACCACAGATGGCACAGGCACAGATTGCGTCCCCATACCCACATCTGTGCCACATCAGGTAGGGAGGTGCCAAGCAGTGGCTGCAGCTTCTCCCTATGGGGGGGGGGGGGTGGAGTAAACTGATAAAGCTGTCATCAAACTATGGGTCCTTAAGCTCATGTCCAGCCAAAGAGGGTATTGGTTGGAGGTCTGGAAGGAAGCCTTTTCCAACAAAGGTGCAATGATGTGGTTAAACAGGACTTAAGAGGCAGGAACAACTGGCACACTATCAAAAAAAAACTCCTTTCAACATCGTCAGGATGTCCCAAAGTGCTCCACAGCCAATGAATTACTTTGGACATGTAGTTGCTGTTGCTATTTAGGCAAACACAGCAGCAAATTTGCACACAGCAAGATCCCACACACCACGATGAGATAAATGACCAGATAATCTCTTTTTGGTCCTGTCGGTCAGGTCAACTCCCCTACACTTCTCAAATAGCGCTATGGGATCTTTTATATCCACTTGAACCGGCAGACAGTTTAGCATTTCATCCAAAAGACGGCCTAGAGATTGGATCGCATGACATGTATTTTTCAGGCATGAAGCAGGCGCCTAAGGGCTGGAAGTGCACCATCCGCCATATTGGATTATAGGTGTCCGGGGTGTGTGCCGGAAGTATTCATAACCCTCATTATTATATAAAAATAAAAGTTCTACACCGGTTGTAGGATCTTTTTTTGAAATTGGTCTGCCCCAGTGCCTGACTCGCTACATGACAAACTTGCCCAGCAAATCAAGATGCTAACAGGCGGCAAGCAACCTTCAGCAGTGCTATTTAAAGGGCTCATCCCCTCCAGGCAGATGAGTTGCTGGTTTCAGTAAGGCTGCTGGTCAACTTCTGGGCCTTTTTTGTTGGCCTATTTTCCCTGTTCCATTACTGAATTGTGAGTTCTGGGACCAAGTTTTTGCTGGTGTTGGACATTGGCCATGCAAATATTTCCTTTTACTCACAGGTGGTTTGTTTAGGTCTGTATTTGGGGTTGGAAGAGGAGGGGTGAGCAGCAAAGAAAACAGGAGCAGCTGGGAGAAGAGGAAGGAGGAGGGCATAGCACAGGAGGCCGTACCCACTGCGAGTCTTCAAGGAACACTTTTCCTATCTCAACCCGATGAAGGAGCAGTGTGTGAGGCACCTGCGCTTCACCAAGGAGGCTGTAACGTAGCTCCGTCATCTGCTGCAGCGAGAGCTCCAAACCTGAGCATGGACAGCACTGCCTGTGGCTGTCAAGGTCACCATCGCCTTTGATTTTTACACAACGTTCCAGGCTGCAGCAGATGACATCAGCAATATCTTCCAGCTCGCTGTACACTGTCACCAGCGAGGAGCCGCACTCACAGGGAGCACAGAACAGGAATCACACGACACACTCCCAGCGAGGAGCGTCACTCACAGGGAGCACAGAACAGGAATCACACGACACACTCCCAGCGAGGAGCGTCACTCACAGGGAGCACAGATCAGGAATCACACGACACACTCCCAGCGAGGAGCGTCACTCACAGGGAGCACAGATCAGGAATCACACGACACACTCCCAACGAGGAGCGTCACTCACAGGGAGCACAGAACAGGAATCACACGACACACTCCCAACGAGGAGCGTCACTCACAGGGAGCACAGATCAGGAATCACACGACACACTCCCAGCGAGGAGCGTCACTCACAGGGAGCATAGGTCAGGAATCACACGACACACTCCCAGTGAGGAGCGTCACTCACAGGGAGCACAGAACAGGAATCACACGACACACTCCCAGTGAGGAGCGTCACTCACAGGGAGCACAGAACAGGAATCACACGAAACACTCCCAGTGAGGAGCGTCACTCACAGGGAGCACAGATCAGGAATCACACGACACACTCCCAACGAGGAGCATCACTCACAGGGAGCACAGAACAGGAATCACACGACACACTCCCAGTGAGGAGCGTCACTCACAGGGAGCACAGAACAGGAATCACACGACACACTCCCAACGAGGAGCGTCACTCACAGGGAGCACAGATCAGGAATCACACGACACACTCCCAGCGAGGAGCGTCACTCACAGGGAGCACAGATCAGGAATCACACGACACACTCCCAACGAGGACCATCACTCACAGGGAGCACAGATCAGGAATCACACGACACACTCCCAACGAGGACCATCACTCACAGGGAGCACAGATCAGGAATCACACGACACACTCCCAACGAGGAGCGTCACTCACAGGGAGCACAGAACAGGAATCACACGACACATTCCCAGCGAGGAGCGTCACTCACAGGGAGCACAGATCAGGAATCACACGACACACTCCCAACGAGGAGCATCACTCACAGGGAGCATAGGTCAGGAATCACACGACACACTCCCAACGAGGAGAGTCTCTCACAGGGAGCATAGGTCAGGAATCACACGACACACTCCCAGTGAGGAGCGTCACTCACAGGGAGCACAGATCAGGAATCACACGACACACTCCCAGTGAGGAGCGTCACTCACAGGGAACACAGATCAGGAATCACACGACACACTCCCAGCGAGGAGCGTCACTCACAGGGAGCACAGATCAGGAATCACACGACACACTCCCAGTGAGGAGCGTCACTCACAGGGAGCACAGATCATGAATCACACGACACACTCCCAGTGAGGAGCGTCACTCACAGGGAACACAGATCAGGAATCACACGACACACTCCCAGCGAGGAGCGTCACTCACAGGGAGCACAGATCAGGAATCACACGACACACTCCCAGTGAGGAGCGTCACTCACAGGGAGCACAGATCATGAATCACACGACACACTCCCAGTGAGGAGCGTGACTCACAGGGAGCACAGATCAGGAATCACACGACACACTCCCAACGAGGAGAGTCACTCACAGGGAGCACAGATCAGGAATCACACGACACACTCCCAGTGAGGAGCGTCACTCACAGGGAGCACAGATCAGGAATCACACGACACACTCCCAGTGAGGAGCGTCACTCACAGGGAGCACAGATCAGGAATCACACGACACACTCCCAGCGAGGAGCGTCACTCACAGGGAGCATAGATCAGGAATCACACGACACACTCCTAACGAGGAGCGACACTTAAAGGAATCAAGGACCCGCAGGCCCATCATTTCGCAATCTTCAAGCGCTGCCCCTCTCCGGGAGTGCCTGATCACAGAATCAGCCCTTTAATCTCCTCTGATATAGGTTTAATGGAAACTGCATGCCGGGTTGTAAAGTACGATTCAGCGGCACATGTAAGGGGTGATGTTTGCGATGCTCCACTCCCAGAACTCTCAACTTTCTGTTGGTTAGTTTTAACAGCCACAAAATTAGCACGCTGGGAATTTGCTGCACTAACCTGCACCAGCCGCTCCCCCCCCCCAAACCCCCTGATTCTACATTTCATCCACCCATTGAGCAAAACCCTACACCAGGAGTGGAGCCTCACAGAATTCACCCTGCACTAACTGTTAGAGCAGCAGTGGCCTTTCTGTCGTGGACGGGGTACGTATTCATCTTCTCCCAGGGTGCAGCGGGCGCACTTATCCTGAAGATACGCCCCGCCAGCCCGTTATTGTTCCATCCAGAAGCAGAATCCTCACCCCAATATTTTCCCTGCCTTCTGTTCTGGGAACTGGGCCACGTTGAACACCCCTCAGCACAAGGACATTGCTTTTTTTGGGCCAGCATTGTGGCTCTGTGCAGTACAGAGTTGTGTAAAGTGGGCTAATCACCACAAACCCATCCCCTTCCTCGCACCCCCCCCCCCTCACTTGAGCTACTGACGCGTGCAGAATCCGTCAGGGGAAGCATTAAGCAAAGGCCAGGTGATCTTTATAGGGCAGGGAAAGTCAGTGGGAAAGGCACCACTAATCTTTTGTTATCCAATACTAAGTTACATTAGCAGAGACCTGTAAGCAGATTGTCCAACTACTCTCTTTGGTGCAGTTAGTGCGTACCCTGGGAGATCAGGGTAAATCAGTGAAAAATGGAATAGAAAAGAAGAGAGAAGGTTTGTACCCCCTGACAGAAAAAAGAGTTTGTGTTTGTGCAAATGCCCAAGAAGGAACTGAACTCAAGATCCTTTAAGATGATTAAAGGGTTTGAGAGGGTAGATAGAGAGAAACTATTTCCTCTGGTGGGGGGATTCCAGAACAAGGGGGCATAAACTTAAAATTGGAGCTAGGCCGTTCAGGGGTGATGTCAGGAAGCACTTCTTCACACAAAGGGTAGTGGAATTCTGGAACTCTCTCCCCCAAAAAGCTATTGAGACTGGGGGGTCAATTGAAAATTTCAAAACTGAGATTGATAGATTTTTGTTAGGCATTAAGGGTTACAGAACCAAGGCGGGTAGATGGTGTTAAGGTACAGATCAACCATGATCTAATTGAATGGTGGAACATGCTCGAGGGGCTGAATGGCCTCCTCCTGTTGCTGTGTTCCTAAGATTTTGCTTTAAACTTATAAAACTTAAATGAGGAAATATAATTTTGATACAAGCCCTGTTCTGGCAAGGTCCATAGCGAGATGTGATGGTGGAAATTGTAACCCATATTTTGTGCTATTACATTGGGTGTGACGCAATTAGAGTACTTTCTATTCTAAAATTATAGCAAGTTATATACATGTTCATGGTTAGTTATTCAGTATATAAATTTACTTACTGATACCTTTCTGTTGAACAGGTACAAGATGCTGTTCGATGCCGGCTGAGGAACTGCCAGGATCCGATAGCTGGGGATGCGGCTGGTACTTTTCCAAATGGTCATGCCCGGATCATGGTTAGCGTCACTTTATTTTTCTATATTCTTGACAATGGGGAAATGGCGGACATATTGAACAATTACTTTGCATCAGGATTTACAGTAGAAAAAGAGGATAGCATGCCGGAAATCCCAAGAAAATTAATATTGAATCGGGGACAGGGACTCGATAAAATTAGCATAAGTAAAGCAACAGTAATGAAGAAAATAATAGCACTAAAGAGTGACAAATCCCCAGGACCAGATGGTTTCCATCCCAGGGTTTTAAAGGAAGTAGGTGAGCACATTGCAGATGCCCTAACTATAATCTTTCAAAGTTCTCTAGATTCAGGAACTGTCCCTCGTGATTGGAAAATTGCACATGTCACTCCGCTTTTTAAGAAAGAAGAGAGAGGGAAACCAGGGGAATTATAGACCAGTTAGCCTAACATCTGTTGTGGGGAAAATGCTGGAGTCTATAATTAAAGATAGGGTGACTGAACACCTCGAGAATTTTCAGTTAATCAGAGAGAGCCAGCATGGATTTGTGAAAGGTCGGTCATGCCTGACAAACCTGATTGAAATTTTTGAAGAGGTGACTAAAGTAGTGGACAGGGGAATGTCAATGGATGTTATTTGTATGGACTTCCAGAAGGCATTTGATAAGGTCCCACATAAGAGACTGTTAGCTAAGATAGAAGCCCATGGAATCGAGGGAAAAGTACGGACTTGGTTAGGAAATTGGCTGAGCGAAAGGCGACAGAGAGTAGGGATAATGGGTAAGTATTCACATTGGCAGGATGTGACTAGTGGAGTCCCGCAGGGATCTGTCTTGGGGCCTCAATTATTCACAATATTCATTAATGACTTAGATGAAGTTTGCCGATGACACAAAGATTGGTGGCATTGTAAGCAGTGTAGATGAAAACATAAAATTACAAAGGGATATTGATAGATTAGGTGAATGGGCAAAACTGTGGCAAATGGAATTCAATATGGACAAATGTGAGGTCATCCACTTTGGATCAAAAAAGGATAGAACGGGGTACTTACTAAATGGTAAAAAGTTAAAAACAGTGGATGTGCAAAGGGACTTAGGGGTTCAGGTACATAGATCATTGAAGTGTCATGAACAAGTGCAGAAAATAATCAATAAGGCTAATGGAATGCTGGCCTTTATATCTGGAGGACTGGAGTACAAGGGGGCAGAAGTTATGCTGCAGCTATACAAAACCCTGGTTAGACCACACCTGGAGTACTGTGAGCGATTCTGGGCACCGCACCTTCGGAAGGACATATTGGCCTTGGAGGGAGTGCAGCGTAGGTTTACTAGAATGATACCCGGACTTCAAGGGTTAAGTTACGAGGAGAGATTACACAAATTGGGGTTGTATTCTCTGGAGTTTAGAAGGTTAAGGGGTGATCTGAGCGAAGTTTATAAGATATTAAGGGGAACAGATAGGGTGGATAGAGAGAAACTATTTCTGCTGGTTGGGGATTCTAGGAGTAGGGGGCACAGTCTAAAAATTAGATCCAGTCCTTTCAGGAGTGAGATTAGAAAACATTTCTGCACACAAAGGGTGGTAGAAGTTTGGAACTCTCTTCCGCAAACGGCAATTGATACTAGCTCAATTGCTAAATTTAAATCTAAGATAGATAGCTTTTTGGCAACCAAAGGTATTAAGGGATATGGGCCAAAGGCAGGTATATGGAGCTGGATCACAGATCAGCCATGATCTTATCAAATGGCGGAGCAGGCACGAGGGGCTGAATGGCCTACTCCTGTTCCTATGTTCTGCTACATTTGTCTGAATTTTAACCTAACCCGTCCCGGCGGGAATGGGGCCCATGTTACACACCGCCCGATTATATACTCCATTGGCTTCAATGGAGCCGACGATCTTGCGTCCAAACCCAAACCCCCTCTGTTCTCGCCGGGCAAGTTAGGTTAAAATCTTCTTTACGCAGAAAGTGGTTAGAATGTGGAACTCACTACCACATGGAGTAGTTGAGGTGAATAATGTCGATGCATTTAAGAGGAAGCTGGATGAACACATGAGGGAGAAAGGAATGGAAGGATATGTTGATGGGGTTAGATGAAGAGGGGTGGGAGGAGACTCATGTGGAGCATTAACACCGGCATAGACTAGTTGGGCTGAATGGCCTGTTTCTGTGCTGTACATTCTATGTAATTCTATGTATTAAAAATCGGGGCTGTTTTTTTATTATTATTATTATGCAGCAGAATGCAGACGAGGTAGTTGGGTTGCACAGTCTTTAACAACCAGTCCCTCCTCACCGTCTTATTGACAATCAAGCAGAGCGCAAGGGTGCAGTGGAGCTAAAAGTTGCCCTGAGCAAGCTGAGTTCCCTAAGTGTCTTTGCGTTTCCATTGCTTTCAGTGACGGAAGAATTAGTGATCTAAGCCCGAAAGGACACCTCATCTCACAGACAAAAAAAACCTCCAGTTTATTATTTGACTTCCAGCAATTGTAAAAAAATATATATATTATATGCATATGAATGACATGGTAGATTTTACAAATTTTCAGTCCAGCAAGGAGCTTGGTGCTTCCGTAGTGTAAATTGGAAATTCAGGTGAGGAGGTCAGAGGGACCCCACCCCTCTCCCTACGATTTTCACTAACCTAATAGCAGGGAATTGCAGTGGTAGATCCTGCAAGGGCTTCTGACCCCACCACCACCCCCCTCCCCCGCCACCACCACCCAAATTTCCAACATGTGCCCCCAACAGCAAAGCTCCGAGACAGGAGCGTGAATTCATAAAGTCTCAGTGAGACCGTTCTATTTCTCCACATGAGGCTTCTTATCAGCTAATCCGGCAATACCCTTGGCCCATTGCAACTTTGCAATGGTTCACACCATATGCAACCATGCTGGCTGTAGTAACGAAAGACACACATTCTGGTGATAAAGGTCCAACAGGGAGGCTCAGAACACTCTATCACTCTATGGTATTATGAAAATAATTAACGTTAGGGGGTGTGCGCGCGTTCACATAGCAAATCTCCCACATTGTTTGTCCCAATCTTGACAATATCGACGAGAAAAAGTCATTAGGTGGTAACAATGTACCCCGTCGTGGGAAAAGAGGGGAAAGTCGAGTGATTATCACCCTGGGAGGGCCTGCCACCCCTAGTGAAAAAAATGGAGGGCCAATCACCCCATGCAGGAAAAATGAGAGTCCCAAACGCTCCAATATTCCCTCCTCGGTGGAAGTCAATAAAAGAAAGAAAGACTTGCATTTATATAGCGCCTTTCGTGACCTCAGAACGTCCCAAAGCGTTTTACAGCCAATTACGTACCTTTGAAGTGTAGTCACTGTTGTAATGTACAAAATGCGGCAGCCAATTTGGGCACAGCAAGGTCCCACAAACAGCAAAGCGACAATGGCCAGATAATCTGTGTTCAGGTGTTGGTTGAGGGATAAATATTGGCCAGAACAATCTCAGAACACTATACAGTGCAGTGCAGTCATTCGTTATTGTTAACTCACAGCAGCTAATGATAGCAACCATTAAAGTCTTTCCATAAATGTGAGGTACAGTTCTCTTAAAGTGAGTTAAAATTGGAATTCTTGCAGTAAAATGGGTAACCAGAAGGAATTCTCCAAGTGCATAACACACCAGATAAGAACTGACACGTAGAATTCATTCAGCGGATATAACTTTATATTGTTCTCAATGCTGTGCGTAATAGTTAATCACGGTTCTAAGATGTATCATTCAGGATGCTGTGCACCAAGTACAGGAGAGACATGCGGTTTGTCCAGTTTCGGAAACTGTGTGAGATGCTGAACCAGTGAAACTCTGCTTGTGGCTCATCCCTGCCCAGCACAACCTGTCCTGCTCCCTGATATCAGCTCCACTGTTACAGTGGGGAGGCAATATACCCTTTCACAGAGTAACAATCAGACAGTCCCAGTACAACCCCAAATGTGAACGGAAAATGCATTGCAGATTAATCAACGTCTGAAAGAGAGAGACAGGTGTGACCCTTCCTCAGAATTTGACCAGTTTTAATGAAGGGTTAGACCTGTAATGTTACCTTCTCTCTTTCAAATGCTGACTGACCTCCAAGATTTTCCATTTTTAGTTCAGATTTCCAACATTCGCAGTTTTCTTTTTATCTCAAGTAAGAGTGAATTGTCATATTTTTACTCATTCTGTATTTATGTACATCACTTCCTGTTCACTCATGTATTTATTTGTTTATTTATTTTTTAAAAATTTTTCCCCTTTTCACCTCTGTGGTCTTCCTGGTCCATTCACCACCCCCAGCCAAGAGGGCAGGTAAGCAATGAGTTCCCACAGCTTTTACCAACGCTGCATTGTAACCATTCGTTAGGCGATGCGCAACATCAGCCAAGATATTCTCATCCTTGTTTTCAAATCCCTCCATGGCCTCGTCCCTCCCTATCTCTGTAACCTCCTCCAGCCCTACAACCCACCGAGATCTCTGCGCTCCTCCAATTCTTGCCTCTTGCGCAGCCCCAATTTTCATCGCTTCACCATTGGTGGCCGTGCCTTCAGCTGGCTAGGCCTTAAGCTCTGGAATTCTCTCCCTAAACCTTTTCGCATCTCTACCTCTCTCTCCTTTAAGACGCTCCTTAAAACCTACCTCTGTGACCAAGCTTTTGGTCACCTGTCCTAATGTCTCCTTTGGCTCGGTGTCAGTTTTTGTCTGATTACACTCCTGTGAAGTGCCATGGGACGTTTTACTATGATAGAGGCCCTATATAAATGCAACTTGTTGTTGATCAGAGCAGGTAGCACTGAAAGCTGAACCAAGACATTAGTAGATATCTACAAACTCCAAATGGTCCCTCTGGAGGAGACATAATATGTTCTATTGTGTAATGCTTTGGGTGCCTTTATAAATCACCACATCACTGACATTTCCAGGCGTCCTGATGCCTAAGGAGATATCTGAAATGTGGACACTGAACTGGAACATTTTCCATTACCTGGAAAAACTCAGCACTGTCAGACTATTGCATTTTTCATAGTTTGGTGTTGAAAGAAGGTGAATCAGCAGAAGCATTTTTAGTTTATATTCTTTTTAACATCAACTTCCAGCACTTTTTTTTAAAGTATTACAATGTAATATTTAGTCATAGAACCATAGAAAGGTTACAGCACGGAAGGAGGCCATTTGGCCCATCGAGTCCGCGCCGGCTCTGTGCAAGAGCAATCCAGCTAGTCCACTCCCCCGCCCTTTCCCCGTAGCCATGCAAATTTTTTTACTTTCAAGTACTTATCCAGTTCCCTTTTGAAGGCCATGATTGAATCTGCCTCCACCACCCCCTCGGGCAGTGCATTCCAGATCATAACCACTCGCTGCGTAAAAAAGTTTTTCCTCATGTCACCTTCGGTTCTTTTGCCAATCACCTTAAATCTACGTCCTCTGGTTCTTGACCCTTCCGCCAATGGGAACAGTTTCTCTCTATCTACTCTGTCTAGACCCTTCATGATTTTAAATACCACTATCAAATCTCCTCTCAACCTTCTCTGTTCCAAGGAGAACAACCCCAGCTTCTCCAGTCAATCCACGTAACTGAAGTCCTTCATCCCTGGAATCATTCTAGTAAATCTTTTCTGCACCCTTTCTAAGGTCTTCACATCTTTCTTAAAGTGCGGTGCCCAAAACTGGACACAGTACTGCAGTTGTGGTCGAACCAGTGTTTTATAAAAGTTCACCATGACTTCCTTGCTTTTGTACTGTATGGCTCTATTTGTAAAGCCCAGGATTCCGTTTGCTTTTTTAACTGCTTTCTCAACCTGCCCTGCCACTTTCAACAATTTATGCCCATATACCCCCAGATTTCTCTGTACCTGTACCCCTTTTAGAATTGTACCCTTTAGTTTATATTGCCTCTCCTCGTTCTTCCTACCGAAATGTAACACTTTGCATTTTTCTGCGTTAAATTTCATCTGCCACGTGTCCGCCTGTGCCACCAGCCTGTCGATATCCTCTTGAAATCTATCATTATCCTCCTCAGTGTTCACTACACTTCCAAGTTTTGTGTCATCTGCCGAATTCAGTCCGTCAGCTCGGACTCTTTTGTACATTAATAACAAGGGATGCACTAGCCACTTTAATAGCAAAGGACTCAAAATTTGCTGTAGCAGGGCATCTAACGGCGTCTGTCATTAATTAGACTTGCCCATTGCCTGTTTAGGTTTTTAAATTTTTTGCGTGGCAAGTTGCTGAAATTGCGAGCTGATAACATCACAGCGAGGGAAACAATTTAATTTAAAATATTAAAGTTTTTAAAATCTCCAACAACTAAAACTTGAAGGAATGAGACTCCGCACTTGTAATCGTTAATTTTCAGTGCCAGAGAGGTTGACTGGCAGTAATTAACACTTAGCACATCGTCTAAAGAATCTCTGACCGCTAAAAAGCCCTCTTTGTCTGAATCCAGGCTTAATTAAATATGCTCGGGCCTTAAATGGCTCCAGGATAGGCTGCTTGCGTCACTTCAGACCCGCCTTAACTTTCTGTGGCGAGTTTAGTTCGTATCTACCGCGCAAATACAGCAACTTCACGCCGTTCAATGTATTTCAGTGGTGAAGCAGAGAGCGCGATGCTGTCTTCACAAAGCTAACGGCGGAGTGGCGCATCTCAGACAGCAACTTTTGGATACTTGAGTTTAACTGCGCATCTGCCCTCGCCTGAAGTCGCTGTATCATTTGAGCAGAAATAACAGCAAGCGCCATTAGCCTCACCGTTATTTTGACAGCAAAACCTGGCCCAGTCTGACCACGATAGAATTCGTAGTGCATATTTTGAAAATGTATGTTTCAAGGCTGCAATCTCTTTTCATGACTTAGATTAAATCAAGAAAGTACTTATATTTCTATAGTGCCTTTCACATCCTCAGAACGTCCCAAGGTGCTTTGAATGCCATTCAACCACTTTTGAAGTGTAGGCACTTGTTTTTTAGGCAAATGTGTCAATTAGTTTGCACATGGCAAGATCCCACAAATAATGAGATATGAATGACTAATTAATCTGTTTTTTAATTATGTTGGTTGAGGGATGAATATTAGCCAGGAGAACTCCACTATTCATCTTCGAATAATGTCACGGGGTCTTTTGAGTCTACCTGAAGCTGTTGGGGATTCGGTATAACCTTTCATCTGAAAGGTGGTACCCCTGACAATGCAGCACTCCCTCTGTACTGCAGTGAAGTGGTATTGTATGAATCCCTCAATGAAATCATTGTCTTGATGTCACCCCAAATTATTTTGTACTGACTGTATAACATCATTCTTTCCCAGGATCTCATGGCTGTGAAGTTCCTTTCCTTTCTTCCTACATTCACAGGCGTTTAAACTCCAAGCTTGACAATAACAATCAATACACCTTCATTTAGTTCATCTTCTACTCTTTTCAATCTCGGTGCCATCCTGAACTTTGCTCCTCTATCACGTAACTCAATAGTAATAAAAATCCAAAAATATCATTAGGTGTTTGATTTCTCTATCTATGGATGCTGGTACCAGGGCAAGTTAGGACAGAACTGTCCACAAATGAGTGACTTATCAGCACTACATGATTTTCTGTCTCCTTGACAGCATTAGTGCCAGCTCAACATAAAGCCAGCTGGTCTAAACTCAGCCACCTCTATTACATTCTGTTCTCTTGGTTAATGCTATGGTTTCAGCCTGGCAGCCTCCCATTAACAGCACATAATTCTGACTGGGCCTGGCGTAAGTTTTCTGGTGAGTTTCTGATCTCAACTGAGAGGGCAGTAATTGGAGACCAGCTGCTTCCCCATAGGGAGGGAGGAAAAACACACACACTTCCTGGTGACCAGCTAAAAAGCAGCATTTGATGATGCCTGGGGAAGGATTTCTTGCCCTCAGAGGGAGATGGTGTATGATGTGATGAGAGAACTCAGGAAACAATAAGGGGAGAAATAATTGACCAAAAATAACATCACAAAATAGCTTTTGAAAAGGCTAATTACCAACAACAACAACTTGCATTTATCTAGCTCCTTTAATGTAGTAAAACGTTCCAAGGCACTTCATAGGAGCGTGATCAGACAAAGTTTCACATGGAGCCACATGAGGAGATATTAAGATGATTGACCAAAAGCTTGGTCGAAAAGGTAGGTTTAAAGGAACGTCTTAAAGGAGGAGAGAAAGGTAGAGAGGTTTAGGGAGGGAATTCCAGAGCTTAGGGCTGAAGGCACGGCTGCCAATGATGGAGTGATGAAAATCATTGGAGATAATAGTATATGAGCATTTATTGGTTTAGATCAATGCCGCACGTTAGAATAACATTCAGAGGAACATAGGAACAGGAGTTGACCATTCAGCCCCTCGAGCCCACTCCACCATTTGATAAGGTCATGGCTGATCTGTGCTCTATCTCGATATACCTGCCTTTGGCCCATATCCCTTAATATCTTTGGTTGCCAAAAAGCTATCTATCTCAGATTTAAAATTAGCAATTGAGCTAGCATACCTTTTGTGTGTAGAAGTGTTTTGTAATCTCTCTCCTGAAAGGTCTGGCTGTAATTTTTAGACTGTGCCCCCTAGTCCTAGAATCCCGAACCAGCGGAAATAGTTTCTCTCTCTCCACCCCATCTGTTCCCCTTAATATCTTATAAACTTTGATCAGATCACCCCTTAACCTTCTAAACTCTAGAGAATACAACTCCAGTTTGTGTAATCTCTCCTCGTAACTTAGCCCTTGAAGTCCAGGTATCATTCTAGTAAACCTACGCTGCACTCCTCCAAGGCCAATATGTCCTTTCGAAGGTGCGGTGCCCAGAACTGTTCACAGTATTCCAGGTGCGGTCTAACCAGGGTTTTGTATAGCTGCAGCATAACTTCTGCCCCCTTGTACTCTAGTCCTCTAGATATAAAGGCCAGCATTCCATTAGCCTTATTGATTATTTTCCACACCTGTTCATGACACTTCAATGATCAATGTACCTGAACCCCTAAGTCCCTTTAGACAGCCACTGTTTTTAACTTTTTACCATTTAGCAAGTATCCTGTTCTATCCTTTTTTGGTCCAAAGTGGATGACCTCACATTTGTCTACATTGAATTCCATTTGCCACAGTTTTGCCCATTCACCTAATCTATCAATATCGCTTTGTAATTTTATGTTTTCATCTACACTGCTTACAATGCTACCAATCTTTGTAGAGAATCTTACAACACCAGGTTATAGTCCAATAATTTAAATTGAAAATCACAAGCTTTCGGAGGCTTTCTCCTTCGTCACCTGACGAAGGAGAAAGCCTCCGAAAGCTTGTGATTTTCAAATAAAATTGTTGGACTATAACCTGGTGTTGTAAGATTCTCTACATTTGTCAACCCCAGTCCATCACCGGCATCTCCACATCATGGCTACCAATCTTTGTGTCATCGGCAAACTTAGATATGAGACTTTCTATGCCTTCATCTAAGTCGTTAATAAATATTGTGAATAATTGAAGCCTCGAGACAGATCCCTGCGGGACTCCACTAGTCACATCCTGCCAATGTGAGTACCTACCCATTATCCCTACTCTGTGTCACCTTTCGCTCAGCCAATTTCCTAACCAAGTCCATACTTTTCCCTCGATTCCATGGGCTTCTATCTTAGCTAACAGTCTCTTACGTGGGACTTTATCAAATGCCTTCTGGAAGTCCATATAAATAACATCCATTGACATTCCCCTGTCCACTACTTTAGTCATCTCTTCAAAAAAATGTCACATAAGAGCATTAGGCATTCGTCCACTAATTCCATCAACAGTAAATTCTAGGCTTAGTTCCCAGTCAGTGTTTCCACTCTTCTCCCAGTGGCGGCTGAAGAAAATGGTCACTATAAGACCATAACAATTTTAAGGAGTAGGAAAAGGCTTTTAGACCCATTGAATCTGCTTTCTCATGATATCCCTCTTCCCTGCATCTCTTGAACTTATTAATGCTGTCTACTTTATGACATTCCCTGAAATTTATTCTGGAACTCTATCACTCTTTGATTTATGAGATTCTGCTTGACCACCCTACTTACTCCTAAATGTATTCTGTGTCCCTTGACATTTGAACCCTTTCCTAGAAAATGTATACTGAAAAAAATAAGTTGTGAATTTAATGTGGCAATAATAAATTTGCCATTGTAAAAGAAAGACATGCGTTTATATAGTGCCTTTCATAACCTCAGGACGTCCTAAAGAGCTTTACAGACAATATACCTCCCCGTCTCCCTCCCCCACCCCAATCCAGGGGAAATAGCAACCCCAATTTCTCTTGATTCCTTTGTATCCCAAGAGGACTACGCACCTGATGCCTCTGGGTATCATGTATAGAAGCAAGTCTCACGGAAAATGTACAAAAGTGTAGATAAGAAGCTCGGAACAATGCCCTGCAAAATAACCCGCACATTTGTACTAACATCTTTATTACAAAGTGAATGGAAATCAGTTCATTGCAAAGCCTAGGTTGATTGAAAAAGATATGTTTTATTTGCATTTATTTTGTTTGTTAAATTTAAAAAAAGGAATTAAAATAAGAACATTCCTAGGAACTAACGTCAACAAAAAGAGGCAATGCGGGGTGGGGGGGCGGGGTTATTAGACTAGACACAGCACGGAACCTGGTTAAATGTGAGCATAGGTCAGGGTTAGAGCTTTGACACCCCGTTCCTTGACTCACACTTGCCACGAGAAAGGCTTGCAAAATGACTCCTAAAATGTCAAATGAAAATCCAATAAGAAAAGCACAAAATTAATCATTTAAACCAGGTGTTGAGAAATTCAAAGACTTTATGTGTTATTTGAATATTTAATTTCACTAATATACAGCGATACCTGGTCCTACAGATACTCACAAACAACAGACAACCGTAAAGTACCGACACTCCATGACAGTCCCACATATCTTACATTATACAAGAGGCACTCTAAAACGACAGACTACAGACAGCATTCACTGTACCAAACCCTGTTCACTTGTTGTATTTTACACCTTAAAACATGGGACATAGGCCCCTGAAAAGTGTTTCACAAAGCAATGTCGCCAATGCCTAATTACAAGGGGCTGATTGCAGTTAAGTTTCCCCGTGTCGAATGACCATGAAATGTAAGGCATATGTTTCAAGTCAATTTCCGGAAAGTTTTGAGAAAATGGCTGCTGAACCCAAGCGTATTGAGTTATCACTGGACCAAAAACATCAAACTCATTAACTGCAGCTTCCCCGTCAGTGTAGAAGACACTTTCATACTTCACCTCTCTCCTTTGCTGTCCTCCCTCGCCCTGCTCATCCCCACGTCAGCAGAGGAGTTTGTCTCCTTTGACAACAAACTTCCTATTAAGGAATCCCTGAACGATTCCAGGGAGTAAGATTTCATCGACTCCAACACTCGCTCCACGTGCCACAGCCTGTGGCGACGTCAGTGCGTCAGTGATGACCCAGAAGACAAGCAAACACCTCGACCCCACACCGGTGGAAGTTCCCAGCTTCCAAGAAGCTCTTTTCCGTGATGTCAAAGATCCAGTTATTTACTTCCCACATGGGCTGCAACCCTTGTTTTCCCACACTTCCCTGCCATCAATCACTGACTATCTCCTTCAGTGATTCTAGACAAATGATGAATGAATGCCTTTTATTTGCATGAATGGGTAATTGATTGTGTTTATTAATTGCTGATTTTATGAAAATAAAAATACCATTTAATAAGGAATTTGTTTGCAGGAATATATGAGTATTTACCGGGTAAAATTCATCAACTGATGACTATGTACAAACTGGTTAAAACTACATACAGTGCAATGACCATTTGGAAAATACAGACATCTGCAAAAAACGGAACGGCTGATGCCAGTCTCCTAGGTGTCCGTAATTCACCCATTTCACTGTATTTGTACAGGGACCCATTTATCCACTAGGCTGGTGGTTGAATTCTACAATTGGTGTTCTCATTTAATAATGCTTGGCCTCATTCATCCTACAGACTGCTTTATGCTGGGTCCCAGGACGTGACCTTACCTCACATCAGGCCCACCGTGTAACCTAATTGAATGCTTTTTTTTTATGTATTTGATTGAAAAATGACTTATTTCTTCCTCTGACTGACTCATAGTTACATTATACGCTGCTTCAGAATGTTTGTTGTATTGCATTTACCCGCAATTTTTGTCTGTACCACGTGACGAACGATTGCAGTCTAATATGAAGAGAAACTGTTCTGTGCCTAGCAGAACAGTGCGCTGTGATTTGATTGAAGTGATCCATCATTCTCCATATTCTATTTTCCTTTAGGCTCTCCTTGTTTGCCCAAAAGTGATAATGTCCTACTTCAAATTAAATCTGCAAAGCATTAGACAAGGATGTAAACATTCTGATACTACAAGAATTCATTTTGTTCCTTGTCAGTTGAGTAAAGCTCAATCAAACCTGATTTGGTTCAGCTTTCTTCTTTTTAAAAAAAAAACTCGTATAAATTGGTACATGATTTTTTTTTTAATGTTGGCATTATTTGTTATAACTGATTTAGCTGTTTTATTCTTAACAGACAGACTTTGAAAAAGATGTGGACGTTGCATGCCGATCAGGTAAGAATTGATGCGTTAATTATCACTGCTGTTTAATAAACACGATGGGGGTAACTTTCAACTTTGGCGGGAGTTTTAAACTGGCATTATCGGATCGGCCGCCCATTATACGCCCCGTCCGATTTGTCTTACCATTGACTTCCAATAGAAAAGGAAATCGGGTGGGCTGTATAACGAGCAGCTGATCCAATACCGGCAGTTATACACCCCCTACCATCGTTGGAAGTTGCCCCCGATGTATAGGAAACATTCTTTCACAGCCTTCAGGCATTTACGACAGTAGTTCTGTCAGAGGACCCTGAATTGGCTGCAAGTCTCCCTTGTTTTTCTTATGTCTTTACCAGGAGTTAGGGTGGGGGAAGGTGTTAAGAGACAGTTGGTACCACAGGGATGAAATCAGCTAAAGAGATGCGGGTGGGGGTTGAGCTCCTATGGACCCCAGTGGGTTTGTACTGTTTTGGATACTCAAAACTTATCAGGAGTGCAGTACAACTGGAATATGACCACTTGTGTGGAAGCTTCATGCTGATATTCTGTGGGGGATATTTTCTGTGGTGGGACTGCCGGCTGGGAGCCTCATTTTGCTGCCTGTGCCTATTAGAAAATCATGGGGCACAGGCAGAAAATCGACGGCAGCATGCCTGTGATTTCCCGATACGCACAGCCGGCCAGACGACCACCCTCACCCGCAGCGTGACCTCAGATAACCGGGCCTTCTAAATATCCGCAAAATTCTGTGAGGCATTCGCAAAGTAATGAGAACGGAATGGCTAGGTTTTCCGTTACCTCACGGTACACTTCATTCCGCCTCGGACCAACATGTCGTAATGTAATTCAAAGCTAAAATCTTCAGTAACTTATTCTAAATTCAAACCTAGACGTCATTTTCTGACTGAAACCTTGTTCTCTGCAGAAGGGGGAAGTAATTTTGAAAAATGCACCCCCTAAATGTTTAAATGATGAAGACGACATATTTGTTTAAAGGTGAAGGAAAATGTAGGAAACTTGCTTGTCCGTATAGATGTCACCTTATTGTTAGTCTTGGTGGCTTCAATAATAAAAAGTATAAATGTTTATCTCATAAGATTATTTTCATGTCCGTGGCCGGTTCCCTGTGCCGTCATTTAATTTAGCGACGTCATGGCGCTGGCGTTTGTTACAATGAAGTGTTCCTGCCTGGCCCACTGAAGTGGTGCAGACCAACAGCTGTATCTGTGGCTTATATATTGGCCTTGGAGGGGGTGCAGCGTAGATTCACCAGAATGATGCCAGGGCTAAAAGGGTTAAATTATGAGGACAGGTTACAAAGACTAGGCTTGTATTCCCTTGAGTGTCAAAGATTAAGGGGTGATCTAATTGAGGTGCTGAAGGTGATTAAAGCATTTGATAGGGTAGATGGAGAGAAACTATTTTGTGTGGTGGGTGAGTCCAGAACAAGGGGACATAACCTTAAAATTAGAGCTAGGCCGTTCAGGGGTGATGTCAGGAAGCACTTCTTCACACAGAGGGCAGTGGAAATCTGGAACTCTCTGCTTCAAGAAACTGTTAAGGCTGGGGGGGTCAATTGAAAATTTCAAAACTGAGATTGACAGATTTTTAGGCAAGGGTATTAAGGGTTATGGAGTTCAGATACAGATCAGCCATGATCGAATTGGATGGTGGAACAGGCTCGAGGGGTTGAATGGCCTCCTCCTGTATGTTCAACAGCTGATTGTCAGTGAGAGCTCTCAGAAGTTGTTTCCCATCATCTCCTGACAGTAATCCCCTCACCATGACAATGCAAATTAAATGGCAGTATTAAGGAACTGCTCCTGACAGTGTAAATAATTTTATAAATATTTATACTACAAAAAATCACATATTAAGCTAGAAATAAGGTCAATACTTGGGGTTCAGTATGGAGGGGGGTGCTATTTTATATGCAAGTTATTGTGGTAAATTGTACCATTGCTAAATCTGAGAGTACGCTCATCTAATCCTGGCCTGGTCCCATCTTCCTTCTGCCTTTCTGGGTTCTCCAGTGCTATTGCCTTTTCTCGGGCTCCCTGTCTCCTGCTCTCCTTATGCTCCCCATCCCTCATTCTCCTCTCTCAAGGTCCTGGACTACGGCTCCCATGTCTCCCTTTGGTATCCCTCAGGCCCCTGGTCTCCTGTTCCCTTCTATCCAGCCCCACAGTCTCCCATTCCCTACCTGTGCCCAATGGTGTCACCACGTAAAACAGTCAGTGCACAGCAAACTTATAGCTCTCTGGGGAGCTATGGTGAGTGATGGTGCAACTTATATGTGTGTCATAATTATTTGTTGCTAATTTTTTTTTTGTCTGGAAAGTAGGAGGGCCATCTTGTGTATGGGACAGTTTATACACAAATAAAAGTTATAATTGTTTTTAGGAAGGGCGCCAAGGGAAAGCAACATCAGACAACTGTGTGGGAAAGAGCTTGCTTCCTACGCTTTCTTTCCCATTTGAGCACTGGAGGACCTGGCTTGGATGCACTGCTGAGATTATAGGTGTAAGAGAGATGAATTAATGTTCACCGTTGAATTGACATGATTGCCGGGGTGCGCTGAATTAATGACGAAAGCAGCTCACGTTACTTTAACTCAAGCAGACTGTCGAGCTCAGTCATCCTCCAGGTCAGTTCCTGACATGACATCATCAACAGCCGCTATTATCAAAAATCAATGGAAATAGAAATAAATAAAAAGGTTTTGTGAGTTAGTCATAATAACTCATGAAATCAGGGTACAGAGTTCCTTGTGGTCTAGTCGAGGTGCACGTGGCCATATTTTTAATGGTCTAATAAAGGTGTGTGTCCATGTTCCCAGTGATTTGTTGGACATGTATGTGACCACTTTCCTAATAGTCTAGTGGAGGTGTATTTGGCTGTGTTCTTAATGGTCTAGTAATGGTGTCTGTGGCCATGTTCCTGATGGTCTAGTGGAGGTGTCTGTGGCCATGTTCCTGATGCTCTGTGGAGGTGTGTGTGACCATGTTCCTGATGGTCTAGTGGAGGTGTGTGTGACCATGTTCCTGATGGTCTAGTGGAGGTGTGTGTGACCATGTTCCTGATGCTCTGTGGAGGTGTGTGTGACCATGTTCCTGATGGTCTAGTGGAGGTGTGTGTGACCATGTTCCTGATGCTCTGTGGAGGTGTGTGTGACCATGTTCCTGATGCTCTGTGGAGGTGTGTGTGACCATGTTCCTGATGGTCTAGTGGAGGTGTGTGTGACCATGTTCCTGATGCTCTGTGGAGGTGTGTGTGACCATGTTCCTGATGGTCTAGTGGAGGTGTGTGTGACCATGTTCCTGATGGTCTAGTGGAGGTGTGTGTGACCATGTTCCTGATGCTCTGTGGAGGTGTGTGTGACCATGTTCCTGATGCTCTGTGGAGGTGTGTGTGACCATGTTCCTGATGGTCTAGTGGAGGTGTGTGTGACCATGTTCCTGATGCTCTGTGGAGGTGTGTGTGACCATGTTCCTGATGGTCTAGTGGAGGTGTGTGTGACCATGTTCCTGATAGTCTAGTGGAGGTGTGTGTGACCATGTTCCTGATGGTCTAGTGGAGGTATGTGTGACCATGTTCCTGATGGTCTAGTGGAGGTGTGTGTGACCATGTTCCTGATGCTCTGTGGAGGTGTGTGTGACCATGTTCCTGATGCTCTGTGGAGGTGTGTGTGACCATGTTCCTGATGGTCTAGTGGAGGTATGTGTGACCATGTTCCTGATGCTCTGTGGAGGTGTGTGTGACCATGTTCCTGATGGTCTAGTGGAGGTGTGTGTGACCATGTTCCTGATGGTCTAGTGGAGGTGTGTGTGACCATGTTCCTGATGCTCTGTGGAGGTGTGTGCGACCATGTTCCTGATGCTCTGTGGAGGTGTGTGTGACCATGTTCCTGATGCTCTGTGGAGGTGTGTGTGACCATGTTCCTGATGGTCTAGTGGAGGTGTGTGTGACCATGTTCCTGATGGTCTAGTGGAGGTGTGTGTGACCATGTTCCTGATGGTCTAGTGGAGGTGTGTGTGACCATGTTCCTGATGCTCTGTGGAGGTGTGTGTGACCATGTTCCTGATGCTCTGTGGAGGTGTGTGTGACCATGTTCCTGATGCTCTGTGGAGGTGTGTGTGACCATGTTCCTGAGGCTCTGTGGAGGTGTCTGTGGCCATGTTCCTGATGCTCTGTGGAGGTGTGTGTGACCATGTTCCTGATGGTCTAGTGGAGGTGTGTGTGACCATGTTCCTGATGCTCTGTGGAGGTGTGTGTGAGACCATGTTCCTGATGCTCTGTGGAGGTGTGTGTGACCATGTTCCTGATGGTCTAGTGGAGGTGTGTGTGACCATGTTCCTGATGATCTGTGGAGGTGTGTGTGACCATGTTCCTGATGGTCTAGTGGAGGTGTGTGTGACCATGTTCCGGATGGTCTAGTGAAGGTGATGTGTGACCATGTTCCTGATGGTCTAGTGAAGGTGTGTGTGACCATGTTCCTGATGGTCTAGTGGAGGTGTGTGTGACCATGTTCCTGATGCTCTGTGGAGGTGTGTGTGACCATGTTCCTGATGGTCTAGTGGAGGTGTGTGTGACCATGTTCCTGATGCTCTGTGGAGGTGTGTGTGACCATGTTCCTGATGGTCTAGTGGAGGTGTGTGTGACCATGTTCCTGATGGTCTAGTGAAGGTGTGTGTGACCATGTTCCTGATGGTCTAGTGGAGGTGTGTGTGACCATGTTCCTGATGGTCTAGTGGAGGTGTGTGTGACCATGTTCCTGATGCTCTGTGGAGGTGTGTGTGACCATGTTCCTGATGGTCTAGTGGAGGTGTGTGTGACCATGTTCCTGATGCTCTGTGGAGGTGTGTGTGACCATGTTCCTGATGGTCTAGTGAAGGTGTGTGTGACCATGTTCCTGATGGTCTAGTGAAGGTGTGTGTGACCATGTTCCTGATGGTCAAGTGGAGGTGTGTGTGACCATGTTCCTGATGCTCTGTGAAGGTGTGTGTGACCATGTTCCTGATGCTCTGTGGAGGTGTGTGTGACCATGTTCCTGATGGTCTAGTGAAGGTGTGTGTGACCATGTTCCTGATGGTCTAGTGGAGGTGTGTGTGACCATGTTCCTGATGCTCTGTGGAGGTGTGTGTGACCATGTTCCTGATGGTCTAGTGGAGGTGTGTGTAACCATGTTCCTGATGCTCTGTGGAGGTGTGTGTGACCATGTTCCTGATGGTCTAGTGGAGGTGTGTGTGACCATGTTCCTGATGGTCTAGTGGAGGTGTGTGTGACCATGTTCCTGATGCTCTGTGGAGGTGTGTGTGACCATGTTCCTGATGCTCTGTGGAGGTGTGTGTGACCATGTTCCTGATGGTCTAGTGGAGGTGTGTGTGACCATGTTCCTGATGGTCTAGTGGAGGTGTGTGTGACCATGTTCCTGATGGTCTAGTGGAGGTGTGTGTGACCATGTTCCTGATGGTCTAGTGGAGGTGTGTGTGACCATGTTCCTGATGGTCTAGTGGAGGTGTGTGTGACCATGTTCCTGATGGTCTAGTGGAGGTGTGTGTGACCATGTTCCTGATGCTCTGTGGAGGTGTGTGTGACCATGTTCCTGATGCTTTGTGGAGGTGTGTGTGACCATGTTCCTGATGCTCTGTGGAGGTGTGTGTGACCATGTTCCTGAGGCTCTGTGGAGGTGTCTGTGGCCATGTTCCTGATGCTCTGTGGAGGTGTGTGTGACCATGTTCCTGATGGTCTAGTGGAGGTGTGTGTGACCATGTTCCTGATGCTCTGTGGAGGTGTGTGTGTGACCATGTTCCTGATGCTCTGTGGAGGTGTGTGTGACCATGTTCCTGATGGTCTAGTGGAGGTGTGTGTGACCATGTTCCTGATGATCTGTGGAGGTGTGTGTGACCATGTTCCTGATGGTCTAGTGGAGGTGTGTGTGACCATGTTCCTGATGGTCTAGTGGAGGTGTGTGTGACCATGTTCCTGATGGTCTAGTGAGGGTGTGTGTGACCATGTTCCTGATGGTCTAGTGGAGGTGTGTGTGACCATGTTCCTGATGCTCTGTGGAGGTGTGTGTGACCATGTTCCTGATGGTCGAGTGGAGGTGTGTGTGACCATGTTCCTGATGGTCTAGTGGAGGTGTGTGTGACCATGTTCCTGATGCTCTGTGGAGGTGTGTGTGACCATGTTCCTGATGGTCTAGTGGAGGTGTGTGTGACCATGTTCCTGATGGTCTAGTGAAGGTGTGTGTGACCATGTTCCTGATGGTCTAGTGGAGGTGTGTGTGACCATGTTCCTGATGGTCAAGTGGAGGTGTGTGTGACCATGTTCCTGATGCTCTGTGGAGGTGTGTGTGACCATGTTCCTGATGGTCTAGTGGAGGTGTGTGTGACCATGTTCCTGATGCTCTGTGGAGGTGTGTGTGACCATGTTCCTGATGGTCTAGTGAAGGTGTGTGTGACCATGTTCCTGATGGTCTAGTGAAGGTGTGTGTGACCATGTTCCTGATGGTCAAGTGGAGGTGTGTGTGACCATGTTCCTGATGCTCTGTGAAGGTGTGTGTGACCATGTTCCTAATGCTCTGTGGAGGTGTGTGTGACCATGTTCCTGATGGTCTAGTGGAGGTGTGTGTGACCATGTTCCTGATGGTCTAGTGAAGGTGTGTGTGACCATGTTCCTGATGGTCTAGTGGAGGTGTATGTGACCATGTTCCTGATGCTCTGTGGAGGTGTGTGTGACCATGTTCCTGATGGTCTAGTGGAGGTGTGTGTGACCATGTTCCTGATGCTCTGTGGAGGTGTGTGTGACCATGTTCCTGATGGTCTAGTGGAGGTGTGTGTGACCATGTTCCTGATGGTCTAGTGGAGGTGTGTGTGACCATGTTCCTGATGCTCTGTGGAGGTGTGTGTGACCATGTTCCTGAGGCTCTGTGGAGGTGTGTGTGACCATGTTCCTGATGCTCTGTGGAGGTGTGTGTGACCATGTTCCTGATGCTCTGTGGAGGTGTGTGTGACCATGTTCCTGATGGTCGAGTGGAGGTGTGTGTGACCATGTTCCTGATGGTCTAGTGGAGGTGTGTGTGACCATGTTCCTGATGGTCTAGTGGAGGTGTGTGTGACCATGTTCCTGATGGTCTAGTGGAGGTGTGTGTGACCATGTTCCTGATGGTCTAGTGGAGGTGTGTGTGACCATGTTCCTGATGGTCTAGTGGAGGTGTGTGTGACCATGTTCCTGATGGTCTAGTGGAGGTGTGTATGACCATGTTCCTGATGGTCTAGTGGAGGTGTGTGTGACCATGTTCCTGATGGTCTAGTGGAGGTGTGTGTGACCATGTTCCTGATGGTCTAGTGGAGGTGTGTGTGACCATGTTCCTGATGCTCTGTGGAGGTGTGTGTGACCATGTTCCTGATGGTCTAGTGGAGGTGTGTGTGACCATGTTCCTGATGCTCTGTGGAGGTGTGTGTGTGACCATGTTCCTGATGCTCTGTGGAGGTGTGTGTGACCATGTTCCTGATGGTCTAGTGGAGGTGTGTGTGACCATGTTCCTGATGATCTGTGGAGGTGTGTGTGACCATGTTCCTGATGGTCTAGTGGAGGTGTGTGTGACCATGTTCCTGATGGTCTAGTGGAGGTGTGTGTGACCATGTTCCTGATGGTCTAGTGAGGGTGTGTGTGACCATGTTCCTGATGGTCTAGTGGAGGTGTGTGTGACCATGTTCCTGATGCTCTGTGGAGGTGTGTGTGAACATGTTCCTGATGGTCGAGTGGAGGTGTGTGTGACCATGTTCCTGATGGTCTAGTGGAGGTGTGTGTGACCATGTTCCTGATGCTCTGTGGAGGTGTGTGTGACCATGTTCCTGATGGTCTAGTGGAGGTGTGTGTGACCATGTTCCTGATGGTCTAGTGAAGGTGTGTGTGACCATGTTCCTGATGGTCTAGTGGAGGTGTGTGTGACCATGTTCCTGATGGTCAAGTGGAGGTGTGTGTGACCATGTTCCTGATGCTCTGTGGAGGTGTGTGTGACCATGTTCCTGATGGTCCAGTGGAGGTGTGTGTGACCATGTTCCTGATGCTCTGTGGAGGTGTGTGTGACCATGTTCCTGATGGTCTAGTGAAGGTGTGTGTGACCATGTTCCTGATGGTCTAGTGAAGGTGTGTGTGACCATGTTCCTGATGGTCAAGTGGAGGTGTGTGTGACCATGTTCCTGATGCTCTGTGAAGGTGTGTGTGACCATGTTCCTAATGCTCTGTGGAGGTGTGTGTGACCATGTTCCTGATGGTCTCGTGGAGGTGTGTGTGACCATGTTCCTGATGGTCTAGTGAAGGTGTGTGTGACCATGTTCCTGATGGTCTAGTGGAGGTGTGTGTGACCATGTTCCTGATGCTCTGTGGAGGTGTGTGTGATCATGTTCCTGATGGTCTAGTGGAGGTGTGTGTGACCATGTTCCTGATGCTCTGTGGAGGTGTGTGTGACCATGTTCCTGATGGTCTAGTGGAGGTGTGTGTGACCATGTTCCTGATGGTCTAGTGGAGGTGTGTGTGACCATGTTCCTGATGCTCTGTGGAGGTGTGTGTGACCATGTTCCTGAGGCTCTGTGGAGGTGTGTGTGACCATGTTCCTGATGCTCTGTGGAGGTGTGTGTGACCATGTTCCTGATGCTCTGTGCAGGTGTGTGTGACCATGTTCCTGATGGTCTAGTGGAGGTGTGTGTGACCATGTTCCTGATGGTCTAGTGGAGGTGTGTGTGACCATGTTCCTGATGGTCTAGTGGAGGTGTGTGTGACCATGTTCCTGATGGTCTAGTGGAGGTGTGTGTGACCATGTTCCTGATGCTCTGTGGAGGTGTGTGTGACCATGTTCCTGATGGTCTAGTGGAGGTGTGTGTGACCATGTTCCTGATGGTCTAGTGGAGGTGTGTATGACCATGTTCCTGATGGTCTAGTGGAGGTGTGTGTGACCATGTTCCTGATGGTCTAGTGGAGGTGTGTGTGACCATGTTCCTGATGGTCTAGTGGAGGTGTGTGTGACCATGTTCCTGATGCTCTGTGGAGGTGTGTGTGACCATGTTCCTGATGCTCTGTGGAGGTGTGTGTGACCATGTTCCTGATGCTCTGTGGAGGTGTGTGTGACCATGTTCCTGATGGTCTAGTGGAGGTGTGTGTGACCATGTTCCTGATGCTCTGTGGAGGTGTGTGTGGCCATGTTCCTGATGCTCTGTGGAGGTGTGTGTGACCATGTTCCTGATGCTCTGTGGAGGTGTGTGTGACCATGTTCCTGATGCTCTGTGGAGGTGTGTGTGACCATGTTCCTGATGGTCTAGTGGAGGTGTGTGTGACCATGTTCCTGATGATCTGTGGAGGTGTGTGTGACCATGTTCCTGATGCTCTGTGGAGGTGTGTGTGACCATGTTCCTGATGGTCTAGTGAAGGTGTGTGTGACCATGTTCCTGAGGCTCTGTGGAGGTGTGTGTGACCATGTTCCTGATGGTCTAGTGGAGGTGTGTGTGACCATGTTCCTGATGGTCTAGTGGAGGTGTGTGTGACCATGTTCCTGATGGTCTAGTGGAGGTGTGTGTGACCATGTTCCTGATGGTCTAGTGGAGGTGTGTGTGACCATGTTCCTGATGGTCTAGTGGAGGTGTGTGTGACCATGTTCCTGATGGTCTGTGGAGGTGTGTGTGACCATGTTCCTGATGGTCTAGTGGAGGTGTGTGTGACCATGTTCCTGATGGTCTAGTGGAGGTGTGTGTGACCATGTTCCTGATGGTCTAGTGCAGGTGTGTGTGACCATGTTCCTGAGGCTCTGTGGAGGTGTCTGTGGCCATGTTCCTGATGCTCTGTGAAGGTGTGTGTGACCATGTTCCTGATGGTCTGGTGGAGGTGTGTGTGACCATGTTCCTGATGCTCTGTGGAGGTGTGTGTGGCCATGTTCCTGATGGTCTAGTGGAGGTGTGTGTGACCATGTTCCTGATGCTCTGTGGAGGTGTGTGTGGCCATGTTCCTGATGGTCTAGTGGAGGTGTGTGTGACCATGTTCCTGATGCTCTGTGGAGGTGTGTGTGACCATGTTCCTGATGCTCTGTGGAGGTGTGTGTGACCATGTTCCTGATGGTCTAGTGGAGGTGTGTGTGACCATGTTCCTGATGGTCTAGTGGAGGTGTGTGTGACCATGTTCCTGATGGTCTAGTGGAGGTGTGTGTGACCATGTTCCTGATGATCTGTGGAGGTGTGTGTGACCATGTTCCTGATGGTCTAGTGGAGGTGTGTGTGACCATGTTCCTGATGGTCTAGTGGAGGTGTGTGTGACCATGTTCCTGATGGTCTAGTGGAGGTGTGTGTGACCATGTTCCTGATAGTCTAGTGGAGGTGTGTGTGACCATGTTCCTGATGGTCTGTGGAGGTGTGTGTGACCATGTTCCTGATGGTCTAGTGGAGATGTGTGTGACCATGTTCCTGATGGTCTAGTGGAGATGTGTGTGACCATGTTCCTGATGGTCTAGTGGAGGTGTCTGTGGCCATGTTCCTGAGGCTCTGTGGAGGTGTGTGTGACCATGTTCCTGATGGTCTAGTGAAGGTGTGTGTGACCATGTTCCTGATGGTCTAGTGGAGGTGTGTGTGACCATGTTCCTGATGGTCTAGTGAAGGTGTGTGTGACCATGTTCCTGATGGTCTAGTGGAGGTGTCTGTGGCCATGTTCCTGAGGCTCTGTGGAGGTGTGTGTGACCATGTTCCTGATGGTCTCGTGGAGGTGTGTGTGACCATGTTCTTGATGGTCTAGTGGAGGTGTGTGTGACCATGTTCCTGATGGTCTAGTGGAGGAGTGTGTGACCATGTTCCTGATGATCTGTGGAGGTATCTGTGGCCGTGTTCCTGATGGTCTAGTGGAGGTGTGTGTGACCATGTTCCTGATGGTCTCGTGGAGGTGTGTGTGACCATGTTCCTGATGGTCTAGTGGAGGTGTCTGTGACCATGTTCCTGATGGTCTAGTGGAGGTGTGTGTGACCATGTTCCTGATGGTCTAGTGAAGGTGTGTGTGACCATGTTCCTGATGGTCTAGTGGAGGTGTGTGTGACCATGTTCCTGATGGTCTAGTGAAGGTGTGTGTGACCATGTTCCTGATGATCTAGTGGAGGTGTGTGTGACCATGTTCCTGATGCTCTGTGGAGGTGTGTGTGACCATGTTCCTGATGGTCTAGTGGAGGTGTGTGTGACCATGTTCCTGATGGTCTAGTGAAGGTGTGTGTGACCATGTTCCTGATGGTCTAGTGGAGGTGTGTGTGACCATGTTCCTGATGGTCTAGTGGAGGTGTGTGTGACCATGTTCCTGATGCTCTGTGAAGGTGTGTGTGACCATGTTCCTGATGGTCTAGTGGAGGTGTGTGTGACCATGTTCCTGATGGTCTAGTGGAGGTGTGTGTGACCATGTTCCTGATGCTCTGTGGAGGTGTGTGTGACCATGTTCCTGATGGTCTAGTGGAGGTGTGTGTGACCATGTTCCTGATGGTCTAGTGGAGGTGTGTGTGACCATGTTCCTGATGGTCTAGTGGAGGTGTGTGTGACCATGTTCCTGATGGTCTAGTGGAGGTGTGTGTGACCATGTTCCTGAGGCTCTGTGGAGGTGTGTGTGACCATGTTCCTGATGGTCTAGTGGAGGTGTGTGTGACCATGTTCCTGATGGTCTAGTGGAGGTGTGTGTGACCATGTTCCTGATGGTCTAGTGGAGGTGTGTGTGACCATGTTCCTGATGGTCTAGTGGAGGTGTGTGTGACCATGTTCCTGATGGTCTAGTGGAGATGTGTGTGACCATGTTCCTGATGGTCTAGTGGAGGTGTGTGTGACCATGTTCCTGATGGTCTAGTGGAGGTGTGTGTGACCATGTTCCTGATGGTCTAGTGGAGGTGTGTGTGACCATGTTCCTGATGGTCTAGTGGAGATGTGTGTGACCATGTTCCTGATGGTCTAGTGGAGGTGTGTGTGACCATGTTCCTGATGCTCTGTGGAGGTATCTGTGACCATGTTCCTGATGGTCTAGTGGAGGTGTGTGTGACCATGTTCCTGATGGTCTAGTGGAGGTGTGTGTGACCATGTTCCTGATGGTCTAGTGGAGGTGTGTGTGACCATGTTCCTGATGGTCTAGTGGAGGTGTGTGTGACCATGTTCCTGATGGTCTAGTGGAGGTGTGTGTGACCATGTTCCTGATGGTCTAGTGGAGGTGTGTGTGACCATGTTCCTGATGGTCTAGTGGAGGTGTGTGTGACCATGTTCCTGATGGTCTAGTGGAGGTGTGTGTGACCATGTTCCTGATGGTCTAGTGGAGGTGTGTGTGACCATGTTCCTGATGCTCTGTGGAGGTGTGTGTGACCATGTTCCTGATGCTCTGTGGAGGTGTGTGTGACCATGTTCCTGATGGTCTAGTGGAGGTGTGTGTGACCATGTTCCTGATGGTCTAGTGGAGGTGTGTGTGACCATGTTCCTGATGCTCTGTGAAGGTGTGTGTGACCATGTTCCTGATGGTCTAGTGGAGGTGTGTGTGACCATGTTCCTGATGGTCTAGTGGAGGTGTGTGTGACCATGTTCCTGATGCTCTGTGGAGGTGTGTGTGACCATGTTCCTGATGGTCTAGTGGAGGTGTGTGTGACCATGTTCCTGATGGTCTAGTGGAGGTGTGTGTGACCATGTTCCTGATGGTCTAGTGGAGGTGTGTGTGACCATGTTCCTGATGGTCTAGTGGAGGTGTGTGTGACCATGTTCCTGAGGCTCTGTGGAGGTGTGTGTGACCATGTTCCTGATGGTCTAGTGGAGGTGTGTGTGACCATGTTCCTGATGGTCTAGTGGAGGTGTGTGTGACCATGTTCCTGATGGTCTAGTGGAGGTGTGTGTGACCATGTTCCTGATGGTCTAGTGGAGGTGTGTGTGACCATGTTCCTGATGGTCTAGTGGAGGTGTGTGTGACCATGTTCCTGATGGTCTAGTGGAGGTGTGTGTGACCATGTTCCTGATGGTCTAGTGGAGGTGTGTGTGACCATGTTCCTGATGGTCTAGTGGAGATGTGTGTGACCATGTTCCTGATGGTCTAGTGGAGGTGTGTGTGACCATGTTCCTGATGCTCTGTGGAGGTATCTGTGACCATGTTCCTGATGGTCTAGTGGAGGTGTGTGTGGCCGTGTTCCTGATGGTCTAGTGGAGGTGTGTGTGACCATGTTCCTGATGGTCTAGTGGAGGTGTGTGTGACCATGTTCCTGATGGTCTAGTGGAGGTGTGTGTGACCATGTTCCTGATGGTCTAGTGGAGGTGTGTGTGACCATGTTCCTGATGGTCTAGTGGAGGTGTGTGTGACCATGTTCCTGATGCTCTGTGGAGGTGTGTGTGACCATGTTCCTGATGGTCTAGTGGAGGTGTGTGTGGCCGTGTTCCTGATGGTCTAGTGGAGGTGTGTGTGACCATGTTCCTGATGGTCTAGTGGAGGTGTGTGTGACCATGTTCCTGATGGTCTCGTGGAGGTGTGTGTGACCATGTTCCTGATGGTCTAGTGAAGGTGTGTGTGGCCGTGTTCCTGATGGTCTAGTGGAGGTGTGTGTGACCATGTTCCTGATGGTCTAGTGGAGATGTGTGTGACCATGTTCCTGATGGTCTAGTGGAGGTGTGTGTGACCATGTTCCTGATGGTCTAGTGGAGGTGTGTGTGACCATGTTCCTGATGCTCTGTGGAGGTATCTGTGACCATGTTCCTGATGGTCTAGTGGAGGTGTGTGTGGCCGTGTTCCTGATGGTCTAGTGGAGGTGTGTGTGACCATGTTGTTTTTGGTCTCGTGGAGATGTCTATGCCCATGCCCTTGTTGGTTTTTGGAGGTATATTTATCCGAGTACAAAACGGTCTAATGGAGATATATATGCCCTTGTTCCTGCTGGTCTAGTGGAAATGTATGTGCTCAGGTGGCTGCTGGTCTAGTAGAGATCTCTACATCCAAGTTTCTAATGGTCTAATGGCATTGTGTGTGCCCAAGTTCCTGGTGGTCTATTGGGGACGTATGTGCTCAGGTGCCTGATTGTCTAGTGGAAATGTGTGTGGCCAAGTTCATGATGGTCTGTGTAGATGTTTGTGGTCAAGTTCCTAATGGTCTAGTGGAGATGTATTTGCTTAGGTCCCTGGCGGTCTAGTGGAGATGTCTGTGTCCAGGTTCCTGATGATCTGCTGGAGGTGTATGTGCCCAGGTTCCTGAAGGTTTAGTGGAAGCGTACGTGGCCCAACTTTCTGATCATGTCGTGAAGATATATGTGGAGAGTTTAGTGAAGAGTGGAGAGGTTGCAATGGACAGAGAAAGGCTCGTTGTGAGAAATGGATGCGCTATCAGATAATAAGCATTTTCTTGTATCCTGTCCAAGGTTCGGAGAGAGTTATTAGAAGAGGCTCCCCCGATATTGGAACAGTAATTAAATCTTGGGCAGATTTGGACTTTCTGGAGAGTTGAGTCATTAAAGGGAAAATAAGTATTTGGCACGAAATAAGAAACTGAGAAGTGTGCTTCAACAGTGGTGGAATGCCATTTTTTGCCTCGTTCAAACACTACTTTCTATTTTTAGTCCATTCTCTTACATGCTGTCTATCCATGCAAAGTCTAAATCAGCAGCAGCTGCAACCTTTGGCTCTGCAGGCAGGAGACATCACAAGATGTGTATCATCAGTCACCTAGCCAATGGCATACTTTGAGCAGGGACCCATTATGTGAGTTCCCTGGGACAGGGAGCGTGAGGAAGTCATCTGACAAGAAAGGCAAGAAGTAGCTAAATTACCATTAAAATGGCAGGAGAAAATTGAAATTTGATGGCCATTCTAATGGTAGTTTTACTCCTTACCCTTCCTGTCTCTGTAGTACCTCTGCTTTCCTGGTTTGTTTCCCAGTTACCACAGGGTGCTTGAACCTTGCTGCCCATCTTAATCTGTGTAAAAGGTAAAGTCTATATTTAATCCCTGGTCTGTGCCGAGTGAGCTGATCTCCACTGAGGAATCAGGGTAGGGTTACCACAGTTAGCTTCAACACCCCTGGAACAAGGAGAAGGAAAACAGCCAGGTAGCCCACTCCCTGATTGCCTTCCAGCAATGTGCATACATCCATCTAGACCATGGATGTTAAGTTGAGATCAAGACCAGCCTCACCCTCCCCCCCCCCCTCCAACCCCACCACCCCACCATGGGTAAATAGCTGGCTGACACTTTGGGGTAGAATTTCCGTGCAGGATCCCTGATCCCCTGCCATAATTTAGCAGTAAAGCCAGAGAAATGGCACAAGTGGCGATTGGGAGTGCCCCCATGGAAATTCTACCCTCTTGGTGTCTAGGCTAACAACTGAAGAATGGCCATTTGGGGGAGGGATCAGAGGATACCTGTTGTCTGTGAGGCCTATACCATAACATGAATCAGAATCTTCAGAAAATATGGTGGGGTGAGGGGAGGGGGGGAATTGACAAAATGGAAGCCAGGCATATGAGGTTATCGGACAGTCCATTATTGCTGTCTGAAGTGACAAATTGCCTCCACAAATTGAATTTCTGTCTTAAAACTACACAAAAGAGGAGGGAGGCCATACTTATCGACAACTGTCTTTTAATGAGAATATGTCAGGAGAAGGTTGCATTAGCCGTGTTAAATCAAAATTCATGATATTAATTCTATTATTAGGGCAATGTAGGTTTACAAATGAAGGGCAACCTCAGCGGTGCACTTCAAAGTAATGTGTAAGTGTCATGGCAAGAATCCAAATTGCAAAACTGTGGCCTTTTGCAAAAACTTAACGACATCAGGAGTGAGCTCAAAGCATAGCAAAGGTCATGAGGTACTTAAGTATGCAATTTCCATAACCAGAGCTGACTGTTATATGGATGATAGAGAATACTAATGTGGATGATTATCCAACTCAATGCTTATCCATTTTTAGTACTTACATCATTGAGACCTCTCACATTTTCAGGCAATTTTTGAGCTGTTGAGCGAGCAAGCATCTTTCCATTTTGCTGTTACCCAACAAAATAACAACTGTTCAGCTAATAATAGGAGTGTTTTACATTTTATTGTTTGGCCATGGTTGCGTAGTTACGTAGAATTTACAGCACAAAAACAGGCCATTCGGCCCAACTGGTCTGTGCTGGTGTTTATGCTCCACACAAGCCTCCTCCCACCATACTTCATTTAACACACATCATTCTATTCCTTTCTGCCTCATGTGTTTATCCAGCTTCCCCTTAAATGTATCTTTGCTAGTCACCTCAGCTACTCCATGTGGTAGCAAGTTCCACATTCTAACCAGTCTCTGGGTAAAGAAGTTTCTCCTGAATTCTTTATTGGATTTATTAGTGACTATCTTATATTTATAGCCCCTAGTTTTGGACTCCCCCACAAGTGTAAACATCTCTATGTCTACCCTATGAAACCCTTTCATAACCTTAAAGACCTCTATTAGATCACCCCTGAGCCTTCTCTTTTCTAGGGAAACAATTCCCAGCCTGTTCAGTCTTACCAGATACTTATAACCTCTCAGTTCTGGTAACTTCCTTGTAAATCTTTTTTGTACCTTCTCCATTGCCTCTATGTCCTTTTTATAACATGGAGACCAGAACTTTGCACAGTATTCCAAGTACTGTGGTCTAACCAAGGCTCTATATAAATTTAACATAACTTCTCTGCTTTTCAATTCTATTCCTCTAGAAATGAACACCAGTACTTTGTTTGGATTTTTTATGGCCTTGTTAACCTGCGTTGCTACTTTTAGTGATTTTATCTGTACCCCCAGATCCCTTTGCTCCTCTACCCCATTTAGACTCTTATTTTCCAAGGAGTATGTGGCCGCCTTATTCCTTCTACCAAAATGTATCACCTCACACTTATCTATATTGAAATTCTTTACCATTTACACGCGCATTCTGCAAGTTTATTAACGTCTTCTTGTATTTTGTCGCAGTCTTGTAATGTGCAAACTATATATTTCAGACTTATGAACTACTGAAACATTTGTTCTTTCTGGGGAAGTGGGATGAATCGTAAAAGGTAAAGGGTGTCAGTGCTAGGGTGTTGAACACTTCTTATCACTTTTATCATTGAGCATCAAGCGCTCCCAAGCCTAGTGTGACACTGTTAGGTACAGAGTAAAGCTCCCTCTACTCTGTCCCAACAATGTGCCTCAGCTCCACTATCAGAAGAACACCCCCTAGAGTGTGACACATTTTCACTCCCCACAACAGGTCTGGCCTTACCAAGTGAGATTGCCAATTTTGTGCCAGCTTTGGTGCTGAATTGTGGGCAGTTTTATGGCAGGAACAAGTCACCTTGCAGACCTCAGAGAATGGTGAATGACTAAAAAAAGTTACCATGGAGGAAAGGTATAAATAATAAAAGAGAAATTGTATTTTGGGTCATTGCCTTTACAGAGCTAAATTCAAAACATTGAAATAAATTTGTCTTTGAAGTTAAGTAAAAATATGGGGTCTTCCACCTCTGCGCTTGCTACCAGGGGTTTTTCCGTCCAGTCACTTGAACGAGCAGAAGCAGAAAACTCCACACGTACAATTTCATATTCAACGTGTGCTGTTAGTCCTTTTTAACCTCGTACAAAACTGTGTCTGCCACTCTTACACTCTCTTCAAGTCGCATCAGTGACGCTAACCAGCAGCTTTAGAGAGGAGCAGGAGGTTCAGTTTAACATATCCCTCGACAAAGTACTTAACGTCAATTTAAAAAGGCTTCCACCCATTAGTCTCATCTCTCTCCCCCTTTATTTTTCTTTCATAGTATTTTATTTCACTGTTGAATGGTTGGTTCTCTTATTGGAGGGTTGGTTGGATGCAATCGTTTGGTATTGATGACAGTATTATTTCTTTTATTTTGGATTTGCCCTACCAAAGATCATCTTGAACAGCATCATCGATCATCCCAGAGCAAGAGCTTATATAGAACTGGCCATACTAAAATGATGCCTATGTATCCAAACACAGGTGATCTTGAGTTCTGTACGGTTTGTGGATTTATTGTTCTTTTTGGTCCTTGTATCCTTTCTGTAAAGCTTTGGTACAATTTTTGGTATAACCATGAATTTAGTCAAATAAATCATGCTGCTTTGAGATGGGGGGTGTCTATTTATCTGTTAAAATAATCAAGAAACAAAACTAAAAATGCAAGTTTAAAAAAAACACAATAAACATCATCAGTAAAAACAGAACTATATTCAGATAACAGTACATAAATATGATGTGGCAGGAAATATTATGGAAAAGATAGCTGCTAAATTCCTTTGAAGGGGCAAGTCATACTGGAAACTTCTAGCGCTTATGGTTAGATTGTGTGATCTTTCAGTCACCCAATAGGAGACTACATCAACTGGTGTCACTGTGAAGGCCTAGGAAATGTTATAGTTGAGATAGATTTCAACTGTGTGCAGGCATTATTATTGTAATGCAGAAAGCAAAAAGAGAACATTTTTTATCAATCAAATCCATACTTTTTTGGGAACAAATGGAAGCAGTTTGGATTCCTTAAAGCTACTTTGCTTTTTAGTGGAGTTAGCATTTCTACCAGCAAGTCGGATCATGGAAAGCTGCAGCTCAAAACTGATATTTGACTCGTTTCTTCGTGCCAAATCATAGTATCGTAGTAGGTACAGTACAGGAGGAGGCCAATCGGCCCATCGCGCCTGTGCCGGCTCTTTGAAAGAGCTATCCAATTAGTCCCATTCCCCTCCTCTTTCCCCATTGCCCTGTAAATTTTTTTCCCTTCAAGTATTTACTCAATTCCATTTTGAAAGTTACTATTGAATCTGCTTCCACCACCCTTTCAGGCAGTGCATTTCTGATCATTACAACTTGCTGCGTAAAAAAATGTTTCTTCATGTCGCCTCTGACTCTTTTGCCGATCACCTTAAATCTGTGTTCCCTGATTAGCAACCCTTCTGCCGCTGGAAACAGTTTCTCCTTATTTGCTCGATCAAAACCCTTTGTGATTTTGAACACCTCTATCAAATCTCCCCTTAACCGTCTCTGTTCTAAGGAGAACAACCCCAGCTTCTCCAATCTCTCCACATAACTGAATCCTTCATCCCTGGTACCATTCTAGTAAATCTCTTCGACACCCTCTCTAAGGCCTTCATATTCTTCCTATATTGTGGTGCCCAGAATTGAACACAATACTCCAGCTGAGGCCTAACCAGTGTTTTTTTTATAAAGGTTTAGCATAACTTCCTTGCTTTTGTATTCCATGCCTCTATTAATAAAGCCCAGGATCCCATATGCTTTTTTAACAGCCTTCTCAACTTCCCGCGAGTGGCAAGCACCACTTAAAGGCAGCCTGCCGCCTTCAAGGATTTGTATATGTGCACCCCCAGGTCCCTCTGTTCCTGCACCCCCTTTAAAATTGTACCATTTAGTTTATATTGCCTCTCATTATTCTTCCTACCAAAATGTATCACTTCGCACTTCTCTGCGTTAAATTTCATCTGCCATGTGTCTGCCCATTTCACCAGTCTGTCTAAGTCCTCCTGAAGTCTGTTACTATCCTCCACATTGTTTACTACATTTCCGAGCTTAGTGTCTTAATTAAAGTAATATAAGCATTAGGAGAGCGCGCAAGGCTTTCGGTCCCCATGTTATTCCTAGAAGGAAATGTGCTTTTTACTTGTATTTAAATGTTGCGCTGCTTACTGTAACTGTCTGGTCCATTCAGTTGGATTTGCACAGCCTGGCAAAATAATCTGGTAAAATGAAAACATGCAGTTAATTTAAGTCTTTCCTACACAGTGATGGTCAAGGAGGGACGTTAGACTGCATTTTTGAAAGTTTTCAGAAACAATTTTGTTGCAAAAAATACAGTAGACTCCATAACCACTATTACATTGGAAACAATCAATCAACCCTTTTTGTCTTGTAAAGTTTTTTTTTGCAGCACTGTAATATCCCCATTTAAGGTGGTGAAAAATCTACAGAAAATACATATATCTTGCTCATTGTTCAGCCTCTGCATATAAGTCAGTAGACAATCAAGGCAACCCGAGGTGAAGGGCATAATGCAGGACAGCAAGGCTGGAAAGGTTAAAAGAGAAGGCAAGGTAAATCAGAATGTAATGATTGGGCTTGGGTTTTAAAAGCCTGAAGATTGTAGGAAAAATTGAGAGAAGTAAGGAATTCCACGTTTCTGAACTGCTTGGGAAATTGAGCTAGAATACGAGACAATGCAGTGAATTTTGGCCTGAACACAGTCAGGATATAGGAAGGAGGAAGAGTGTATTGATGACATATTTGCAGCTTAGAAGGGAGAAAAGTTCAGAGGAACATTTAACACAATAATGTCTATCAAATAAAGATTGACATTAAAAGTTAGGACATGGTTTCGGGTGGGGTAGGGAGTATATATATTGTGGTGCACAAGGTATCACACATTGTGTGGGACAGGCTGGATGGACCAGAGGGTCTTTTCCTGTCCGTCATTGTCCGAATGACACAGGAAGAGGAGAGGAATCGCCTATTTTTTCTTGTTCAGCGTTGGAAGAAAGATGTTGAACAGCCTCACAGGTTGAGCAAAAGAGTGGGTAGGATTGGAAGATGAGTAGTGGAAGTTATTGATGTGAAGAAGGGAACAGAGTGAGAGAAAAGCAAATCTCTGGGAAACACCTGAAATAATGAAGAGTCAGAAGATCAGCCTCCACCTGCAACATTCAAAACTTGAATACTGCTCTTATACCTGTGAGTTATAAATGGATTTAGGCTTCATGCAAATTTAGGAGCTGATGATGGAAAAATAAGTTTTTGGCATGAAAGAGAAACCCCTTGGAGGCAGCTTTAGCAACGGAGATGAGGGAGTTCCATTTGAGGGTCAGAGGGGAGAGACCAAGAATGCTTGGATTCGAAGAAGGACGACAGGTTGAGCCATCATCGGTGCTAGCTGTTGGTCAGACTTGCATGAGACGTGAAAAAATGGCTTTGAAGAATTAAAAGAAACAAGATTTTCATTGCTCTGTTGGAGGGCATTGAGATGGTTAAGAGTAGTGATTCAACCATTTGTGTGCATTGAGGAAATGCTATCTGAAGGAAGTTAATGATTGTACAGTGAATTCATGAGCAAATGAGTGGATAGGATTGGAAGATGAGTAGTGGAAGTTATTGATGTGAAGAAGGGAACAGAGTGAGAGAAAAGCAAATCTCTGGGGAACACCTGAAATAATGAAGAGTCAGATGATGAGCCTTCACCTGCAACACAACTAAACTAATTTAAGAAGAAACTAGGTAGGCCTGATGGTCTTAAGTATGTTATTTCTGAAGCAAAAGTCATACATAGCTCAGGGGGTTCTCCTGAGAGAATGGTTGCACAATCCAACAGGTTCTGAGCTTACTAATATATTATAAGGACCCAAAAAGGCACATATACTCCTGATAATTCAAAGTCGTTTTAGTGCTAAAAATTTGAACTATCCAATCATTTAAATTAAGCAACATAAATAACACGGGAAAGTGGGAATTTGGTGCTAAAAAAGTAGAATTATTAGATAATTTGAACTGAGCAACTTTCAGTTAAGAGTAGACTGCTTATGTGCATGTCATACAGATGGGCTCACACTAACATTCCAGGTCGCCTTGACGACTTCATCTGTAAACCTATCATGTACTTTTTGTTGTGATCCATACAAATCAGAAAGGCCCCATGTGACCTTAGCTGGGTTGATCATTGGTGCCACAGTTGAGCTCTGTAGGGTAGAAAAGGGAAAAATCATTCTATCAACTCAGCCTGATGTCGCCTCCAATCAAAAGAATTGAGGTATATTGCAGAACAAGAAATATATACATATATAGGTGTCACTTGGTGGCCTGTTCATTTGTATGTAGAGGCTGAATGGAAGACTATTGTAATATTTTGGACACAAGTAAAACTCAACATCATAAATACTCGAATTAGCGAATGTGTTGGTAAACTTACGTGAAAACAAGCTGATGCAACATGTTAAAGAACAGACCTCCCAGGTATTAAAAAAGGTTATACTGCACTTAGTCATTTTGACAATGTATTACAACTACCCCCAAGGTTTCTAATCTAACACTCCGACAACTCGGACATGTTCTCCTCAAGCTGGGTCATCAGTCCCAGAGGTCCAACTGAGAAATGACTGCACATGTGCAGATTTAAGATGATTAGCAGAAGAACCAAAGGCGACATGAGGAAAAACTTTTTTACGCAGCGAGTTGTTATGATCTGGAATGCGCCGCCTGAAAGGGTGGTGGAAGCAGATTCAGTCATGGCTTTCAAAAAGGAATTGGATAAATCCTTGAAGGGAAATAATTTGCAGGGCTACGGGGAAAGAGCAGGGGAATGGGACTAACTGGATTGCTCTTACAAAGAGCTGGCATGGGTTCGATGGGCCGAATGGCTTCCTGTGTTGTAACCATTCTATGATTCAATGTCAGATACATGGAAAAAGCAAGGCTGTCCAGTTGGCTGTGTGGACACAGAGATACGAAGCAAACATCTTAACTGCCCCTGTAACAGGCCATTATCACACAACGTGTATTGAAATAAAATGATTCTCCTTTTGAATCAGAATTAGATTATAGTATCTGTGACAATAAAATAAGTACAGCATAAAAATTGAGATGAAAGTCATTTAATACCAATTTAAAAGTGATGAGGAGGTTTATTTAAATGAACTGCTCTAGTTGCTTTTCCAATAATACTTAACTTCATATTCCTAAGCAGAGTCGTAGCACTGAATGATCTTGTCAGAGAAAATTGAAAAGGGTAGTGATTCAGTTTGCAACTCCTTACATCCAGCGCAGCTCAAGGTATTCAGAATGTGTAAATACCTACGAGCCTTCCCAGGTTTTGCTGAAAGTGCCGTATCTTTTGCTTTTTTGAATTTATATTGTGTTTGCATGGAATTTCTTATGTTTTCATTCTTAACTTTTAGATTATACTTCTTCAAATGCTAGGACCTAATTTCATTTGAGGACTATTTTATTCCCCAACAGCTGCTCTTAAATAAGAATTTATGAAACCTTTATTTTGCTGAGTTCATTTCACCCTTCAATAGTAAATTCCAAAGCCTTTGCTTTATCCAGTTTATAAACAATGAGATATTGGGGGTTATATTGGATAACTTCCGAAACTGTGCGCGGGGGTCACGGTGCGCGATTAACCCGTTCCCGATTGTTGAGATGCAGGCAGCACGTGACATTCGTGCTGCCTGGTCATTTCCCTGTTAGCTGCAAGCAGCCAGGTCTACCTGCGCTGTTGGGTGGCTACTCACCAGCAGGGGGCCTCAATATCGCGAGTAGCAAGCACCACTTAAAGGCAGTGTAAACGTAAAACACAGATGCAGGTCCCGTCCCTATGTTTACCAACTACTGAGTTATGTTAAAACATTGAATAAAGGTTGCGCACTACTAAATCCCACATCCTCCAATCTGCACGCCAGACCTCACCAATCTGCCGATCTGAGTTTGTACCAGGCCTGCGAGAGAGCGTGCACTAAGGTTCTTTGATGATGCACTAGAGGTCTTGTTGCAAGAGGTGGACAGAAGGAGGGGCATCCTATATCAGCAAGGGGGCAAGTGGCCCTCCAGACATATGCTCAAGAGGCAGTGGGAGGCAGTAGGGGACGAAGTCAATGCCAGGCGCATAGCACCACGAACATTGATGCAGTGCAGGAAGAAGTTCAGTGCACTGACACGAGTGGTGAAGGTGAGTGAGATCAACTGTCAAGTGGCATCTCCCCACCTACTGCACCACTAGCCGCATCCAGTGCTCCATGCACTACACCATCACCCACCTACCAACAAACTTTTTCAAACGGTACTCAACTCTTCCAATCAGTTGCTTCCTCTCACACTCACACGTTACCACTGCTGCAAGCCGCAAACCCACAACTCACAGGTCACACACACTGGCAGTTATTCAACCATGACAGGCACATCACCCAAACATCTTGCAGGACACTCACCGACCCTCTTTCTTGCAGGAGAAGGTGGCACATAACAGGAGGCAGCAAGTGGCAGTGGCTCCACGGAACATGAACCTTCTGCCCTCACTCAGGATAACAGCATTCCTGTCCACCCCTGCCACTCTGCCCGTGACCTTTCTGTTGCCTGTCAGCTAGCCAGCCCACTTCATGTAGAGTATTGAAACTTTATTATAGGAACATCATAGAAAGGTTACAGCACGGAAGGAGGCCATTCGGCCTATATCGAGTCTGCGTCGGAACATAGGAAGATAGGAACAGGAGTAGGCCATTCAGCCCCTCGAGCCCGTTCCGCCATTCAATGAGATCATGACTGATCTGTGACCTAACTTGATATACCCGCTTTAGCCCCATATCCCTGAATACCTTTGGTTAACAAAATCTATCAATTGCAGATTTAAAATTAACAATTGAGCTAGCATCAATTGTCGTTTGCAGAAGGGCGTTCCAAACTTCTACCACCCTTTGCGTGTAGAAGCATTTCCTAACTTCACCCCTGCAAGTTCTCACTCTAATTTTTAGGACATGTCCCCTAATCCTGGTATTCAAGTATAGGAGAAAACGGGTACAAATACATCAGCAGCCAGAAGCAATAATCCAGCAACTAACCTGTAACTTCTGCATGGTCCCTTTAAATAGCACTGGGTCCTCCATGCTGTTTACGACCTGTTCAGCTGTGCAAGGTTAAGACAGTGCGTTGGCTGGAGCACGGAGTTCCAAAATCGCATCTGTCCCTTTAAATCAGCATTGCACACTGATCTACTGCATATTCTCCCTATTTTACATGCTGCCGGCGGTCGTTATCTGCATGTGCGCAAACGCTTTTACCAAGATGGCGTCCAGCGCACATCACGCTAGAAGTGTTGCACTTGCATTCCAAAGGCCTTTTTGGGTCCTTAGGAGGCCGCATAGCAGCTACAAAATGGGCGCTGCACGGCCCAATTTATAGCCCATTATGTTATACCTAGATTTTCATATCCGGACTATTATAAGAACATAAGAACATAAGAAATTGGAGCAGGAGTAGGCCAATCGGCCCCTCGAGCCTGCTCCGCCATTCAATAAGATCATGGCTGATCTGATCCCAACCACAAATCTAAAGAACACAAGAAGTCGGAGCAGGACCCGGCCACATAGCCCCTGGGCCCTCTCCGCCACCCACAGGGCATTGACCGATCCGAACTCAGCTTCATGTCCAATTTCCTGCCCGCTCCCCATAACCCCTAATTCCCTTTACTTCTAGGAAACTGTCTATTTCTGTTTTAAATTTATCTAATGATGTAGCTTCCACAGCTTCCTGGGGCAGCAAATTCCACAGACCTACCACCCTCTGAGTGAAGAAGTTTCTCCTCATCTCAGTTTTGAAAGAGCAGCCCCTTATTCTAAGATTATGCCCCCTAGTTCTAGTTTCACCCATCTTTGGGAACATCCTTACTGCATCCACCCGATCAAGACCCTTCACAATCTTATATGTTTCAATAAGATCGCCTCTCATTCTTCTGAACTCCAATGAGTAGAGTCCCAATCTACTCAACCTCTCCTCATATGTCCGCCCCCTCATCCCCGGGATTAACCGAGTGAACCTTCTTTGTACTGCCTCGAGAGCAAGTATGTCTTTTCTTAAGTATGGAGACCAAAACTGTATGCAGTATTCCAGGTGCGGTCTCACCAATACCTTATATAACTGCAGCAATACCTCCTTGTTTTTATATTCTATCCCCCTAGCAATAAAAGCCAACATTCCGTTGGCTTTCTTGATCACCTGCTGCACCTGCATACCAACTTTTTGATTTTCTTGCACTAGGACCCCCAGATCCCTTTGTACTGCAGTACTTTCCAGTCTCTCGCCATTAAGAAAATAACTTGCTCTCTGATTTTTCCTGCCAAAGTGCATAACCTCACATTTTCCAATATTATATTGCATCTGCCAAATCTCCGCCCACTCACCCAGCCTGTCTATATCCCCTTGCAGGTTTTTTATGTCCTCCTCACTCTCTACTTTCCCTCCCATCTTTGTATCATCTGCAAATTTTGATATGTTGCACTCGGTCCCCTCCTCCAAATCGTTAATATAGATTGTAAAGAGTTGGGGACCCAGCACCGACCCCTGTGGAACACCACTGGTTACTGGTTGCCAGTCCGAAAATGAACCATTTATCCCAACTCTCTGCTTCCTGTTTGATAACCAATCCTCCACCCATGCCAGAATATTACCCCCAATCCCGTGATTTTTTATCTTAAGTAATAATCTTTTATGTGGCACCTTGTCGAATGCCTTCTGGAAGTCTAAATACACTACGTCCACTGGTTCCCCTTTATCCACCCTATACGTTATATCCTCGAAGAACTCAAGCAAATTTGTCAGACATGACTTCCCCTTCATAAAGCCATGCTGACTTTGTCCTATTAAATTATGCTTATCTAAATGTTCCGTTAACACGTTGAATCACAAAGGCTCTTTTCACTTTATTTGGAGGCTATCAAATTCCTCTATTTTTTTCCCTTCCCCTTCTCCTTGTGCTGGTCTGACTGGGCCAAGAGCCAGGTTGAGTCACCTGTACCCAGAATTGCAAATTTCCCCCTGGTTTCCTTCACAACCACCCATGAGGAGGCAACACACACAGCAAACTGCCTGAGATCAGGCGCTCCAGGGTGTTGGATGTTGATGCTCTAACTTGCTTTATGGCCATCGCTCAACTCTGAAGAGTTAAAGCTTATGTTTGCGATCATTTCAATTTTGCACAAAATTGTACTGCGTTTTTGCAACAAGAAAGTTTCAGTTCTTCATTCTGCACCTTCCACACAACATAGGAGCATTACCCTCCACATGTTCTAGGGAAAGCACGTGAAGATGTCATTGTGATGTTGCAGATAAGAGGCGCTGCATGTGGTCTCCTACTTCCACATCAGGATCTGCGCTCTTGGTTTCTTTCCTAGCTTACACCACTTTGCTCCTCTCATCACCAAAGTCTCCAGCTTTCACAGTCTTCTTCGGGAGTAGGTTAGATCAGGCAGATGGACATTAGACTTTCAAAGATTCTGTTGATTACTCTGGCCAGTTTGGGCCCTTGCGTTTCTTTTTCAAGTTCCCCAGGCGTCTAAAATATCAACTTCAGTCAGTGCCAAGTGTTGAAGTTCCAGAAAATATACTTGGCATCCACAAAAAAAAAGAAAATCCAAGCTCTTTAGATGGTATGGTGATACTACGGCTCATTCTGTGGTCCCTAGAGAACCATATCGGGGGGAAGTGAACTGGGAAAAATCAAACACCAACATTAACGGACAAGAGATCCAAGTTACAAATTAAAATTTTATACTCAACACACAGCTACATCAAAAACGAACTAAGTACCTCCCCATAGTTGATCATCGTGGAATACATATTGGCACTGATCATTGCCAAGGAAGCACTGATACCACACTGTGTTGAGGACTTAACTTCAATGAACACTGGGGACTTACTGGCAATGAAGACCCTTTATAACCCTTGGTGCCAAGAGTTCATTGGCACCAATCAGCACCAAGAGCACGCCAGCTTTAGAAGTATTTTGGCTTTCAGCTGAAACCAAATTCTGTGTACATCAAGGGCAGGTGACAATTGATCCCTCAAACCCAATATTATGGAACTCCCTTCAGACAGGGACCTATCATCCTGATACTACGTGGGACTGTAGCACTCACACAATCACAGGGCTGCTTGGCACTGGGTACCCTTTGCACTATCTTGCCTCAGGGATGGTCAAATTAAAGCGTAAATATCCCCTTGGAGAGGCATTAGGAAGCCTCGCGAACCGTAACATAAGAAAGTGCCCAGATACTAGCCTAACTTTGTACCAGCAGCCCCTCCACCCCAAGTGCGGAGATGGGTAATCTACCTCCACTTGCATGGTATTAGTCTCAGTCCATATCATGTTTATTGGGGCTTCTCGCTCTGAAATATCTACTGACTCCCTCTAAGGAGGAGGATTTAAGTAAACAGAAAATAGCCTTGCATCCTGGCCCAGACAATCAGAGCCATACAGCACAGGAGGAGGCCATTACTCCCATGGTGCTTGCATCAGCTCTTCTAAAGAACTATCCAATTAGTCCCATTCACCTGCTCTTTCCCCATAGCCCTGCAAATTTTTCCTCTTCAAGTATTTATCCAATTCCCTTTTGAAAGTTACTATTGAATCTGCTTCCACCACCTTTTCAGGCAGTGCATTCCAGATCATAATAACTCGCTGCGTAAAAAAAAATTCTCCTCGTCTACCCTCTAGTTCCAATTATCTGAAATCTGTGTCCTCTGGTTACCTGCCCTTCTGCCAGTGGAAACACTTCCTCTGTATTTACTCTCTATCAAAACAATATGCCAAGGAATCTGGAGCACACTGCATGACTGACTTGACTCCCTGAATAATACCATCGTTGATTTAGTAGAGTCAATAAAAGCCACAACCCTGGCTATACGGTGCAGACTAGAACCTCATGATCAGTGAGGACCTATGGGTCTGGTTTAGAATGTGCCCATCTCTCTACAGGTGTTAGGAGCACAAATTCCCCCCCCCCCCCCCCCCCGAGGAGGAAGGGACAAAGGAGGGAGATAGTGACAGATTGCCTGAGGGTTCATTGTTAGACCTAAGCTCCAAATACACAGCATTATTTAATTTGAGTATTACTCAAAGCTACACAAGCCCCCGATCCCAACGTCGACCTCTTCCTCCAGATCTCACAGAGACAACGACTGGCTCTAAAATAGACCAAACATACATGGCCCACAGGTACTCAGCAGAACCCTTATATGGTATGCTAGTCATTGACTCCAGAGTTTCAGGTTCTCTCTCCCAGTGTGAGAAACCCACCATGCAGTAAATGAACTCTGAGCCTACTTACCTGGTGCGTAAGTGGATGGATGCGCTCCTTGGCGCATCTAAGAGAAACCAGCAGAACGTGCAGCTATCAGAGGGCTGGCTGTGACAAATAGGATCCCTCTCAACCAAGCAGAGCTGACAATTTATGACAAATCCCAACTCGGCTACAGATTTTTTTCAAGGCATTGTTCCCAGTTCCCAGCTGTTATATCCCATACCCACTTTCAAACTATGTCCAGAGGTTTTCATAGAATCATACAGCACAGAAGGAGACCGTTCGGCTTATTGTGCCTGTGCCTGCTCTCTGAAAGAGCTATTCAATCAGTCCCACTCCCCCTGCTCTTTCCCCATAGCCCTGCAATTTTTTTCCTTTTTAAGTATGTATCCAATTCCCTTTCGAAAGTTATTATTAAATCTGCTTCCACCGCCCTTTCAGACATCAGTGACTCACTTCCAATTATTCCCCTCCAATTATCTTAAGTATCTTTCACCAAAGATCCTTCTGTTTGATCCAGATCACATCGAGCATGACATCAGTGACTCACTGGATATTACCCTCCCATCGAAAGCCTGGTTGGAGGCAACCTAAAGGTACCCCAAGCTATGTTGGGAAGCATCACTTGAGACACATGGGTCCCAGGGTCTATCAGAGAGGGTTATCCACATCAATTCAAGTGCACACTTTTCAGATTCTGTAGAGTTTTTTTTTATTCATACATGGAATGTGGGCATCGCTGACAAGGCCACCATTTATTGCCCATCCCTAACTGCCCTTGTGAAGGTGGTGGTGAGCCGCCTTCTTGAACCGCTGCAGTCCGTGTGGTGAAGGATCTCCCACAGTGCTGTTAGATAGGGAGTTCCAGGATTTTGACCCAGCGACAATGAAGGAACGGCGATAGATTTCCAAGTCAAATTGGAGGGGAATGTGCAGGTGGTGGTGTTCCCATGCGCCTGCTGCTCTTGTCCTTCGAGGTGGTAGAGATTGCAGGTTTGGGACGTGCTGTCGAAGAAGCCTTGGTGAGTTGCTGCTTTGCATCCTGTTGTTGGTACACACTGCAGCCGGTGGTGGAGGGAGTGAATGTTTAGGGTGGTGGATCAGGTGCCAATCAAGCGGGCTGCTTTGTCCTGGATGATTTCGAGCTTCTTGAGTGTTGTTGGAGCTGCACTCATCCAGGCAAGTGGAGAGTATTCCATCACACTCCTGACAAGTGCCTTGTAGATGGTGGAAAAGCTTTGGGGAGTCAGGAAGTGAGTCACTTGCCGCAGAATACCCAGCCTCTGACCTGCTCTTGTAGCCACAGTATATATGTGGCTGGTCCAGTTTAGTTTCTATCAATGGTGACCCCCAGGATGTTGATGGTGGGGGATTCAGCGATAGTAATTCCGTTGAATGTCAAGGGGAGATGGTTAGACTCTTTCTTTTTGGAGATGGTCATTGCCTGGCACTTGTCTGGCGCGAATGTTACTTGCCAATTGTCAGCCCAGGCCTGGATGTTGTCCAGGTCTTTCATGCGGGCACGGACTGCTTCATTATCTGAGGGGTTGTGAATGGGACTGAACACTGTGCAATCGTCAGAAAACATCCCCACTTCTGACCTTATGATGGAGGGAAGGTCATTGATGAAGCAGCTGAAGATGGTTAGGCCTAGGACACTGCCCTGAGGAACTCCTGCAGTGATGTCTTGGGGCTGAGATGATTGGCCTCCAACAACTACTACCATCTTCCTTTATGCTAGGTATGACTCCAGCCACTGGAGAGTTTTCCCCCCTGATTCCCATTGACTTCAATTTTACTGGGGCTCCTTGGTGCCACACTCGGTCAAATGCTGCCTTGATGTCAAGGGCAGTCACTCTCACCTCACCTCTGGAATTCAGCTCTTTTGTCCATGTTTGGACCAAGGCTGTAATGAGGTCTGGAGCTGAGTGGTCCTGGTGGAACCCAAACTGAGCATCGGTGAGCAGGTTATTGGTGAGTAAGTGCCACTTGATAGCACTGTCGACGACACCTTCCATCACTTTGCTGATGATTGAGAGTAGACTGATGGGGCGGTAATTGGCCGGATTGGATTTGTCCTGCTTTTTGTGAACAGGACATTCCTGGGCAATTTTCCACATTGTCGGGTGGATGCCAGTGTTGTAGCTGTACTGGAACAGTTTGGCTAGAGGCGCGGCTAGTTCTTGAGCACAAGTCTTCAGTACTACAGCCAGGATGTTGTCGGGGCCCATAGTCTTTGCTGTATCCGGAGCACAGAGCCATTTCTTGATATCACGTGGAGTGAATCGAATTGGCTGAAGACTGGCTTCTGTGATGGTGGGGATCTCGGGAGGAGGCCGAGATGGATCATCCACTCGGCACTTCTGGCTGAAGGTGGTTGCAAACGTTTCAGCCTTCTCTTTTGCACTCACGTGCTGGGCTCTGCCAGCTTTGAGGATGGGGATGTTCACGAAGCCTCCTCCTCCCGTTAGTTGTTCGATTGTCCACCACCATTCATGACTGGATGTGGCAGGACTGCAGAGCTTTATCTGATCCGTTGGTTGTGGAATCGCTTAGCTCTGTCCAAAGCATGTTGCATCCGCTGTTTAGCATGCATGTAGTTCTGTGTTGTGTCTTCACCAGGTTGGCACCTCATTTTTAAGTATGCCCGGTGCTGCTCCAGTCATGCTCTTCTACACTCCTCATTGAACCAGGGTTGATCCCCTGGCTTGTTGGTAATGATAGAGTGAGGAATATGCCGGGCTATGAAGTTACAGATTGTGGCGGAATACAATTCTGCTGCTGCTGATGGCCCATAACACCTCATGGATGCCCAGTTTTGAGCTGCTAGATCTGTTCTGATTCTATCCCATTTAGTGCCACACAACATGATGGATGGTGTTCTCAGTGTGAAGACGGGACTTCATCGCCACAAGGACTGTGTGGTAGTCACTCCGACCAAAAATGTCATGGACAGATGCATCTGCGACAGATAGATTGGTGAGGATGAGGTCAAGTAGGTTTTTCCCTCATGTTGGTTCGCTCACCACCTGCAGGACAGTGTTGTGATGGCAGCATTGTCAGTTGATGTTTGTTACCTTTGTTACCTCCAGACTTGACTATTCCAATGCTCTCCTGCCCGGCGTCCCACCTTGCACCACTGTAAACTTGAGCTGATCCAAAACTCTGCTGTCCGAACTCGCATCAAGTCCCGTTCACCCATCACCTCTGTGCTCACTGACCTACATTGGCTCCCGATCCGGCAAAACCTCGATTTTAAAATTCTCATCCTTGTTCTCAAATCCTTTCGTGGCCTCGCCCCTCCCTATTTCTGTAACCTCCTCCAGCCCTACAACCTTCTGAGATTTCTGTGCTCCTCCAATTCTGACCTCTTGCGCATCCCCCCATTTTGTTCACTCCACCATTGGTGGCCGTGCCTTCAGCTGCCTAGGCCCTAAGCTGTGGAATTCCCTCCTAAACCTCTCTATCTCTCTCTCCTCCTTTAAGATGCTCCTTAAAACCTACCTCTTTGACCAAGCTTTTGGTCACCTGTCCTAATATCGCCTTATGTGGCTCGGTATCAATTTTTGACTGCTAACGCTTCTGTGAAGTGCCTCAGGATGTTTTAATACAGGCGCGATATAAATGCAAGTTGTTGTCATCATAGACAAACCACTGGCATAAGGAGTGATAAAAAGAGTTCAGCCTGATTAGGAGAGAACAGGATTCTACTGCAGGTCTTTTGTAGTTCCTAAAGGGACAGAGAAACTAGGCCTTCGAGTCCTAAGCCTAATTCCTAAAACATGGGAGATTTAAGATGGTCCCACTTCCAAGACTATCCTGGCAGTACGCCCAGGAAAATGGTTAGCTGCAATAGACCTAAAAGTTGCTTGTTTTCATATCAACATATGGGAACACTACCAAACGGTTCTCAGGGTCAGTTTCCGCAGGCAAAACTAAGAGTACAACGTACTGACCTGCAACCTCCCCTCACCACGCAGGGTGTTTACATGTCCACCTCAGTTGAAGCTACTTGACCGGTGGTTCACCTGCAGACTGTTTTGTTTCCTAACCAGTAAGGATTCTGGATCACCTATGATAAAGGATAATGTCCTGTAATAACCTTCCCCACTGTCGATAGTGCATCTTTGAGAGGAAGGAGTGCCGACATGCAAGGAAACTGGGCTGGTACATCAGTCGATTGGAACTAAAGGCAGTAAGGCTGGCTCTGGAATACTTCCAGAACAAACACTTTGGACGAACCACCATGTGTGCTCAGATAACACTGTGTTGCTCAGTTTGATTAATCAACAAATATGGGGCAGAAACAGCCTCATCACCTCACCCTTTATCAAAAGGTGATACTACAAATGTCTGGGTCACAACATAACTCCCTCAGCTCAGCATCTAACCAAGGTGGACAAAACAGTGAACAAAGCTCTCAGATGTCTCACAGTTCACTTTCGCGAGTGAAAGTTCCAGTCGGAGGTGGTTAAGGACATTTTCAGGATCTGAAGTTAGACATGTTTGTCTCTCCAGACAACCATTAGCTTCTGTGTTTCTACTCAAGGACAGAGGCTGGGTCAGCCTGGGGGCTGGACGGCCTCCCATTTTTCTGGGCACAAGGGGAACAATTTTTGATGTGACCCCTTTCATCACATTCGGAGCAGCTCACTGATCAATGGGGGTGAGGACAGGAAATCTGGCGGCTCTTCCATTGAGCTGAGCCATTTGAGTTATGTCGGGGGGTGGGGGGAGGCGATCCCAGGGGAGGGTTTGCCATTGGGCGTGTCGATTTTGCTGCAGCCTGCTGGCCCCACAAAAATCACTTAAAAAACCTACCTGCCCCATTTCTGTCCCTTTAAGGATGGCTAGTGAGGCCACTCCACTGGACAGAGCACGAGCGTATCGCATTTCGCATATTGGTACTTGAAAATTGTATCAGGGTTCCTTTAATATCAAATGTTATAATGAGGCTATCATTCATTCATGGGGGTTACTGACTCGAGCACAAAATCTCGGCTGACACTCCAGTGCAGTACTGAGGGAGTGCTGCACTGTCGGAGGTGCCGCCTTTCAGATGAGGCATTAAACTGAGGCGCCATCTGCCCTCTCGGGTGGACGTAAAAGACCCCTTGCCACTATTTCGAAGAAGAGCATGGTTGTTCTCCCTGGTATCCTGGGCAGTATTTATCCCTCAACCAACATCATTAAAACAGATAATCTTTTTTCTTCTGTTCTATGCAAGCTGTTTGGAAATTTTACTCTCACTGGCTCCCAAATGAATTATTACTTTAGCTGTTCCCATGTTAATATACCCACTGTTGGAACTTCTATGAATGTATGAGTGAAGTCTCTTACACAGCAAACACTACCTTTGTTAACTTTTGTTCCGGCTCAGAGTTAGTGAACTGCAAAGCCTTACTCGAGATGATCTGTGCTTAATTTTGCATTCTGACAGAGCGCTCCTCAGGAATCCCAGTGTCAATTCGGTCAAGAAATGGTTGCCCGTTGTTTTATCTGGCCCCACACAGAATTGGATTGTCTTTTCTATGATGTCGATGCTAGTGAGTCGCAAGATGCTATGCTTCCACGTCGAGCAATTTAGGCAGCCTCCACTGTCATTTATTTCCCATGGCGCAAGGACCCAAGGCAAATGAGTGACCAAACAATCTTCATATGATTGCTGATGATGCCTTTGGCAGTTTGGTCCTGACAGCTCGTGTTATGGGTCATGTGCAGATGCCTCCCCTTCCTAACTTCGTACTACCTATGTACGCTCCTCGAATGTGTGAAGGGTGTGGAATGAAGAAGAAAGATAGATTACCTACCAGGTAGATTCTTCATTCTTCACATAAAATGCATCTTTCACATACTGCGATCCCATTCATCCCCACAGGCTCTTCAGAGACGTGGGGCTCAATTTTGAAATGGTGGCGGGTTGGCAGCGGGGGAGAGAGGGGAAGATGGAAAATCAGGGGGGGAGAGGGGAAGATCGGGGGGGGGGGGAGAGGGGAAGATCGGGGGGGGGGGGAGAGGGGAAGATCGGGGGGGGGGGGGGAGAGGGGAAGATCGGGGGGATCAGGGGGACATGGGGGGGGAAGATAATGGGGAAGAGGGGACATCGGAGGGAAGAGGGGGACATCAGGGGGGTGAAGAGGGGAAGATCGGCGAGGGAGACACCGGACATTGGAGCAAGGTGGAAACGTAGGTTGATTTTGTGTTTTAACTTTGTGCAATGGTTTCACCAGGCATGAATCAGAAGCTGCGGGAAAGCCGCCCAGGTAGGTTAAAAATTGTTCTAACTACCTACTATGTCACAAGTAAAGTGCCTTAAGTACCTCAATGAGGAACATTTGGTTCTTTAACTATCATCTCACCTGCTTTAATTGCCGGCGGGACCTCCGGATTCGGGACCCCTGTGCGCGCACAGGTGCGTCTGGGAAACTCGGAAGTTGGCGGGTTGGAGCCGGCTTCCGAACCTGCTCTGCATTTCTGCAATTTTCGCAGCCCCCCCCCCCGACCCCCAACAAACCCGCAATTTCAGTTTAAAGTTGAGCCCATGCTATTGAGGGTTAGTGATAATAGTTAGCTGGTTTAAGTTTAGCTGTTCATGAAAACAAGCTGGCAGAATAGCCAGGTCTTTATATGATGTGATAGTAGGAGAACATGTGCAGCGCTGCCTAGTTGCAAGTCACGATAATATTTGTATGTGCATGCTTAGCATGTGATTTCTCCAGAACCTAGCAAGCTAGACTATACTATACTGCAAGAAGGATGCGCATTGTTTAAAGAATGAAGACTGTACCTGGTAGGTAATCAATCTTAAAGTAGCATTAAAAAAAATAAGTCTTTACTAAATAAAATAAATTGTAATAAACCTACAGGTTAAATATTCAACAGATGCTCAGAGCTTAAGGGGTGAAATTCTGGTCAATAATTTCAGTAAAAACTCCTATTTGTGTTGCTGCTAACTTTTTGTCTAAAATTATCAGCAGGAGGAGTTTCACCCCTTAGAATCTAATACAATGTTCCATTCTGCAATACAGGTCTGAAATTTGCTGTTGCTTTAATTTTTCAAAGTGAGTATTGACACCACTGTGTCAGCCAACGAGTTGCACTGTGTCAGCCAGTGAGTTGGAGGCAGGTTGGGATTTATGGCAAACAGTCTATTTTACAGCAAACAAAGTCTATTTACATAGCCAACAGTGTCTATTTAAAAAGATGTAAGGAATCTTACAACATCAGTTTATAGTCCAACTGTTTTATTTGAAAGGAGAAAGGAGAAAGCCTCCGAAAGCTTGTGATTTTCAAATAAAACAGTTGGACTGTAACCTGGTGTTGTAAGATTCCTTACATTTGTCAACCCCAGTCCATCACCGGCATCTCCACATCATATTTAAAAAGAGTCTCAATGAACTACAGCAAACAGAACTCATGACCGAAAATACAGCAAAGTCTCCCGATAAAAGCAGGATTATTTCTCCAGCAAGATGCAGTGAGCGGAGGATAGTTGCATAATACAAATTCTGTGCATAACATCAATCCCAGTCACTTACAGCTGTGCGGTGATTGACAGAGGAATTAACCAATCATCTCCATTCTGGCCAGGACTTGCGGTGTCACTATATGCAGCCTTAATTTTTTTGCAAAGACCAGTTTCAAGGTATGACATATGAATTGCTTACCTCATCTTGTCACACTCTCATGACATTTCCATAACAGTAATTGGCTGCCACTACCAGGAGTAGATAGGCTGAGGTTGCTGATTGATGCCATACATGTTGCAGCTCTTATAATGCAAATTATCTTTTACTTATCCCTTCGTACATCAAAGCTTCTGCTCCCTCAAGCTTCTCCGTATTCTTCAGGCGCTCATGTTTAACAAATTAATTGCAGAGTTCAACGTACATTTCAGCACAATTTAAAGGTACAGGCCACCCTGTGAAAAGTACTGCCAAGAGACAGGTAGCTGTGATATATAAAATGTTATGATCATTTGCAAGGTGTTTTTAATAAAGTTAAAATCAAAATGAGCTTAAATTGCACACGTATTCATCCCAAAGTATTAAAGCTAATACCTGTGTACTTCAACACTTGTCGCTGGCCTATCAGAGCCATCGGCCTATTTTAGGAAGAAACATATGGTTAGAGAGGGATTGCAATTGAATACATTAATTAGAGTAAATTCACAATGACAATAGGATAATTAGCTTAAAATTTAATAATTAATCAGTTACTGTTTGAAAACCTTCTAATTATACAAGTGATCAAGCCACAAATTGCATTTATTAACTTTGGCAACAGATTCAATGTGCAGATAATGCTAATTTTTTACACTGCACACATATGTGCTGAGGAGCATTTAGTATTAGTTTTACTAATATTTACTTTTTTATGCGTTATTTCTCCATTGGAATTATATTTAATCATACCTACATAGACCTCCTACTACTGAAGTGCAGGTCTGCACTGATTCTCAGACCACATTGTCTTTCCACATGTCATGTGGTGCACCTTATGTCACTCTCCATTGCCTTGTTTCTCTCTGTTATGACTTGGTCTTTTCCAACACCAAAACCTGCAACTGTGTACATGCCGTGAGTGTGATAGCGTGCCAGGGGACTTATAGTTGCCCCTTAGTTAATCTATTACACATCATGTGGATTATGAGCCACAATCCTTTGTTTACTCCAGAAGGTATTAAGTACCACACTGTCAGAGTGTTACATTCAGGCTAAAACTAATTTCCAAATTTATTAACAAATGAGACAATTGCACAGAAGCAGAAAGACAGAGTAAAAGATTGGTGGTTCAATCCTGGACTTACACAATATGTAAAGCGTTTCAAAACATGAAAAGAGTCTGAGATCGTTGTCATTCTTTTTCAGTTGCTTTTGAGTGAGTCTCTGATGGAATGTAATGTGGACAGAGCACCTCTTGATCACGTCACATGGTATAGGAAATGAGAAAAAGAAAACTCCTCCTCATTTATATGTCTTTGATACTAAAGCGGGCTCATTGGATGATCAAACAATTGTTTTTAATGGTCTCCCAATTGAGATGTTAGCCATTTTAACTAGACAAGATATGAGCAGTATAATCCTGGTCATCTGAGTCTCTATTTGCTTTTCATGCCTGACAGCAATTGAAATCAGTTCTCACTTATCTGTCAATGTTTTTAAACAAATTTCCCTTGATGATTTAGCCATTTAGGATGTAATGCATTTGTCTGTAAACTCATACACTGTGAGACAGACGACCCTGAAAGTTTAGGAATAAAATGGCCATTGTCCTTCAAAGGACCAGTTAGCACCCAGAAACAATCCTTTACATCCTGGCTAATCTACAGATCAATGGGCCTGCCCTGCAGACAGCTAGGCTTTCATCTCCATTTTGAAGTTTAACAAGGAAAGACAGCTTTCATCTTAAGTCTAGCTATTTCTGAAACACATTTATCCTGTATAATCAAATATGTGCATATATATTCTATATGGTGATATAAAAATATAACACAGAGATCGCCCAAATGTTCATACCATTTTCATTTCACCTCTCTTGTCCAACCAGAATTGCCAACTCTGGTTGGACGTATTGCTGGAAATTTCATCACATGACCTCCCGCCTCCAACTGCCCTGCCCAGTCAAACAACCTCTTTGCCCCCCTCCATTTCCAATATTTCTATAACTAATAAATGAAAGTGTTCAAAGAAAATGTAAAATGTGCATTTTTTTTTTAATGCCCCTATGATTTTTCTCCTGGAACTCGCAGCAGTGTCCAGGAGATCAGTCTTCAATTACTGGAGACTCCAGGGCAATCTTGGAGGGTTGCCAGCCCTATTTCCAACATTCTGGTGTCCTGGGTCTGGAATATCAGCTTTAATGTTTCTCCACTACTTTTCCTTTGCCCTTCATTAAACCAGAACCTGAACTGCATTGGAACACACCACCCCTCATCAGGCCTCTATGAATCCATACTATCTGCACTGTTGAATTTCAACCAAAATTGAATATAAAATAATATAAAAAGTGATTTATTGAGAAATAAACCTCGTCTTTTAGGTTCATGGGCTATATGGGTACCCCGGAATAGTTTCTTATTTGTCAACCGTTTTGTTATTTGTTTTCTGTAATAACTTTATGTTAAACTATGAATATATTGAGAGGTTTAACTTAAATAAATACTCTACATTCTTAATTCATCTCAAACATTAACATTTAAAGCATTATTTCAAGAACTCCATTATAATTGTATCATGCAACCACCAGGAATGGTAGAAGGTGAACTAGATGGACCTGGATCTTTTATCATCTAACAATTGCTATGTTGCTATGTCATAACTGCATAATTACCAGATTAAAATTAAGTGTTAATGATATTAATGTCTTTTGGGAGAAGGCATCATCTTCATTGTTGGAGTGACTATTAAAATATCAAATGATTTGGTGAAGTAGAATGAACTGCAACTTGACAGAATGTTTAATTTTTTTTTAAAAGGACAAGATACAATAAACAAGAATTTAGCAGTTGGTGAATTTTTAATTCTAATTGATGATTCTTTGATCCACAGTCCTTCACAAGGATATGGGGAGCTGTCGAGCTGCTACCATAACCGGGACGTTGTCAAGAATCTCTTTGAATGATGACGAGGAGGAGAAAGGAATCAACCCCGAAAGCATGAATTTTTCAACCCTCCCTGGAAACGTCATTTCCAAAGTTTTGATACAACAGCCACCGACTATGCATGTGCCAATCGGAATGAATGAGTTGACTGAGCAATGTATAAAGAAAGACAACAACAGTGAGTTGCGACGGACAGTTTATTTATGCACTGATGACAATCTAAGAGCAGGGGACGCTGAGCTGGTCCAAGCCCAAGAGAGGATGATGGAGAGTGACTACATTGTAATGCCAAGAGGCTCCGCAAATGTCCAACCTATCATTAAAGATGAAAGCAAATTAAATATCAGCATGGAAGGCATGCCACACGATAGGTTAATGCATTTTAAGGTTAATCCAGAATTTAATACAAATGCACCTGTGATGGATCGCATCAGTTTCAATTTAGATCAACATCTCACCACACAAGAACACAAACAGAACATACCATTTGAGCCTCGATCGGCTGTAAAGAACTTCATTGTTTCAGAACTTGATGAAAATAATACTGCACTATCAAGGAGTGAAACAGGCTCAACAGTATCCATGAGTTCTTTAGAGGTTAGTAGGTTTGCATCAAAACAATGCAGAAAAATGCACTTTAGCTACATACATGAGATGTACTTCTGTTGAAGCGGATTGTTCCACTTATTTATCTGGAGAACGAGGGATTTTTTTTTGTTGTTGTTATTTATCATGTCTATCATTAATTTTCAACGCAATACTAGTTGCATCTTCTCTACAGCCCTCAGGAGAAAAGAACATTCTCCACCAAGTACATAGGAACAGGAGTAGGCCCTTTAGCCCATCAAGCCTGTTCTGCCATTCACTGAGCTGATCTGTAACCTAACTCCATATACCTGCCTCAGCCCCATAGCAAACCTATAAATAACTTTTGCCAGTATTAGCACTCAAACCTTCAGATTCATTTATTTTTACGGCTTTCCTTTATCCACTAGTGTAATGCAGGCATTTACCTCTTATTTTCGATGCGTTAACATTGTCCCTAAAATAGCAGGCAAAGAATGTCATACGAATCCATATCACCCACTAATGTCGCCAACAGAAATTGCTAGGCTATAATAAAATGGGCAAGGATTAAAGGGTTTGTTTGATAAAGTGGCTGCTTAGTGGATAGTTACGTTATGCAGTCATTCAAGTAGACTATCAGAGGTGTTACATTTCTGTACATGGTTGAATTTATAAAAATAATAAATTGAGGATGTAGAATATCCGTGGGCCTTCCAGCAGCTGCCCCACCATAACTCCAGCGCAGTGGAAGGGTCAAACATTAGAGTCCCAACTCTAATGCCTTACATTGGAGTTTTCTGAGGGCCTAATAAGGGCTGGTGCCTCTGCTTAGCCCAAACAAGGCCAGCAGCATAGGAAGGGGTGGGTTCAGGGATGGGGACTCCAAGCCCAGGGGAGTTCCCAGTTTCCTGGCCTACCAAGCAATGGGCAATCTTTGCGCCCATTACACATTCCAGATCATGCATACTGCCCGCCCCTGAATGGCAGAAGTAGGGACCACCAAGAGGTCCAGGTCTGGACGGTGGCCTGGAACCTCTTGCTCCCTCCCATATCCATATGTTTTATGTCAGCCTCCTTACAAAGGGGGGGGAGCTGAGGAGCACTGACAACACCTTTCCAAGAGGGATCCTACAGCCTGGCACATTTCCACTGCAATCCTGGAAAGGTGTGAACTCCAAGATACACCCTACTGGCACAGACACCTCCCCCCGCCCCCCCCCCACCAACCTACCAACTTCGGTGGGGTCAGCCCCAGAGGTCCCCGGCGGGTGCTTGCTGGCACTTAATTTGCACCAGACCTTTGGCCCGTACGTGTCTACACAATATTCAAACAGACTCATTACCAATCAGTGGATAAAAAGGATAAAGTTGAGAAGGCGAACAGAATATGTTACAATTTGTACAGGACATTTTAATGTTTAATTTGTACAAAGCATTTTAACATTCTGTGCTACAGTTTGTGCAAGATATTTTAATACTGTTTTACTGTTTGTGCAAGGTAATTTAATGCTCCCATTTTTAAAAGATTGTGAAAGGTATTTTAATACATTCATGCTTACAGCTTGTGCAAGGTATTTTAATACTCCGTTACAGCTTGTGCAATGTGATTTAGTACTCCATTACAGCTTGTGCAAGGTATTTTAATACTCCGTTACAGCTTGTGCAAGGTAATTTAGTACTCCATTACAGCTTGTGCAAGGTAATTTAATACTCCATTACAGCTTGTGCAAGGTATTTTAATACTCCATTACAGCTTGTGCAAGGTATTTTAATACTCTGTTACAGCTTGTGCAAGGTATTTTAATACTCTGTTACAGCTTGTGCAAGGTATTTTAATACTCCGTTACCGCTTGTGCAAGGTATTTTAATACTCCATTACAGCTTGTGCAAGGTATTTTAATACTCCATTACAGCTTGTACAAGGTATTTTAAAATTCCGTTACAGCTTGTGCAAGGTAATTTAATACTCCATTACAGCTTGTACAAGGTATTTTAATACTCCGTTACAGCTTGTGCAAGGTATTTTAATACTCCGTTACAGCTTGTGCAAGGTATTTTGATACTCCATTACAGCTTGTGCAAGGTATTTTAAAATTGATACTCTATGTTACAGATTGTGCGCGGTACTTTAATACTCCACGTTTACAGATTGTGGAAGTTATTGTAATATTCTGTTATAGTTTGTGGACGGTAATTTAATACTCTGTTACAATTTGTGCAGGCTATTTCAACATTATAGGGAGAAATTTTAGTGCACAGGTAGTGCGTTAAATGGGAGTTCAACTTTATGCCGCTTTTTACAACCTACAGGAACACACTACTTTACTCAGTGCGCCTCCTGGAAGCTCAGCTGGATTAGTTGGGTTTAAAGCTAGTGGGGAAAGTACCTGCGAGGTTGCTGTTGAACCAGCTAAAGAGTCACCTAACTGGTATAAAGAGTGGTCTATGGGCCAGCGTAGCTGGGGAGTGCGCAATTTCTGTGAGGAGCGGTTGGAGAACAAAGCATAAAGAAATATTTGTGGATCAAGATCTGCAGATCATAGTAGACGCTAACAAGGGCATTGCAGAGTGCTGCCTAAGGAGTGGAGGGGCAAGCCACCAGTGCCCAGAGGGACACCATCACGTGGGAGGTCACATACCAGGAGGTGCTGGAGGAACACCTGAAAGAAAGTGTCGGACTCGGAAGAACAGCGTCAAACTTAGAGACAAGAACGAACGTGAACAAATGTTGCCTGTGGTGGCTGCCATATAATGGAAGTAGACACTGACGCCAATCAAAGTAAATACAGATCTCAGAAGAGTTTGCTTGACTGCGTTGGAATACTTACCCCGAAATGGTCCAGTAACCTGCTGAAAGTAGAACACAAGTAAACATAAAAATAAACGTACTTGTTAACTAGCACAACAGGACCACAAAAAAGGAGAAACAGGAATGATGCAGCTGAGAAAGATTGAACACTATCATTACTCACGCTCGAAGTTAACAATTAGAGTACACTCAGTCAGCTCGCATACTTTCTGTAGATAAGGTGCCTCCTGTTCAGGTAAGCCATCTATCCCTAAAGCCATAAAACTCTGCGGCTGCCTAAAATACACAGCACAAAATATTCACTCGTTGAATGTATCTTCATCTTTGTTTATCTTTCCTTTATAGAAAAAGGCCACTTTAGCAAAGGCACAGCAGGTCCAAGGCGTCATCCCTGTGCAAGATGCCAGCATGAAGGTCACTGGCTGGGAGGCTGTACCTGGTGTGGATGATAGGCAGGCTGGGGAAAAGGAATACGCTGCAGGTTTGTATAACTCTGATCACATACCTTCCCTGCACAAAATGGTTTATTTTTCAACAGATATAAAGCAGTAACTGCGCTGACATATCTAACTATTGACTTTTCATGTGCTCTTTCTGTTTCTTGTTGCAGATATGAGAGGAGCATATTAAGCGGTGACCTTAATATGCCAGGACTATGGGCCTTCTCAGCATCAAGCCTCGCCGCAGCACTTAGTCTCATCACCACTTGAAGCAGGCAACAACCCAGAGACAGGCACTCTGTCGGGTTTCACAGATTATGGGGAGGAATCACAGGGTGAGTCAACTCGCAAGAGGGGTAAGTTTTTGTCCTCACCCCCGCATGGCGGTAACCTGGCGGAGTGGATCGCCCACCCATTGTAGAACTCACACCATTTCCATACCATTGATTACAATGGAGTGATAATTGGACGGGTTCTATAATGGGAGGGTGATCCACTCCACCAGAATTGTTCCATGCCGTGAAGATGAAAATTTACCCCATCGTTTGCAGGACGGAGAGGGAGAGGCCGAGCAGAAGGATAACATCATCCTGGGCGCTCTTGTGTTGCGTCTTGATTCTAAATCTCAGAAAGTTCCCAGACCACCAATGAACAGCACCAGAAGGGGAGATCTAAGACATACAGGCAGCAAGCACGGTTGGAGCATCTCTCCAGACTGGTCCCACTAATGAGCACTCAGTTCCACGCTCTGCACTCTGATAACAGCTAGCTTCAGTGCGCTTGGAGACAGACTCCAGGGAACTATGAATGAGGGATTCAGAGGCCTTGTTGGAGTGCAATGTCTGGGGCAGACTGGCTCCCCCAAAATGGCGTAGGAATCTTCGGGATTCTCACGGAAAAAGCGGGGGTCCAATAATACAACGCTATGGAACCATTCGCAGGGGTGCTCGGGATTCTCCAGATTCCCACATGGGCAGTCCACCCTTGTATGGTTGAACAGAGTAATGCCTCACATAAGGACTCGCCTTCCAGTAGGGGCATGGTGCCAAAAGCACAGGAACAGGTAGGCAATTCTCAAATCTCCACCAGCCCCTTGCCTACAGCTGCCTCTAGACAAGTAGCAAGAGAAGCAAACATACCCTGCAGCCGGTTCAGGGCAGGCTATTCCTGATATATAGGCAGGACCATCTGGGTCTCTTACATGTTGAAATGACCAGTTGGATCACAAACAGGACCACAGCACAACTCTCAGGAAGTGTCCACACCTATTCCTTCCAGCAGCACGTCACTTAGGAACATGTGGCTCATTTGGTAGCACGCTCATCTCTGAGTCAGAAGGTTGTGGATTCAAGCCCCACTCTGGGATATGAGTCCATAATCCAGGCTGACGCATCAATGCAGTACTGAGGGGGTGCTGCATTGTTGGACGTGCTGGCTCTCAGCTGAGACATTAAGCTACAGTCCCATCTGCCTGTTCAGGTGGATGTAAAAGATCCCATGACACTACTCAAAGAACTGCAGGGAGGTGTCCTGGCCCAACATTTATTTCTCAAGCAACACCACCAAAACAGATGAACTGGTCGTCTGTTCATTTTCTGTTTGTGGGACCTTGCTGTGTGCAAATTCTCGCGAGCAATTAGGGATGGGCAATAAATGCTGGCCTCGCCAGCGACGCCCACATCCCGTGAACGAATAAAAAAAAATTTTAAAAATTGGCCGCCGCATTACCTCATTACAACAGTGAATACTCTTCAAAAGTAACCAATGAAACACTTTGGGACATCTGGAGGATATAATAAGGTAATATATAAATGGAAGTTCTTTCTTTAGTAAAGTAGATATAGCACCACACAGCACTACATCACAATAAACACCCCATACCTTCACTGTTACTTTCAATAAAGACATGACACATCACCTTCGACTTTACTGTTATCATTTACCTTCAAATTTAATAAACTATCCTGCTGAGGTTATTTATATTTTTAAAATTCATCCACTCAAACATAAAGGCAGGCCTCATGGAAAAAAACTGTTCGGTCAGAAACTGCCGACCTGTTCTGCTCGTTGCAGTGGCTGCTGAGCTTCTCCTGCCTCCTCGTCCTCGTGTGCCATGACTTGTGTCTTCTCGACCTCCACAACTTGATGTATGTCTCTTTCCTCGTGCAACACGCAGCGCGCCATGACCGCTTCTCTCCAGGGCGTATTGTAAGACACCCTGGTGCCATCCACATATTGAAACTGTTGTTGGACGAGTCTGCCTGATGATACTTCTTGGATGTGTTTTTTTTGTCGGATGTTCCCCGCTGGAAGGTAGGGAGAGTATCGTGAGTCCGTCGAAAAGTCACGAGCCACTTTGTAAACAGATGAATATCTGTGTTCTTCGCCTAGAGTGAGTGGGGAACACGTGATTCCTCAAGATACGGGTGTCGAGGTCTCTCTGGAAACCGTACATTCACGTGCATAACGATTTGGTGCTGGCCACAGACGGTTTGAACATTCATCAGGTGGTATCCTTCTCTGCTGCTGATACCAAACCATGTTGAATGGCCACTTGGGTATGGTTCAGGACGTCCTGTCCTGCCCTGCCTTTCAAAAAGCCCTCTCAGCCTCTCTCATTGCTGCTGCATGCTGGTGCAGATTTTAACGTGGAAATAGGGTACTGCAGTGATGCACCACATCCTGACTAATCCTTACCATATCCCTTGCCTTTTGCCCAGAAAGAAACCGTCACCAAAAAAAAGTTGAGTGCTTTCATCACTGCCAATGGTGTTGATGTTTTTTGGCTGGAGACCTGGTTCCAGGAGATGTCACATTGTACCTGCCTCAGTGAGGTGTTGGCTCCTCACACATTCCTCCTCGGTGAACTCGAGGTATTTCTGTTGCTAACGCTGCTGCATAGTTAGCAACAGAATCTTGGTGGTCCTACTCCAATGGGCGTACTCCTCTCCGTCTCCCCTCTGCTGATCCTTCTCTTCCTCCTCCTCTGAAACATCGAGTGAAATAATTCTTGCTGAACCACTCAGGCCTCTGTGTGGGCTGAAATGGCTGACCTGCTCTTTACAACAGGATAGACTTTATCAATTAGTGCTCTGGGCACAGAGCTTCACATTATAGCAGCAACTATCAGGATTCAGCCACAACGTTCAACATACCTCGCATGAAATCAATGGAACGATAATCATGCGGGACATGCTAACTTCCACAGTCGAATTGCTGACAGATGCAAAGTATTCTTAATGAATACTTTGCATCTGTCTTCACAAAGGAAAGGGATGATGCAGGGATTGAAGTTGAGGAGGAGTGTGAAATATTGGATGGAATAAACATAGTGAGAGAGGACGTATTGAGGGGATTAGCATCTTTGAAAGTGGAGAAATCACCAGGGCCGGATGAAATGTATCCCAGGCTGTTAAAAGAAGCCAGGGAGGAAATAGCGGAGGCTTTAACAATCATTTTCCAAACTTCACTGGATACAGGCGTAGTGCCGGAGGATTGGAGGGCTGCTAACATTGTACCGTTGTTTAAAAAGGGAGTGAAGGATAGACAGAGTAATTACAGGCCAGTCAGTCTAACCTCGGTGGTGGGCAAATTATTGGAATCAATTCTGAGGGTCAGGATAAACTGTCACTTTGAAAGGCACAGACTAATCAAGGACAGTCAGCACGGATTTGTTAAGGGGAGGTCGTGTCTGACTAACTTGATTGAATTTTTCGAGGAGGTGACAAGGAGGATCGATGAGGGTAGTGCAATTGATGTAGTCCACATGGATTTTAGCAAGGCTTTTGACAAGGTCCCACATGGCAGAGTAGTCAAAAAAGTACAAGCCCATGTGATCCAAGGGAATGTGGCAAATTGGATCCAAAATTGGCTCAGTGGCAGGAAGCAAAGGGTAATGGTCGACTGTGTTTTTGTCACTGAAAGACTGTTTCCAGGGGGTGCCGCAGGGCTCGGTACTCGGTCCTTTGCTTTTTGTGATATGCATTAATGATTTGGACGTAAACGTATGGGGCATGATTAAGAAATTTACGGATGACACAAAGATAGGCCGTGTGGTTGATAGTGAGGAGAAAAGCTGTAGACTGCAGGAAGATATCAATGGACTGGTCAGATGGGCAGAAAAGTAACAAATGGAGTTCAATCCGGAAAAGTGTGAGGTAATGCATTTGGGGAGAGCAAACAAGGCAAGGGAATACACAATAAATCGGAGGATACTGAGAGGTGTAGAGGAAGTGAGGGACCTTGGAGTGCATGTCCACAGATCCCTGAAGGTAGCAGGTCAGGTAGATAAGATGGTTAAGAAGGCATATGGAATGCTTTCCTTTATTAGCCGAGGCATAGAATATAAAAGCAGGGATGTTATGCTGGAACTGTATAAAACACTAGTTAGGCCACAGCTTGAGTACTGCGCACAGTTCTGGTCACCACATTACAGGAAGGATGTAATTGTACTAAAGAGGGTGCAGAGGAGATTTACGAGGATGTTGCCAGGACTGGAAAATTTTAGCTATGAGGAAAGATTGGATAGGCTGGGGTTGTTTTCCTTGGAACAGAGGAGGCTGAGGGGTGATTTAATTGAGGTGTACAAAATTATGAGGGGCCTAGATAGAGTGAATAGGAAGGACCTATTTCCCTTAGCGGAGAGGTCAATAACCAGGGGGCATAGATTTAAAGTAATTGGTAGAAGGATTAGAGCGGAAATGAGGAACATTTTTTTCAGCCAGAGAGTGGAACTCACTGCCCGAGAGGGTGGTAGAGGCAGAAACCCTCAACTCATTTAAAAAAATACCTGGATGTACACCTGAAGAGCCATGACCTGTAGGCCCATGGATCAAATACGGGAAAGTAGGATTAGGGTTGGGTGGCTCGTTTCTCAGCCGGCGCGGACACGATGGGCCGAATGGCCTCCTTCTGAGCCATAAATTTTCTATGATTCTATATGGACCCCTGTCGCACAAAGCGCTGTACTGGGAGTGCCTCTTACTCTGTTGCAGACCTTTGCAGGTTCCCTTGGCTGCTTTAACACTATCGATGTAGTGATGTTATTAGCACAGTGTTGGCTGGCTGGAAAACACACATATTTGCATCTTTGCTTTAAATTGGTGCTTAACAAACTCCAATCCTGGGAGGAATTTTGGAAGCATGGGTTGCCGTTTTCATATCTTCACACTCTTCACTTGGAGAATAGTGCAAAGATTTGCAGGTTGCAATATGAACACTCCTTCCATGGCCATAACCATCTTTATACCAGACGATAGGGTGGTTCATTCCACAAGGCAGGAGGGTATTGTGAGCTCCCACAACCCACATGATGAGGGGAAGCTACCCATACCCACTGTCGTGGTTATCCTACTGGGCATCAACTCAGACCTCAGATCAGAGCTCAGGTCTCCACTCACCAGGACTGTCTGGAGTGGGGTTTGAACGCTGTCACCTTCTGGTTTAAAGGCAGGAATGCTATCATTAAGCCAAAGGCTCACTCCAGTAGCCTGAGTAAAATGCAGTAATGTTCCATTAATGCTAACGCACCAAACTAGTATACTTTTAACACATAAGGTGTGCATTAACCACAATGCACAAAGTAATTTCACCCCATTGTTTTGAATTCCATTATTTAGAATTTACAGCACAGAAACAGGCCATTCGGCCCAACTGGTCTATGCCAGTGCTTATGTTCCACACGAACCTCCTCCCTCCCCTCTTCATCTAACCCTATCAGCATAATCTTCTATTCCTTTCTCCCTCATGTTTATCTAGCATTTCCTTATTCACATTAACTACTCCTGGTGGTAGCAAGTTCCACATTCTAACCACTCTCTGGGTAATGAAGTTCTTTCTGAATTCCCTATTGGATTTATTAGTGACTATCTTATATTTATGGCCTCTAGTTTTGGACAAGTGGAATCATCTTCTCTGTGTCTACCGTATCAAACCCCTTCATAATCTTAAAGACCTCTATCAAGTCACCCTCTAGAGAAAAGAGCCCAGCCTGTCCAGTCTTTTATTGTTAAAATGTAACTCACAAAATTCAATTAAGCCCAAAGCCCTTTTAAAGACTTTTATTTATGGAATACATGATGGTCTTCTTTTCCTGCATTGTGGAAGAGATTACTAGATGTTCATTTTCAATTCTTTTTCAATCAACCATAGTCATCCATTGCCCCCTGCTGTTCCTTTTCCATCACATATGATGCCTTTTTCCAAGCAAGATGAATGACTGATGTGACAGCTATTGGCTCTTTTCACCAACTTGAGACTGGGTTCCTTTGAGGTTCGCCATCTGATCATCTGCTTTAAGAGGCTTATTATATCAAATCCCCTTTCAGACCTTTAATCCTGATTTTCATAAACTCACACAGGCTCTCTCTGAGCCTATGACAGTTATAGACTTCATACTTCCCTTATGACAGACAGCTGTGTTATTTGCCATGGCTTTTGCTGAAAGACAACATGAGTTGTGTAAATTTAGTGACTGAATTCCTATACTGCAAATGGCATAATCCTCAGCTCAAAGGGGAAATTTTCCAGTCTCCATCGCTGCTGATAGCAGAGAGCAGAATAAGCACCGGGGAGAATCGGAAAGTCTGATCAATCTTGCCAAATCTCCGTCCATTCTGCCCTGAGCATGAATGTTCAATCGGGCCTGTGCTCTTCCTGAAAACTGGTGAGAGTTTTATTTTCATAATAATATTAGCATTATTATCATGACATTAATTTCATACTATTATTACCATAATAATGTATTGAAATAAGATGCTTATGAGGATGTGAGCAATTTTCCAAGATTCCTGTCAGGAATGCACAGTTCTTTTCAGTCAGCTGGAATAAAACAGGCTATGGGGACTTTCTGGACTGAAAGCTTTTAAAGAAAAGTCTGGTGTTTTATGTTGAACAATATCTGAACATGCAATTCATCTTTAGGTTTCTGCTAAACATTATTTTCAGAACTACTTTTTAACTAGCTTTTTTTTTGCCCAAAAGTTTTGGCTGCCCCATTTTGAAGTACTACCATTATAATTTTGAAGATGGGCATTCCATTGGGGATTTCTCTCTTTTTGTCTTTTTTGGAGGATGAGGAAAAGGATGAAATAAAGGGTGCGAAGCAGGTTAGATTGTATCACTCATGAAGCTGTATCTTCTGGGAGAGTCACAGCGGGAGGATATTCACCAGGGAGGCAGTTGTCAGAGTTTTGCCACCTCCTGGAATTTGACTTCTAGCCAGCCCCCACCACAGGGCCAGTCTTGAAATGGATTCACCTCATTCCAATCTGCCGTCAGCAACATCAGTCAGTCTTAGGGTGAGTCAAATCACACGGGTACGGTTTTGTCCTCACCGCACGGCAGTAAACTGGCGGAGCGGATCGCCCGGCTGTTGTGGAACCCACACCATTTCCATACCATTGATAATTTACCCCGTCACGTGCAGGGCAGAGAGGGAGAGGCTGAAGACGTGATCTTTGCTGCTGAGCAGAAGGATATCATCTTAGGCACTCTTGAGTTACGTCTTGATTCTAGATCTCAGAAAGTTCCCAGATCACCATTGAGCAGGATCAGAAGGGGAGATCTTAAGACCATACAGGCAGCAAGCACATTTGGAGCATCTCTCCAGAATGGTCCCACAAATGAGCATTCAGTTCCACGACATTCAGGAGCACTCCTGCTCCTGCTGGCCCCAACAAAAAAAATTAAACGTTTCCTGGGCCATTTTCAATCAGGCAACATTTTACAATACATCCTATCCAGGGTCTCCAAAGTCCTCGTGGTCTTTTAAGGACCACTGGTTAGGCCACTAAACTCTTGGTGCAGATGGTTGGAGCATACCTCAAAATTGCAGTTGGGCTCCTATTTATATCATTGAGCTCTGATTTGCACGGGACACGCTTCCACCTGAAGCAAGTAGGCACTCCGACCACTGATCTCAGGATCCTTCCCAAGATAGGGGACAACCGGAGTGCCAGTGTAAATGGGGTAGTAAGCCATCCAGCGCCATTTTCAGGCTGCTACGGCCTCATTTACGCAGGAGGAGGGAATTAAAATCGGCCCTGTGTCTTCATTTTAAGGCAATCCACTGTCCCAGGATTATTTGAAGGAAAACGTAAATTACAAGGATGGCCATTAGGGGACCCAGGGGTACCCTCTTCACCCCTGGCTTATGACACATTTGAGACAACCTCAAGCAGCAGCTGAGCACAGGGAGGCTCATGAAACCACCAGGATTATTATCAAACACATCATAGGTATCTTGAAGCAGCATTTCAGATGTCCGGACAAATCAGGCGACATTTTACTTTACATCCTATCCAGGGTCTCCAAGATCCTCATGGTCTTTTGTATGATGTACAATTGTACTATCCAAAGAGTTATAAGCATGGAGTAGATAGAGGAGGAAGTCATCAACCCACAGCCAAAAACAGAGCAGAGATGCCTGCTGAGACATCATTGTGGGCTACACGAACCGCACGGCAAGCTCTCATTGATCGAAGCATCACCTCAGTGCCCATCCCCCAAATACATGAACAGTACCCAGGGTTTCTTGCATTTTGGGTGTTTGAGAACCTAATCTGCTTCTGCTTCTAGGTGCTCCCTATTGCTACAATAGGTAAGGTAGCTGGGTGTCGATGGGACCCTGTTGGGGCCTCCGTCTCCTTGTGCTGGATCGTGAGAGGCTCCTGCATATGGCGTGCTTTCTACTACGTGTGCTGTCATTTGAGCCAGGTCACTGGAGAGGCCTGATGGGACATTGCCCTGAGAATCACCAGCCTCATCCTTGCCAGGTTCAGCCATGCTCTTGTTAAGGGCCATTAATTCACTGATCTGTGTAGGAGAAGACCTCTGGGCAACAATGAAGGCAGTCAAGCTCTGTATAATGGCTGTATAATGGTTCTCTCCATTCAAATCCCCAAGCATATTGAAACCAGACAAAACAGCTTCTTGGAGACTGGAACTCAAGGCCTATATAGCAGTAGTTTAAGCTTTCATAAGGGGGACCCTGATTGGACTTAGGAGGTCTGTCATTAGGGGCTACAGCACAGATGCCCCTGGATTTGCCATTTCCTCCACGCTAGACTGCAGTTTCAACAAGCATTCATTGACAGGTGGACAGATGTGGCTGCTGGACTCCTCCAAACTTGTCCTCAGACCTTGTAGCGTGCTTGTGGCATTCGGTAAAGACTATAGCAAATATTGGTGCTGAGATAGCATCCTGCTTTCAATGTAGGCTCTATGAGTCGACGAATGAGTCTCAGTTGTTTTGGGTGCTCTAATGGGAGAAGAGCCAAACCCTGGAGACACATATATAGCGGCACATATCTTACTGGAAGCCAGATGAGGCAGATAGATGAGTTCTCTTGCCTGCTGGGTGTTTGGCAGCCAGACCTCGCAAACCACAGCTTCAAATTCATTCAAACATACCTGGCAGACATGAGGCTCTCTAGAACTGTGAGAGCGGAATCTATATTCGATACCGGACGGACAGTGACATCTTATACCTGATTGACTGCAAGCTAAAACAAAAGTAATGTAGATAGCCATTCGCGACATGCTCTTTGCTGATGACTACATGTTTGTTACCCGCCCACACTCTCACGTTTGCATTCGCAACCATCTTCAGCCAGAAGTACCGAGTAAAGGTTCCTTCTCGGCCTCCTCCCGAGGTCCCCAGCATCTCAGATCATTGTCTTCAGCCAATTCGATTCACTCCACTTGTTATCAGGAAATGGCTGAGTGCACTGGATACAGCAAAGGCTACCCATACTACACATCCCGGGTGTAGTGCTGAAGACTTGTGCTCCAGAACTAGCGGTGCCTCTAGCCAAGATGTTCCAGTACAGCTACAACACTGGCATCTACCCGACAAAGTGGAAAATTGCCCAGGTATGTCCTATCCAAAAAGAGCAGGACAAATCCAATCCGGCCAATTGCCGCTCATCAGTCTACTCTCAATCATCAGCAAAGTGATGGAAGGTGTCATCGACAGTGCTATCAAGCGGCACTTAGCAATAACCTGCTCTCCGATGCTCAGTTTGGGTTCTGCCAGGACCACTCGGCTCCAGACCTCATTACAGCCTTGGTCCAAACATGGAAAAAAGAAATGAATTCCAGAGGTGAGGTGAGAGTGACTGCCCTTGACATCAAGGCAGCATTTGACCGAGTGTGGCACCAAGGAGCCCTAGTAAAATTGAAGTCAATGGGAATCAGGGGGAAAATTCTCCAATGGCTGGAGTCATATCTAGCATAAAGGAAGATGGTAGTGGTAGTTGCAGGCCAGTCATCTCAGCCCCAGGACATTGCTGCAGGAGTTCCTCAGCGCAGTGTCCTAGGCCCAACTATCTTCAACTGCTTCATCAATGACCTTCCCTCCATCATAAGGTCAGAAATGGGGATGTTCGCTGATGATTGCAGAATGTTCAGTTCCATTTGCAACCCCTCAGATAATGAAGCAGTCCGAGCCTGCATGCAGCAAGACCTGGACAACATCCAGGTTTGGGCTGATAAGTGGCAAGTAACATTTGTGCCATCCAAGTGCCAGGTAATGACCACCTCCAACAAGAGAGAGTCTAACCACCTCCACTTGATATTCAATAGCATTACCATTGCCGAGACCCCCACCAACATTCTGGGGGTCACCATTGACCAGAAACTCAACTGGACCAGCCACATAAATGCCGTGGCTACAAGAGCAGGTCAAAGACTGGGTAAAATGCGACGTGTGGCTCACCTCCTGACTTCCTAAAGCCTTTCCACCATCTACAAGGCACAAGTCAGGAGTGTGATGGAATACTCTCCACTTGCCTGGATGAATGCAGCTCCAACAACACTCAAGAAGCTCGACACCATCCAGGACAAAGCAGCCCGCTTGATTGTCACCCCATCCACCACCCTAAACATTCACTCCCTTCACCAACGGCAGTGTGTACCATCCACAGGATGCATTGCAGCAACTCACTATGGCTTCTTTGACAGCACCTCCCAAACCCATGACCTCTACCACCCAGAAGTACAAGAGCAGCAGGCACATGGGAACAACACCACCTGCACGTTCCCCTCCACATCACACACCATCCCGACTCGGACATATATCGCCAATCCTTCATCATCGCTGGGTCAAAATCCCGTAACTCCCTATCTAACAGCACTGTGGGAGCACCTTCAGTACATGGACTGCAGCGGTTTAAGAAGGCAGCTCACCACCACCTTCTCAAGGACAACTAGGGATGGGCAATAAATGCTAGCCTTGCCAGCAATGCCCATATCTCAAGATTGAATTTTTTTTTAAACTCTGGAGGAAATCAAGCTGCTTTCCGATTGCTTTAGTGTTTTGGCCTTACAGTCAACTTAAAAAGACTGAAGTGATGGTTTAGCCAGTACCTGGTCATCCAGTCGCACCCCATGTGGTTGCATTCAATAATGTATCACTTAAGGTCACGGACAAATTCTGCTACCTCGGTAACGTTCTTTCGCATAACACCATGCTCACCGACCAGATTGGCAGGGCCAGCTCCCCCTTTGGCATACACCAGCGGAGACTCTGGCGGGCACAAGGGATTCGTCTGCCAACTAAAGTCGCTATATACCAAGCTGTTGTCCTCACCACACCTACTACATGGATCAGAGTCGTGGGTCTGCTACCGGCATCACATCAATAACTTGACCATTTCCACTTGCGCTGTCTACAGTGTATCGCTGGCATCAAGTGGCAAGACCAGGTGCCTAACACTGATGTCCGCAAGTGCTGCAATATAACAGGAATTGAGACCACAATCAAAAAAGGTCCAGTTGCATTGGTCTGGGCACGTCCGAAAGCTTAATTATAGAATTCCCAAAGCCGTCTACAGTGAGCTGCAGTCGGGATATCACAACAGAGATGGGCAGATGGAATGTCATAAAGAAAAGACTAAAAGCTACCTTAAAATCTTGCAGTATTACCTCGACACCTGGGAAGACACAGCCACTGACAGAGCATGATGGTGCAATGTTTACATATTTGGTGTAGCACAGTGCTGGTTAGCCTTACCTTGTGGACTTCTTCATCTGCGTCCACGTCCACTGACAGCCAGTATCTGACCAGCAGCTTGCAAGTTTCTTCTGAGGAGGTGCCCTCGGATATCAAAGAAGTTACTTCCAAAAGGATCTTCAAACATGCACCTGAAAATATGGCCAAGATAATCTTTTAATCATCACACCTTCCAAAGCTAACTACATTGGGAGAGATTCCCACTTAATATCATCTATAGTGAGTGAAGAATGATTGCTCACTTTTCTGTGTAGCTGTCAACAATCTTTGAAATCCCACCCTCTCTCCCTCTGTGTGTGTGTGTGTGACTCTCTCTCTCTCGGTTTCCATTTTTGAGTGAAATAATCTAGGCTTGGTTCATCTCATCCGATACGTGACTTTCTACAATTTCTTTTCAAACAGTATTGATCTGTTATATCTAATTAAACACTGATCTTTGGGCAAATGGGAATTTTCTTTGTTAATTCGATGCTAGGCACCTCATGCAGTCGAAAGGATTGAAGTCGGCCACCTGGGGATTTCTTTATTTTGTGGAGGAAGGGAAGGTCGTGTAACTAAAAGCATCTTTCAGCGACGGTCATTTCAGAGTTTTTGCCCAGCTGATTTGGCTAATATACAAGGGCCTGTAGGATAAATTTTCTGAGACCCAGCACCACCAGTAGGGCCTCCCTAGCAGTCAGCGTGTGTGAAGCCCCTGATTTTCCATCCATTGATTTCAACGGACGGAGGATTGGGGGCAGTTTTGCAATTGTGCTAGCTGCGTGTCTACCCACTGGCAGCTCGGGGAGTCTCATAAAATTTACCCCATGGAGTACATCAAAGAACAAGTACACATCGTTAGCAGATTAATCTACAGCTCGTGTTCGAGCTCGTGGACTCGAGAAGTGGAAGTACAATTTCAAAATTTGCGGACAATACCAAATTGGGGGGGTATAGTCAATACTGAGGAAGAATGCGACAAAATATAAGATATTAATAAACTTGCAGAATGGACGTGTAATTATAAAATGAATTTCAATATGGATAAGTGTGAGGTGGTGCATTTTGGGAGGAAGAATAAGGAGGCCACATACTGCTTGAATAATAAGAATCTAAACAGGGTCGAGGAACAAAGAGATCTAGGGGTACACGTTCACAAATCACTAAAAGTAGCGACGGAGGTAAATAAGGCCATAAAAATGCAAACAAAGCACTGGGGTTCATTTCTAGAGGGATAGAATTGAAAAGCAGAGAAGTTATGTTAAACTTATATAGAACCTTGGTTAGACCACACTTGGAGTACTGTATACAATTCTCGTCTCCATATTATAAAAAGGATTAGAGGCACTGGAGAAAGTGCAAAATAGATTCACAAGAATGATACCAGAACTGAGAGGTTATACTGATCAGGAAAGATTGAACAGGCTGAGCGCTCGTTTCTCTAGAAAAGAGAAGGCTGAGGACCGACTTGATGGAGGTCATGAAAGGGTTTGATAGGGTAGACGTGGAGAAGATGTTTCCACTTGTGTGGAGTCCAAAACTAGGGGTCATAAATATAAAATAGTCGCTAATAAATCCAATAAGGAATTCAAGAGAAACTTCATTATCCAAAGAGTGGTAAGAATGTGGAACTCACTATCACAAGGAGTAGTTGATGCAAATAGCATAGATATATTTAAGAGGAAGCTAGATAAGCACACGAGGGAGAAAGGAATAGAAGGGTATGCTGATAGGGTTAGATGAAGAGGGGTGGGAGGAGGCTTGTGTGGAGTATAAATGCTGGCATAGACCAGTTGGGCCGAATGGCCTGTGTCTGTACTGTCGACTCTATGTAATTCTATGTAATACATCACAGTACTGAGTGCTCCAAGATCATGTATGATAAGAAGAACAACTTACATTTATATAGCACCTCTCACGACTTCAGGATGTCCCAAAGCGCTTTACAGCCAATGAAGTACTTTTGAAGTGTAGCCACTGTTGTAATGTAGGAAACGTGGCAGCCAATTTGCGCACAGCAAGCTCCCACGAATAGCAATGTGATACTGACCAGATAATCTATGGTGTTGGTTGAGGGATGAATATTGGCCAGGACACCAGGGAGAAACTTCCTTGCTCTTCTTCGAAATAGTGCCGTGGGATCTTTTACGTCAACCTGAGAGGCAGACGGGGCCTCAGTTTAACATCTCATCCAAAAGACAGCACCTCCAACAATGCAGCACTCCCTCAGTATTGCGCTGGGAGCGTCAGCCTAGATGTTCTGCTCAAGTCTCTGGAGTGTGACTTGAACCCACAACTTCAAAGGCAAGAGTGCTACCCACAGAGCCACAGCCACAGACAAACATGAGTGCATGTTGGGGAAGGCTACGTTAGTAGCCTTAGTGCACTTTTAATGGATACGATCGTGCAGTGCTTATGTTACTGGACCTGGCCTAATGATCCAGAGAATGGGAGTTCAAATCCCACCATGGCAGTTTGAGAATTTGAATTCAGTTTTAAATAAAAAACTGGTATCAGTAAAAACTGATCATGGAGCTATTGGATTGTCGTAAAAACCCAACTGGTTTACCAAACTCCTACTAGGAAGGAAATATGCCGTCCTTACCCAGTCTGGCCCATATGTGACTTCAGTCCCACACCAACGCGTTTGACTCTTAACTCCCCACTGAAGTGGCCTAGCAAGCTATTCAACCGCTAAGTAGGCCCTCAACCTCAGGGCATCTAGGGATGGGCAAGAAAGGCCGGCCTTGCCAACGACACCCGCATCCACAATATCAATTTTTTTAAAGTTACACACCGAAGATCGGCTGAAACCTTGAGAAAATAACAGTAGAAGCAGCCACATTTTTCGGTCTTCATGCCGAAGCCACAGCAGAAGATTGGGAGAGCCTCCACTGAAATCCTACCCCCCACCTGCTGCAGTTAAACAGAGACTGGTGTCGCAAGTCATGTCACTTGCCTCTCTTGGCACCCAACAGAAAATAAAGACGCCATCCTCTGCTTTCTTTTTAAGTCAGTGTAACTGTGCACTCCGAGCCCTTCATTTTCCGTCCATAGCTGCTCTCCCGCCAGGCCCTCCCTGCGAGCGCTGCTCCTTGCTGGGGGCGCTGGACCAGAGAATCAATCCCACAGGGTCCATCCTGCAGTATAACTGGGGTCAGGTAACACAGCTCCAGGGATCGAGGAGGCAGGGCCACTGGTTTTCAGTGACTGAATAAGTCAAGTTCTGTTTTTGTTACTAGGAATTCTCGGAATATTTCCCTGTATTTTGAGGGATGATATTCCACGATTCTAACTGTTCAGAATTCGGGACACTGGTTTATGGTAACCGAAGAATTCAAGTTCCATTTTTATTATGTGGGATTGTGGTATATCTACTATTGTTTTGTGGATTGCTACCTGCGATTGCCTCCATTTTTCGTTGAAACCGTCAACCAGTGGCTTCAGCAGTAGGGCCATGGGATTACCGTATTAGGGCCATGGGATTACCGTATTAGGGCCATGGGATTTACATATTAGGGCCATGGGATTACCATATTAGGGCCATGGGATTACCGTATTAGGGCCATGGGATTACCGTATTAGGGCCATGGGATTACCGTATTAGGGCCATGGGATTTACATATTAGGGCCATGGGATTACCATATTAGGGCCATGGGATTACCATATTAGGGTCATTCCTGTCTGGCGCAAAAATAAAACAGGAAAGGTTGCTCAACCGTGGTTTACAAAAGAAATTAGGGATAGTATTAGATCCAAAAAGGAGGCATATAAAATTGCCAGAAAAAGCAGCAAGCCTGAGGATTGGGAGCTGTTTAGAATTCAGCAAAGGAGGACAAAGTGATTGATTAAGAGGGGAAAAATAGAGTATGAGAGTAAACTAGCAGGAAACATAAAAACTGACTGTAAAAACTTCTATAAATATGTCAAGAGAAAAGATTAGTGAATGTAGATCCCTTACAGTCAGAAATGGGGCAATTTATAATGAGGAACAAAGAAATGGCAGAACAATTAAACACATACTTTGGTTCTGTCTTCACAAAGGAGGACACAGATAACCTCCCAGAAATGTCAGGGAACCAAGGGTCTAGTGAGAGGGAGGAACTGAAGGAAACCAGTATTAGTAAAAAAAAATAGTGCTAGGGAAATTAATGGGGCTAAAGGCTGACAAATCCCCAGGGCCTGATAATCTACATCCCAGAGTACCAAAAGAAGTGGCCCTGGAAATAGTGGATGCATTAGTGATCATCTTCCAAAATTCTATTGACTCTGGAACAGTTCCTACAGATTGGAGGGTGGCAAATGTAACCCCACTATTTAAAAAAGGAGGGAGAGAAAAAACAGGGAATTACAGACCAGTTAGTCTAACATCAGTAGCGGGGAAAATGCTAGAGTATATTATAAAAGATGTGTTAACAGAACACTTGGAGGGCATTAACAGGATTGGACAAAGTCAGCATGGGTTTATGAAAGGGAAATCATGCTTAACAAATCTACTGGAGTTTTTTGAGGATGTAACTAATAGATTAGATAGGGGAGAACCAGTGGATGTGGTGTATTTGGATTTATAGAAGGCTTTTGATAAGGTCCCACACAAGAGGTTAGTGTGCAAAATTAAAGCACATTGGATTGGGGGGAATACACTGGCATGGATTGAGAATTGGTTGACAGACAGGAAACAGAGAGTAGGAATAAACGGATCTTTTTCCGGGTGGCAGGCAGTGACTAGTGGGGTACCGCAGGGATCAGTGCTTGGGCCCCAGCTATTCACAATATATATCAATGATTTGGATGAGGGAACTAAATGTAACATTTCCAAGTTTGCAGACGACACAAAGCTGGGGTGGAATGTGAGCTGTGAGGAGGATGCAAAGAGGCTCCAATGTGATTTAGATATGTTGGGTGAGTGGGCAAGAACATGGCAGATGCAGTATAACGTGGATAAATGTGAGGTTATCCACTTTGGTTGTAAAAACAGAAAGGCAGATTATTATCTGAATGGTGATAGATTGGGAAAAGGGGAGGTGCAACGAGACATGGGTGTCCTTGTACACCAGTCGCTGAAAGCGAGCATTCAGGTGCAGCAAGCAGTTAGGAAGGCGAATGGTATGTTGGCCTTCATTGCAAGAGGATTTGACTACAGGAGCAGGGATGTCTTACTGCAGTTATACAGGGCCTTGGTGAGACCACATCTGGAGCATTGTGTGCAGTTTTGGTCTCCTTATCTGAGGAAGGATGTCCTTGCCATGGAGGGAGTGCAACAAAGGTTTACCAGACTGATTCCTGGGATGACAGGACTGACGTATGAGGAGAGATTGGGTCGACTAGGCCTATATTCACTAGAGTTTAGAAGAATGAGAGGTGATCTCAATGAAACATAAAAAATTCTAACAGGACTAGACAGACTAGATGCAGGCAGGATGTTCCCGATGGCTGGGAGTCCAGAACCAGGGATCACAGTCTCAGGATACGGGGTATGCCATTTAGAACCGAGATGAGGAGAAATTTCTTCACTCAGAGGGTGGTGAACCTGTGGAATTCTCTACCACAGAAGGCAGTGGAGGCCAAATCATTAGATGTATTCAAGAAGGAGATAGATATATTTCTTAATGCTAAAGGGATCAAGGGATATGGGGAAAAAGCAGGAACAGGGTACTGAGTTAGACGATTAGCCATGATCATTTTGAATGGCGGAGCAGGCCCGAAGGCCCGAATGGCCTACTCTTGCTCCTATTTTCTATGTTTCTATGAGATTACTGTATTAGGGCCATGAGATTAACATATTAGCCTCCTATTGGCCGATTATTGCAACACGGGCCCTGAAATTCTGCGAGGGTTCTACGGGTCTCCCATCGTATTGGCCGCTTTCATCCGTTTACCCCAACTTTCCCAGAGTTACGGTGAGATTTCAGGACTACACTATCTTTTTTGTTTACTGCTTGTTGTTCGTTTTATGCAACTGTTGCAATAGCACAGTGTAGCTCCTGGCCAGCCAGGCACAACATGGAAAACCTACCCGGATGGTGGCATAGATGGGTTGCTGCAGCAAAGATTGAATGAAACGTTATTTGCGTGTGGGTACGGTAACAAACTGGCCGCAGACAAGCACCACATTGAAACATTGGCTCTGAAATTGCTGGGGTCCCACTTTACTGACGCAAGTGCAGCAGAACGGGACTCCCTGTCCACCGAGATTAAGTCGGAGGCCCCATCCCAAATCCCGGGATGGGCTCAATTACATAACTGGGTTGGCCGCATTATGCCGGCAAAGGTGCTTCATTGGCGCTTGGACCGATCCATTTGCCAGAAGGTGGGGCACCCCAAAACCACTCGCCAAGGAGCATCCGAAGGCTCACCCCGCGGAAGGCCAAAGGAAAAATAGGTTAAAACATTTTCAGCTCCGAGGGGAGCCAAGCGCCATTTAGCAGGGGATTGATTACTTTCTCTCAGGAGCTCCTGCACTTCAGTCCCCATGCGAGCTTCCAGCTGGCCATGAGGTTCGCTGAGGCCTATGGAAGGCACAGAGGGTGAAATTTCTTGGGCAAGCCCGGGAATTCCTCCGGTCATGCCCCATGAAGTGGAGAGTAGAGCTGGATGGATGATCCCACTGAAGGCCAGAATTTAAAGCGCCAGTCTAAACTGGGGCTGGAATCCTGGCTGAACTGGGCCCCACCCCAAATCGCTGGCCCTCACAGCGGAAATCAGGCTTTCCACCCTCTCCGAGCCCAGGAATTTCAGGGCTGTCGTTCTTTTTGCACTTCAGTTGCGTTAAACATAAGAAACATAAGAAATAGGAGTAGGAGTAGGACATAAGGCCCCTCAAGCCTGCTCCGCATTCAATAAGATCATGACTGACCTTCGACCTCAACTCCACTTTCCCGCCCGACTCCCGTTTCCCTTGATTCCCCAAGAGTCCATATATTCAACAACTCAGCATCTATAACCCTCTGGAGTAAAGAATTCCAAAGATTCACAACCCTCTGTGTGAAGAAATTCCTCCTCATCTCAGTTTTAAATGGCAGACCCCTTATCCTGAGATTGTTATTTCTGCGATGCAGAAGTTCTGTTTGGAAACTTTTCAGGAATCCCTTTTTTAACCCCTTTTTTCTTTCTACCCCCTGAGTATTTCACCTCTCGGGAGGACCCTGGTTTCAGTTGCACTTTGACACCCTCCCCAGGTTCGCTTGGTCATTCTTCGTTTGTGAACCCGTACAGTGAGGTTTAGCAAAGTGTTGGACCATAGGGGACTCAGACCTGAGCCCAGAGCTGACCTCGTTCAGTATGCACACAGACCAACTGAATAGCAATCAGAATTACTCGCTGATTTTTCCTTTCCCTAGCCCAGTTGTAGTGCCCTATACATCGCTTATAACAGGCGTGTTCATGTGAATGTGATTTGCCCACTATACGTGATGGCCAGTATAACGTAGTAGCGTTAATAAAATTAAAAGTCCTTTCAATTACAGTTTTAAAGTCTGCCAGAGAGAGGACATTTAAAATTCACGCTTCAGCTTGTGCTAAAGACAGCTGAAACATCAATACAGAAAAAAGTGCTGAAAAAACACAGCAGGCCAAGACAGATGGGCTCATGTTTCAAATGACTATACATCTGCACATTAATGACTTTATTACAAACAGCAATGATTCAACAAGTGTTCTTGCATTCAGTGCACCTTGATGAGGTGCAAACTAGGGAGTAATCACAGCTGTTAAACGGAGCACTTAAGACGCTATAAGCGGCAACTTTAAAATTGACGTTAGTGCAAATGGGTAATTGTTATCCCTTCTTGGCCGATATAAGCGACTGCCCATTTTAAACGTGGACGTTTTAAGTGGTGGCGACTGTACTGCAATAAATTGGATAGCCCAGTGGTGAAGGATAGAATACTAGAGCCTGGTCTTCAGTTGCTTCCAAGCCTCTATTCACAGAGATCAACATCACCCACTCCACACCCTAGATAAGCTCTCTTATAAATAGTGATGTGGAGATGCCGGTGATGGACTGGGGTTGACAATTGTAAACAATTTTACAATACCAAGTTATAGTCCAACAAATTTATTTTAAATTTCACAAGCTTTCGGAGACTTCCTCCTTCCTCAGGTGAATACTCTTATAAATGGATACAAGAGAGTCCCCAGTCGATACGCACCACCTGAATACAATTAACACTCATTGATATAAATCACATGGATACAATTAACATGTACCACCATCCCAGCTGAGAGCAATTGACTCAGCACAGATAAGGATCAAATCTGGGGCCTTTTATGTCTCAGCAGCTCAGTAGTCTGTGCGTTTGCAAGACTTTGCTCCGGGGTTCAGAGTTTCACTCAATAGGAGCTCAGATCAAAAAATGGAGGTCACCGCTGACAATTTTCTAACCATAAGCCAAAAAATCGGGAGCACCGTGAATCATCCAATGCTCTGATTTGCAATTCCCATTGTGGTGTCATGCAATTTGAGAGCTACTGCTCCAGAAAACTGGCGCAATTGTTTTGACAGAATATTAGAGAGTAGCTCAAACGAATGTTATTCCAAACAGGAAGAAAACATATTTGGCCCAATCGTTTTTGTTAAATCTCGTAAGAAAAGATGTCTAATGAATCCTTTAATGTTTTGCAGAGAAGAAAGTCCCGCTATTCGGACCTGGATTTTGAAGTAAGTTTAAAGATGTTGAAATAGAGATGACCTTCAGTGTTTTGACATTTTATGTATTTTTCCAGCATGCAATTACCAGAGAACTCCGAGCTCTCACCAAGATTTATCTCGGTTGACGAGTTTGAGAACACTGCAGTGTTTCCCAATGGATAAAACAGCCTTGCTAAGCCTGTCTCCCAGTGCCTCTATCGAGAACACCCGTCAACAGCACATAAATTCTCAGCAGCCTCTTCTCAATGATTTTTCCACTGGAATTTGAATGACCGGAAGATTTTTCGCTGAGAGATAGCTTATTCTTCAATTGCTGTGATGTAGTGTCATTCCAAAAGGAATACAAGTGTGGTTCGGAGAAACTAAGAGATAGCGCAAAGTAAAGGTTATATCATTTGATCTACATAATTCATGCATTTGCAATTTGCTTACTAAAAGGCAATGTGCGACCATTGATTTTCTTAATTAACTTATTCCTAATCGTTATTTAAATCTCCTTCTCTACATGTCCTCCCAGTATCGTTGCTGTAAAATTAGCTAATTTCTTGGTTTTAGCTCATTTCTTTCATCTAATGTAATTGTGTGATTTGGATAAGATCTCACAATACAATTTAATGGCAGTGCAGTGGTTTACCGTGTAATATATTTGCTTTACAGAAAGTCATGCACACAAGAAAGCGACACATGGAACTATTTCAAGAGCTAAATCAAAAATTCCAGACTTTGGATAGGTTCCGTGAGCCACCAAATACAGGCAGTGTAGTAAGTAGAGATTCAGCACCTACTGGAGATATAAAAAAAGCTTTTACAATATTAGCATGACTGAGATTGTATTGCAGCCCATAATGTACTTACCCAGGTTTTTCTGTTTGATTATAAAGAATGAAAAAGCATGGACCGTGTCATCGGCAGGGTTTCAGAGGGGTAGTGGAAGTGTAAGTACAGTACCTGGATTAAGTGTGCTTGTCATATCCACATCTGCATGTGCCTCATCTCACTGTACCGTATCGTAGCTCTGTTTCATAACTCTGCTCCAGAGGTTGCAGTACTTGATGCAGAAACCCAGGTGAGGGGCTACGGCAGGACACCATCACGATTTGTGTCACCTCTTCTACTTTTTTTCACCCCACCAAGGTGAGCATATCTGAGGAAAAGGAGAGAATAAAACAAAAGAGTCTGTCAACAACAACAACTTGCATTTATATAGTGCCTTTAACGTAGTAAAACGTCTCAAGGCGCTTCACAGAAGCAATTATGAAACAAAATTTGACACCAAGCCACATAAAGAGATATTAGGTCAGGTGACCAAAAGCTTGGTCAAAGAGGTAGGTTTTAAGGAGCGTCTTAAAGGAGGAGAGAGATGTTTAGGGAGGGAATTCCAGAGCTTAAGACCTAGGCAGCTGAAGGCACGTCCGTCATTGGTGGGGTGATGAAAGTCAGGGGATGCACAAAAGGCCAGAATTGGAGGAGCGCAGAGATCTCGGAGGGTTGTAGGGCTGGAGGAGGTTACAGAGATGGAGAGGGCCGAAGCCATGGAGGGATTTGAAAACAAGGATGAGAATTTTAAAAAGTCAACACTTCAGGACACTGGAACATTCTTGTAAGACTTTAGTAGTGCACTTAATATATTAGGTTTAGCAGTACATTAGTATATTAGGTTAGCCAATTATTTAATTTCATTGTAAGGGAGAGTTTATTATCACCTCAGCCATCACTGTGAATTCTTGGTACTTGTTCCTTGAGATGAAATAGTTGAAAGGCTCCATATGCTTTATCAGTGAGTCATAGTCAGGCACCCTGTGAAGCACTTAACTCTTTTACTGGACACACAGCTTGCACAAGATGTAAGTCACCCTTGGCATACATCACAAAACTGTACCTCAATTCCTTTCATAATCTTGAACACTTCAAATACATCACCTCAAAGTCTCTTTTCCAAAGGGAACAAATCTTTAACCTTTCTGCATAAAATGAATTCCTGATGCTCAGAACCAACTGAGCTGATTTTCTACCAGTGTTGTTTTTCTTCCAGTCTGGGGAGTGCAATCTCAGTCTCTCCCATTTAGATTCCTCATCAGGAGCCAGGCTCCTCACCCGATTGCAGCAGTGTGCAGATGATCAGCTCCCCGCAGTTCGCTTGCAAAAAACAAGTGCCACTTGATCCAATGGCAGGTTCATAGACTCGTGTTCCGTGGGTCTACAATGCTCTCAGTTCTCTGCAGGTTGGGTCATTTGTACTTCGCAGTGTAGTTGATGAAGTGGGAACTGCATGCCTGCAGTCAGCTGCACTCCTCTAACCTGAAAATGCCTCGTTACCCTCTCGAGGGCAATGATCTTCCTATGATTAGACAACCACACTCCTCCAGATGTTGTCTAACCGAAGTCTTTATACAACAATGACTTGCATTTATATAGCACCTTTAACGTAGTAAGACGTCTCAAGGCACTTCACAGGAGTGTAATCAAACAAAATTTGAAAACCGAGCCAGATAAGGAGACATTAGGACAGGTGACCAAAAGCTTGGTCAAAGAGTTTTAAGGAGCATCTTAAAGGAGGAGAGAGAGGTAGGGAGCCAAAGAGGTTTAGGGAGGGAATTCCAGAGCTTAGGCAGCTGAAGGCACGGCCGCCAGTGGTGGAGCGATGAAAATCAGTCATGCGCAATAGGCCAGAATTGGAAGAGCGCAGAGATCTCGGTGGGTTGTAGGAGGTTACAGAGATAGGGAGGGGCGAGGCCATGGAGAGATTTGAAAATAAGGACGACAGAAACAATGAGACTTTTATCATTTGTACAGGCAGCCTATTTGAAATGGTGCCCCTTTTGTGTTTGAGTGTAGTTAGTAAAGCTCCAACTACCCCTAACTCTGTATTGATGTGTTTCCGCAGGACAACCCAACACCCAGCAAGCATGAATGGGATACTTACAAGAACCCTAGTGACTACCAACACTATTCGCCAATGAATGTATTGGATGCAGATGCAAAAGAAGCATTAGAATTAAGACAAGCAGAATGGGAAAAGTGTCTCTCCATACCCTTAGACGTGCAGGAAGGGGATTTTCAAACTGAAGTTTAAATTCAAAGTCAATCACAAGTAAAATCTCTTGCACTTGCACTTCAAAAATTTTTACGACGGCCTGGTCTGTATGTCTGGACTCTCTTAGAGTAATTTAGGGACTTTATGCACCAGGAATAAGATGTCCATGTCTTTAACATTTCTCACTACCTTATTTAGTGAGAATACAAGATGTACAATTATTACCATCATGTGTTGTACGTTAATGTGGAATGAATTTGTAAGGTAATCTTTATAGATAAACCTCAAGCAAAGATACATGTTGTAAAAGCTTCATTTGGTTTAGTTTTAAAAAGAAAACTTCACCGTGAAGCACAATGTATATATTTATGCAGTTTTTAAGATTTATAACAGTCTGTTTGGCCATTACTACACTTTTTACTTTATAATATAAAAGCAAACAATTTTCTGTCATTTAAATGAATGGTTGTTGAGCTACATTCTTCATTGCTTTCAATGCAATAAAGTAATACTCTCACTTTTATATGAATAATATATTTCACATCTTTATTATTGCAGATTTCACATGAAAGCGCAGAAATAGCTTTCTTGGCTGCAAACGTGTATAAAATATTTAAAATGTTGTATGGTGTAAATAAATTTTTGTCTACATATTAGTTTCATCTACTTCCTACATTTTGTAGATTTTCAGAGTCTGCATTTGACAATTATAGTTCACGGTGATTTCACAATTGTGAGTGTACCATTGGAACTGGATATTGCACGTCAAGTTAAAAAAAAAACAGGCACACCAAGTGAAAGATGGGCTGAAAACTTCTAACATGCAAATTTCTATTAGTACATGAGCTTTCCCAACGCCTTAGCGCGCAAATTGGCTGCTGCGTTTTCTACATTACAACACTGACTACACTCCAAAAAGCACTTCATTGACTGTAAAGTGCTTTGGGACGTCCTGAGGTCAGGAAAGGTGCTATATAAATGCAAGTTCTTTCTTAGTGAGTAAAGGAGCTGATCTCTACAAATCAGCACAGACAAGATTTGATTTCCCCTCTTGTGCTTGGGCAGCTGATCTCACCTGGGTCAACCGTAGGGGCTGCTGGGATAAGTGTCAATGTCCCTGGGGAAGGGTGGGAAGAAATTAGCCACTGTTCCCACTCCTGATTGTTATCCAGTGCCTCCCGCTGGAAAGTGGGAATTGGGTGAGAACAACAATTTGCATTTAACGTAGTGAAACATCCAAACAAAATTTGACACCGAGTCACATAAGGAGATGATAAGCTTGGCTAAAGAAGTAGGTTTTAAGGAGAATCTTAAAGCATGAGAGAGAGAGAGAGAGAGATACAGAGGCGGAGAGATTTATGGAGGGAATTCCAGAGCTTAGGGCCTAGGCAGCTGAAGGCACGGCCGCCAATGGTGGAGCGATTAAAATCGGGGATGCGCAAGAGGCCAGAATTGGAGGAGCGCAGAGATCTCAGAGGATTGTAGGGCTGGAGGAGGTTACAGAGATAGGGAGGGGCGAGGCCATGGAGGGATTTGAAAACAAGAATGAGAATTTTAAATTCGAGACAGAATCAGTCTCAGCTGTGACATCCACCCATGGTTGAATAGCGGCCCAAAACTCACTTGTCTAGGCTCACACATAAAATGAAATGCTGGAGCGTGACCACACTGATGCAGCGAGGCTCAGCGCCTTCAGGAGAGGAGGAAAGGAAATTTCACTGTTTGCAGCCTGTTGCTTTTCAGGCGGACTCTCTCTGCACTCTACTGCCACACTTGGCTTAACCATCTTAATCCAGATGAGGTGCCTGTCTCTCCACAGTTGAATCTACTACTCCTGAGTCATTCTTGAGGGTAAGGGCAATCTCAGACACCTCTCACCAACAAAAAAAAAGCCTCATTTTTGCCCCGTCCTCTACCCTCTCCACCTTCACCTCCAAAGCATTTATGGATTTTTCATCTCACAAGCCTGATATTATCCATGCAACTGCCAAAGCCATTTATTTTTCCTCCCCTCTTCCTCATCATACCAACCCCTGACTCCTTATCACTCTGTAGTTTCTCTCTCATCTCCCCACCATCACTAGACTCATTTCTTCCTTGAGACCTACTACCTGCTCTTTCAATCCCATGCCCACCCAATTCCTGACCACTCTACTACCTTTCCTTGCACCAATACTCGCAAACATCATTAATGGCTCCCTTTGCTCAGACACGTTCCCTTCAAAACTGCCATCATCTTCAAAATGCCCACCCTTGACCCTTATTTTCTCTCTAACTACTGCCCCATTTCCAATCTCCTTTTCCTATCCACTGTCCTTGGATTCTTCACCACCAACCCCCCACCCCGCCCTCCTCCTCCTCCATGCTTATCTGCCCCTCCGTTCTCTGAATCCCTTCAGTCTGACATCTGCCCTGGTCAAAGTCACCAAAGACACCCTGCAACGGTGGCCTGCTTTCCTCTAAATTCAACATTGTCAATCACTCTATCCTCCTCCACTGCTTCCCCTCAATGGTTCACCTTCATAGAACTGCCCTCACATGGTTCCATTCTTAACCTGTCCCAACACAAAGACCACATCTCCAGCAGTAAACTCTCCTCTAGTTCCCAAAATTCTGTCCTGGATCTGCTCCTTTTTACCATTTACGTGCTGCCCTTCCTCGATGTCATCCATAGTCTGGGGACAGTTTCCTCTTGTATGGTGATGACACCCAGCTCTACCTTTCCACCACCACCCTCGACTCCACAATCATCTCTGTGTTGTCAAAGCTGGATTAGTCAGAATTACCTCCAATTGAACATCTTATTTAGTTCCCAACAAAACTACCCTCGCTATTGACTGCACCATCCTCTCAGCTGACCACAGGAGCTGCACCAAAGCGTCGTGTTCAACCTCTAGCTGAGATTCAGACCCCCATATCCTAGCACTAAGATTGCTTACTTTCTCCTCTGCAACATTGCCCAACTCTGCCTTCCCCTCACTTCTACTGCTGCTGATTTTTTTTTATTCATTCATGGGATGTGGGCGTCGTCGGCAAGGCCAGCATTTATTGCCCATCCCTAATTGCCCTTGAGAAGATGGTGGTGAGCCGCCTTCTTGAACCGCTACAGTCCATGTGGTGAAGGTTCTCCCACAGTGCTGTTAGGTAGGGAGTTCCAGGATTTTGACCCAGCGATGATGAAGGAACGGCGATATATTTCCAACTCGAGATTGTGTGCGACTTGGAAGGGGAAAGTGCAGATTCTGTTTTAGGGTGGTGGATGGGGCGCCAATCAAGCGGGCTGCTTTGTCCTGGATGGTGTCGAGCTTCTTGTGTTGTTGGAGCTGCACTCATCCAGGCAAGTGGAGAGTATTCCATCACACGCCTGACTTGTGCCTTGTAGATGGTGGAAAGGCTTTGGGGAGTCAGGAGGTGAGTCACTCGCCGCAGAATACTCAGCCTCTGACCTGCTCTCATAGCCACAGTATTTATATCGCTGGTCCAGTTAAGTTTCTGGTCAATAGTGACCCCCAGGATGTTGATGGTGGGGGATTGGGCAATGGTAATGCCGTTGAATGTCAAGGGGAGGTGGTTAGACTCTCTTGTTGGAGATGGTCATTGCCTGGCACTTGTCTGGCGTGAACGTTACTTGCCACTTATCAGTACCCTCATCCATGCTTCTGTTACCTCAAGGCTTCATTTCTCCAATGCCCTCCTCATCAGCTTCCAAGCTGTCCCCCTGCACTCTATAATTCTGATACACAAACTCCAACGGACCACTATCTCTGGTGGACCAGACTGAGGATCACTAGCCAAGGCGAGGGGAGGCGTGCGTCAGGCTCGAGTATGGTTAAGTGCACCAATAAATAGATTAAATAATTGTTTATTTATCATCAGATTTCTTCACATACACAAATCTCACTTCAGGTGACATTAGTTCAGCAAAAGGCTGAATATAACAGAACAATTTACATCCACAACAGCAACATAGCCAAAAATATATCAGCTCACCCACAATCAATCCATTGTCCGCCAAGCAGGCAGCTGCAGATCATCAGCCTGGGGTCATCAGCAGCTGAGGTAAATCGGCAGCTAAGGTTTGTCTGCGTCAGTCTGCCTCAGGCATTCTGTTCATATCTAAACATTAACTGGGGTCTCTCAGACCCTCTCTCAGGGAGATATCTGTATACTGGGTAGTGGAAATTCCGCCAAAAAAGCTATTGAGGCTGGGGGTCAATTGAAAATTTTAAAACTCAAATTGATAGATTTTTATTAGGCAAGGGTGTAAAGGGTTACTGAACCAAAGCGGGTAAATGGAGTTACAGATCAGCCATGATCTAATTGAATGGCGGAACAGGCTCAAAGGGCTGAATGGCCTACTCCTGTTCCTATGTTCCTTGCTCCATGCTCACATTTTTCTCCACTTATTTCTAGGCTGTACACATTCTGGTAAATACATTTAGTTTTTTTTCTTTTTAGGGTTGCAAGTCTATAATTTGTGTTCCAAATAGTCTCCATCTCAACCCAGATTCAAGTTTCTCCCCTATCACTCCCTCCTAAGTCAAGACGCTACCTTGGATGATTCAACAGATTGTGCCTTCCCTGTGCTTGATCGAAGTTGACGCTCTAAGTTCTCAACTGTATGAAGAGATCATGCGTTAAATCATGTTTCCTTTACTGTTTCTTAAACTTGTAATCATGTCCCTGGGGTCTTTGTTTCTAGTTCAGCAGAAGGAACTTCCATTTCAGTTACTTTTTCTACTCTGCTGGTTTACCATCTCCAAAGTCTCTGAGAATGCAGTAAGTGTATCAGTCAGGCACCAAGTAGCATTTGCCTCAGCTGGATGGAACTGATAACCAGGGGACGTTTCTGAGGACATCCTGGTAAAGGAGTCGAGGAACTCATCGTAAAAATCAAGAGCAGTCACAGAATTTTAAGGTTGTTGCCTCTTGACTCCATCTCCTTCCCATGTTAAATCATTCTAAATATCCACCACCCTTTGAGTAAAGAGATTGTTTCTAACATTTGTTTAAAATTGATTTCTCAGTGGCTGAGATTTAAGACCCTTTGTCCTGTACTGGCCTGTCTTAACAAAAAACATTTTGGGTTCACCATATCCATGTTACTTCATAGTAAGGTGTCAGCCTTGGCTTAGTGAAAGCACTGTCACTTCCTCGTCAGAAGGTTGTGGATTCAACTCCAGAGACTTCAACAAATAAACTAGGCTGACACTTCTGGGCAGTATTCAGGGAGTGCTGCACTGTTGAGGTGCTGTCTTTCAGGTGAGACATTAAACCGAGGCCCTATTTGCTTTTGCAGGTAGACATAAAAGATTCCATGGCGCCCTTTGAAGAAGAGCAGGGGAGTTCTCCCATTGTCCTGGACAATAGTTATTCCCCCACCGACATCACTAAAACAGATTAACTGATCATTACCACTTTGCTGTTTGTGCGGTCTTGCTGTGCACAAAATGGCTGCTGGCACTAAACTCAACACTGCAAGAGTGACTACACTTCAAAAGTATTTAATTAGCTGTGACGTGCTTGAGAACATCCTGTGGCTGTGAAAAGTGCTATGAAATGCAAATTCTGTCTTCTTTCTTTATATACCACCATGGGAGTCTCTGTTAGCCATGTCTCTAGAAAAGGAAAGAAAGAACTTGCATTTATGTAACGCCTTTCAGAACCTCAGGACGTCCCAAAGCATTTTACAGCCAATGAATTACTTTTGAAGTGTAGTCACTGTTGCCATGTAGGAAATGCCTCTAGACCGTAAGGCCTGGTCTTTCCTCATAGCTCATCGCCTTTGCACTTTGGATTATTCTCCTTGCTTTACTCTTCACATTCGCCAATGCATTTATGTCCCATTTAAAGTGTGGAGAACCGAACTGTGCACTACTCCCATGTGAGGTCTGATAAATGCATAATAGAACCTATAAGAACCTATAGAGCTTATCAGCGATGAGCTCTGCAGACGAGTACTCTACTGTTCCGACAATGTATGCCAACATTCTGCTGGTTTTAATTTCTTCTCCACCTTGTTTCAACATTGAAAGTGACAAATCTGCTGCCCCTTGCAAAGTCTTCCTGTGCCAATTGCATTCCTTTCACTGAATACTAATACTTTTTCACCCAACATGCAATGATTTGCATTTGTCAGTATTAAATTTATCTTTCCTGCCTTCTGCAAATGAATCATGTCATCCTCCAGCTCTTATTGCACTCCCTGTTTTTATATTATGGGAGACCTACACTAACACTGACGCTTGAGTCTTGTCCAACCGGCTGCAACCAGAAGATTAAAAAATGGCTCTTCCCCATCGCCACCCCGTCAGGTGCAGCTTCTGGTTGCAACCAGCTGTATAAGACCCGGGCATCAGGAACCAGTGACTCCTAGCACAAGAGTGTCATAGTATAAAAGCAGTTTTAAAGTCACCCGCAAATACAACAAACTTGCAATTGGTTTCTACATCCAAGTCATTTATGTCACCAAAAACGCATTAGGGTTGCCAACTTTCAAGGATTGCCCTGGAGACTCCAGGAATTGAAGATTAATCTCCAGGACAATGCTGGGAGCAAACCCTGGAGAAAAGTTATAGGGGCGTTAAAAATATTATGTTCTTTCAACCCTTTTGTTTATTAGTTATAAAAATATAGGAGTCAGGAAAGAAAAGCCTGTTTGACTGACAGTTAAGAATAATCCAAAAGGGCATAATCTTAGAATAAGGGGCTCTTTCAAAACTGAGATGAGGAGAAACTTCTTCACTCAGAGGGTAGTAGGTCTGTGAAATTTGCTGCCCCAGGAAGCTGTGGAAGCTACATCATTGAATAAATTTAAAACAGAAATAGACAGTTTCCTAGAAGTAAAGGGAATTAGGGGTTACGGGGAGCGGGCAGGAAATTGGACATGAATTTAAATTTGAGGTTAGGATCAGATCAGCCATGATCTTATTGAATGGCGGAGCAGGCTCGAGGGGCCGATTGGCCTACTCCTGCTCCTATTTCTTATGTTCTTATGTAATGAAGAGTCTGTTCAATTGGCCTAGGGAGGCGGTGCGCCATGGGAATGGACATATTGGGCAACCAATGGGGGCGGGGCAGTTGGAGGGAGGCAGTCATGTGATGAAACTTCCAGCCAGAGTTGGGAACCCTAATTTACCTCCGTGGTATGATCCCTGAGTCTGGCACTACACCGCTCACACATACTCTTAATCCATTTTCTTATCCAGTTCAATATTCTACCTTGGGTGAGAAAATTACCGTTGTGACTTTCTGTGAGCTAATGAAGATCTGCCTGTGACAAAGGTACAGCCTGATCCATAACTCATCTCTTCTTCTGTTGCCTGAATCCCAGGCCTAGAAAGGGAACAATCCCTGCGCCTGAGTGGGGAGGCCCGAAGCACACCCAATATTGGGCCTCGGGCTTCATTTAAATGGGACCGGCGAACGCACTTGGAATTTTGGGCCACTGCATCGCCGGCAGTAAGAAAACAAGGGAAGGAAGAGGATTGGGAAGGAGGAGGTGGGTTACCGGTGGCAGGCAATGATCTGCAGGACGGCAATGCAGCCGGGAGAAGCACTCCTGCTCAGGTAAGTATTTTTTAAAAACTTACCTTTTTGGTAGACCTGGTTTTCCTGGTGCTCGCTGTGCTCAGGAAAACAACAGGGGGCCTCAAACAGGGTGTTAGACCCCTTATTTGCATATGTAAAGGGCCTAACCCCTGTTTCATGCACGGGTCCTGGACGCCTATTTTATTACCTATACCAATAAGGCGGGCGGCCAACTTCCAGCTCGTAATGAGCACGCGCTTCCTGCCCGCCATGTTGGAGGCGAAGGCTTCGGCACCCATTTAGTCCCGGAAAAACGGGCGTGGCGCCATCAGATTTCTAGGCCACAATTTGTGAATGAAAAGATTGGAGGGGGGGAGGGGGGAATGACCTTTACAAGTGAGGTCTAAAAATATACATGGGCGGGAAAATATTACCGTTACATTATTACTTCCTAGTCCGGAAGCGATTAGTGTGAGGGCCATTGTTTACTGTGTCCAAATGGAACTTGGATCTGAGTACAGATTATATGTCAGGTTTCCAGCCCTCCAGGATTGTCCAGGAGTCTCCAGGAATTGAAAGTTAATCTCTTAAAGTGGTGGGGCGGGAGGGAGGAGGGGGGTTTGCGGGGAGAGAAATTATCAAGAGTAAGAAAGGAAATGATCAAACTTTAAAAAAAAATGCTTTAAAGCTTAAGAAAGTGTATCCTAACTCTATGAAATTTAAAATAAGCACAGACAGATCGACTTTGTGTCAATGTGCGTTGCCTGGAGTTGCTGCAAGAACATTAACATTTTACCTCTGTTGCATCAGCTATTTAAATATATGCTGTTTTCTTCAAATAAAGATTTACACTGTAGCAACTAAGGAAAATGACATTGAACACTTCACCAAGGCCAGTGTTTCATCTTGCTCAAGTGTGGTCAATTGCCCTATAAAAGTACAGGGTGATGGATTTATTGCTGCTGAAGTCAACTGCTAATTTAGCACAGTCCCTGAGCAGAGCAACGCAGTACACAAGTTTGTCAAAGCTGTCTCCTGCAACTCGGCGTCAAACAAACACCCCGACTCGTGAATGTTAAAGAACTTTAGACAACATCCCGGCTGTAGTGCTGAAGACTTGTGCTCCAGAACTAGCCGCGCCTCTAGCCAAGCTGTTCCAGTACAGCTACAACATTGGCACCTAACCGACAATGTGGAAAATTGCCCAGGTATGTCCTGTCCACAAAAAGCAGGACAAATCCAATCCGGCCAATTACCGCCCCATCAGCCTACTCTCAATCATCAGCAAAGTGATGGAAGGTGTCGTCGACAGTGCTATCAATCGACACTTACTCACCAATAACCTGCTCATCGATGCTCAGTTTGGGTTCCGCCAGGACCAGCCGGCTCCAGACCTCATGACAGCCTTGGTCCAAACATGGACCAAAGAGCTAAATTCCAGAGGTGAGGAGAGAGTAACTGCCCTTGACATCAAGGCAGCATTTGACCGAGTGTGGCACCAAGGAGCCCTAGTAAAATTGAAGTCAATGGGAATCAGGGGGAAAACTCTCCAGTGGCTGGAGTAGCTAAGATAGAAGCCCATGGAATTGAGGGAAAAGTACGAACTTGGTTAGGAAATTGGCTGAGTGAAAGGCGACAGAGAGTAGGGATAATGGGTAAGAACTCACATTGGCAGGATGTGACTAGTGGAGTCCCGCAGGGATCTGTCTTGGGGCCTCAATTATTCACAATATTTATTAACGACTTAGATGAAGGCATAGAAAGTCTCATATCTAAGTTTGCCGATGACACAAAGATTGGTGGCATTGTAAGCAGTGTAGATGAAAACATAAAATTTCAAAGCGATATTGATAGATTAGGTGAATGGGCAAAACTGTGGCAAATGGAATTCAATGTAGACAACTGTGAGGTCATCCACTTTGGATCAAAAAAGGATAGAACAGGGTACTTTCTAAATAGTAAAAAGTTTAAAAACAGTGGATGTCCAAAGGGACTTAGGGGTTCAGGTACATAGATCATTGAAGTGTCATGAACAGGTGCAGAAAATAATCAAGAAGGCTAATGGAATGCTGGCCTTTATATCTGGAGGACTGGAGTACAAGGGGGTAGAAGTTATGCTGCAGCTATACAAAACCCTGGTTAGACCGCACCTGGAGTACTGTGAGCATTTCTGGGCACCGCACCTTCGGAAGGACATATTGGCCGTGGTGGGAGTGCAGCGTAGGTTTACTAGAATGATACCTGGACTTCAAGGGTTAAGTTACGAGGAGAGATTACACAAATTGGGGTTGTATTCTCTAGAGTTTCGAAGGTTAAGGGGTGATCTGATCGAAGTTTATAAGATATTAAGGGGAACGGAGAGGGTGGATAGAAAGAAACTATTTCCGCTGGTTGGGGATTCTAGGAGTAGGGGGCACAGTCTAAAAATTAGAGCCAGACCTTTCAGGAGTGAGATTAGAAAACATTTTTACACACAAAGGGTTGTAGAAGTTTGGAACTCTCTTCCGCAAACGGCAATTGATACTAGCTCAATTGTTAAATTTAAATCTGAGATAGATAGCTTTTTGGCAACCAAAGGCATTAAGGGATATGGGCCAAAGGCAGGTATATGGAGTTAGATCACAGATCAGCCATGATCTTATCAAATGGCGGAACAGGCACGAGGGGCTGAATGGCCTACTCCTGTTCCTATGTTCCTAGCACAAAGGAAGATGATAGTGGTTGTTGGAGGCCAATCATCTCAGCCCCAAGACATTGCTGCAGGAGTTCCTCAGGGCAGTGTCCTAGACCCAACAATCTTCAGCTGCTTCATCAATGACCTTCCCTCCATCATAAGGTCAGAAATGGAGATATTCGCTGATGATTGCACACTGTTCAGTTCCATTCTCAACCCCTCAGATAATGAAGCAGTCCGAGCCCGCATACAGCAAGACCTGGACAACATCCAGGCTTGGGCTGATAAGTGGCAGGTAACATTCGCGCCAGATAAGTGCCAGGCAATGACCATCTCCAATAAGAGAGAGTCTAACCACCTCCCCTTGACATTCAACGGCATTACCATCGCCGAATCCCCCACCATCAACATCTTCGGGGTCACCATTGACCAGAAACTTAACTGGACCAGCCATATAAATACTGTGGCTGCAAGAGCAGGTCAGAGGCTGGGTATTCTGCGGCGAGTGACTCACCTCCTGACTCCCCAAAGCCTTTCCACCATCTACAAGGCACAAGTCAGGAGTGTGATGGAATAATCTCCACTTGCCTGGATGAGTGCAGCTCCAACAACACTCAAGAAGCTCGACACCATCCAGGACAAAGCAGCCCGCTTGATTGGCACCCCATCCACCACCCTAAACATTCACTCCCTTCACCACCGGCGCACTGTGGCTGCAGTGTGTACCATCCACAGGATGCACTGCAGCAACTTGCCAAGGTTTCTTCGACAACACCTCCCAAACCCGCGACCTCTACCACCTAGAAAGACAAGGGCAGCAGGCACATGAGAACAACACCACCTGCACGTTCCCCTCCAAGTCACACACCATCCCGACTTGGAAATATATCACCATTCCTTCATCGTCGCTGGGTCAAAATCCTGGAACTCCCTTCCTAACAGCACTCTGGGAGAACCGTCACCACACGGACTGCAGCGGTTCAAGAAGGCGGCTCACCACCACCTTCTCAAGGGCAATTAGGGATGGGCAATAAATGCCGGCCTCGCCAACGACGCCCACATCCCATGAACGAATTTTTTAGTTATTGAGCAAAGAGCACCTTTACTTGCCGTCGAAATGGGAATGACCCAAAGTCCGATAAACAGTCTTTTAATTTACTGATGGCGATAAGCTAAAACGCTCAATTTGGAGTTAGTCAGAATTAACTAAATCTGTCACCTAATGATTGAGAATGTGACATCAGACACATTTAGTGTTGCCAACTCTGATTGGATGTATTCCTGGAGGTTTCATCACATGACCAACTGCCGCCAACTGCCCCGACCCCCCCACTCCCACCATTGGTCACCCAACACGTCCATCCTCATGGCACCTTCCCACAGCCAATCGGAAAGCGAAAAAACACTTTGTTACCCAATTGGATGGATGATTCTTGACTGTCAGTCAAACAGCCTTTTTTCCCATCTGCAATATTTTTATAACTAATAAGCGGAATTATTCGAAGAAAATGCAAAAACCTTTTTTTTTTAATAACCCTATGATTTTTCTCCTGGATTACTCACAGCAGTGTCCTGGAGGTTAATCTTCAATTCCTGGAGACTCCAGGCCAATCCTGGATGCAGACTGTTTAATTTGACAAATTGCATAGGTTTGCCATAAATAGATTATTGACCTCGAGTGGATGCCAAAGAGAAAAGTGGGATTTAATTTCCACAGCACTAAAATGAAGCCACCAGCTGTCTGGAAGACACTAGCTTCACTTCAACACATAAATGTTAGTACCTTTTCCATGAGGGAGACCGTATACTTTCATTGTGGTAAGTGTGAAATAATGGACTCTCACCTTCTCACCTTTGCGTCAGAAATTCATGTGTTTGACATTGTGATTTAGATTTGCAACATTGCGGACGTGAATTGGATCCACTCCATTCCCTCCCCTCATAATAACTACCTCAGTTAATCATTTTGTTTACTCAGCAATTTAGTGAGTACCTGATTTAGGATAACATGGTTAAGGCAGGAGTAGCTGAGTCACACAGACTGAGAAAGTTCCAGGTTGAGTCGGTACTGAATCAGTTGACTCCAGTTGGAGGAGGGTTGAGGATTGAGAAGGTAAGAATATCAGCCAGGGTCCTCACTCCTGATCGTTTTCCAGTGACCCCTGCTGGAACTCTGCATTTGGCAAAGGAGAGTATCTGGCCCGCACAGAAATGCCTCCCGACGCTCACTGCCGAGGATCATTCATGAATAATGGCAATTCGGGCAAGGTCCTAGCGAATGGCCGGTCACCTGTGAAGGAGCAGGAAGGCCCGGAAGGAGTCAATGGGTGATTTTCCCTTTAGATGCAGGCGGAGAAACTGGCCAATCAGGCGCAATGAAGCCAATGGAAAGGAAAATCAGGATAGGATGTATAACAGACGGCCCACCCATAACCGCCAAGCTTTCCGCCCGCATCCAAAGGGGAAAAAAACCCTCAATCCCTTCAGGAGAGGAGGGGAAAATAGTGCCAGGAGTACGCAAACCATCCTTACCACCTAAACACCACCATGGGTCAACGGATTCAAAATGAAATCTCATACAATTACCAAAAATAATAGTCACCTTAAATCAATCATCTCAATACAATATAAAAGAATTAAAACGAAGCCCCTTCTTTCCCACAAGGTTATGTGTGTTAGTGTTTCTGTATCAACGTATCAGTTCCATTTACACACGTTTAACAGCAGTGCCTGCAGAATTTTAATTGAAATAGAAAGCAATCTTATATTAGCAGTGTTTTACAGCCTATCAGGAAATTAATTTTACTGAAAACACTGCATAATGGTTGGGACATTTATAGAGTTCAGCTGCCACAGCTTAAAAGGAAGTATTTATGCTTTTTTATTCATAGTAAATGTTTAGCACCGGACTGCACAATTTGTAAGCAACACAGTCTTTTTTAGGGTAGTGGAAATCTGGAACAATTGAAAATTTCAAAACTGAGATTGATAGGTTTTTGCTGTCCAAGGGTATTGAGGATTGGGGAACCAAGGAGGGTGGATGGAGTTAAGGTACAGATCAGTCATGATCTAATTCAATGGCAGAACAGGCTCGAGGGGCTGAATGGTCTACTCCTGTTCCTATTTCTGCAAAAGAAAGAACTGGTCAATCAAACAACTGCATTTTCAAGCCAGCTCCTCTGGTTCCATCTTTCACATCTTCAATTGCCTGCTAGAGCACAAAATGGTGGTGCATTTATGGATATAATCGTTATTAAGGTGCTGCACTCTGCAGGGAAGCTTCAAATCATTCAAGTGCGCTTCCACGGGCCTGTTGGCCAATGTGATACTCCGACATAGGGTCCCTTTCATGGCAGGATACAGAGAGGGTTGCCACCTTCTGTACAGTTCCAAAAATGGCACAGGAAGCAGGGCTGAGGATGATTGACAGCAACAGCATGCAAAAAAATAAACAGCGTTGGGGTAGCCCAATGAGCATTGTATATATCTGTTGGTCTCTTCACAAGTAGGATACACTTATTCCTTTCTCCTAAGACACATTCACTGCAGTATTTATATTAATTGCACAGCTTTAAAAACATGAGCAGTTTCAATTCTAACAGAACTGCAAACCTCAAACCAAGGTGTCAGCCTTGGCTCAGTGGATAACACTCTCGCCTCTGACTCAGAAGGTTTTTGGGTTCAAGTCCCACTCCAGAGACTTGAGCACAAAATCCAGGCTCACACTTCATTGCAGTACTGAAGGGGTGCTGTCTTTCGGATGAGATGTTAAACGGTGACCCTGTCTGCCCTCTCAGGTGGACGTAACAGATTCCATGGCACTATTTCGGAGATGAGCAGGGGAGTTCTCCCTGATGTCCTGGCCATTATTGATCCTTCAACCAACATCAGTAAAACAGATTATCTGGTTATCATTATTTGTGGGACCTTGCTGTGCACAAATTGGCTGCCGTGTTTCCTGCATTACTACAGTGACTGGGGTACACTCCCACAGCTTCTAACTGGGACTGGGGTACAGTTGCACAGGTTCTAAGTGTGACTGGAGTACACTCCCACAGGTTCTAACTGGGATTGGGGTACACTCCCACAGGTTCTAACTGGGACTGGGGTACACTCCCACAGGTTCTAACTGGGACTGGGGTACACTCCCACAGGTTCTAACTGGGACTGGGGTACACTCCCACAGGTTCTAACTGGGACTGGGGTACAGTTGCACAGGTTCTAACTGGGACTGGGGTACACTCCCACAGGTTCTAACTGGGACTGGGGTACACTCCCACAGGTTCTAACTGGGACTGGGGTACACTCCCACAGGTTCTAACTGGGACTGGGGTACACTCCCACAGGTTCTAACTGGCACTGGGGTACACTCCCACAGGTTCTAACTGGGACTGGGGTACACTCCCACAGGTTCTAACTGGGACTGGGGTACACTCCCACAGGTTCTAACTGGGAATGGGGTACAGTACCACAGGTTCTAACTGGGACTGAGGTACACTCCCACAGGTTCTAACTGGGACTGGGGTACTAGAGAGAGACTGTACACCAGCACCAGTTAGAACCTGTGGGACTGAGAGAGAAACCAAGAAATTATAGACCTGTTAGTCTAACATCTGTTGTGGGGAGATTATTGGAATCTATAATTAAGGACAAAGTGACTGAGCACTTCAAGAAATTTGAGCTGATTAGAGAGAGCCAACATGGATTTGTAAAGGGTAGGTCATGTCTAACGAACCTAATTGAATTTTTTGATGAAGTAACTAAAGTAGTAGACAGGGGAATGTCCATGGATGTAGCTAATATGGACTTCCAGATGGCATTTGATAAGGTTCCACATAAGAGACTGTTAGCTAACATTAAAGCTCATGGAATCACAGGCAAATTATTGGCCTGGTTAGTAGATTGGTTAGAAAGTAGCAGACAGAGAGTAGGGATAATGGGTATGTAGTCGAATTGGAAGGAGGTAACTAGTGGTGTCCCACAAGAATCTGTGCTCGGGCCTCAAATATTCAGTATCTTTATTAATGATTTAGATAACACAATAGAGAGCCATATATCCGAGTTTGCCGATGACACAAAGATTAGTGGCACAGTAAGTAGTGTAGGCGGGAGCATAAAATTACAAAGAGACATTGATAGATTAAGTGAGTGGGCAAAACTGTGGCAGATGGATTTCAACGCAGGTAAGTGTGAGGTCATCCATTTTGGATCAAAAAAGGATCGATTGAGTATTTTTTAAATGGTGGAAAGCTAGGAACAGTGGAGGTCCAAAGAGATTTAGGTGTCCATGTACACAGATCACTAAAATGTAATAGACAGGTACAAAAAATAATCAAAGGCTAATGGATTGTTAGCCTTTATAACTAGAGGCCTAGAATATAAAGGGGAGGAAGTTTTGCTACAGTTATACAAAGTCCTGGTTAGACCACATCTGGGGTACTGTGTACAGTTCTGGGCACTGCACCTTAGAAAAGAGTGCAGCACAGATTCAGCAGAATGTTACCAGGGTTACAAGGGTTAGATTATGAGGAGAGATTATATAACCTGGTATTCCCTGGAATTTAGAAGGGTTAAGGGATGATATGATTGAGGTTTTCAGGATTTTGAAAGGAATTGATAGGATAGATAGAGAGAAACGTCTTCCGCTGGTGGGAGAGTCGAGGACAAGGAGACATGACCTTAAAATCAGAGCCAGGCCATTCAGGAGAGAAGTCGGGAAACACTTCTTCACGTAAAGAGTGGTAGAAGTGTGGAACTCTCTCCCTCAAAAAGCAGTAGATGCGAGCTCAATTAATAATTCTAAATCTGAGAGCGACAGATTTTTCCTTATTAAGGGATATGAAGCCAAGGCGGATAGATGGAGTTAGGATACAGATCAGCCATGATCTCATTGAATGGCAGAACAAGCTTGAGGGGCTGAATGGCCAACTGCTGTTGCTATGTTCCTATGTTCATACTCTCCCTTTCTTTGACCTCTGCTCCATGAACTCGCCCTGTCGGTAACCCCATTCTCAGCTGCCACCAAAAATTCGCAAGCATGCTGACTATGGGCCACTCGCTCTGGCAAACCTCCTTATTAATATTCCAGTTGGGGCGCATTTTGCCACAGCTCCCAATTTAATTAAACTATTTCTTACTCGGCCTGTCGGAGTTCCACAGTCCTCCAAAAGAAATCTCTTGCTCCCTGTCAGTCGTCCTTGGACTCCTTTCTTGATTTGACCACCAGATCAGCTGTCCTGAGACTTGTTGCTGCTACTCTTGGCACTCCCACTCCCACTCCCATTCCCATTCCCACTCCCATTCCCACTCCCACTCCCATTCCCACTCCCACTCTCCCTCTCTCTTTTACGGCACAAGGAAAGATCGGAGAAGAACATACAGCCAGCAGGGAGCTGTCATCCCTCTCTCACCTTGCTGCACCATACTCCTGCTTCCCTTTTGTCTATTAAGTTTGCCAACTCTGGTTGGACATATTCCTGGAGGTTTTATCAGATGATCTCCTGCCTCCAACTGCCCCACCCACTCAAACAGCTTTTTTTCCCCCATCTCCAATATTTTTATAACTAATAATGTTCAAAGAAAATGAAAAAAAGCACGCTCAATTTTTTTTCCATGCCCCTGTGATTTTCCTCCTGATTGCTCGCAGCAGTGTCCAGGATTTTAAACTTTAATTCCTGGAGACTCAGGACAATCCTGGAGGGTTGGCAACACTACCATGAGATTTTGAAGTGAGACGCTGGAGGTAGGTGGCCTTTACTTTGTAGTGGGAAGCTTTAAATATGCAGAAGCTACCCAGATTTTGCTTTTTAGTATTTAATATTCCTGGCCAAGATGTTGGAAAGGAGAGATTGTGGTGGGTCCAGTGACGCCTGCTTCCCCCCTCTTCAAAGCCCATGGAGCTCCGTGTTTGAGAGGTGTTCTTTTATCTGAAAAGATATCTCTGGCAGCTCTAACAGTCGCTGCCTGATCGGGAATCGGCCTAGTCCCCAGGCCGTAATGTCCAGGGATCTCCGTCTGGAGCTGAGAGCAGCTCTGTACTGATGCAGCTACTCCATCCCTCCCAAGGTCCTGAAAGTGGAGGGATGGGAAGAACGGTTACCGCCTTGGCTACAACACCTGCCCCTTATGTTCACATCACCCGCAAAGTAACAAATAGAAAATATCCTAAACTAGTAGAAGTTGGTGATGTGTTAGGTAGAGCTTCTGCTTCTGAGGGTATTGACTTGACAGCAGGAACTTGCTCGAAAAGTGAACAGCCGCCAAGCACCTCCCTCCCCTGCGACCTCTACTACCGAGAAGGACAAGAGCAGCAATGTCATGGGAACACCATCGCCTCTAAGTAGCCTTCCGAATCACTTTCCATGCTGTCTTGGACATTCTTAGCTGTTCCTTTATTGTCTCCGGTTAATATCCTGGAATTCCCTACCTAACACTATCCAGGGAGTATCATCAGAGCAAGGATTGCAGCAGTCCAAGGAAAAGACCCACCACCACCTTTTGAGGGCAACTAGGCATGGGCGATAAATGCCAACATCACCCTCATTCCCAGAACAAATTCATGCAGTTATAGACTAGATCTGTTGATGAAACTATGATCATACTTATAGCTAGAGTGTGGACATTGACAGTGGGATTAAATTTATTGTACAAATAGAATTGTGAAACTTTGCGATGTGCAGAATTAAATTGAATTGGGAGGGGGAGGAGGAGGAAGGAACTGCCTGATTTGTACCAATACTTATCCCCATTTCTCGAGTACATTTTCTTTCACTGAATCATTAGCTAAACATTTCAATCCATAGGAAATGGAGTTTGCAAGTGTTTAATTATGTTTTAATAGCTGACAGATTTATACTGCTAAAATTTAAACTCCAGAAATATTTGTTCTTAACGGTTTTTTTATACATGATTTTACATAAATTAAAAGATAAATTGAGAAGAGAAAATAAATGTTGTCCCACTTACGAGTTTTGATTTTATTTACATAAATGTCACCGAGTGGTTCTTGCGTCAAGCAGTTGTCACCTATCACCTGCTGAGACAAGTCAAAGGACAGCAACAGAGCTCACGGATGGAAAGGTTGGGCAACTTGATTGAGGAGCTAGAGGTAGATGAAGGGCACGGCAAACCAATTCAACAGCTTCAGAGGTTCAGTCCTTCATTCAGTAGTGGAAATTTGGAATTCCGGCCCCCGGAAAGCTGTTGAGGCTGGGGGTCAATTGAAAATTTCAAAACTCAGATTGTTAGGCTAGGGTATTAAGGGTTATGGAACCAAGGCAGGAAAATGGAGTTAAGATACAGATCAGCCATGATCTAATTGAATGACAGTACAGGCTTGAGGGGCTGAATGGCCTTCTGCTGTTCCTTTAGAATTATAGAACCATAGAATGATATAGCACAGAAGGAGACAATTATAGTGCCATCGTGCCTGTGTCAGCTCTTTGAACTATGCAATTAGTCCCACTCCCCTGCCCTTTCCCCATAGACCTGCAATCTTTTCCCCTTCAAGTATTTATCCAATTCCTTTTTGAAAATTACTATTGAATCTGCTTCCACCACCCTTTCAGGCAGTGCACTCCAGATCATAAGAACATAAGAAATAGGAGCAGGAGTAGGCCAATCGGCCCCTCGAGCCTGCTCCACCATTCAATAAGATCATGGTTGATCTGATCCTAACCTCAAATCTAAATTCATGTCCAATTTCCTGCCCGCTCCCCGTAACCCCTAATTCTCTTTACTTCTCGGAAACTGTCTATTTCTGTTTTAAATTTATTTAATGATGTAGCTTCCACAGCTTCCTGGGGCAGCAAATTCCACAGACCTACTACCCTCTGAGTGAAGAAGTTTCTCCTCATCTCAGTTTTGAAAGAGCAGCCCCTTATTCTAAGATTATGCCCCCTAGTTCTAGTTTCACCCATCCTTGGGAACATCCTCACCGCATCCACCCGATCAAGCCCCTTCACAATCTTATATGTTTCACTAAGATCGCCTCTCATTCTTCTGAACTCCAATGAGTAGAGTCCAAATCTACTCAACCTCTCCTCATATGTCCACCCCCTCATCCCCGGGATTAACCGAGTGAACCTTCTTTGTACTGCCTCGAGAGCAAGTATGTCTTTTCTTAAGTATGATAGCAATTCACTGCGTAAAAAAAATTCTCCTCATCTCACCTCTGGTTCTTTTGCCAATTACCTTAAATTTGTGTCCTTTGGTTACTGACCCTTCTGCCAGTGGAAACTCTATCAAGAGCATTCATGATTTTGAACACCTCTATTAAATTCCCGCTTAACTTTCTCTGCCTTAAAGAGAACAACCCCAGCTTCTCCAGTCTCTCCACATAACTGAAGTCCCTAATCCCTGGTACCATTTTAGTAAATCGCCTCTGTACCCTCCCTAAGACCTTGACATCCTTCCTAAAGTGTGGTGCTCAGGATTGGACACAATATTCCAGCTGAGGCCTAACCAGTCATGTATAAAGGCTTAGCATAACTTTCTTGCTTTTGTACTCTATGCCTCTATTTATAAAGCCAAGGATCCCATATGTTTTTTTAACAACCTTCTCAACTTGTCCTGCCACCTTCAAAGATTTGTGTACATACACCACCATGTCTCGCTGTTCCTGCACCCACTTTAAAATTGTATTCTTTAGTTTATATTGCCTCTCCTCATTCTTCTTCAAAAAGAATCACTACACACTTCTCTGCGTTAAATTTCATCTGCCATAAGTCTGCCCATTTCACTAGTCTGTCTATGTCCTCCTGAAGTCTGTTACTATCCTCCACATTGTTTGCTACATTTCCAAGTTTCATGCCATCTGCAAACTTGTATACCCAAGTCCAGTTCATAAATATATATCAAAAAGAGCAGTGGTCCCAACACTGACCCTTGGGGGATACCAATGTATACTTCCCTCCAGTCTGAAAAAAAACCATTCACCACGACTCTCTACTTTCAATCCCTTAGCCAATTTTGTATTCATGCTGCCACTGACCCTTTAATCCCATGTGAACAAGTCTATGAAATGGTACTTTATCAAACGCTTTCTGAAAGTCCATATAGACATCAACTGCACTACCGTCATCGACCCTCTACGTTACTTCATCAAAGATCTCAATCGAGTTAGTCAGACACAATTTATCTTTAACAAATCCAAGCTGACTGTCATTTATTAATTCATGTTTTTCCAAGTGCCGATTATTTTTGCCTCAGATTATTGTCTCTAAAAGTTCTCCCACCATCAACGTTAGGTTGATTGGCCTGTAGTTGCCGGGTTTATCCCTCTCCCCTTTTTTGAACAGGGATGTAATATTTGCAACTCTCCAGTCCTCCGGCCCCGTCCCATATCCAATGCGGCAAAAAAGCCCCAGGAAAATATGAAGTGGCATAATTAACAGCATAAGTCATTTACTCCATAATTTTCTCTGTCTTTTGCACCGTTCAAGAGTCGCTACACCATAGATGGCGCAAGTAAACCCCAGACATTTTTCCTCATTGACACAAGTATTGTTCAGAACGGCTAATGTTATTCCAATGCTCTAAAAAATATAAGGAGTTGCACAACACCAGGTTATAGTCCAACAGCTTTATTTGAAATCACAAGTTTTCGTAGCTTTGCTCCTTCGTCAGGTGAAGGAGCAAAGTTCCGAAAGCTTGTGATTTCAAATAAAGCTGTTGGACTATAACCTGGTGTTGTGCAACTCCTTACATTTGTCCACCCCAGTCCATCACCGGCATCTCCACATCATGGCTAAAAAATATGGCATTATGCTCTGATGGGCCAACTTTCAGCTGCACGTGGGCAGAAGCTAGAGATTATCTTTGCTGGGTAAACACAGTCTGTGCCACACGTGCCTTAGTTCTTGGACTGGATCTTAATGATAAGTGGGTTGTGCCCTTGATCTAGGACCTTCACACTGGTAGATTGATACAAGTCCACATCCTACACCACAGCAGCTTTCCCACCCTCGCCTCTCGTCTTTATATATTTTTTCTCTATGTTACACTCCAACTCTCCAGATCTTACTTAAATTGTCCTTTCTCCAGTGGTTGTGTTTTTGTAAGTCCTGCTCCAGGTGTTTGTGTTTACTTCAGTCTCATTTCCAGGATTCGTGTACTTTTGCTCCCAGTGCTTCTATTTTTGAGTACAGTTCTGTTGTTTTTTAAACTCCTGCTTTCACTTTTTTTTAGAAAGCTAGAATTTTGCTATTTGTTTTTAGCTAAACACTCTATGGGTTTTTTTGACTGTCAATCTAACTATTTATTTCCGACTTCTCCCAGTGTTTTAGTTTTGAACCTCATCAGTGCTGTTCCTTTCAAGTCCTATTCCCAGTATTTCTGTTTCCTTTAGTCTCACTCCCAGTCGTTATTCTTGGTTTTACTCCAACTAATGTATCGTATTTTTCAGTCCCATTCCCACTTCATAGAATCACAGAATGATACAGCACAGAAGGAGGCCATTCAGCCCATTGTGCCTCTGCTGGCTCTTGGAAAGAGCTATTCAATTAGTCCCATTCCTCTACTCTTTCCTCATAGACCTGCAATTATTTCCCCTTCAAGTATATATCCAATTTGAAAGTAATTATTGAATCTGTTTCCACTGCCCTTTCAGGCAGCGCATTCCAGACCATAACAACTAGCTTGATTTTTTAAAAGTTGCTATTCTTTTAGTCCAACTCCCAACTCTCTTTTTCTAAACTCCACTTGCCATAAAACCTCCAAAGATTTCCCAGTGCCAATTTTTATGTTATGTATGATTTTTACCTTTCCTCACCAATCACCATATTTTTTCAACAGATTTCCTCCCTGCTACTAACCCCCACTCACCAGCACCAATTACTCAAACTTTTTCAACACTTATCCATCACTGGACTTGTACCGCTCACTCACCATCAGAAACGTTCTTCCACTCACTCCCACCAAGCTCTCCAGACCCCAACTCTTTCCTCTCCCTAACGTTTCGTGCTTCTCCATCACTTAACTGCTACTCGTCAATCTACTCCTGCAATATCCCCAAACTACCCCTACGACCTCCCCAATCTACCCGGGATCTCCCCAATCTACCCTTATGACCTCCCCAATCTACCCAGGATCTCCCCAATCTACCCCTACGACGTCCATAATCTACCCGGGATCTCCCCAATCTACCCCTCCGACCTTCCCAATCTACCCCCGACATCCCCAATCTACCCCTGCAACATTCCCAATCTACCCCTCCGACCTCCCCAGTCTACCCTCCGACCTCCCCAATCTACCTCTGCAACATCCCCAATCTACCCCTCCGACCTCCCCAGTCTACCCTCCGACCTCCCCAGTCTACCCTCCGACCTCCCCAATCTACCTCTGCAACATCCCCAATCTACCCCTCCGACCTCCACACAATCTACCCTGGATCTCCCCAATCTACCCCTCCAACCTCCTCAATCTATGCCTGTGACCTCCCAATCTACCCCTGTGACCTCCACAATCTACCCCTCCGACCTCCCCAATCTACCCCTCCGACCTCCCCAATCTACCCCGGATCTCCCCAATCTACCCCTCCGACCTCCTCAATCTATGCCTCTGACCTCCCAATCTAGCCCTCCGACCTCCCCAATCTACCCCTCCGACCTCCCCAATCTACCCCCTTGACCTCCCCAATCTACCCCTCCGACCTCCCCAATCTAGCCCTCCGACCTCCCCAATCTACCCGTTACCTCCCCAGTCTACCCCTCCGACCTCCCCAATCCACCCCTCCGACCTCCCCAATCTACCCCTAGACCTCACCAATCAACCCCCGTAACCTCCCCAATCGACCCCTTGACCTCCCCAATCTACCCCTGTGACCTCCCCAATCTACCCCTCCGACCTCCCCAATCTACCCGTGACCTCCTCAGTCTACCCCTCCGACCTCCCCAATCTACCCGTGACCTCCCCTGTCTACCCCTCCGACCTCCCCAATCTACCCCTTGACCTCACCAATCAACCCCCGTAACCTCCCCAATCTACCCCCTTGACCGCCCCAATCTACCCGTGACCTCCCCAATCTACCCTTCTGACCTCCCCAATCTACCCCTCCGACATCCCCAATCTACCCCTCCGACCTCCCCAATCTACCCCCTTGACCTCCCCAATCTACCCCTGTGACCTCCCCAATGTACCTTCCGACCTCCCCAATCTACCCCTCCAACCTCCCCAATCTACCCCCGTGACCTCCCCAATCTACCCCTTGACCTCCCCAATCTACCCCCGTGACCTCCCCAATCTACCCCTTGACCTCCCCAATCTACCCCTCCGACCTCCCCAATCTACCCCCGTGACCTCCCCAATCTACCCCTGTGACCTCCCCAATGTACCCCTCCGACCTCCCCAATCTACCCCTCCGACCTCCCCAATCCACCCCCGTGACCTCCCAATCCACCCCTCTGACCTCCCCAATCTACCCCCTTGACCTTCCCAATCTACCCGTGACCTCCCCAATCTACCCTTCCGACCTCCCCAATCTACCCCTCCGACCTCCCCAATCTACCCCTGTGACCTCCCCAATCTACCCGTGACCTCCCCAATCTACCCTTCCGACCTCCCCAATCTACCCCTCCGACCTCCCCAATCTACCCCCGTGACCTCCCAAACCACCCCTCTGACCTCCCCAATCTACCCCCTGTGACCTCCCCAATCTACCCTTCCGACCTCCCCAATACACCCCTCCGACCTCCCCAATCTACCCCTTGACCTCCCCAATCCACCCCTCCGACCTCCCCAATCTACCCCTTGACCTCACCAATCAACCCCCGTAACCTCCCCAATCTACCCCCCAACCTCTGAAACCTACCCCTCCGACCTCCCCATATTTACCCCTCCGACCTTCCCAATCTACCCCCGACCTCCCCAATCTACCCCTGCAACATCCCCAATCTACCCCTCCGACCTCCACACAATCAACCCGGGATCTCCCCAGTCTACCCCTCCGACCTCCCCAATCTACCCTGGATCTCCCCAATCTACCCCTCCAACCTCCTCAATCTATGCCTGTGACCTCCCAATCTACCCCTGTGACCTCCACAATCTACCCCTCCGACCTCCCCAATCTACCCCTCCAACCTCCCCAATCTACCCTGGATCTCCCCAATCTACCCCTCCAACCTCCTCAATCTATGCCTGTGACCTCCCAATCTACCCCTGTGACCTCCACACAATCTACCCGGGATCTCCCCAGTCTACCCCTCCGACCTCCCCAGTCTACCCCGGATCTCCCCAATCTACCCCTCCAACCTCCTCAATCTATGCCTGTGACCTCCACAATCTACCCCTCCGACCTCCCCAATCTACCCCTCCGACCTCCCCAGTCTACCCCTCCGACCTCCCCAATCCACCCCTCCGACCTCCCCAATCTACCCCTTGACCTCACCAATCAACCCCCGTAACCTCCCCAATCTACCCCTTGACCTCCCCAATCTACCCCTGTGACCTCCCCAATCTACCCCTCCGACCTCCCCAATCTACCCGTGACCTCCTCATTCTACCCCTCCGACCTCCCCAATCTACCCTTCTGACCTCCCCAATCTACCCCTCCGACATCCCCAATCTACCCCTCCGACCTCCCCAATCTACCCCCTTGACCTCCCCAATCTACCCCTGTGACCTCCCCAATGTACCATCCGACCTCCCCAATCTACCCCTCCAACCTCCCCAATCTACCCCCGTGACCTCCCCAATCTACCCCCTTGACCTTCCCAATCTACCCCCGTGACCTCCCCAATCTACCCCTCCGACCTCCCCAATCTACCCCCGTGACCTCCCCAATCTACCCCCGTGACCTCCCAATCCACCCCTCTGACCTCCCCAATCTACCCCCTTGACCTCCCCAATCTACCCCTGTGACCTCCCCAATCTACCCTTCCGACCTCCCCAATCTACCCCTCTGACCTCCCCAATCTACCCCTGTGACCTCCCCAATCTACCCGTGACCTCCCCAATCTACCCTTCCGACCTCCCCAATCTACCCCTCCGACCTCCCCAATCTACCCCCGTGACCTCCCAATCCACCCCTCTGACCTCCCCAATCTACCCCCTGTGACCTCCCCAATCTACCCTTCCGACTTCCCCAATACACCCCTCCGACCTCCCCAATCTACCCCTTGACCTCACCAATCAACCCCCGTAACCTCCCCAATCTACCCCCCAACCTCTGCAACCTACCCCTCCGACCTCCCCATATTTACCCCTCCGACCTCCCCAATCTACCCCTCCGACCTCCCCAGTCTCCCCGTGACCTCCCCAGTCTACCCCTCCGACCTCCCCAATCTACCCCTCCGACCTCCCCAATCTACCCCTCCGACCTCCCCAATCTACCCCTCCGACCTCCCCAGTCTACCCCTCCAACCTCCCCAGTCTACCCCTCCGACCTCCCCAATCCCGGACAGCAATGTGGTAAATGACCAGATAATCTGTTTTAGTGATATTGGTTGAGGGATAACTATATATTTTCTTGTAGTCATGAGGCTCCCCGAGTCACGCGGGCACTTCAACCGCCAAAGATAATAACAGTGTTAAAATGGCCGCGAGGTGGGAAATGAGTGGTATGTGCCCTACTTAGATTTTAACTCCCGTTCCAGTTAAAATTCCTCCTACTGCCTGACTTCACAGGTGTAACATGACAGGTGATCAACTTATAATATATTAAAAACCTTACAGGAGTGCACATTTGATTGTTAATGTTTCCATCATAAATTCCTGTGCACTCATTCATAATGGAAACTTCCTCTGTAAACTTATCATACTGTAATTACACCCTCCCTCCCACACCACCTCCCTTAGTCCCCACGCCCAGCCCTCAACTGTGTAGGTGCTGCAGTGTCCCCACTGGGGGGAGAGTGTAATTACAGTGTGACAAGATTACACAGGCAGATTCCACTATGAACATGGACATAAGAACTTAAAATGGAAGTATATAAGTAAAGACAGAACATACAACTTTAAAATGGGAACTGAGCTTTGTCTGCACACCCTGGGTCCAATTAACCCCTGGCCGCTAACCCCGCCTCACCTGATGACTACATTTGCTCTTGGTCATGTAACACCATGATTTTTATATATCTATATATAGATATATAAATAAATGCACCTGACAATAAAACATTCTAATTGTATTTTGTTACTCTAATAATGCAATTGTGTTTTAAACTAAGTTTAAAAAGATGGGCTCAATCTGTTTTAAGTCCTTACATTGCATCATTCCATCTACTAATGCACAGCACTGAAAGGCTACCTTGCTGTACCGATATCATGAGGGAGTCAAGCTGGGAGTTGAGTGATGCATTGTCACAGATATTGTCAAAACATTCAAAGTTGTCAATACGCTAAGGAAGAAATACAAGCTGGTGACATGAAGTGGCCCTTCCTCAACGTCTTGTGCATTGTGTTTAAAACTACCACCTTCTAAGTAGTCATGGTGACATGTAAATCTTCAATGTGGTACACACACACACACTCTAGTTAAATGAGTACATTTTTGCTTGCATGCGCTACAGAAAGCTACAAACTTTAGGATCCTGTCGGAGACTGATTCATTCTGGAACATTCCTCACTCAAATATCAGGTGTTCCCTTGGGACACTTATCCTTGTGCAATAAAACTCAATTCCAGTCTTGTTGATTGACAGGATAGTGTACAACTGGACTGCAGATAGATAGTTAAACTTTAGATGAGACCTCTTTTCCCGGCAAGACATACAGAACAATCTTCAGGGTGGCTGTTCAGGAAGCCTGCCTAGTTCTGCCTCCTATAGAAAGAACTTGCATTTATATAACGCCTTTCATGGCCTCAGGACATCCCAAAGCGCTTTGCAGCCAATGAAGTACTTTTGAAGTGTAGTCACTGTTGTAATGTAGGAAATGGGGCAGCCAATTTGCGCACAGCAAGCTCCCACAAACAGCAATGTGATAATGACCAGATAATCTGTTTTAAGATATTGGTTGAGGGATAAATATTGGCCAGGACATCAGGGAGAACTCCCTTGCTTTTCTTCGAAATAGTGCCGTGGGATCTTTTACCTGAGAAGGCAAACGGGGCCTCGTTTAATGTCTCATCTGAAAGATGGCACCACAGACAGTGCAGCACGCCCTCAGTATTGCACCGGGAACAAGGATGAGAAACTAAAGTTATGAGGAGAGACTTGAGATAAGGGGAGTATTTGCACTGTAGCAGAGAAGGCTAAGAGGATATTTGAAGAAGTTTTTGAAATTATGAAAGGTTTTGATAGGGTGTATAGGGAAAGATTATTTCCTTTGGTTGGGGATGCAGCGACGACAGATCATCAATTTAAAATTGGCACTAAGAAAGTCAGGAGAGAGGTTAGGAGAAAATTCTGTACACAGAGAGTTCTTAGAACATTGAAAAGTTTGCCACAGGGAATAGTTGAGGCAGAGACCACTGTATCTTTGAAGAAAAGCGTCGACAAACATTTGAAGCAGAATGATACAGGGCTACAGGGGGAGAGCAAAGTGGTGGAACTAAGCTTTGAATTGCTCGAATAAAGAACCAACACAGACATGAGGGGCCAAATGACCTCAATCTGTGCTGTAAACCTCTCAGGTAGCACAAAGTGAACAGAGGCATGATCCAGGGGGTGACAGAAACCCCTGATCTAACCTTGTTTCATTAGACCAACTGAGCTTAATACAGTTAACCATTTTTAGTGGTGGTCTTCCTTTTAAAAAATTTCAGGTTGATATATCCTCTGTCAATTAATATTCAGAAAGATTACAGTAACTTCATTATTTTAACAAAAGCTGTAATCGTCTCAATGGGTTAAGTGGGCATCTGCATTTCTATCTATTCAATTTTTTTCCTATATTAACCCATTAATGTTTATTCTAGGAAGAGGGTTGATTTATCTCATTGTTGTTTGTGGGATCTTGCTGTGCACAAATTGGCTACATTACAACAGTGACTACACTTCAAAAGTACTTCATTGGCTGCGAAGCACTTTGGGACACCCTGAGGTCGTGAAAGGCGCTGTATAAATGCAAGTCCTTTCTTTCTCCTTATTCTTTGCATAAAATGATCTAATTGTCTTATGTAAATAGTATATGTCATCCTTGGCTCACTCTGATCTCTGAGTCCTGAAAGGAGCTATATAAATACAAGTTTAAAAAGCACAATAACGTGGCAGACTTTCATAACATTCCTGTATAATTTGTTTGGTGCTGAAACTCTACATGAAAACATTGAAGGCAGCAACCAATTCCTACCTTCCCAGTTTCATAGGAACGTAGGAACTGATGGAAAAAAAAAGATCAAGGGGCATCTAGTTCACCTTTACCATCCTGGTAGTCACATGATACAATGATAATGGAGTTGTTGACTAATCATAGCAATCAATAAAAGTTACTATTGAATCTGCTTCCACCACCCTTTCAGGCAGTGCAGTTCAGATCATAACAACTCACCGTGTAAAAAAATATTCTCCTCATCTCTCCTCTGGTTCTTTTGTCAATTATCTTAAATCTGTGTCCTTTGGTTACTGACAGTCCTGTCGATGAAAACAGTTTCTCCTTACTTACTCTATCAAAGCCCTTCATAATTTTGAACACCTCTATTAAATCGCCCCTTAATCTTTGTTCTGAGGAGAATAATCCCATCTTCTCTAATCTCTCCATGTAAATGAAGTCCCTCATCCCTGGTATCACAGTTGCCTTTTAGTTTTAAGACTCCGTTAACATTCCTAGATCTGTATTTCTGATTTTTTTTCATGTGACTGGGGCTAAAAGGGTTTAAGTTATGAGGACAGGTTTGTATTCCCTTGAGTATTGAAGATTAAGGGGTGATCTAATGAGGTGTTTAAGATGATTAAAGGATTTGGTAGGGTAGATAGGGAGAAACTGTTCCCTCTGGTGGGAGAGTCCAGAACAAGGGAGCATACCCTTAAAATTAGAGCTAGGCCATTCAGGGATGATGCCAGAAACCACTTCTTCACACAAAGGGTAGTGGAAATCTGGAACTCTCTCCTCAAGAAACTGTTGAGATTGGGGATCAGTTGAAAATTTCAAAACTCAGATTGATAGATTTTTGTTGGGCAAGGGTATTAAGGGTTACAGAATCAAGTTGGGTAGATGGAGTTAAGGTACAGATCAGCTGTGATCTAATTGAATGGCAGAACAGGCTTGAGGGGCTGAATGGCCTTCTTCCGTTCCTATGTGACGTATTGCCGACAATCTGTTATCCCATATATAATGGGGTGGAAATGCTTGAGTGAAAGCGTTAAACTAAAAAAAAATCTAAATTTGCATTCATCTTCAGCTGCCTTTTCAAAAAAATGGTACACAAGCAATTGAAGTAAGACACGCTCTCAGATTTCCAATTACCAATTGTATCTACCACAGCTTAATAAGAACCTTACATCATGCTTCACTAAATGCTTGATCATTTACATGGCACTCCAGATGGTTCAGTGGGTGGTTGCAACGTATGGCGTGGTATTGAATCGTATCGACCAAAAGGGTGCCTGGGATCTGTTCTCTGGTCTGTGTTTAGCTGAGTTCACCCAGGGCATCAGTTGGAGCACTAAAGTTGGCCTTAGCTGCACTGAACTGGGGAGGGACAATTAGCCAAGGATCCTGCTTGGCAGAAATTCAATGGGTCAGAATTTGCTGTCAAAATAACGGTGAGGCTAATGGCACTCGCCATTATTTATGCATAAGAACATAAGAAATTGGAGCGGGAGTAGGCCATCCGGCCCCCTCGAACCTGCTCCGCCATTCAATCAGATCATGGCTGATCTTCTACCTCAACCCCATTTTCCTGCACTATCCCCATTTCCCTTGATGCCTTTAATATCTAGAAATCTATCGATCTCTGTTTTGAATGTACTCAACGTCTGAGCCTCCACAGCCCTCTGGGGTAGAGAATTCCAAAGATTCACTACCCTCTGAATGAAGAAATTTCTCTTCCTCTCAGTCCTAAAGTGCCTACCCCTTATTCTGAGACTGTGACCCCTGGTTCTAGACTCCCCAGCCAGGGGAAACATCCTCTCTGCATCTACCCTGTCGAGCCCTGTGAGAATTTTGTATGTTTCAATGAGATCACCTCTCATTCTTCTGAACTCGAGAGAATACAGGCCTAGTCTACTCAATCTCTCCTCATATGACAATCCCGCCATCCCAGGAATCAGTCTGGTGAACCTTCGTTGCACTCCCTCTATGGCAAGTATATCCTTTCTTAAGTAAGGACACCAAAATTGTACACAATACTCCAGGTGTGGTCTCACCAAAGCCCTATATAATTGCAAATGTAAGGAATCTTACAACACCAGGTTATAGTCCAACAGTTTTATTTGAAAATCACAAGCTTGTGATTTTCAAATAAAACTGTTGGACTATAACCTGGTGTTGTAAGATTCCTTACATTTGTCCACCCCAGTCCATCACCGGCATCTCCACATCATGGCTATATAATTGCAGTAAGGCATCTTTATTCCTGTACTCAAATCCACTTGTAATAAAGGCCAACATACCATTTGCCTTCCTAATTGCTTGCTGCACCTGCATGTTTGCTTTCAGTGACTCATGTACAAGGACACCCAGGTCCCTTTGTACATCAACATTTCCCAATCTCTCACCATTTAAATAATACTCTGTAAATGGTACAGCAACTTCAGGCGAGGGGCAGATGCGCGGTTAAATGTGAAAATCCAAAAGTTGCTGTTCGAGTTGGGCTGCTCCGCCATTAGCTTCATGAAAATGGCATCTTGCTGTCTGCCTCATCATTAAAATGCATTGAACTGCATGAAGTTGCTGTATTTGCGCAGTAGATATGAACTAAACTCGCTGCAGATATTTAGGGCTAGTAATTACAAACGTAAGCACCATTTTAACGATGTGATAATTGTTAATTACTGCCAATCAACCTCTCTGGCCCAGAAGGTGAATAATTAAAAGTGTAATGTTGTAATGGTGGAAGTGTGGCAGCCAGTTTGCGCACAGCAAGGTTCCACAAACAGCAATGTGATAGTGACCAGATAATCTGTTTTTTTTTAGTGATGTTGGTTGAGGGATAAATATTGGCCAGGACACCGGGGAGAACTCTCCTACTCTTCTTTGAAATAGTGCCATGGGATCTTATGTGTCCATCTGAGATGGTTTAATGTCTCATCCGAAGAACGACACCTTCAACAGTGCAGCATTCCCTCTGTGGTGCATTGGGAGTATTAGCTTAGATTATGTGCTCAAGTCTCTGGAGTGGAACTTGAATCCACAATCTTTTGAGGTGAGAATGCTACCCAATGAGCCATAGCTGACAGAAAGTGTTCTCCTGATATAGGTCCCTCATGAAAGGTACATCGTTATACTTTAAACAGGAAAACAAGTCAACAGGGCACATTTAAAAAATTTGGATCCAGAGGTCAGACGGCATCATTGAAAAAATACCTCGTAATACTAATTAGTAAGCCATAATAATTGATGATTTGATGCCCTTCTTTGAAAGAAAACAGGTTAAAAGTCTCCTACCTCAGTAAAACCCTGATTTCTGCCCTTCCTGGCTTATTGTAGCACTCAAGTGTTGCCCTGGATGAAATCAGCCAACTCAGCGCTGGCCGGGAATCAAACTCAAAGGTTTATCGCCTGTAATTTGGAGAAAGATCACACTTTTAAATACTGCATAATAAAAACTCATAGTCATATCTTAATGTAACAGCCTTGGTTATTACAAACCTCCCACTCCATGTACACTGCTGAAGCTCAATTAAAATCTCTGTCATTCAACTCAGGTTTAGCTTCCCCGTAACAAACACCTGCTTATAACAAACAGATTAAACAGTCCCAAAGCGCCACTTGTAATATCTTTCATCCCCATTAAAACGAATTGTGCAGCTGTAATTGTTTTGTATTCCGAGTATGTGCACAGACTAATGGTGGCAACGACATTTCCCGGAAAGTGCTTCAAACATAATTCAAAGGCAACTTGTCCTCAGCGTCCTCTGGCGTGGGAGTAACACTGAGAGAGACCTTCAATCTTTGGCAAGATGCGTCCTTAAAGAGACCAGCTTTGTCAGGCCTACATAGGGTAAGGAAGTTCAATGACAGTAAAACAAATAAGGAATGAATGAGCTTCACTATTCAAAAGCAGAACGAGAGACGCTGGGCTCGATTTTAACTCGGGTAAGGTTGGTTTGTGTGGAGTGGGGTGGAGCTCGAAGTGGACAGTGCACCCACAAGTCAGAAAGGAAGTGAGGCCGGCCAATTTTAACCACTGGGCCTGATTTTAAGATTTCATGTCCATCTCCTGCCTGAAGAAAGTGGGAATGGCATCAAGGCTGGTGGGTGGGAGAGGGAATTGGGGCAGGAGAGGGAATTGGGGCAGGAGAGGGAATTGGGGCGGGAAAGGACGTTTCTGAAGACCCAAGGAAATGGTCCTCGGCATGAGGTAAGTGCTGGGAGGGGGAGGGGATGGAGTTCACCAAACAGATGTCAGTGTGGGGAGGGAGAGGGAAGGCAGGAGCAAGGGAGTCCCAAGGATTCAGTCTAGGGCCTGGAGGTCTCCAAGAAATCCTCCTGAAGAGTAAAAAATGAAACTTACCTTGTCCTCTTCTGCCACTCTGCTGCCTCCCGCCAGGTTCCTCTGACTGATTTGCCACCAGACAGGCCTCCGCCCAAGTTCTAGTTAAAAGAGCATTGTGCTGCCGATGATGTCATTGCACCATGACTTTCACATTTCCATTATGCCCCCGACTGCCTGTAGCAGGAACCTCTGCCAAGTTGAAAGTCGGTGAAGGAACAATGGCATTGGGCAAGAACCGAGCGATCTCGGGCCAGTAAGTTGACTGGCCTGATTTTAACCCCTCCCACAAACCGTTCCCGCCCAGTGGGGGAGGGGGTTAAAATCAACCCAATTGAAGCTGAATCCTTTCCAAAGGTATAAGTAAAAAATAAATTATATTTTTAGACTTAGATACCTTGTCAAGCAAATGAATCCTGTGAATAATTGAGTTACGTCGAGTTACATTGAAACTACAGCACAGAAACAGGCCTCAACTACTCCTTGTGGTAGCGCATTCCACATTCTTACCACTCTTTGGGTAAAGGAGTTTCTCCTGAATTCCCTATTGGATTTATTAGCAACTATTTTATATTTATGACCCCTAGTTTTGGACTCCCCCACAAGTGGAAACATTTTTTCTACGTCTACCCTATCAAACCCTTCAATTATTTTAAAGACCTCTATCAGGTCCAAGAGGAAAGAAAGACAGTACATTGCATTTTTTTTAAAATAGTTTTTCTACCCTTATCGAGTTAAGAACATAAGAAATAGGAGCAGGAGTAGGCCAATCGGCCCTTCAAGCCTGCTCCGCCATTTAATAAGATCATGGCTGATCTGATCCTAACCTCAAATCTGAATTATAAGAACATAAGAAATAGGAGCAGGAGTAGGCCAATCGGCCCCTCGAGCCTGCTCCACCATTCAATAAGATCAAGTTATCTCTCCCAAGCTTCCATTCTTCCCAGTAGGGATATGGGCCAAAGGCAGGTATATGGAGTTAGATCACAGATCAGCCATGACCTTATCAAATGGCGCAGCAGGCACGAGGGGCTGAATGGCCTACTCCTGTTCCTATATTCCTATATTCCTATGTTCCTTGGTGAGAAAGAGACTCTGACTCAACCTCCTCTCATACAGGCTTATTAAAGGAGGCAAGCGAAGTTCTGTATTGTCATTATCATGCTGCTCATTACCCTGGCAATATTTCCATTGCTACACTCTCTACCAAATATATATTGCTAAAGATGTTATGTGATTTGTATTACATGCTCCGATTTTGTGTTTCAAAGGAATGTTGGAGTCATATTTATTTTTAATTTGTTCTTGGGATGTGGGTGACACTGGCAAGGGAGCAATATTGCCCACCCCTCGTCTCCCTGAGGGCAGTAAGAGTCAACCATGTAGTGTGGGACCGGAGTTATGTGTAGACCATGTGTAGGGGTGGTGGCAGGTTCCCTTCACTGACTCTTACAGCACAGAAGGAGGCCATTCGGCCCATTGTGCCTGTGCCAGCTCTTTGAAAGAGCTATCCAATCAGTCCCACTCCCCTACCCTTTCTCCATAGCCCTGCATTTTTCTCCTTTTCAAGTATTTATTCAATTCCCTTTTGAAAGTTATTATTGAATCTGCTTCCATCACCCTTTCAGTCAGTGCATTCCAGATCATAACAACTCACTGCATTAAAAAAATTCTCCTCATTTCCCCTCTGGTTCTTTTGCCAATTACCTTAAATCTGTGTCCTCTGGTTACCGACCCTCCTACCTATGTACTTTATCAAAACCCCTCATAATTTTGAACACCTCTATTAAATCTTTCCTTAACCTTCTCTGTTCTAAGGAGAACAATCCCAGCTTCTCTAGTTTCTCCACATAACTGAAGTCCCTCATCCCTGGTACCATTCTAGTAAATCTCTCCTGCACCCTCTCTAAGGCCTTGACATCCTTCATAAAGTATGGTGCCCAGAATTGAGCACAATACTCCAGCTGAGGCCCAGCCAGTGATTGACATTAATGAATCAGTTGGGTTTTTAAGACAATCCGGCAGCTTTCATGGCAGAAATAGGAAGTTCTCAGAACCCACAGTAAAATGAAGAAGCCATAGGAGGGGATTCAGTGAAAAAGTGTTTTTTTTCCAAGGATGAATCTTTTGTTCGAATGGAAGGGGGAAAGAAAGAGAGAGAGAGAGAGAGAAAATCCCAGGTGAGCAATACTTTCTGAAGAGCACATAATCTGAGTGCAATAACTGCATTATAATATTTATAATCCCATTCATGTCACGGGTTGGATTAAACCAATAATCCAGTTCAAACAGTGTAAATGCAAAAAGAATGCAGAATCTATCCCAAACCCATCTCTATTTCATGCCAGGAGGCAGAGCAGTCCTCATACTGGCCAGACCCATGGACACAGATTCCCTCCTTGAAAAACCCTTCTCCTCTCTTGTCCAGCTTTCCACCTTCCTCATTCCATTTCTCCTCCAGCCCCTTCACTCTGTCTCTCTACTCTGTCACATTATTTACAACTTCCCTCATTTCGTCTGTCATTCAAAGTCACATTCCCTGCTCCTCATTCGATTTCCTTGTCATCTCCTGTGTGTACAGCATGTTCCTCAAATGATACTACTCAAGTGCTGTGGAGACACCAGCCTCATACAGGTGAACAGTGCCACACCATGGGCTCACACTGGGCTCTGAGACTTGGTACGAACACAGTTTGGACCCTATGCTTCTTCAGATCCAGGGGTTTCTGGGCATCTGTGTTCACAGTGGCAATAACAACAACAACTTGCATTTATATAGCGCCTTTAACATAGTAAAACGTCCCAAGGTGCTTCACAGAAACGTTATCAGACAAAATTTGACACTGAGCCACATAAGGAGATATTAGGACAGGTGACCAAGCTAAGGAGTGTTTTAAAGGAGGAGAGAGAGGTAGAGGGGCGGAGAGATTTAGGGAGGGAATTCCAGAGTTTACGGCCCAGGCAGCTGAAGGCAAGTTCACCAATAGTGGAGCGATGAAAATCGGGGATGCTCAAGAGGCCAGAACGATGTGAACGATGTTGAATATTTCACATGCCACAAAACACTAAACTCACATTCGCTGCACTCGTTTGCTAATATAGGTTGAGAAAACTGCCTCGTGTACCAAAATGACTAATCTGCCATTTTCCACATACAGATTTACGCAATAGAGTTTCTTGCACTGGCCAATCTTACGAGCGTGCATGTCTGACACTGAGTCTCCCACAATGTCAACACATCTTGGGAAATAGTAGCTGCAATTCCCACGGTTTTTCTGTCCATTCATTTTATCGCTGGAAGTGTGTACACAGAAAAATCAGCTCCACCATGAAAGTCAGCATTTTAAATGTTGCTTTTACTGTGTAAAAGTGATTGTTTTTACTACAGGTCGATGTGACGGTGCAGTATGTTGGAGCAGCAAAGGAGACCTGTATTTAGGCCACTGGAAAATGACTGCTAGGACCTACTTTAAACCACCATTGGAGCAGGTTGCCCGCCTGACCTGCAGAAGGTATGCAACTTGGCATGACCCGTACGGGGAGAAAATAGTGAGGGAGAGAAACAAAGGGACTTCATTAAAAAATAACTACTTCTGCCACAGAGGAGGGGGATGCATGTTCTTCCAGCAGGAAGTCCTGCTAATCTGCTTGTTGTGGGGTAGATAGGTGGGGGAGTCCAGAACAAAGGGGGTATAACCTTAAAATTAGAGCTCGGCCGTTCAGGGGTGATGTCAGGAAGCACTTCTTCACACAAAGGGTAGTGGAAATCTGGAACTCTCTCCCCCAAAAAGCTGTTGAGGCTGGGGGTCAATTGAAAATTTCAAAATTGAGATTGATAGATTTTTGTTAGGCAAGGGTATTAAGGGATATGGAACTAAGGTGGGTAAATGGAGTTACGATACAGATCAGCCATATTTAATTAAATGGTAGAATAGGCTCGAGGGGCTGAATGGCCTACTCCTGTCCCTATGTTCCTATGTTGTGGAGAGGCGCGGGGGGATTTCCCTTCAGTGCCAAGGCCAAAGAGTGGGGTCTTCTGTGATCATGAGACTGGTCATGCTCCTAGTGGTTTCCCGGACTGCTGTCCAGAAAGACTAGATCTAGTTAAATGGCCAGAATATTTGAACAAAGATGCTCTTTTGGCCAAAGTCCCTTTAAGTAGTTGTCCAGTTATGGAGGAGTACAATCGATATCCTCCATAACTGCCTCACCTCCACCTTTACTGCTCCAGCCCCATTAGATCTAGGGTGGTGTCTCACCCTCGATGTTGCCCCAGTACAACAGCTGCTTTTGTGGCTTTAAATCCACAGGCCATAAGCTCGAACATATGTGGCAAGTGACCTGCCTGGAAGATTGCTGCCAGAGCTATCTTGAACACCTCAAAATTATTTTGGAAAGTAGAATGTCAAAGTACTAGTCTCACTACCCAAAGTGACCTCAATCCTCCATCCACATTGTAAATGTGAGAAACTTATATACTTCTTTTTCCTCAAAGAAACTTAACTTGAACCCTGCCAATTACTGCTCGACCTCAAATCTTTCCTTTCTCTCCAAAGTCCCGGTATTGCCTTACAGCTACACATTTGTCTTTCCCACCGCTCCCTGTAGACATGATGCTTGATCCTGAGATATGATCCCGGCAATCTGTTTGCCATGCCAACCACAGCACAGAAACAGCTCTGGTCAAAATCACAAATGATCTTCTCAGGCAGTGGCTCACAGTCCCTCCTCGTCCTTCTCAACCTCTCCACTGTCTTTGACACCATTGATCATTCCATCCTCCCCCAATGTCTGTCCTCAGCGGGTTACCTTTGTGGCACTACCTTTTCTTGGTTCCATTCATCTTGTCCCAGTGACAACATTACCTATTTCTCCTTCCATGGCCACCATGGGTGTACCCCTGGGCTCCATTGTTGGTCCACTCCTCTCCATCATCTATATGCTTCCCCTTGGCGACATCACCTGAAGTGTGGGATCAGGTTGCGTATGTGTGCAGATGACAGCCAAGGTTACCTTTCCATCTCGTTGTTTGCTCAACTCTCCAGCTGCCTGTCCAACATTAAGTTTTGGATGAATCAAAATGTTCTTTAGTTTAATGTGGGCAAAGTTGATGCCATCCTTTTAGGCTTCTGTCTGCATCTATATATCTCTGCCCTAATCACCATTAACCTCTCTAACTGCCACCCTAACTTGATGCCAGTGGCATGAAACCATGACGTATTGTTTGATCCCAAGTTGAGATTCATTCCCCACGCCCTTTCTGTCACCGCGATCATTTTCTTCCATCTTTGCGGCTGTTTCCCACCTCTGCCTCTACCTCCTCTTCACTGCTGCTGAGATTCTAATCCATGCCACTATCAGCTTGAGGTTTGTTTTGTCTAATTCTTTCCTAATTTGGTTTCCCCACTTCCACCGTCCAAAAACTGCAACTCATTCCAAATACTACTGCCCTCATCCTTACCCACACAAAGACCATCAGTTCCTCGCCAGGTCCCCTGCTTCCCTGTGCCCCCCAGAATCAATGTCAAGATCCTTGTCTTTACCTTCAAATGCTTACATGGCTTCGCCCCACCCTCTCACTGAGTTTTTCGGCCCCATGCCCTTACGTGCATCTATTGTTCCTCTGGCGCTTCTCTAATCCTCATTCTCCATCCTCTTCCTTCCACCATTGGAAGCCGTTCCTTCAGCCACCAGTCCCCCATAATGTCGAAACCCCTCCCGCCAAGAATCCCTCCACCTTCCCTGCTTTCAAAAGCCCACTAAACCTTTATAAATCACATGTTAGGCCTCAGCTGGAGTATTGTGTCCAATTCTGGGCACCACACTTTAGGAAGGATGTGAAGACCTTGGAGAGGGTGCAGAGGAGATTTACTAGAATGGTATCAGGGATGAGGGACTTCAGTTACGTGGAGAGACTGGAGAAGCTGGGGTTGTTCTCCTTAGAGCAGAGAAGGTGAAGGACAGAGGTGTTCAAAATTTTGAGGGGTTTTGATAGAGTACATGGGGAGAAACTGTTTCCACTGGCAGGAGGGTCTGTAACCAAAGGACACAGATTTAAGGTAATTGGCAAAAGAACCAGAGGCGAGATGAGGAGAATTTTTTTTATGCAGTGAGTTGTTATGATCTGGAATGCACTGCCTGAAAGGATGGTGGAAACAGATTTGACAGCAACTTTTTAGATGGAATTGGATAAATATTTGAAAAGGAAACATTTGCAGGGCTATAAGGAAGAGCAGGGGTGTGGGACTAATTGGATAGCTCTTTCAAAGAGCCGGCACAGGCATGATGGGCCGAACTGCCTCCTTTTGCACCTTATGATCCTATGATAAATACTTTTATCTTCATCTGCACTTTCGGCCCTGCCCCCCCGAATTCCATTCTACCTCTGATTTCCCTTCTGCTCGGGGCCCAGTTTCATCTCTTTGTAAAACACTCCAAGATGTCTTTGCAACATTAGGAATGCTATATAAATGCAAGGTGTTGTTAAAGAGTTGCAAAGTAAACCATTGACTTTTGTCACTTCAGCGCCTGGCTCATTTTTGCTCAGTGTAGATAGCTACACGTAGAAAATGTCTTGCCTTGTGCGAATTGAATTGTGACAATTTGCTGCATGTGGCACAGTGTGAAATATCAAATTACGCTAATATTGTTGGTGTATGTTTAACTCAAGTGTTGTACTTGACGTATGCTGTGTACAGCTTCTAATACCTTCCAAAATGAGCAAGCAAGACTACACCTAAACAACAAGCTCTTTGCTACAGTCGGTCGGCTCTCCACTGGCGATTGTTCATCCTGATTGGAAAATCCTCTGTTGTCCCCTTAACAGCAAAGATATTTCACATGGACTTTCAGCTGAAACATCAAGCCAGCCAAACGATCATAGAAATTACAACACAGAAACAGGCCTTAGGCCCAGCCAGTCCATGTTGGTGGTTGTCCTCCAAATAAGCAGTAATCCTAATCCCATGTACTCGCTCTGGTCCCATATCCTGCTTTCAGTCAACCGCCTATCTAACCTATTCTTAAATGCTGACATGGTCTTTGCTTCAATCACTAACTCTAATAGTGCATTCCACAGCCTCACAACCCCCACTGTGTAAAAATGTATCCCCTGCCCTCTGTCCTAAATCTCTTACATTTAATCTCGTATCTATGTCCCCTCATTCTAGATCCCTCAACCACTGGAAACAGTCTGATTCTATCTATTCTGTCCCGTCCCTTCATATTTTTAAATATCCCTATCAAATCGTTCCTTCATTTCCTCTGTTCTAACAAAAACATCCCTAGTTTCCACCTTATGGTGGACAACCATCTAGACTGAGCAATTAACCATCTGGGCAATTAACCATAACCATTTCCATCACCATTCAAACCAATTATAAAGGCACCACTTACAACGTATTAAGCAGGCCGCTATTTCAGGCAGTTCAATAAGTTCCTTGCACCTCATTAAAGTGTGATTACCTTAATTAGTTAATCTTCTGTACCCACCGTTTAAAGTTACTGGTTGAAAGGAATAAATTAACTGGTTTCCTTGTCTTTTGATATTTACTCATTTCGGACCAATCACAATACAAGAGTTCAAATCCGCCAGTGACTCGAGGCGAAGGGTCGAATCCTCCAGTGACTCGGGGTGAAGGGTCGAATCCTCCAGTGACTCGGGGTGAAGGGTCAAATCCGCCAGTGACTCGAGGCGAAGGGTCAAAGCCGCCAGTGACTCGGAGTGAAGGGTTGAATCCGCCAGTGATACAAGGTGAAGGGTCGAATCCACCAGTGACTCGAGGCGAAGGGTCAAAGCCGCCAGTGACTCGGAGTGAAGGGTCAAAGTCGCCAGTGACTCGGGGTGAAGGGTCGAATCCGCCAGTGAATCGAGGCGAAGGGTCAAAGCCGCCAGTGACTCGGAGTGAAGGGTTGAATCCGCCAGTGATACAAGGTGAAGGGTCGAATCCGCCACTGACTCGGGGCGAAGGGTCAAAGTCGCCAGTGACTCGGGGTGAAGGGTCAAAGCCGCCAGTGACTTGGGGCGAAGGGTCAAAGCCGCCAGTGACTCGGGGTGAAGGGTCGAATCCGCCAGTGACTCGAGGCGAAGGGACAAAGCCGCCAGTGACTCGGGGTGAAGGGTCAAAGCCGCCAGTGATACAGAGTGAAGGGGTGAATCCTCCAGTGACTCGGGGCGAAGGGTCAAAGCCGCCAGTGACTCGGGGTGAAGGGTCGAATCCGCCAGTGACTCGAGGCGAAGGGTCAAAGCCGCCAGTGACTCGGAGTGAAGGGTTGAATCCGCCAGTGATACAAGGTGAAGGGTCGAATCCGCCACTGACTCGGGGCGAAGGGTCAAAGTCGCCAGTGACTCGGGGTGAAGGGTCAAAGCCGCCAGTGACTTGGGGCGAAGGGTCAAAGCCGCCAGTGACTCGGGGTGAAAGGTCGAATCCGCCAGTGACTCGAGGCGAAGGGACAAAGCCGCCAGTGACTCGGGGTGAAGGGTCAAAGCCGCCAGTGATACAGAGTGAAGGGGTGAATCCTCCAGTGACTCGGGGCGAAGGGTCAAAGCCGCCAGTGACTCGGAGTGAAGGGTCAAAGTCGCCAGTGACTCGGGGTGAAGGGTCGAATCCGCCAGTGACTCGAGGTGAAGGGTCAAAGCCGCCAGTGACTCGGGGTGAAGGGTCGAATCCGCCAGTGACTCGTGGCGAAGGGTCAAAGCCGCCAGTGACTCAGGGTGAAGGGTCGAATCCGCCAGTGACTCGAGGCGAAGGGTCAAAGCCGCCAGTGACTCGGAGTGAAGGGTTGAATCCGCCAGTGATACAAGGTGAAGGGTCGAATCCGCCACTGACTCGGGGCGAAGGGTCAAAGTCGCCAGTGACTCGGGGTGAAGGGTCAAAGCCGCCAGTGACTCGGGGTGAAGGGTCGAATCCGCCAGTGACTCGAGGCGAAGGGACAAAGCCGCCAGTGACTCGGAGTGAAGGGTTGAATCCGCCAGTGATACAGAGTGAAGGGGCGAATCCTCCAGTGACTCGGGGCGAAGGGTCGAATCCGCCAGTGACTCGGGGTGAAGGGTCGAATCCGCCAGTGATACAGAGTGAAGGGGCGAATCCTCCAGTGACTCGGGGCGAAGGGTCGAATCCGCCAGTGACTCGGGGTGAAGGGTCGAATCCGCCAGTGATACAGAGTGAAGGGGCGAATCCTCCAGTGACTCGGGGCGAAGGGTCGAATCCGCCAGTGACTTGGGGCGAAGGGTCGTAGCCACCTGTGACACAGAACAAACCACAGGGGCGGTTTCTGCGTACAAACCATGCGCCAACGTTCCTGAACTGCTGCCTTTGAAAGACAAAAGTTTCAACAACCATCTAATAAGGCAGTGAGGCAAATACATTAAAATCAACTGACTTGTCAGCACTGTTTTATGCAGTTTATTTGATTCAGCTGCCAGCACCGAGCAGATGCAGCTACCTTTAATGCACTTGGATTTACTTGATAATTCTAACGATACACTCTGAATCCTCTGGAGGGCGTCTGGGGCTATGTTGGTTTTACCAACCAACGCATAGTAGGTGAATCGCGTTAATACCAACAGGCCCGCTGTAAAAGGTGCGGACTATACTACCTTTACATCCCTGAAGGTGATTCTTCCACTTTGCAAGTCCGTGGGGACCAACACATTTCAGAGATATCTGTGGCCTCAACTCTGTCCACCTCCCCACCCATCACCTCAGCTAAGGTCAGAGGTTCAGAGCTTGGGGACCTGCTCAACCTGGACTCAGCTTCCCTTCTCACATCCAATCTGTCATAATAGAATCATGCAGCACGGGTGGAGGCCATTCTGCCCATCGTGCCCGTGCCAGCTCTTTGAACTATCCAATTAGTCCCATAACCCTGCAATTTTTTCCAAGAATATATTCTTTCACTTCCAAAAATATCATCAACCTTTGTCCCTGCCTCGTACCCATGCTGCTGAACACCTTTATCATCATGATACGCTTTCACCCTCCTTAAACTACAAGACATCCAGAATGCGATGGCCCACGTTCGCACTTAAACTGAGGCCTGCATCCCCACCCACCCCATCCATATGTAGCTCCACCGCCTCCCCGTGTCCTAAGGAACTGACCTTTCGATTCTTGCCCTGACCTTTAAATCCCTTCACGGTCTTGGCCTTCCCTACTTCTACGATCTTCTCCATCTCTCCAGCTGTATGTCCCCGCACACACCTTCTGACTTGGGCTTATGTTTTGCTGCTTGCTCCCTCATTCAGCCACTACTAAGCCCTGCCCACTGGAAATCCTCCATCTCTGTCTTACCACCTTCTTCCCTGCCTTTAAAATCTTGTTAAAGACTTTTCTCTTTGACTGTTCCTTTTGCCTCCTCCATCTCCCTCCTGCTCAATCTTCACTACTCTGTAGAGCACACTGAGACATCTTTCTGCAGGTGAGGTGCGCTACAGAAATGTAAGTTATTGTTAAGGAGTAGGCATCATATAAATAAGACAAAGCAGCTATTCCTGAGAAAAGTAACCAGGCACAAGAAGAGGCCCCTGCCCCATGTAGGGGATGGACATTTCAGTCTTCGTGGTGGCACAACAGTGCCTATGATAAGTAAGTATTCTCCACAGCAAGATAGAGTGATGTGTCATCTAGAACAGATAGGTGCTGGGCCTTGACCTATCCCACCACAAAGTGGAAGAAGTATACAGGGGACTAGATCAAACTGTGCAGTGTACGTTTACTGACATCCATGGGGGTTTCAAGGCATTGCAAAGTGTATTCTATGGTTGATATAATTGATGTCTCCATTTTAAAATTCACATCCTTGTTATCAAATCCCTCCATGGCCTCTCCCCTCCCCATCTCTGTGACCTCCTCCAGCCCTACAACCCTCCAAGATCTCTGCGCTCCTCCAATTCTGGCCTCTTGCGCATCCCCGATTTTCTTTGCTCCAACACTGGCGGCCGTGCCTTCAGCTGCCTAGGCCCTAAGCTCTGGAATTCTCTCCCTAAACATCTCTACCTCTCTCTCCTCCTTTAAGATGTTCCTTAAAACCTACCTCTTTGAACAAGCTTTTGGTCACCTGTCCTAATTTCTCCTTATGCGGCTCGGTGTCAAATTTTGTTTGAAAGCGGTCCTGTGAAGCACCTTGGGACATTTTACTATGTTAAAGGCGCTATATAAATGCAAATTGTTGTTGTTGTTGTTGTTGTCAGAGCAGCAATGCTGCTCATTAATTATACAAGGACATCACTATTCAAGCCCCACTCCAGAGACTTGAGCACAAAACCTTGACTGACACTCCCAGTGCAGTACTGAGGGAGTGCTGCACTGTCAGAGGTGCTGTCTTTTGGATGAGATGTTAAACTGCGGCCCTGTCTGCCCTCTCAGGTGGATGTGAAAGATCCCATGGCACTATTTCGAAGAAGAGCAGGGGAGTTCTCCCCGGTGTCCTGGCCAATATTTATCCTTCAACCAAGATCACTAAAACAGATTATGTGGCCATTTATCTCATTGCTGTTTGTGGGACCTTGCTGTGCGCAAAGTGGCTGCCACGTTTCCTACATTACAACAGTGACTGCGCTTCAAAAAGTATTTTATTGGCTGTAAAGCACTTTGGGAAGACCTGAGGTCATGAAAGGCGCTATATAAATGCAAGTTCTTTCTATTCGGATCTCCATAGGGATGGCTGAATTCAAGAGAACATCGGGGTATCGTCCAATGGCAGTGTTCGATGTGCCAGTTTATTCTTACTGTGACCTTATTGTGAGTACCTTCATTAAGAATTCCTTCCAAAATGAATCGGACCAGTTTCATTGCCATACTGTAGATTCAAAGATAGAAAATGATTTCAGGCATTTATCTTGTAAGATAGCTTTAATTATTTTTCACCAATAAATCAGTGTTTAATGTTCACAGTATTGATGCTGCTGTATTTTGCGTACTTGCCACTTTTCCCCCTCATAAAATATTATTCCAGACAGGTTTCATGTTTGATGCTTCACATGGGATTTAAATATACAACTTAGGGTGGAATTTCTGCTTTGGGTGCCATCCAGAAATTGCGCCCAAAAGATGCTTGAAATTGCGCTGATTAGGTTATAGTTCAAGTTTCCGCTAAAATTAATTTGCACAATCATAAACTTAAAACCTTCCATAAATCAGCACAACCGGGCAGTATAATAGATCGTAATCGTTTATTTTATTTTATTTCCATTGAAAAGTATTCTTTAATGTATTTAAGAGTGGTAATCTGGTGCAGTTTTATTAAAACAGTTGAAAATGGGTTTATCAGCAAAAATAGGTATTTTTAATAGGGGTGTCCAATCCTCCACCTGTGAGTAACCTGATTTAAAATCACTGAAAATGGCTTTAAAAAATGATACTGAACCATTTAATAGTTTCATTGGTGTACACTGGTTAGTTTTGTTCATATATTAAATGTTTTTTGATTTGAGAAGCCTTTTAAAACGTGCCTACTGGTGCCTGTGCGCCTAAGAAAATGGGCCCAATTTGAAGAGCCTTCCCAATCCAGCACAATCAGTGGAATCTCGCAATTTTGACCTGGGGGCGTGGCCAGTTTTGTGGGTGGGGCCTGATCCGAGAGACTTGAATCTTGAACCAGCGTGAGTGGTTTTGGGCTTTACTCATTTACGTTTAAAATTCCTCGATCTTTTGCGTTGGTTCGGCCAATTCTGCCCAGATTATGCTGATATAACGAGCGGAAACAAATGGAAACTTCACCCCTTTGTATCGTAAAGTCAAAGCTGTTTCTATTTTCTAATTGGGTTTATAATATCATTGATGCAGTAATACACCATAGAGTACCAAATTTGCCAGTGTTGGAATAGATCAGCCAGGCCAGAAATATCCCATCATATCTAAAGTTAATTGGTGATATTCCTCAGTAAGTGGTTAAGGTGATGGCTTTAGATGTGTAAGAAAGGTTTCCCACAGAAAAATAAACAATTCAAGACCGGTAGAAAATAGCTAAATTTAAAATAAAAATGTCATCCTGAACTCCAATTTTCCACACAGCAGAAGTCAGTCAGAAAATTTACTGACACTTGGAAACTAGCCCATGGACCACATGAGATACGGCTTAAAATCTGAGGAGACAGCTGAGCAATTCCATAAATACAGGAGCTATAACCAGGACTGGAGTATAATGATTATCTAGATATTCAAAACACAAATAGATATGAATTGGGGACACAGGATTCTAAAACTGAGAATTCTGAGGATATGCAAGAGCATTGGGCAGGGTGCTATCAACACCTCTAACTAGCAGGGAATAGTTGGTATGGATTAGAATTCCTCAGTGAAGGTATTGGAAACATTTTGAGGAGGCAGTTTAATTAATGGATGATGGCTATCTGGTGTATATCATTTACTCGAATTTTCAGACGGCATTTGATAAATTTCTACACCTGAGGCTTTTCAAGTCGGTTAATGCACATGAAATTAACAACAAATTTGCCAGCTCCATTGGACTAGTGTATGTGTGTGTAAGTATGTGTGTGTAAGTGTAAGTGTAAGTATGTGTGTGTAAGTATATGTGTGTAAGTGTAAGTATGTGTGTGTAAGTGTGCGCGCATGTGTAAGTGTGTGTGTAAGTGTAAGTATGTGCATGTATGTGTGCATGTATGTGTATAAGTATGTGTGTGTATGTGTAAGTATGTGTGGGTATGGGTATGTGTGTGTCTATGTGTGCATGTATGTGTAACTTTGTGTGTGCATGTGTGTGTGTATGTGTAAGTGTATGTGTGTATATATGTAAGTGTGTGTGTATGTATACGTATGTGCATGTATGTGTATAAGTGTGTGTGCATGTGTAAATGTGTGTGTATATATATGTAAGTGTGTGTGTGTACGTGTAAGTATGTGTGGGTATGTGTGTGTATCTATGTGTGCATGTATGTGTAACTTTGTGTGTGCATGTGTGTGTGTATGTGTAAGTATGTGTGTATGCGTAAGTTTGTGTGTGTATGTGTGCATGTATGTGTGAGTAAGTGTGTGTCCATGCATGTAAGTGTGAGTGCGTGTGTGTGTGAGAGAGCGAGTGTGCGCGTACATTACGTGAGTACATTAATCTCCACACAGAACAATGGGCAGTGTAAAAGGCACAGAACATGGTGAAACATAAAGGCTCAGTGCTGCCAAAATAACAGAGAGTTTAATGGCGCTCGCTATTATTAATGTGTAAATCGTCCAGCAACTTGTGGTGAGGAAGAGATACCCCGTGAATTGTGAATCGCCACAAAGTTGCTGGACGATTTTCGCCTCTCCGCCATCAGCCTCGCGAAAACGACAGCTCGCCCTCAACCTCCCGTGAGTTTCATGAAGCTGCTCGTTAAACTCGCCGCAGAAAGTTAGGGCTGGTACTTAACAGCGTAAGTATCTTTTTAATGAGGAGATTTTTGTTCCTGCAATGCCACCCAAAGTCTCCGGCCCGGAAAGTGAACAATTGAAACTGTGGAGTCTCATTCCGACAGGTCGTAAATTGTAGTAAGTGATTTAAAAAATTAAATTTAAAAAAAAATCTTCCTTTCCCTTTCTGTCTCTTTTTTCTCTCTCTCTTAATCCAATCTTTCGTTCCCTCTCTTTATTTTTCTTTCTTTACCTGATTTGACGATAATTCACCCCATTTCCTTCTCTGTTGTTTCTCTATTTCTTTCTGAAACCTTAAATCTCATTGGTTAAGGAGGGGTGCACTTCCAGCAACTTACACGGCAAAAACATTTTGAGCTGAAGAGTGAGGGAAAAATCTAACAAACGGGACATGCCGTGAAATGGCCCACTCCAGGAAATTCTGGGCCATTATTCAACTGATTCTGAACTTAAGAAACCCCCAAAAAATCATTATAAACTGGATCATTCATTGTTTTCCCAACAGATCCATTGATTAGGTTTAATAAATTGTGTCCTTATTAGATTTGACAGTAGAATGATCGATTAGACTTTGTTTGCAACTGCTATATTGGTACATTCCAATTTCAATATATAATGAAAGGACAAGATAAAACATATATAGCAAAGTCTTGCCCCTGAAACTGCCTGTCATACTTTTAGAATCATAGCATCATAGAAAGGTTGCAGCACGGAAGGAGGCCATTCGGCCCATCGAGTCCATACCGGCTCTACGCAAGAGCAATCCAGCTAGTCCCCTGCCTTTCACCGTAGCCCTGCAAATCTTTTCCTTTCAAGTACGAAAGGCGACAGAGAGTAGGGATAATGGGTAAGTATTCACAGTGGCAGGATGTGACTAGTGGAGTCCCACAGGGATCTGTCTTGGGGCCTCGATTATTCACAATATTTATTAATGACTTAGATGAAGGCATAGAAAGTCTCATATCTAAGTTTGCCGATGTCACAAAGATTGGTGGCATTGTAAGCAGTGTAGATGAAAACATAAAATTACAAAGGGATATTGATAGATTAGGTGAATGGGCAAAACTGTGGCAAATGGAATTCAATGTAGGCAAATGTGAGGTCATCCACTTTGGACCAAAAAAGGATAGAACAGGGTACTTTCTAAATGGTAAAAAGTTAAAAACAGTGGATTCCAAAGGGATTTAGGGATTCAGGTACGTAGATCATTGAAGTGTCATGAACAGGTGCAGAAAATAAACAATAAGGCTAATGGAATGCGGGCCTTTATATCTGGAGGACTAGAGTACAAGGGGGCAGAAGTTATGCTGCAGCTATACAAAACCCTGGTTAGACCATACCTGGAGTACTGTGAGCAGTTCTGGGCACCGCACCTTCGGAAGGACATATTGGCCTTGGAGGGAGTGCAGCGTAGGTTTACTAGAATGATACCCGGACTTCAAGGGTTAAGTTATGAGGAGAGATTACACAAATTGGGGTTGTATTCTCTAGAGTTTCGAAGGTTAAGGGGTGATCGGATCGAAGTTTATAAGATATTAAGGGGAACAGATAGGGTGGATAGAGAGAAACTTTTTACCGCTGGTTGGGGATTCTAGGAGTAGGGGGCACAGTCTAAAAATTAGAGCCAGACCTTTCAGGAGTGAGATTAGAAAACATTTCTACACACAAAGGGTGGTAGAAGTTTGGAACTCTCTTCCGCAAACGGCAATTGATACTAGCTCAATTGCTAAATTTAAATCTGAGATAGGTAGCTTTTTGGCAACCAAAGGTATTAAGGGATATGGGCCAAAGGTGGGTATATGGAGTTAGAGCACAGATCAGCCATGATCTTATCAAATGGCGGAGCAGGCTCGAGGGGCTGAATGGCCTACTCCTGTTCCTATGTTCCTATGTTATCCAGCTCCTTTTTGAAGGCCATGATTGAATCTGCCTCCACCACCCCTGTGCAAAATAGTGTAAAATAAGAGTTTAAGTGTAAAATAATAAAAAGAAAGTTGTCACTTCTTGCTGGTTGGGTTTCTCTGACCCTGTTAACCCTGGGCTGGGAATTTCGTTGGAGCTGCATCGCCGGAAATCGCGTTTACGCGTTTAGCGGGGCTTCCACAGCATTCTGCCAAAGTTAAGGTGGTGGAGCGGGAACGGTCCGGTGAAAGTCTCTGGCTCCATGATTCTGTGATTCTAGTCTCTCCCCAATAGCAGGAGCCAGGGATTTACAAATGCCTGTCAATCTGCAGAAACGTTCTTCCAATTGGCCTCCAATTGGCTGCAGGAAATGGCCATTTAGGTCATTTTCCCACCTGTGGTGTTGCCAACTCTGGTTGGACATATTCATGGAGGTTTCATCACATGACCTCCTGCCTCCAACTACCCCACCCCCACACTCGCGCCATTGGTCGCCTGACATGTCCATCCCCACCTTCCAACGCCAATCAGAAAGTGAATAGGTTCATTACCCGATTGGACGATTCTTCACAGTCAGTTAACAGCCTTTATTCCCACCTCCGATATTTTTCTAACTAATAAACAAAAGTGTTCAAAGAAAATATTTTAAAAACACAATTTTTTATTGCTCCTATGATTTTTCTCCTGGGTGTTGCGCGCAGCAGTGTCCTGGAGATTTATCTCTAATTCCTGGAGACTCCAGGGCAATCCTGGAACATTGGCAACCCTAAGTACCGGAGCAGTTGCCTCAAAGGGACAGGTTGAGTTAAACATAGCTTCACCCTCGAAGCTAACTCGTGCTCCAGACCCCAGACTACTGATGAGCAATGTCAGGACAGATCAGGTCGTGTAACATATGTGAGGTGATGTTCTATCTCGTCTGAAAACTTACCCGCAGCTGCAGTCTTAAGTCATTTGGCTCATTGGTTAAGACGACAAGATTTCAAATTTGTTGGACTGTGCTTTAAAAGAATGAGATGCAAACTGTTTTGAACAGTGTTTTAAAGAAATAATTTAAAACAATGGAGGGGAGCATCATTATATCTACCTGGGATTTGATTTGAAGTGAGACCACAAGGCAGATAGGAGTGTGGTCCAATGGTTGAGCTTCTGACCTTCGTTATGGTTCAGTTATTGTGTCAGTATATGGGCCTCGTTTTTATACATAAAATGTTGAATCCATCTCACTTCAAATATCAGATTTCAGACATCACACAATAAAACACCAACACATCAGAACTGAAGGTTCTTATAAAAACAACAACTTGCATTTATTTAGCACCTTTAACATAGTAAAACGTCCCAAGGAAGTTCACAATAAGAAAAGAAAGCCTGTCATCAGTCTCTAATTAACCTCAGGATGTGCCTAACAGCGATTGACCTCAGAATGTGTACAGCAATTAATTCTGTTAGGCCTAGAGGGACAGGCCGATTAAACGCAGCAGCGCCATGGGAACAGAATAATACACGTGCGTTGCATGTTATAATGCTCAGGCCCTTATTTAAATAACATGTTCTGCAACTTATCATAAACCAACGGCGAGCTGCTAGGACGTTTTTAAAAATTGGCGATGTTAGAAAGAGGTTTTCAAACCAAGGCCAGGGGAGTACCAGTCAAACCAGGGTGTCCGCTTACTTTAGCTGTCAGTTCCTGAACGGTGGCTCTAAACTCCAGGCCTTCAGGCATGTTTGTCTGTCAAAGTTCTGTAGTCTGTCTCTCCTGGTTGTAAAGATCCTAAGGGGAAAAGAGCCTGGAATGTCTCAGAGCTGTTCCTAGTGGATCGGACGATGACACAACTCTGCCTGTGATTTGGCACTAAGTTACTCACCTCATCGAGAGGAGCCACAAAGTTGACTAGTGGAGGAGTGCTCTGAAATTACCCCACACTGAGTACCTGAGCAGTTGGCTTAAAGCTAAGGCCAACAGCTAACTCATGTTCTTTAGACCCCAGTCTACCCACGTACAATGTCAGGGTGGATCAGCTGGTGTAATGTACAACGTTACAAAATGAATGGTTTTGGCGTTGGAGCCTTGCATTGTAGAACGCTTTATCTTGCTCCCTCCACCACCTGCCCGGCTCATATCTGACCTGGGAATACTTTGTGCTGGTGCTACGTGCGTAGAGCAACCAAAAGTAATCAAAAAGGCTAATGGAATGTTAGTCTTTATCTCAACAGGGCTGGAATACAATGGGGAGGAAGTGATGCTTCAGTTGTATAAAGACTTGATCAGACCCCATCTGGAATACTGCGTTCAGTTCTGAGCGCTGCACCTCAGGAAGGATATATTGGCCTTGGAGGGGGTACAGCGTAGATTCAACAGAAGGTTAAATTATGAGGACAGGTTGCATAAACTTGGCTTGTATTCTTTTGAGTATAGGTGATTGAGGGGTGGTCTGATCGAATGTTAAAAGGATTTGATAGGGTGGATACGGAGAAACTATTGCCTCTGGTGGGAGAATCACGAATGAGGGGACATAGTTTTAAAGTCAGAGCTAGGCCGTTCAGGAGCGAAATCAGGTAGTGCTTTATCACCCATAGGGTAGTCAAAATTTGGCACTTTCTCCCCAAAAGGCAGTGGATGCTGGGACAATTAGAGCTTTCAATGCTGAGATTGATAGATTTTTTTGTTAAGTAAGGGTATCAAGGGATGTGGAGCAAAGGAGGGAAAATGGAGTTGAGGTGCAGATCAGCCATGATGTAATTGAATGGCAGAGCAGGTCTGAAAGGCTGAATGGCCTACTCCTGTTCCTGATGTTCCTAACTAAGAAATCCATTGTCCAGTGCTGACAATTTGATGATCACTGAAAAAGACTAGTAAATTGCACTGGGTGTGCTGTAGGCTGTTAGTATTCAGAGGTATTCACAACTCGGCCAGAGAGATACAAAGTCTTTCTTTAGAGAGCTGATGTAAGGTTATTCAAATGGGAACTCGCACCATTAGTTCTAATTAAAAATTTGAGCTAACAGAACTTATCCCTGGAGGTAATGCATTTATTCTGCAGTAGCTAGAGCACCTGGCCTACAAACAAAAAGCACTACAGGGTAAAGCAGATTTAAAATTGGAATTCCAAGTCATTGAAATGATCTTGATGGTGTGATTCAGCGATTAAATAAGGCACATAAAATGTCAGGGCATTACTGAAAAACATTTGAATTGACGTCCAAAGAGATGACATTAATCATTGTTAGACTTTATTTTAAATATTATTTCCTCCAGGGTTGCCAACTCTGGACGCAAGTATTCCTGGAGGTATCGTCACATGACCCTCCTGCCTCCAACCACCCCGCCCCCACACTCCCGTCATTGGTTGTCCGACACAACCATCCTCATGGCGCCTCGCCTTCCCACAGCCAATTGGAAAGCAAACAGGCTCTTCATTACCCTATTGGCTGATTCTTGGCTGTCAGTCAAACAAATGTTTTTTCCCACCATCGCCAATAATTTTATAACTAATAAACGAAAGTGTTCTTAGAAAATTTTAAAAAACACTTTTATTAGCGCCCTTATAATTTTTCTCCGGGGATGCTGGAAGCATTGTTAATGCCTTGAAATATTGGCCCGGAAATTGCTCAAGAAGTAACGGTGAGGCCAACGGGGCTCACCGTTATTTCAGGGCAAATGGAAGAGCCAGTTCCGGAGAGCGCACATGCGCAGTCAAACTCGGAAATCCAGAAACCACTCTACTATTTGCCCTGCTCGTTTGAAAGCTTTGCGTTAAAGAGATGGACCAGTGCGAACTTGCTGCACTGCCCAGTTGTAACAAACTAATCTTTCCATAAAAAAGGTACGCTGGGTTTTTTTAGGTCTAAACTAACTTTTAACGGTGTGGTAAGTCTTAATGACCGCCAATCAACCTCTCTGGCACTGAAAATTAAATTTAAAAAACGTGGAGTCTCATTCCTCCCGATATTAGTTGTTCTTAGACATTTAAAAAAAATTTACAATTTAAAATTGTTATTTCTTTCTTATTCTTTCTGTCTCTTTTACCTCTGTGTTTTAATCTTACCCTCTCTTTACTTTGCATTCTCTAACTGATTTTATAGAGAATTTACTAATCTACAAGACACTTCCTAATTTTAACTCCGCAGTTTGTCAATGATGCTTCAAGCTTACATAGAATTATATAGAATGTACAGCACAGAAACAGGCCATTCGGCCTGTAAGAACATAAGAAATAGGAGCAAGAGTAGGCCATACAGCCCCTCGAGCCTGCTCTGCCATTCAATAAGATCAAGGCTGATCTTCGACCTCAACTCCACTTTCCCGCCTGATCCCAAATCCCTTGATTCCCTTAGATTCGAAAAATCTATCTATTTCAGTCTTGAATATACTCAACAACTCAGCATCCACAGCCCTTAAATATTCACTACCCTCTGAGTGAAGCAATTCCTATTCATCTCAGTCCTAAATGTCCGACACCTTATCCTGAGATTATGACCCCGAGTTCTTTTCTAGACTCTCCAGCCCGGAGAAACATCTTCTCAGCATCTACCCTGTCAAGTGCTCTCAGAATCTTATATGTTTCAATGAGATCACCTCTCATTCTTCTAAACTCCAGAGAGTATAGGCCCATTCTACTCAATCTTTCCTCATAGAACAACCCTGTCATCTCAGGAATCAATCTAATGAACCTTTGATGCACTGCCTTTAAGGCAAGGATATCCTTCCCTAGGTAAGGAGACCAAAACTGCAAACAGTACTCCAAGTGTGGTCTCATCAAAGCCCTTTACAGCTACAACAAGATTTCTTACTCTTATACTCCAACCCCCTTGCAATAAAGGCCAACATACCATTTGCCTCCCTAATTGCTTGCTGTAAACTTTCTGTGTTTCAAGGACATCCAAATCTCTCTCAACACCAACATTTAATAGTTTCTCACCATTTAAAAAATATTCTGTTTTTCTATTCTTCCTACCAAAGTGAATAACCTCACATTTCCCCATATTATACTCCATCTTCCACCTTCTTGCCCACTCACTTAACCTGTCGACATCCCTTTGGAGACCCTTTGCATCCTCCTCACAGCTTACTTTCCCACCTAGCTTTGTATCATCAGCAAACTTGAATACATTATACTCGGTCCCCTCATCTAAGTCATTGATATAGATTGAAAATAGCTGAGGCCCAAGCACTGATCCTTGCGGCATCTCACTAGTTACAACCTGCCAACCCGAAAGTGACCCATTTATCCCCACTCTCTGTTTTATGTCCGTTAACTAATCCTCAATCCATGCTAATATATTACCCCCAATCCCATGAGCCTTAATCTTGTGTAACAACCTTTTATGTGGCACCTTATCGAATGCCTTTTGAAAATCCAAATATACGACATCCAGTGGTTCCCCTTTATCTACCCTGCTAGTTGCGCCCTCAAAAACTCTAATAGATTTGTCAAACACGATTTCCCTTTCATAAAACCGTGTTGACTCTGCCTAATCATATTATGATTTTCTAAATGCCTTGTTACCACGTCTTTACTAATAGATCCCAGCATTTTCCTGAAGTCAGGGCCCATGCCGGTGTTTATGCATCACACAAGCCTGCTGCCCCCATACTTCATCTGTTTGGTTGAGGGGACAGAGAGCTCCTTTCCCCGCTCTCACAGCTCGGAGAAGCCCGGGAACGAATGGCTGCATTTCTTGCAGCCCTCAGTTAAAGCAAGTGGTCGCCCACAAGCCCAGGAAAGGTTCGTGGGTGAGTTAGTTCACTTACGAGAGGCAGGCGACATCCTCTCGCCGCTCAGCTCAACTTCCGAGCCAGTCTTATTTACCAACTTAAAAAGCATCTATCACCAAACATGCTCCTTTCTTTTGCTTGCTTATATTTTGTGGTTTTTATCCCCCCCCCCCCCTCTTCCCCTACCACAACCCCCCCCCCCCCCCCCGCCAATCCCCCATCCCCACCATCTTGGTCTCCAAACACTGTGCCCAGTGGAAAGAAAATAGGGCAATTTACTTCCAGGCCTGTGCCAATTCTGCTCTGAAGGTGACCGCCCTGAATGATATGAGGGTGATCGGGGGACCCTGGGATTGTAGCTCAGTGGTAGAGCGCGTTCTTTGCATGTATGAGGCCTTGGGTTCAATCCCTGGTATCTCCAACACCAAGTTAGGTGGCATGGTAAGTAGTGTAGATGAGAGCAGAACGTTGCAAAGAGACATTGATAGATTAAGTGAGTGGGCAAAACTGTGGCAGATGGAGTTCAATGTGGGGAAGTGTGAGGTCATCCACTTTGGACCTAATAAATCTATAGATCAGGGTATTTCCTAAATGGTGAGAAGCTAGGAATTGTGGAGGAGCAGAGGGATTTAGAGGACCATGTACAGAAATCACTAAAAGCTAGTGGACAGGTTCAAAAAATAAACAAAAAGGCTAATGGAATGTTAGCCTTTATCGCGAGGGGGCTAGAATACAAAAGGGTGGAAGTTATGTTACAGTTGTATAAAGCTCTGGATAGATTGCATCTGGAGTACTGTGTACAGTTATGGGCACTGCACCTCACGAAGGATAAATTGACCTTGGAGGGGGTGCAGTGCAGATTCACCAGAATGATGCTGCAGCTAAAAGGGTTAAATTATGAGGACAGGTTGCATTGACTAGGCTTGGATTCCCTTGAGTATAAAAGATTAAGAGCTGATCTAATTGAGATGTTTAAGATGATTAAAGGAGTTGATAGGGTAGATGGAGAGAAACTATTTCCTCTGGTGGGGGAGTCCAGAACAAGGGGCATAACCTTAAAATTAGAGCTAGGCCGTTCAGGGGTGATGTCAGGAAGCATTTCTTCACACAAAGGGGAGTGGAAATCTGGAACTCTCTCCCCCAAAAAGCTGTTGAGGCTGGGGGTCAATTGAAAATTTCAAAACTGAGATTGATAGATTTTTGTTAGACAAGGGTATTGGAGATATGGAACCAAGGCGGGTAAATGGAGTTCAGATACAGATCAGTCTTGATCTAATTGAATGGCTGGACAGGCTACTCCTGTTCCTATAATCCGCCGCCCCCCCCTTTCTATTTAGCATCTCCCCATCAATGGAATAGAAGATACTGGGTAGTCCGCACTGTGAAGAGAGGTGAGTCTGAACTAGGGTTACTGACTCTGGTTGGACGTATCATCGTCCGGGAGGTTTCATCGTAAAGTGAGACAACACTGACTTCATTGCAGCATCGTAAGTCACAGTGCCAGTAAACCAATAGGATAGTTGTAAAAGGGCAAGCACATTCCCTTGACATTTCAAACACCAGCCGGACAGAAGACTCTCCAGGAATGTATGAAACTCACGAGAAACTGATGATAAGATAAATCTGACACACCATTCAATATTCATTTTGAGAATTCCCTCTGATTTCTCTCCCGGGTTGTTCACAGAGATTAATCTTTAATTCCTGGAGGCTCCAGGACAATCCGGGAGGGTTGGTGACCCCACCCTGAACTCAGGCCCGACCGTTCCCTTGGGTGCTGGAATGGGCTGTGCCACCTTGCTGGTTTACTGATCCTTCCTTCTTTGCTCTCCTCCTTTCTGGAAGGTCTCTACTCACGATGCGGTGCAGTTGTGGGGGGCACCAACCACCGTCCATCAGCTCACCCGAGTGGCTATTCTTGACGTGCGAGCCTAGACAATGAATAACGGCCGGCTATTGAACCATGGAAGGGGTCGGGGGTGGGGAGGGGTACCACAGCCGAGCCTCATCCTGTCCTTATTCAACATGTGCTCACCAGTGGGTGTCACTGCATCACACTCAGGATTAGGAACGCTGGCTTCCCTCCTTGTGGGGGAGACCAAAACTAGGGGCCATAAATATAAGATAGTCACTAATAAATCCAGTAGGGAATTCAGGAGAAACATCTTTACCCAGAGAGTGGTTAGAATGTGGAACTCGTTACCACAAGGAGGCGAATAGCAGATACAGTTAAGGGGAAGCTAGATAAACATATGAGGGAGAAAGGAATAGAAAGTTATGCTGATAGGGTGAGATGAAGAGGGGAGGGAGGAGGCTGTTGTGGAGCATAAACACTGGCATAGACCAGTTGGGCCGAATGGCCTGTTTCTGTGTTGTACATTTTATGTAATTCTATGTAATTCCCTAGCGCAAGGGCTGATTAATAGATTTGATGAAAGTCTTACTTTTAATTTTGGTCCCACTATTTACACGAGGGATTTGATACTTTAGAAAGAGTGCAGGGAGCATCAGCTAGGAGAATTACCCAGCTCAGCTCTATGTGGGGCTGGGGTACACTGTGAATGTAAAGTATTCCTCTTAAAACAAGAAGTGTGTGTGTTCTTGTCATACGGTTAATTCTTGTGTTTAAGATAATGTGAACTGAAGTTATTTACACTAAGTGTAGTAATATATACAACAACTTTTTTTTTATTCGTTCATGGGGTGTAGGCGTCACTGGCGAGGCCGGCATTTATTGCCCATCCCTAATTGCCCTTGAGAAGGTGGTGGTGAGCCGCCTTCTTGAACCGCTGCAGTCCGTGTGGTGAAGGTTCTCCCACAGTGCTGTTAGGAAGGGAGTTCCAGGATTTTGACCCAACGACGATGAAGGAACGGCGATATATTTCCAAGTCAGGATGGTGTGTGACTTGGAGGGGAACGTGCAGGTGGTGTTGTTCCCATGTGCCTGCTGCTCTTGTCCTTCTAGGTGGTAGAGTTTGCAGGTTTGGGAGGTGCTGTTGAAGAAGCCTTGGCGAGTTGCTGCAGTGCATCCTGTGGATGGTGCACACTGCAGCCACAGTGCGCCGGTGGTGAAGGGAGTGAATGTTTAGGGTGGTGGATGGGGTGCCAATCAAGCGGGCTGCTTTATCTTGAATGGCGTCGAGCTTCTTGACTTACATTTATATAGCACCTTTAACAGGGAAAAAAGGCCCCAAGGTTCTTCATAGAGCTGTAAGGAAAAAATAGACACCGAGCCAAATAAGGAAATTCTAGGAGGAGTGACCAAAAGCTTAGTTAAAAAGATAAGTTGTAAGGAGGGTCTTAAAGGAGGAAAGGGAGATGACGAGTTAGAAGGGTTTAGGGAGGGAATTCCAAAAGTGACACAGCCGCCAATGGCGGGTTGAGGGGACGGGTGGTGCAGAAGAGGCCAGACAGAGGGCGAGGAACAGAGAGTTCGGGGAGGAGATGTAGGGCTGGGGGAGGTTACAGACGTAAAGGGAAGCGAGGATGAGATTTTTAAATTTGAGGTATTGGGAAACCACGAGCCAATGTAAGTCAACAAGGACGGTGGCAATGGGCGAGTGAGACTTGGTGCAGGATGGGATAGGGGCAACAGAGTTTTGGATGAGCTGAAGTTTAGAGTATGATCTTATTACAGGAAGACCTGGGGTTAGCAAGGAATTCTGAATCAAATATGGTTTTGGCAGAAATGGGTTGAAATATGAAATAATCTTTCTCCAATGCATTCAATGGAAAGATGAAAGACAACTTGGAGGCTAATTGAAAAACAACTGGATACATTTGTGAAGCTGGAGAGGCTGAAGGGATACATCGACTGGGTAAGAGAGGGAATAACAAATATGTGACTAAGTTTGAAACTGCCTAAAGATTGCAATTGTTCAGATAGCTGAATTTCAAATGGTCAGCAACAAATTTAATGCATTATACAGAAGTCCAGATGACATCATTTGCCCTTTATGAATCTCTTCTCCATTATACCCACCCTCATATTCCACAATCCATCAGTCGATCCCAGAAAACAAAATGGATGTTTACTCCAGTGATCCACCCCATCTTCATAAAATCTTACAGCACAGAAGGAGGCCATTCGGCCCATCATGCCAGTGCTGAGTCTTTGAAAGAGCTCTCCAATTAGTTCCACTCCCCTGCTCTTTTCCCTGCAAATTTTCCCGCTTCAAGTATTTATCCAATGCCTTTTTGAAAGTTACGATTGAATCTGCTTCCACCACCCTTTCATTCCAGATCATAACAACTCGCTGCATAAAAAAATTTCTCCTCATCTTGCCTCTGGTTCTTTTGCCAATTATCTTAAATTTGTGTTCTTTGGTTACCGACCCTCCTGCCAGTGGAAACAGTTTCTCCCTATCTGCTCTATCAAAATCCCTCATAAGTTTGAACACCTCTATTAAATCTCCCCTTAACTTTCTCTGCTCTAAGGAGAACAATTCCAGCTTCTCTAGACCCTCCACGTAATTGATGCCCCTCATCCCTGGCACCATTCTAGTAAATCTCCTCTGCAACCCCTCCAAGGCTTTGACATCCTTTCTAAAGTGTGGTGTCTAGAATTGGACACAATACTCCAGCTGGTTTATAAAGATTCTTCCAGCACAATCTCCATCGTGCATAGTATGACAATTTATAATTGGACATTATTTGCCACTACTTCCAATTGTAACATAAACAGCAGCAGAAATAAGGCCTGAGTGGGGGACCTTGTCCCACAGACACACTTCCATATATTACCCCCTCGATGAGAACATTAGCAGAGGTCTGTGGAGTCACCTATAAGGAAAGAAAAACTTGCATTTATATAGCGCCTTTCATGACCTCAGGACGTCCCAAAACACTTTACAGCCAATTAAGTAATTTTGAAGCGTGGCCACTGTTGTAATGTAGGAAAGGCAGCAGCCAATTTGTGAACTGCAAGATCCCACAAACAACAATGTGATAATGACCAGATAATCTGTTTAGTGATGTTAGTTAAGAGATAAATATTAGCTAGGACACCAGGGAGAACTCCCCTGCTGTTTTTCAAAATAGTGCCAGGGGAACTTTTACATTCACCTGAGAGAACAGATGGAGCCTCAGTTTAACATCTCATCTGACAGACAGCACTCCCTCATTGAGTATCAGCCTAGATTTATGTACTCAAGACTCTGAAGTGGGATTATGAACCCACAACCTTCAATGACACAGAGACAAGAGTGCTACCAACCAAGCCACAGCTGACACTGATATATTTGCTTGCCGATGAATAGCATGAAGGAGCAAAGAGAGGAGAAAGATGAAAGTGAAATTCAGCCTGCCAGCCGATAGATTTTAACAGAGTTTGGTGATAGAATGCATGAGATATTCTAATGTGATCTGACCATTTTTTGGCTAACACAAACAACATCAGCCAAAGGGAGGTATAATGGGGTAAAATTCATCGAGGGCGGTCGTGCAAAACAGGCTGCTTATTACCCCAATGGGAGGGTTCGGAATTGTTCTGCTTTTATAATCTAAATGAGATTGTGTCCATTTTAATACATAAAGCTTATGTTGAAATGATAGCACTGGAATTTATACAGAAAGGTAAACATTAGTCGTCCACCTCGAAGACAGAGTAATGCTAATTAAAGTGATGTGGTTTATTGCAGGGTAAGGCAAATAACACAGCATAAAATTAAGCAAGATCCACTTTCCAAAAGACTATGCTGCAAACATTTTAATTTTAATAATTAACCTTTTGCTGCTTGTAAGATTTTAATTCCATCAACAATAAACTGATTAAATAAAGAATTTTTAAAAACAGAAATGCACAGCAGGCTGGTATAAGAGAAAGATTAATAAACATTTCAAGTGAGCATCTCATGGCCAGTTTTATTGAAGGATGACGCTCAAGGTGGGTGAGATTGGCCTTTGCCAGAAATGTGCAAGGGACAGAGTGAAACGGCAGTCTGTTTTACACGACTCAATGCAAGTGAAAACGGGGCACAGGTGATTCGCGAAGAGCCTGCTCCCCAATACGAGCAAACAATAATTTCACCCCCAAAATATGAACCTTTTGATCTCTGTCAGATGCTGACTGACATTCTGTGGGTTTACAGCATTTCCTGTATTTATTTCACATTTTCAGAAATTGTAATTTTCCTGAACAATAATTTAAGGTGGTGCAGCATTCCCACTGATGCTTCCATTTTGCAGCTGGCACAGTGAATACAATAAAACGAACCGCCTGCCCGTCTCAGACAGTATGTGGTCCAGTGTCTCCAATACAACTGACCCCCCCACCCTCTCAGATAGTATGTGGTACAGTGAATACAATACAACTGACCCCCCCACCCTCTCAGACAGTATGTGGTACACTGAATACAATACAACAGACCTCCCCCCCCGCACCCGGATGGTATGTGGGACAATGAATACAACACAACTGACCCCGCCCCCCAGATATTATGTGGTACAGTGAATACAAAACAACTGAGGCCCCCCCTCAGATAGTATGTGGCACAGTGAATACAATATAACTGACCCCCCCCCTCAGATAGTATGTGATACAGTGAATACAATACAACTGACCCCCCCCTCAGATAGCATGTGATACAGTGAATACAATACAACTGACCCCCCCCTCAGATACTATGTGGTACAGTAAATACAATACAACTGACCACCCCCCCCTCAGATAGTATGTGGTACAGTGAATACAATACAACTGACCACCCCCCCCTCAGATAGTATGTGGTACAGTGAATACAATACAACTGACCCCCCCCCTCAGATACTATGTGGTGCAGTGAATACAATACAACTGACCCCCCCCTCAGATACTATGTGGTGCAGTGAATACAATACAACTGACCCCCCCCCTCAGATACTATGTTGTACAGTGAATACAATACAACTGACCCCCCCCCTCAGATAGTATGTGATACAGTGAATACAATACAACTGACCCCCCCCTCAGATACTATGTGGTACAGTAAATACAATACAACTGACCCCCCCCTCAGATAGTATGTGGCACAGTGAATACAATACAACTGACCCCCCCCTCAGATACTATGTGGTACAGTGAATACAATACAACTGACCCCCCCCCTCAGATAGTATGTGGTACAGTGAATAAAATACAACTGACCCCCCCTCAGATAGTATGTGGTACAGTGAATACAATACAACTGACCCCCCCCCCTCAGATATTATGTGGTGCAGTGAATACAATACAATTGACCCCCCCTCTCAAATAGTATGTGGTACAGTGAATAAAATACAACTGACCCCCCCTCAGATAGTATGTGGTACAGTGAATACAATACAACTGACCCCCCCTCTCAAATAGTATGTGGTACAGTGAATAAAATACAACTGACCCCCCCCTCAGACAGTATCTGGTGCAGTGAATAAAATACAACTGACCCCCCCCTCAGACAGTATCTGGTGCAGTGAATACAATACAACTGACCCCCCCCTCAGATACTATGTGGTACAGTCAATACAATACAACTGACACCCCCCCTCAGAAAGTATGTGGTACAGTGAATACAATACAACTGACCCCCCCCCCCCTCAGATAGTAAGTGGTACAGTAAATACAATACAACTGACCCCCCCTCAGATAGTATGTGGTACAGTGAATACAATACAACTGCCCCCCCTCAGATATTATGTGGTACAGTGAATACAATACAACTGACCCCCCCACCCAGATAGTTTGTGGTACAGTGAATACAATACAACTGACCGCCCCCCTCAGACAGCATGTGGTACAGTGAATACAATACAACTGACCCCCCCCACCCAGATAGTTTGTGGTACAGTGAATACAATACAACTGACCCCCCCCTCAGATAGTATGTGGTACAGTGAATACAATTCAATTGACCGCCCCCCCTCTGATAGTATGTGGTACAGTGAATACAATTCAATTGACCGCCCCCCCTCTGATAGTATGTGGTACAGTGAATACAATACAACTGACCCCCCCTCAGATAGTATGTGGTACAGTGAATACAATACAACTGACCCCCCCCTCAGATGGTTTGCGGTACAGTAAATACAATACAACTGACCCTCCCCCAGATAGTATGTGGTACAGTGAATACAATACAACTGACCCCCCTCCCACAGATAGTATGTGGTACAGTGAATACAATACAACTGACCCCCCCCCTCAGATGGTTTGCGGTACAGTAAATACAAAACAACTGACCCCCCCCCAAGATAGTTTGTGGTACAGTGAATACAATACAACTGACCCCCCCCTCAGATTATATGTGGTACAGTGAATACAATACAACTGATCCCCGCCCTCAGACAGTATGTGGTACAGTAAATACAATACAACTGACCCCCCCTCAGATTATATGTGGTACAGTGAATACAATACAACTGAGCCCCCCCTCAGATAGTATGTGGTACAGTAAATACAATACAACTGACCCCCCCCTCAGATAGTATGTGGTACAGTAAATACAATACAACTGACCCCCCCGCTCTCAGGTAGTATGTGGTACAGTGAATACAATACAACTGACCCCCCCCTCAGATAGTATGTGGTACAGTGAATACAACACAATTGACCGCCCCCCCAGATATTATGTGGTACAGTGAATACAATACAACTGACCCCCCCCTCAGATAGTATGTGGTACAGTGAATACAATACAACTGACCCCCCCTCTCAGGTAGTATGTGGTACAGTGAATACAATACAACTGACCCCCCCCAGATATTATGTGGTACAGTGAATACAATACAACTGACCCCCCCCTCAGATACTATGTGGAACAGTGAATACAATACAACTGACCCCACCCCTCAGATACTATGTGGTACAGTGAATACAATACAACTGACCCCCCCCTCAGATACTATGTGGTACAGTGAATACAATACAACTGACCCACCCCTCAGATAGTATGTGGTACAGTGAATACAATACAACTGACCCCCCCTCTCAAATAGTATGTGGTACAGTGAATACAATACAACTGACCCCCCCCCTCTCAGGTAGTATGTGGTACAGTGAATACATTACAACTGACCCCCCCCCTCAGATATTATGTGGTACAGTGAATACAATACAACTGACCCCCCCCCCTCAGATAGTATGTGGTACAGTGAATACAATACAACTGACCCCCCCCCCTCAGATAGTATGTGGTACAGTGAATACAATACAACTGACCCCCCCCCCTCAGATAGTATGTGGTACAGTGAATACAATACAACTGACCCCCCCCCCTCAGATATTATGTGGTACAGTGAATACAATACAACTGACCCCCCCCCCTCAGATATTATGTGGTACAGTGAATACAATACAACTGACCCCCCCCTCAGATAGTATGTGGTACAGTGAATACAATACAACTGACCCCCCCCCCTCAGATAGTATGTGGTACAGTGAATACAATACAACTGACCCCCCCCTCAGATACTATGTGGTACAGTGAATACAATACAACTGACCCCCCCCCCCTCAGATAGTATGTGGTACAGTGAATACAATACAACTGACCCCCCCCCCCTCAGATAGTATGTGGTACAGTGAATACAATACAACTGACCCCCCCCCCCTCAGATAGTATGTGGTACAGTGAATACAATACAACTGACCCCCCCCCCCCTCAGATATTATGTGGTACAGTGAATACAATACAACTGACCCCCCCCTCAGATATTATGTGGTACAGTGAATACAAAACAACTGACCCCCCCTCAAGATAGTATGTGGTACAGTGAATACAATACAACTGACCCCCCCTCAGATTATATGTGGTACAGTGAATACAATACAACTGACCCCCCCCTCAGATAGTATGTGGTACAGTGAATACAATACAACTGACCCCCCCCCTCAGATAGTATGTGGTACAGTGAATACAATTCAACTGACCCCCCCCTCAGATAGTATGTGGTACAGTGAATACAATACAACTGACCCCCCCCCTCAGATAGTATGTGGTACAGTGAATACAATACAACTGACCCCCCCCCCCCAGAGAGTATGTGGTACAGTGAATACAATACAACTGACCCCCCCCTCAGATAGTATGTGATACAGTAAATACAATACAACTGACCCCCCCCCCCTCAGATAGTATGTGGTACAGTGAATACAATACAACTGACCCCCCCCCCCTCAGATACTATGTGGTACAGTGAATACAATACAACTGACCCCCCCCTCAGAGAGTATGTGGTACAGTGTATACAATACAACTGACCCCCCCCCTCAGATAGTATGTGGTACAGTGAATACAATACAACTGACCCCCCCCTCAGATATTATGTGGTACAGTGAATACAATACAACTGACCCCCCCCTCAGATGGTATGTGGTACAGTGAATACAATACAACTGACCCCCCCCTCAGATAGTATGTGGTACAGTGAATACAATACAACTGACCCCCCCCCTCAGATTATATGTGGTACAGTGAATACAATACAACTGACCCCCCCCTCAGATACTATGTGGTACAGTGAATACAATACAACTGACCCCCCCTCAGATAGTATGTGGTACAGTGAATACAATACAACTGACCCCCCCCTCAGATACTATGTGGTACAGTGAATACAATACAACTGACCCCCCCTCAGATAGTATGTGGTACAGTGAATACAATACAACTGACCCCCCCCCTCAGATAATATGTGGGACAGTGAATACAATACAACTGACCCCCCCCCTCAGATATTATGTGGTACAGTGAATACAATACAACTGACCCCCCCAGATAGTATGTGGTACAGTGAATACAATACAACTGACCCCCCCCCCCAGATAATATGTGGGACAGTGAATACAATACAACTGACCCCCCCCCTCAGATATTATGTGGTACAGTGAATACAATACAACTGACCCCCTCAGATATTATGTGGTACAGTGAATACAATACAACTGACCCCCCCCCCCTCAGATATTATGTGGTACAGTGAATACAATACAACTGACCCCCCCCCCCTCAGATATTATGTGGTACAGTGAATACAATACAACTGACCCCCCCCCTCAGATAATATGTGGGACAGTGAACACAATACAACTGACCCCCCCAGATAGTATGTGGTACAGTGAATACAATACAACTGACCCCCTCCCCCTCAGATATTATGTGGTACAGTGAATACAAAACAACTGACCCCCCCTCAAGATAGTATGTGGTACAGTAAATACAATACAACTGACCCCCCCTCAGATTATATGTGGTACAGTGAATACAATACAACTGACCCCCCCCTCAGATAGTATGTGGTACAGTGAATACAATACAACTGACCCCCCCTCTCAAATAGTATGTGGTACAGTGAATACAACACAACTGACCCCCCCCCCCTCAGATAGTATGTGGTACAGTGAATACAATACAACTGACCCCCCCCCCTCAGATAGTATGTGGTACAGTGAATACAATACAACTGACCCCCCCCTCAGAGAGTATGTGGTACAGTGAATACAATACAACTGACCCCCCCCCCTCAGATAGTATGTGGTACAGTGAATACAATACAACTGACCCCCCCCTCAGATAGTATGTGGTATAGTGAATACAATACAACTGACCCCCCCCTCAGATAGTATGTGATACAGTAAATACAATACAACTGACCCCCCCCTCAGATAGTATGTGGTACAGTGAATACAATACAACTGACCCCCCCCTCAGATATTATGTGATACAGTAAATACAATACAACTGACCCCCCCCCCCTCAGATACTATGTGGTACAGTGAATACAATACAACTGACCCCCCCCTCAGATAGTATGTGGTACAGTGAATACAATACAACTGACCCACCCCTCAGATAGTATGTGGTACAGTGAATACAATACAACTGACCCCCCCCCCTCAGATATTATGTGGTACAGTGAATACAATACAACTGACCCCCCCCCCCTCAGATAGTATGTGGTACAGTGAATACAATACAACTGACCCCCCCCTCAGATATTATGTGGTACAGTGAATACAATACAACTGACCCCCCCCCTCAGATAGTATGTGGTACAGTGAATACAATACAACTGACCCCCCCCCCTCAGATAGTATGTGGTACAGTGAATACAATACAACTGACCCCCCCCCTCAGATATTATGTGGTACAGTGAATACAATACAACTGACCCCCCCTCAGATAGTTTGTGGTACAGTGAATACAATACAACTGACCCCCCCCCTCAGATTATATGTGGTACAGTGAATACAATACAACTGACCCCCCCCTCAGATAGCATGTGGTACAGTGAATACAATACAACTGACCCACCCCTCAGATAGTATGTGGTACAGTGAATACAATACAACTGACCCCCCCCCTCAGATTATATGTGGTACAGTGAATACAATACAACTGACCCCCCCCTCAGATAGCATGTGGTACAGTGAATACAATACAACTGACCCCCCCTCAGATAGTATGTGGTACAGTGAATACAATACAACTGACCCCCCCTCAGATAGTTTGTGGTACAGTGAATACAATACAACTGACCCCCCCCCCTCAGATTATATGTGGTACAGTGAATACAATACAACTGACCCCCCCCTCAGATTATATGTGGTACAGTGAACACAATACAACTGACCCCCCCCTCAGATATTATGTGGTACAGTGAATACAATACAACTGACCCCCCCTCAGATAGTTTGTGGTACAGTGAATACAATACAACTGACCCCCCCCCCTCAGATTATATGTGGTACAGTGAATACAATACAACTGACCCCCCCCCTCAGATTATATGTGGTACAGTGAACACAATACAACTGACCCCCCCCTCAGATACTATGTGGTACAGTGAACACAATACAACTGACCCACCCCTCAGATAGTATGTGGTACAGTGAATACAATACAACTGACCCCCCCCCCCTCAGATAGTATGTGGTACAGTGAATACAATACAACTGACCCCCCCCCCCAGATAGTATGTGGTACAGTGAATACAATACAACTGACCCCCCCCCCCTCAGATAGTATGTGGTACAGTGAATACAATACAACTGACCCCCCCCCCCTCAGATAGTATGTGGTACAGTGAATACAATACAACTGACCCCCCCCCCAGATATTATGTGGTACAGTGAATACAATACAACTGACCTCCCCCTGAGATAGTATGTGGTACAGTGAATACAATACAGCTGACCCCCCCCCAGATAGTATGTGGTACAGTGAATACAATACAACTGACCCCCCCCCTCAGATACTATGTGGTACCGTGAATACAATACAACTGACCCACCCCTCAGATACTATGTGGTACAGTGAATACAATACAACTGACCCCCCCCCAGATAGTATGTGGTACAGTGAATACAATACAACTGACCCCCCCTCAGATAGTATGTGGTACAGTGAATACAATACAACTGACCCCCCCCCAGATAGTATGTGGTACAGTGAATACAATACAACTGACCCCCCCCCTCAGATACTATGTGGTACAGTGAATACAATACAACTGACCCCCCCCCCAGATATTATGTGGTACCGTGAATACAATACAACTGACCCCCCCCCAGATAGTATGTGGTACAGTGAATACAATACAACTGACCCCCCCCCTCAGATAGTATGTGGTACAGTGAATACAATACAACTGACCCCCCCCCCCTCAGATAGTATGTGGTACAGTGAATACAATACAACTGACCCCCCCCCAGATAGTATGTGGTACAGTGAATACAATACAACTGACCCCCCCCCCCTCAGATAGTATGTGGTACAGTGAATACAATACAACTGACCCCCCCCCAGATATTATGTGGTGCAGTGAATACAATACAACTGACCCCCCCCCCCCCAGATAGTATGTGGTACAGTGAATACAATACAACTGACCCCCCCTCAGATAGTATGTGGAACAGTGAATACAATACAACTGACCCCCCCCCTCAGATACTATGTGGTACAGTGAATACAATACAACTGACCCCCCCCCCCAGATATTATGTGGTACCGTGAATACAATACAACTGACCCCCCCTCAGATAGTATGTGGTACAGTGAATACAATACAACTGACCCCCCCCCTCAGATATTATGTGGTACAGTGAATACAATACAACTGACCCCCCCCTCAGATATTATGTGGTACAGTGAATACAATACAACTGACCCCCCCCCTCAGATATTATGTGGTACAGTGAATACAATACAACTGACCCCCCCCCTCAGATATTATGTGGTACAGTGAATACAATACAACTGACCCCCCCCCTCAGATATTATGTGGTACAGTGAATACAATACAACTGACCCCCCCCTCAGATAGTATGTGGTACAGTGAATACAATACAACTGACCCCCCCCCTCAGATATTATGTGGTACAGTGAATACAATACAACTGACCCCCCCCCTCAGATATTATGTGGTACAGTGAATACAATACAACTGACCCCCCCCTCAGATATTATGTGGTACAGTGAATACAATACAACTGACCCCTCCCCCCTCAGATACTATGTGGTACAGTGAATACAATACAACTGACCCCCCCCTCAGATATTATGTGGTACAGTGAATACAATACAACTGACCCCCCTCTCAAATAGTATGTGGTACAGTGAATACAATACAACTGACCCCCCCCCCTCAGATAGTATGTGGTACAGTGAATACAATACAACTGACCCCTCCCCCCTCAGATACTATGTGGTACCGTGAATACAATACAACTGACCCCCCCCCCTCAGATAGTTTGTGGTACAGTGAATACAATACAACTGACCCCCCCCCCCCCCAGATAGTATGTGGTACAGTGAATACAATACAACTGACCCCCCCCCCCTCAGATAGTATGTGGTACAGTGAATACAATACAACTGACCCCCCCCCCCCTCAGATAGTTTGTGGTACAGTGAATACAATACAACTGACCCCCCCCCCCCTCAGATAGTTTGTGGTACAGTGAATACAATACAACTGACCCCCCCAGATAGTATGTGGTACAGTGAATACAATACAACTGACCCCCCCCCCCCTCAGATAGTATGTGGTACAGTGAATACAATACAACTGACCCCCCCAGATAGTATGTGGTACAGTGAATACAATACAACTGACCCCCCCACCTCAGATAATATGTGGGACAGTGAATACAATACAACTGACCCCCCCCCTCAGATACTATGTGGTACAGTGAATACAATGCAACTGACCCCCCCACCTCAGATAATATGTGGGACAGTGAATACAATACAACTGACCCCCCCCTCAGATAGTATGTGGTAAAGTGAATACAATACAACTGACCCCCCCCTCAGATAGTATGTGGTAAAGTGAATACAATACAACTGACCCCCACCCCCACCTCAGATAGTATGTGGTACAGTGAATACAATACAACTGACCCCCCCCTCAGATAGTATGTGGTACAGTGAATACAATACAACTGACCCCCCCCCCTCAGATAGTATGTGGTACAGTGAATACAATACAACTGACCCCCCCCCCTCAGATAGTATGTGGGACAGTGAATACAATACAACTGACCCCCCCCCCTCAGATAGTATGTGGTACAGTGAATACAATACAACTGACCCCCCCTCTCAAACAGTATGTGGGACAGTGAATACAATACAACTGACCCCCACCCCCCCAGATAGTATGTGGTACAGTGAATACAATACAACTGACCCCCCCCCCCCACTCAGATAGTATGTGGTGCAGTGAATACAATACAACTGACCCCCCCTCTCAAACAGTATGTGGTACAGTGAATACAATACAACTGACCCCCCCTCAGATAGTATGTGGTACAGTGAATACAATACAACTGACCCCCCCTCTCAAACAGTATGTGGTACAGTGAATACAATACAACTGACCCCCCCTCAGATAGTATGTGGTACAGTGAATACAATACAACTGACCCCCCCTCAGATATTATGTGGTGCAGTGAATACAATACAACTGACCCCCACCCCCCCAGATAGTATGTGGTACAGTGAATACAATACAACTGACCCCCACCCCCCCAGATAGTATGTGGTACAGTGAATACAATACAACTGACCCCCCCCTCAGACAGTATGTGGTACAGTGAATACAATACAACTGACCCCCCCCTCAGATATTATGTGGTACAGTGAATACAATACAACTGACCCCCCCCTGAGATAGCATGTGGTACAGTGAATACAATACAACTGACCCCCCCCCAGATAGTATGTGGTACAGTGAATACAATACAACTGACCCCCCCCTCAGATATTATGTGGTACAGTGAATACAATACAACTGACCCCCTCCCCCTGAGATAGTATGTGGTGCAGTGAATACAATACAACTGACCCCCCCCCTCAGATATTATGTGGTACAGTGAATACAATACAACTGACCCCCCCCCTCAGATATTATGTGGTACAGTGAATACAATACAACTGACCCCCCCCTCAGATAGTATGTGGTACAGTGAATACAATACAACTGACCCCCCCCCCAGATAGTATGTGGTACAGTGAATACAATACAACTGACCCCCCCCCTCAGATATTATGTGGTACAGTGAATACAATACAACTGACCCCCCCCTCAGATAGTATGTGGTACAGTGAATACAATACAACTGACCCCCCCCCCAGATAGTATGTGGTACAGTGAATACAATACAACTGACCCCCCCCCCCGGATAGTATGTGGTACAGTGAATACAATACAACTGACCCCCTCCTCAGATAGTATGTGGTACAGTGAATACAATACAACTGACCCCCCCCAGATAGTATGTGGTACAGTGAATACAATACAACTGACCCCCCCCTCAGATAGTATGTGGTACAGTGAATACAATACAACTGACCCCCCCCAGATAGTATGTGGTACAGTGAATACAATACAACTGACCCCCCCCCCAGATAGTATGTGGTACAGTGAATACAATACAACTGACCCCCCCCTCAGATAGTATGTGGTACAGTGAATACAATACAACTGACCCCCCCCCCACAAATAGTATGTGGTACAGTGAATACAATACAACTGACCCCCCCCCTCAGATAGTATGTGGTACAGTGAATACAATACAACTGACCCCCCCCCTCAGATACTATGTGGTACAGTGAATACAATACAACTGACCCCCCCCCCACAGATAGTATGTGGTACAGTGAATACAATACAACTGACCCCCCCCCCACAGATAGTATGTGGTACAGTGAATACAATACAACTGACCCCCCCCTCAGATAGTATGTGGTACAGTGAATACAATACAACTGACCCCCCCCTCAGATAGTATGTGGTACAGTGAATACAATACAACTGACCCCCCCCCTCAGATAGTATGTGGTACAGTGAATACAATACAACTGACCCCCCCCCCCCTCAGATGCTATGTGGAACAGTGAATACAATACAACTGACCCCCCCCCTCAGATAGTATGTGGTACAGTGAATACAATACAACTGACCCCCCCCCTCAGATAGTATGTGGTACAGTGAATACAATACAACTGACCCCCCCCCCCAGATAGCATGTGGTACAGTGAATACAATACAACTGACCCCCCCCCTCAGATAGTATGTGGTACAGTGAATACAATACAACTGACCCCCCACCTCAGATAGTATGTGGTACAGTGAATACAATACAACTGACCCCCCACCTCAGATACTATGTGGTACAGTGAATACAATACAACTGACCCCCCCCCTCAGATATTATGTGGTACAGTGAATACAATACAACTGACCCCCTCCCCCTCAGATAGTATGTGGTACAGTGAATACAATACAACTGACCCCCCCTCAGATAGTATGTGGTACAGTGAATACAATACAACTGACCCCCCCCCCCTCAGATGCTATGTGGTACAGTGAATACAATACAACTGACCCCCCCCCCTCAGATATTATGTGGTACAGTGAATACAATACAACTGACCCCCCCCCTCAGATAGTATGTGGTACAGTGAATACAATACAACTGACCCCCCCCCCCACAGATAGTATGTGGTACAGTGAATACAATACAACTGACCCCCCCCCTCAGATAGTATGTGGTACAGTGAATACAATACAACTGACCCCCCCCCCCACAGATAGTATGTGGTACAGTGAATACAATACAACTGACCCCCCCCCCTCAGATAGTATGTGGTACAGTGAATACAATACAACTGACCCCCCCCCTCAGATAGTATGTGGTACAGTGAATACAATACAACTGACCCCCCCCCTCAGATAGTATGTGGTACAGTGAATACAATACAACTGACCCCCCCCCCAGATATTATGTGGAACAGTGAATACAATACAACTGACCCCCCCCCAGATATTATGTGGAACAGTGAATACAATACAACTGACCCCCCCCCCCACAGATAGTATGTGGTACAGTGAATACAATACAACTGACCCCCCCTCAGATAGTATGTGGTACAGTGAATACAATACAACTGACCCCCCCTCAGATATTATGTGGTACAGTGAATACAATACAACTGACCCCCCCCTCAGATAGTATGTGGTACAGTGAATACAATACAACTGACCCCCCCTCTCAAATAGTATGTGGTACAGTGAATACAATACAACTGACCACCTCCCCCTGAGATAGTATGTGGTACAGTGAATACAATACAACTGACCCCACCCTCAGATATTATGTGGTACAGTGAATACAATACAACTGACCCCACCCTCAGATAGTATGTGGTACAGTGAATACAATACAACTGACCACCTCCCCCTGAGATATTATGTGGTACAGTGAATACAATACAACTGACCCCCCCCCCTCAGATAGTATGTGGTACAGTGAATACAATACAACTGACCCCCCCCTCAGATAGTATGTGGTACAGTGAATACAATACAACTGACCCCCCCTCTCAAATAGTATGTGGTAAAGTGAATACAATACAACTGACCCCCCCTCAGATAGTATGTGGTACAGTGAATACAATACAACTGACCCCCCCCTCAGATATTATGTGGTACAGTGAATACAATACAACTGACCCCCCCCTCAGATATTATGTGGTACAGTGAATACAATACAACTGACCCCCCCTCAGATAGTATGTGGTACAGTGAATACAACACAACTGACCCCCCCCCCTCAGATATTATGTGGTACAGTGAATACAACACAACTGACCCCCCCCCCTCAGATAGTATGTGGTACAGTGAATACAACACAACTGACCCCCCCCCCCCTCAGATACTATGTGGTACAGTGAATACAATACAACTGACCCCCCCCCCCCTCAGATATTATGTGGTACAGTGAATACAACACAACTGACCCCCCCCCCCTCAGATATTATGTGGTACAGTGAATACAACACAACTGACCCCCCCCCTCAGATAGTATGTGGTACAGTGAATACAACACAACTGACCCCCCCCCCCTCAGATATTATGTGGTACAGTGAATACAACACAACTGACCCCCCCCCTCAGATAGTATGTGGTACAGTGAATACAACACAACTGACCCCCCCCCCCCCCTCAGATACTATGTGGTACAGTGAATACAATACAACTGACCCCCCCCCTCAGATAGTTTGTGGTACAGTGAATACAATACAACTGACCCACCCCTCAGATAGTATGTGGTACAGTGAATACAATACAACTGACCCCCCCCCTCAGATACTATGTGGTACAGTGAATACAATACAACTGACCCCCCCCCTCAGATAGTATGTGGTACAGTGAATACAATACAACTGACCCCCCCCCCCCTCAGATACTATGTGGTACAGTGAATACAATACAACTGACCCCCCCCTCAGATAGTATGTGGTACAGTGAATACAATACAACTGACCCCCCCCTCAGATAGTTTGTGGTACAGTGAATACAATACAACTGACCCCCCCTCAGATAGTTTGTGGTACAGTGAATACAATACAACTGACCCCCCCTCAGATATTATGTGGTACAGTGAATACAATACAACTGACCCCCCCTCAGATATTATGTGGTACAGTGAATACAATACAACTGACCCCCCCCCTCAGATAGTATGTGGTACAGTGAATACAATACAACTGACCCCCCCTCAGATATTATGTGGTACAGTGAATACAATACAACTGACCCCCCCTCAGATATTATGTGGTACAGTGAATACAATACAACTGACCCCCCCTCAGATTATATGTGGTACAGTGAATACAATACAACTGACCCCCCCTCAGATTATATGTGGTACAGTGAATACAATACAACTGACCCCCCCCTCAGATAGTATGTGGTACAGTGAATACAATACAACTGACCCCCCCCCTCAGATAGTATGTGGTACAGTGAATACAATACAACTGACCCCCCCTCAGATAGTATGTGGTACAGTGAATACAATACAACTGACCCCCCCTCAGATAGTATGTGGTACAGTGAGAAAAATACAACTGACCCCCCCCCCCCAGATAGTATGTGGTACAATGAATGCAATACAACTGACCCCCCCCCTCAGATAGTATGTGGTACAGTGAATACAATACAACTGACCCCCTCCCCCTGAGATAGTATGTGGTACAGTGAATACAATACAACTGACCCCCCCCCAGATATTATGTGGTACAGTGAATACAATACAACTGACCCCCCCCCTCAGATAGTATGTGGTACAGTGAATACAATACAACTGACCCCCCCCCAGATAGTATGTGGTACAGTGAATACAATACAACTGACCCCCCCCCTCAGATAGTATGTGGTACAGTGAATACAATACAACTGACCCCCCCCCAGATATTATGTGGTACAGTGAATACAATACAACTGACCCCCCCCCAGATATTATGTGGTACAGTGAATACAATACAACTGACCCCCCCCTCAGATAGTATGTGGTACAGTGAATACAATACAACTGACCCCCCCCCAGATATTATGTGGTACAGTGAATACAATACAACTGACCCCCCCCTCAGATATTATGTGGTACAGTGAATACAATACAACTGACCCCCCCCTCAGATAGTATGTGGTACAGTGAATACAATACAACTGACCCCCTCCCAGATATTATGTGGTACAGTGAATACAATACAACTGACCCCCCCCCAGATAGTATGTGGTACAGTGAATACAATACAACTGACCCCCCCCCAGATAGTATGTGGTACAGTGAATACAATACAACTGACCCCCTCCCAGATATTATGTGGTACAGTGAATACAATACAACTGACCCCCCCCCAGATATTATGTGGTACAGTGAATACAATACAACTGACCCCCTCCCAGATATTATGTGGTACAGTGAATACAATACAACTGACCCCCCCCCTCAGATATTATGTGGTACAGTGAATACAATACAACTGACCGCCCCCTCAGATAGTATGTGGTACAGTAAATACATTACAACTGACCCCCCCCCTCAGATATTATGTGGTACAGTGAATACAATACAACTGACCCCCCCCTCAGATAGTATGTGGTGCAGTAAATACATTACAACTGACCCCCCCCTGAGATAGTATGTGGTACAGTGAATACAATACAACTGACCCCCCCCCTCAGATATTATGTGGTACAGTGAATACAATACAACTGACCACCCCCCCAGATATTATGTGGTACAGTGAATACAATACAACTGACCCCCCCCCCCTGAGATAGTATGTGGTACAGTGAATACAATACAACTGACCCCCCCCTCAGATAGTATGTGGTACAGTGAATACAATACAACTGACCCCCCCCCCTCAGATAGTATGTGGTACAGTGAATACAATACAACTGACCCCCCCCTCAGATAGTATGTAGTACAGTGAATACAATACAACTGACCCCCCCCCTGAGATAGTATGTGGTACAGTGAATACAATACAACTGACCCCCCCCCTCAGATACTATGTGGTACAGTGAATACAATACAACTGACCCCCCCTCAGATAGTATGTGGTACAGTGAATACAATACAACTGACCCCTCCCCTCAGATATTATGTGGTACAGTGAATACAATACAACTGACCCCCCCTCAGATATTATGTGGTACAGTGAATACAATACAACTGACCCCCCCCTCAGATACTATGTGGTACAGTGAATACAATACAACTGACCCCCCCTCAGATAGTATGTGGTACAGTGAATACAATACAACTGACCCCTCCCCTCAGATATTATGTGGTACAGTGAATACAATACAACTGACCCCCCCCCTGAGATAGTATGTGGTACAGTGAATACAATACAACTGACCCCTCCCCTCAGATATTATGTGGTACAGTGAATACAATACAACTGACCCCCCCCTCAGATAGTATGTGGTACAGTGAATACAATACAACTGACCCCTCCCCTCAGATATTATGTGGTACAGTGAATACAATACAACTGACCCCCCCCCTGAGATAGTATGTGGTACAGTGAATACAATACAACTGACCCCTCCCCTCAGATATTATGTGGTACAGTGAATACAATACAACTGACCCCCCCCTCAGATAGTATCTGGTGCAGTGAATACAATACAACTGACCCCTCCCCTCAGATATTATGTGGTACAGTGAATACAATACAACTGACCCCCCCCTCAGATAGTATCTGGTGCAGTGAATACAATACAACTGACCCCCCCCTCAGATATTATGTGGTACAGTGAATACAATACAACTGACCCCCCCCCTGAGATAGTATGTGGTACAGTGAATACAACACAACTGACCCCCCCCCTCAGATAGTATCTGGTGCAGTGAATACAATACAACTGACCCCCCCCCTCAGATAGTATGTGGTACAGAGAATACAATGCAACTGACCCCCCCTCAGATAGTATGTGGTACAGAGAATACAATACAACTGACCCCCCCTCAGATAGTATGTGGTACAGTGAATACAATACAACTGACCCCCCCCCTCAGATATTATGTGGTACAGTGAATACAATACAACTGACCCCCCCCCTCAGATAGTATGTGGTACAGTGAATACAATACAACTGCCCCCCCCTCAGATAGTATGTGGTACAGTGAATACAATACAACTGACCCCCCCCCTCAGATAGTATGTGGTACAGTGAATACAATTCAACTGACCCCCCCACCCTCAGATAGTATGTGGTACAGTGAATACAATTCAACTGACCCCCCCCCTCAGATAGTATGTGGTACAGTGAATACAATACAACTGACCCCCCCTCAGATAGTATGTGGTACAGTGAATACAATACAACTGACCCCCCCACCCCAGATAGTATGTGGTACAGTGAATACAATACAACTGACCCCCCCACCCTCAGATAGTATGTGGTACAGTGAATACAATTCAACTGACCCCCCCCCCCTCAGATAGTATGTGGTACAGTGAATACAATACAACTGACCCCCCCCTCAGATAGTATGTGGTACAGTGAATCCAATACAACTGACCCCCCCCCCTCAGATGGTATGTGGTACAGTGAATACAATACAACTGACCCCCCCTCTCAGATATTATGTGGTACAATAAATACAATACAACTGCCCCCCCCTCAGATATTATGTGGTACAGTGAATACAATACAACTGACCCCCCCCCTCAGATAGTATGTGGTACAGTGAATACAATACAACTGACCCCCCCCCCTCAGATAGTATGTGGTACAGTGAATACAATACAACTGACCGCCCCCCCTCAGATAGTATGTGGTACAGTGAATACAATACAACTGACCCCACCCTCAGATAGTATGTGGTACAGTGAATACAATACAACTGACCCCCCTCCTCTCAGACGGTATGTGGTACAGTGAATACAATACAACTGACCCCCCCCCCTCAGATAGTATGTGGTACAGTGAATACAATACAACTGACCCCCCCCTCAGATACTATGTGGTACAGTGAATACAATACAACTGACCCCCCCCTCAGATAGTATGTGGTACAGTGAATACAATACAACTGACCCCCCCTTAGATAGTATGTGGTACAGTGAATACAATACAACTGACTCCCCCTTAGATAGTATGTGGTACAGTGAATACAATACAACTGACCCCCCCCCCACAGATAGTATGGGGTTCAGTGAATACATTACAACTGACCCCCCCCCTCAGATAGTATGTGGTACAGTGAATACAATAGAACTGACCCCCCCCTCAGATAGTATGTGGTACAGTGAATACAATACAACTGACCCCCCCCTCAGATAGTATGTGGTACAGTGAATACAATACAACTGACCCCCCCCTCAGATAATATGTGGTATAGTGAATACAATACAACTGACCCCCCCACACCCAGATAGTATGTGGTGCAGTGAATACAATACAACTGACCCCCTCCTCAGATAGTTTGTGTTGCAGTGAATACAATACAACTGACCCCCCCCTCAGATAGTATGTGGTACAGTGAATACAATAGAACTGACCCCCCCCCCCCCCACAGATAGTATGTGGTACAGTGAATACAATTCAACTGACCGCCCCCCCTCAGATAGTATATGGTACAGTGAATACAATACAACTGACCCCCACCTCAGATAGTTTGTGGTGCAGTGAATACAATACAACTGACCCCCCCCTCAGATAGTATATGGTACAGTGAATACAATTCAACTGACCGCCCCCCCTCAGATAGTATGTGGTACAGTGAATACAATACAACTGACCCCCACCTCAGATAGTTTGTGGTGCAGTGAATACAATACAACTGATCCCCCCCTCAGATAGTATGTGGTACAGTGAATGCAATTCAACTGCCCGCCCCCCCTCGGATAGTTTGTGGTACAGTGAATACAATACAACTGACCGCCCCCCCAACCCCCCTCAGATGGTATGTGGTGTAGTGATGCTCTAAATTGACTCACCAACAGATCTGTCACTCTAACTGGCCCAGAGACAGATTGAGAGGAGTTGGGACTCAGTGAAATTCATTTCTTTATCTCTGAAAGACAGTATCCTTGGGCGGCTGAACGTGTACTGGGTGCTTTATAATTCTGGGATCCGATTGGGAGAAAGTTTATTCTCTCTTCGCTGTCGGGACTCTATGTGAGATGAAGTTCAGAGAGTTTCAAACTCAATTCCTCGTGGGTGAGGCCCTGCATCATAAAACAGTCCCTAATCACTCAGAGAGACGAACTTACATTTTTTAATGAAAGATTTGCATTTATATCACTCCTTTCACATCCTCAGGACATCCCAGAACACTTTACAGTCAAGGAATTACTTTTGAAGTGTGGTCACTGTTGTTATGTAGAAAAACATGACAGACAATTGGCATACAGTAATGTCCAACAAACAGCAATGAGATAAACAACCAGTTAATTTGTTTTTGGTGGTGTTGGTCGAGGGATAAATGTTGACCTGATACCGGGAGAACTTCCTTGTTCTTCTTTGAAAAGTGCTTTTATATCCACCTGAAAGGGCAGATGGGGCTTCAATTTAATATCCCATCCAAAAGATGACACGTCTGGATAATGGTGCAATTCCTCAGTACTGTACTGAAATGTCAGCCTCGATAATGTGCTGAAGCTTGAACCCAGAAACTTCTGACACAGAGGCAAGATTGCTATCACTGAGCTAATTCTGGCACTCACATTAGGGTTGTTAGTTTGGGAACTAGAAACGTTACGCTCGTACAAAAGGGGTGCTCTTCTGAAGTTATGGGAGTAGCACATTGTCGGGGCAATGTAGATGGGGGGTTAATGGGCCCCCACCTCTTCCCTGAGCTTGGGAACAGTCAAAACTAAAACCCGGTGCAAAAATTGGAAGAATGTTCCAGTCTTGAATAATGTACACTTTGACAAGCACAAAAAACTAACCGTACATCCATAAAAAATGCAGGTCGATTTAATTTAAACTTATAAAATATTGAAAATAATATATACCAATCCATTAAGTAATAATCGCGAAGCAAGTTAATTGTGGCTTTAAGTTTCTGAGTAATACTGCAGATATTTTATTGGCATGAAATTCCTCATGTAACAGAATGGGTTTCCACATGTCTCAGAGCTTCACTAATCCTCATTTCCTTGTCATATACAACAATCTAACTAATAAAGGAGCCAACTTCATAAATATTCAACGAGTTTAGTGCTGATGCAGCAGATCACCTCTTAAAATCCCTTACTTATCCATGAGATCTCAATCTTGGTTCCTTCCTCACAGAAGGTCAGTTTACATTCCTCCACTCTGCATGTCGGACAGATGATTAATCTCCCCATAGCAAACAGAAACTGGACCCAGTGAATGGAAAACATTCACTTTGAAACCTGTTTTGACACTTTAGATGCAAGATGAACTGATATAGGATATGGGAGAAGCATTCTGCACATTCAATGGAAGTTATTTAGAAGCTGAGGTTTTCTGTTGAAGGCTTTAATGATTCTACAATCAACACCCAAGTCATTCTAACTGCACCTGCTAGGCTGGAATGGGATTCAAGCATCACATCATTTCAAGAGCTTTTAGTCAAAAGAATACTTCCAAACTACTAAATGTGCTGACCTGAATTCTGCATTGGATTTGCAGTCAGGAAGCCCCTTAATCAATTAGTTCAATCACCTCACAGCCCCAAAATAGCAGACAGAAAGATGGAATACAGTCAGACAATTTGGATGCTGGACACTAGGGGTGTCCCCTACAGAACCTCCAACATCTGCTCGATGAGTGGTGACACCCTGAAGTAGAAGCAATCCTCCTGGATCTTAATGCACAGACAATCAGATCCCATACCTGCTACAGAACAGGCCAATAGGTTCCTCTTTACAGTGTATTGTCAACATTGAAAGACCCACCACCTGTAGCTGTAAACCTATAACTGATGCAATTATTTTCAATTCATCCTTAGGATGTGGGCATCGCTGGCATTGCCGGCATTTATTGCCCATCCCTACTTACCCTTGAGAAGATGGTGGCGGGCCTTCTTCTTGAACCGATGCGGTATTCTTTGTAGCGGTTTGATACAACTGATTGCTAGGCCACTTCAGAGGGCAGTTAAGAGTCAAACACGTTGGTGTGGGACTGGAGTCACATATAGGCCAGACCGGATAAGGACAGCAAGTTTCCTTCCTTAAAAGACGTTAGCGAACCAGTTGGGTTTTTAATGACAATCCGACAGCTTCATGGTACAGATTTTTATTACCAGTTTTTAAAATGAAAAACTGAATTCAAATTCTCAAACTGCCATGGAGAACTCACATTCTCTGGATTACTTGTCCAGGACTCTAATCACTAAACTACCATACCCTCGAACTGACTGGGTGTCAAAGTAGCACAACATGCAAGCTGCCACTCCTCCAATATAGGATCTAATGTCAACGTCCCTAAGGGACAGTCACTTGCTTGCCCTGTCTCCACATGAATAAACAGAGTGCACAGCAAGTGCAGCAAGATATGGATCATGTTCTCACGGGAGAAGAGCACTCTTCTATGAAAGTCCTTCCCGAGTCCAGAATGATCCAACATATCCAAATAGAAATAGCAAACAAAAATTGAGAGTGATTTTTAAACTTAATTAAGACGGAGCTCCCACGTGCCCATTCCCTTTCAGGAGAGAGGCTTTTCATCCCACAGGCATCAAAGGTTTCTGACCTATTCAAATTCCTCCCAATAGAAGCGTACACAACAAGTGCTAATACAACTCCTCTCAAGAAAACTTGAGAGGAGTTGCTGGTAAGAATCGGAAATCGAGTAAACCCAAGATTCTGTGTGTTGGAATGAGAAACGAGAAGGAAATCCTGCAGAATGCACCATCTCCAAGGTTTTGCTGTTGAAGTTGCAGACATTTTGGAAATGCAATTTCTGTTGACAATAAAAGGCACAACTGCAGGTATTCTATGTACAGGACAAGGTGACGTCTGTTTTCCAATTCACAAGTCATGAATAGAACCAATCTGTGGTGGCAAGTCATTCAGGATGCCACCCATTTACATTTGTTGGTCCTGATAACAACATCTATGTTGGGCAGATGGAAACTATAGTATTCTGAGGGTAAATGTAATGGTTACAACTCTGATTCACAAACCCATATGTATCTCCTGTAAACTCAGGGACATAAGAACATAAGAAACAGGAGTAGGTCATAAGGTCCCTCGAGCCTGCTCCGCCATTCAATGAGATCATGGCAGATCTTCAATCTCAACTCCACTTTCTCCCCGATCCCCATTTCCCTTGTTTCCCCTAGAATCCAAAAATCTATCGATCTCAGTCTTGAATATACTCAACGACTGAGCATCCACAGCCCTCTGGGGTAGAGAATTCCAAAGTTTCACAACCCTCTGAGTGAAGAAATTCCTCATTTCAGTCCTAAATGGCCGACCCCTTATCCTGAGACTATTCTCCCTAGTTCTAGACTCTCCAGCCAAGGGAAACAATCTCTCAGCATTTACCCTGTCAAGCCCTCTCAGAATTTTATATGTTTCAATGAGATCACCTCTCATTCTTCTAAACTCCAGAGAATGTAGGCCAATTCTATCTCTCCTCACAGGACAACCCTCTCATCCCAGGACCATTTTACACTTACAACTTGCACAGCTAGTTGAAGCAGAAAAAATGTAATTTTCATGGACTCTCAGCCTGAGTAGATGTTCTATATGCGATGCAGCATCACCGAGCAGAGGCAGTAAAGTGGGTAGGTCTATCAAATGGACGAGAAGATTCTGCCGTTGAAGTCAAACTGCTCAGCTAGTACGAAAAAATATTTACCCTGATCTACATTGCCTGTTTTCTCCATAGTTAATGGCCCAATATCCGACAGAAATTGCTTCTCCAAGATGTCTGCAACTTTAACGGCAAACCCTGGAGACGGAGCATTCTGAATAATCTCCATCTTGTTTCTCATTCTAACACACAAGATCCGACAGAATCTCGGGACTACTCGATTTCCGATTCTTACCAGCAACTGTAACGCAAAGGCCTAGAAATTCAATGGTACAGTGCCCGTTTTTTGGGCACTAAATGGGCGCCTAAGCCTCCAATATGGCGGTCAGGAAGTGCGCGTCCCGCCATATTGGTGTCGGCCAAAAAATAGGCATCCAGGGCCCGGGCCTGAAATAGGCTTTGTATCCTTTGCAAATACAAATAAGGGGCCTAATGTCTGTTTGAGGACCCCGTGCAAAATTTGGTTGCCCTGAAGCCTGTCGCTGGCTGCGTTCAGCAAAACCAGGTCTACATGTGGCATAACCAGTGGTCCTTAAAGGACTGCAGGCCACCACCAAAAAGGCAAGTTTGTAACTAATACCCACCTGAATATGGAGCAGTAGGAGCAATAGCTTTAATTTGCTGATATCTCTCATTATGCCTGCTATTATCTCACGTTAATGTCACTTCCGCCATTTATCCATCTCATTTAAGTACTTTACAGATCATTGTACTCCTGGTCTACATTCTGTTCCTTTTTAAATGCCGTTCATCAGTGATTTCTTCCAGTTCTGATGAAAGGGCCGCACCTGAAGCATTACATATGAACGTACCAAAATGACGGACAAGAAAAGACCAGCTGATCCATCAAACCTGCCCCACACTCACGATGCCTGGAGCATCAGGACCAGACACTTCCTCTTCATCTTGCGCACCCCCCCACCCCCCCCGCCGCCATGTAATTTCCTGAGAGAAACAAAAAAACAAAAAAATAAACCCAAGACCAATAAGGGGGGGGGAAAAATCTCTGTGACAGTTCCTCTCCGACTCCGTCAGGAGATCGAAACTCATTTGTTCTCTCCACAGCTGCTGAGTTTTTCCAGCATTTTCAGTTTTTGCTGCTCACAACAGACAAGTGACTCAAGAGCTCTAGAGCCTGCTTCCTGCCCACCTCTCCAGCTATTGAAACAATATGTGGGTGTGCATGCGTGGTTAGATGGGAATCCGACATTCTGCCGTGGTGTGGAAGGGACACTGTGGCACAGTAACAGTAACAGTCTCTGAATCCTCACTGGATCGTTCCGTATGAGAGGTCTTCAGTTAGGAACATAAGAGAGTTAGAGTTGGGAAACAGGCCATTAGTACTCTCCTGTCACGGGTAAAATTATATTTTGAAATTACTCCAATGTCTTGGCCTCTATTTCCTTGCTTGGCAGATATTCCAAACATTTACTAATGCTTGAGCAAAGACGTTTGTCCTAATATCTGTTTTAAATGTATTTTTCATTATTTATGCCCCATTTTCCTGGTTTACTTTGAAGTAATTATTCAGGTTTACCTTATCTATACCACTTAATATTTTATAACTTCAGTGAGATCTCCCCAGCCTTTGGCCATCACCTCCTCTCTACACTGTAAACATTTAAGCTTCTCTAATCTTTCTCATAGCTAATCCCCCATTACACGTGGGATTAGTTTTGTTACTCTCGAAGAGCAGGGGAGGTCTCCCGGAGATCTCCTGCAACATTTATCCCTCAAGCAACACCATTAAAGCAGAAGATCTGGTCATTTATCTTATTACTGTTTGTGGGACCTTGCTGTGCACAAGTTGGCTGTCGAGTTTGCCTACAAAACAACACTTCAAAAGTAATTAATCAGCTGCGAAGTGCCGTTCTGTCTTGGCTCTCTCCCTCACACTCTCTCTCCATTTATGCAGCCCAATTTATCATAGAATCATAGAATAGAAGCATAGAATGATACAGCACAGAAGGAGACCATTCGGCCCATCGTGCCTGTGCCGGCTCTTTGAAAGAGCTACCCAATTAGTCCCATTTCCTTGCTCTTTCCTCATAGCCTTGAAAACTTTTCCCCTTCAGATATTTATCCAATTCCCTTTTGAAAGTTAATACTGAATCTGCTTCCACCGCCCTTTCAGACAGTGCATTCCAGATCATAACAACTCACTGCGTAAAAAATTCTCCTCATCTCCCCTCTGGCTCTTCTGCCAATTATCTCAAATCTGTGTCTTCTGGTCACTGATCCTTCTGATTTTTTTTTGTTAGAAATATGGAAAACGTGGATAGATACATAACTTGCAAGCAGCTAGTTCAGGATGACGTGCAACCACAGACGCCAATCAACGCCCTAAGTGTATCTAGCTTTACACAATTGGAACAATTGGATTAATTTTTGTTCTCTTTTTCCTTCCCATATTTTTCCCCTTCATCCCCTGAAGGTACCAATTTGTGCTGGGGTACTACCCCACAGGAGGCAGCCACCTCCATCACATCTGCCAAGGGCCCATTTGTAAAGCCTGGGCCTAGGCAGTGAATATGGGCAATCAATACGAGCATGGAAGGTATCACAGCCAAAACTAAAATCTGTCCTCACTCAACAGGGGTCACTGGATAGTAGTCAGGAGCAGGAACCCTGCAGATTTCCGCCCCCCGCCCCCCTCCCCCCCCCCCAACCCAGGGGCACTAAAGCAAGTTGCGGCACCTTCTATCGCCATTCTGGCCAGGATTAGCTAACTTACCACAGATCAGGAATGAAACCTAGGACCTTCTGCTCTGTATGACTATGTACTACTACACTAAAGAAGAATGTTTATTATATAGCACCTTATCTTCATCCTCATGGCATCCCAAAGCTTCACAGCCAATGAATTACTTTTGAAGGATAGTTACTGTTGTTATGTAGGCAAACAAGGCAGCCAATTTTCACAACAGTGAAGTCCCACAAACGGCAAATCAGAGGAATAATCTGGTGGTGTTGGTCAAGGGAGGAATATTGCCCTGGACACCAGGGGAACTCCCTGATCTTCTGTGAATAGAGCCATGAGATCTGCAAAATCCATCTGAATAGGCAGACTTGGTTTAACCACCATCTAAAAGGCAGCACCTCAGACAGTGCCGCACTCCCTCAGTACTGCAGTGAGGGCCCAGGCTAGGTTATGTGCTCTTGTCTCTGGAGTGGGGCTTAAGCCCATAACCTTCTGACTCAGAGACGCCTGGCCATCGCTTGGAATATTGTTATACAGAAGGTATTATACTGTGAAATGAGCTCCTAGGAAAGACTTTGGGCATGAAATATTCTCTAAAATTTAGGAAAATTTCACTGTTGCCATTTCCATCTGTTAAGAGCAATAATCAGAGAAAGCAGAAATCTTGGCAATAACTGGGAAGTACTTCTGCCAAGTCACTCACAAACGTGCAATATTCAGTTATTAAAGGGCCACAGTCACGCCACTGAGTAATTTGAAAAACCAAGAACAATTAATTAAAAGCCCACTCTTGCTGTTAGTAAGCTTGTACCACAGTGGAGACCACCATCTGCCACACTGCAGTTTTGAGGTATATTTTTCTCTCTCTCAATATTGTCTGTGCCTCTCCTAAAGGTGCTGACTGATGCTGAGTTTAAGGGGAGGGGGCGCAAGGGGTCAGGGCCAGCTTCAACGGTGCAAAGCAGTAAGTATAGATTTTTTTAAAAAAATAAGTTGAACTAAGTTTATTTCCAACCAGCAGAGGCTGTTTCTTCTCTCCTAGTCCAAGTAGTCAATCTGCAGAAATAAGAGAAGGAAGCCATCACCCTACAGCAGGCCCAGCCAACAGACTGTCTCTTAAAGCTTGCTTCTATGAGGAAGGTAAGCAGATTCCCACCTAAAAACCGATTGGAAAGGTTTTTCTATCCCTCTGCCCCTCCTCGAACAGAGGTCTGTAACATTTTAAGAGAGGGATCAGAAAGTTCCACCCCCATTATCGGTGTGAGCCAATAAAATTACGAACAGAATATGGACACCACTGTGTCAGCCAATGAGTTGGAGGCAGGAGGGACCTATAGCAAACAGAGTCTATTTAAAAAAAGTCTCTATGAACTACAACAAACAGAACTCATTACTGAAACTACAGCAACTTCTCCCGATAAAAGCAGGATTATTTCTCCAGCAAAATGCAGTTAGTGGAGGATAGTCACTTAATACAAATTGATTATTTCCCTAGCAAATTGCAGTGAGTGGAGGATAGTTACATAATACAAGTTATATATATAGAATCAACCCCAGTCACTTACACCAGTGTGGTCTCTAGGTGTGATTGATGGGGAATTACCCAATCATCTCCATTCTGGCCAGGAATAGTGGTGTCACTATATGCAGCCTTAAAATTATTCCAGTGCCGAGGCCTCTTTAAAGCATCACTTCTATTCCTGTGGGAAGGGGAGGAGAACTAATCTGGTAATGCACCCCCCAGATCTGCATTGTATACAAATATTTTTTTCAAACGAACTACAACAGGGAACAAACTGTCCAAGCTTACAGCTCTCTTACTGTAACTTCAATTTCATACTACCAACAAAGTACATCCCTAAACAATAGCACTGCAAACAGGGCTGAGCTATTCGAGCCTTCCATCTCCTTTTTGTGCTGAAGAGTCAATGTCTCCATGACTCCCTATCTGTCCCACTACGTTTTGGTGCTACATGGACATAGCCCGTATATCTGCCCACTGCAGACGTATATAGATGCAACAGCCCATCTTCAAAATGAGGATCATTGTTGATCAAGCCTATTTCTGTTCTGCTGAAACCCTTGAATGTGTCACCCCCATTTCCAATGCTCTCCACTGAGCCCTGTCCATAACAATTGGGTCTGGAACACTTTTGCTGGATGAACTCCATAGTTCTGTCTCTGATTCTGAATTGGCTTCCCTTGTGCAGTCTGCCTCTCTGATGTCCGCCCCATCTGGTCAATCTGGCACATCGCTGAACCTATGCTTCATCATCCGACAACAGCAGCCTCTCTGCTACTCCGCTGAAAGCAGGCATTTTTGACTAGTGAAGCTAAACACTGAGGGGTAGGTCTTGACTTTGCGCGATAGTGTAAAACGGGTGATAGCAAGTCAGCAGCCCGTTATACATCTCTCCACGTTTGTATTTCTATTACCCCTGAGCGTTTGCAGATTATTCCCAATGGTGCGGTGTAATGTGTTTTTTGGGAGAAATGTTTAAAGTTTTGTTTTCTAAACGTTAACAATTGTTGGGCAGTGGTGCAACAATATTTTTTTTAATCACCACTCATGCCATATTGCACATCTTTATTTTTGACTTCACTGTCGTAGCTTCTAAAATTGGATTTTGTGACCCTAGCACTTTTCTAAATTTATCTCCTTTTGAGCTGCCTATCCAAGCGAGAGAGGTTAGAGTTTAGAGAAGACTTGAGGTCACTCTCAGCGATATTGTGTTTGCTAAAAGATGTCACTGTACAAAGTTCACACCCTCAGTACATTCTGCAAATACACCAACAGCTGGTCATTTTTATTTGGAATTGTGGTGCTGATAATTGAAAGTGGACTGGCTTTGCCCTCTACTGATGGAATTCAGAGAGCTCCTTTTTGCATTACAGGATACTACAGTTTGGTCCAACTTAAGTCAGCTGTTCTTTTGTAGTTTATTGAATGCCAATTACTGTAGAATGTCTTGTGTTATGGCCTAATGTCCAATGGGACTTGGGTTGAGTCTGCCCAAACTGACTTCACTGTGGGCCTTTGAACAGCCAACTGTCATCCCACTTGGCTGGATTAGATTTCAGCTCAGATGTAATTTCTTTTTAGCATCTTTAATATCTTTTCATGTTCAACTCTCACATCCAAAGTCATCAAATGAGTTGCATAAAAGATTAGTGCTGCTTAAAATCTACATTCTAAATTGTTTTAAAACTGAGTTTTACAATACAGATTTTTTGTGGCAAGCCTCCCGTTGAAAGGGTTTTTGGACAGAGTTGCTTTCGCCGAGGTAGGCATTGTGGGAAAGTATTCCCGCCATAGGGAGATCCCTATAATAATCTCCCTGGGATGTAAGCATAGCCCAGGAAATACTACTGAGGAAAAAGAGACACAGAGATGGGAAGGAATAGAAGGTATGGTGGGTAAAGGACAGAAGGATGAGTTAAAAAAGAAAGGAAGAAAAAGGAGATATAAAGAAAGACACAAAGGAAACGTGACAAAAAAGGCAAGGCATACTACACCTGAAAAGAGCTATAAAAATATGACAAGATCCCCAGCTGTTAATTGTATCCATGTGATTTATATCAATTAGTGTTAATTGTATTCAGATGGTGTGCATCAATTGGGACTCTCTTGTATCCATTTATAAGAGAGCTTATCTAGGGTATGGTGTGTGGAATGTGGATCTCTGTGAATTAAGGCTTGGAAGCAACTGAAGACCAGGCTCTGGTGTTCTATCCTTCACCCGTAGGCTATCCAGCTTAGAACACCAGCCTGAGTCAGCACCTTAAGGAGAGGAGGGGAAGAAAGGAAGCATGAAATGAGAAAAAAATGACAGCCATCAAGTTTATTCTGTACAACCTGCTATATTGAATAAACACTCAGGACATGTAGTGCAGAACAATCCAAGTGCATTGCTGAGTATAACCTTCACCATTACATCTTGTATTATCAGGTCAATCTCTGACCTCTGATGATCAAACTTTGCTCGTGCCAAATAATAAACAGGGAATGTGACAGGTACAAAATAGGGAATGGATCAATTTATGTCTCAAGTAACAGGTACAAAACAGGGAATGGATCAATTTATGACACAAGTAACAGGGAATGGATCAATAGATGACTCAAGTGACAGGTACAAAACAGGGAATGGATCAATATATTACACCTGCACAGTCTTGAAGGTGATTCAACTTCTTCAGTTTCCTGAGGGAGGGAATAATCACGGAGCTTCCAAGAAATTAAAACTCCTAACCCACTCAAATAACCTAATAAAAATAATGGGGCAATTTTACCATCTATGTTGTCCAACGCAGGCCTAGTGCCTCTCACAGATATAGAATCATAGTATCTTACAGCACAGATGGAGGCCATTTGACTCACCGTGCCTGTGCCAGCTCTTTGAAAGAGCTATCCAATAGTCCCACCCGCCTGCTCTTTCCCCATAGCCATGCAAATTTTTTCCCTTCTAGTATTATTCCAATTCCCTTTTAAAAGTTACAATTGAACCTGTTTCCACCATCCTTTCAGGTAGTGCATTCCAGATCGTAACAACTTGCTGCATAAAAAAAGTTATCCTCACCTCCCCTCTGGTTCTTTTGCAAATTATCTATGTCCCCCAATTATCAACCTTCCTGCCAGTGGAAACAGTTTGTCCCTATCTACTCTATGAAAACCCTTCATAATTTTGAACACCTCCATTAAATCTCCCCTTAACCTTCTCTGCTCTAAGGAGAACAACCCCAGCTTCTCCAGTCTCTCCACATAACTGAAGTCTCTCATCCCTGGTACCATTCTAGTAAATCTCCTCTGCACCCTCTCCTAGGCCTTGACATCCTTCCTAAAGTGTAGTGCTCAGAATTGGACACAATACTCCAGCTGAGGCCTATCCAGTGTTTTATAAAGGTTTAGCATAACTTTCTTGCTTTTGTACTCTTTGCCTCTATTTATAAAGCCCAGGATCCCATATTCTTTTTTAACAGCCTTATCAACTTGTCCTGCCACTTTCAAAGATTTGTATATGTGCACCCCACATCTCTCTGTTCCTGCACCCTTTAAAATTATACCATTTCGTTTATATTGCCTTTCCTAATTCTTCCTTCCAAAATGCATCTCTTCATACTTCTCTGCAATAAATTTCATCTGCCATGTGTCTGCCCATTTCTGTCCTGCAGTCTGCTACTATCCTCCTCACTGTTTGGTACATTTCCAAGTTTTGTGTCATCTGCAAACTTTGAAATGTTGCCTCATATACCCAAGTCCAGATCATTAATATATATCAAAAAGAGCAGTGATCCTAATACCGACCCCTGGGGGATCTCATTAAATTGACAGCCATATTCAGAGATTTTCAATTATTTCGATTGCTGGTTTAGCTTGACTAAGTAATAAAGCTTTTGTTACTGTCAACTTTCCCTTCCTCAATCTGCAACCGTCACTCAGAAGCTAGCACAGCCTGCTGTAGACAGCCTCTGCTTGGAGATAGTTTGTGCTACACTCACATACTCATTCCCTCATATACCATTCTGCCTGATGATACAATGGATTAAACACTGGCCCAGATTTTCCTGCAATGGCAAGATTAGCAATGTACACCTGAAATTTTGGCATCTTGCGCACCGATCTCACTGTTGATAGCTTACTCCTTATTTTCCTGGTTTTCTAATTAGAACATGTGGCAACGAGCAGAGTGGTGGATCAGAAGCGGTGAAACCAATGACCAATGGATAAACCCATTGTACTTATGTGATGCTACTCAGTCTCTCCACCCATCTCTTAGCTGTCACCATAAGTTCATCTTAATATACTGAAAATATATGTTGTTCTCTAGCACAGAGAAAATAAGTAAAATCCCCGCCTTGCAAAAACAATTGGGTTTTTTTGTTGTCACAAGTAATGCTGGAATCGCCAACATTTTAAACTTCATTCCAGTCTAGTCAGCACTGTTTGTTTCCAACACAAAATGTCCAATGGACAAAGATATACAACCGTTAAAAATAATAGCTGGACTAGCAAAGATTCCCCGTGTAATCAATGATTGTGAGTAATTCATCAGAAATTTACAGTTTCATCTGATTTTACTGGCAGTTATCTTGTCACTCAACTCAAAGCATTAGTGTCTGTACCAGCCCGACGTGTTTCTGCAATTATTTTATCGGGGTTTATCGGACAACAGGAATGCAGTTTGGTCCCCATAACTGTTTGTGGATCAGTAACAGCAGGTTGAAGATTCTGGTGATTCAATCCTCTAAAAATATTTAGTGAACAGAACTTGCATACCAATGTGGACATTCCTGCCAGCTTTGTTGCCTCTGCTACACATCCCCATTGAATGTTCTTCACCAGTCAACTCAGTTCAGCCAACTTGTCAGCACACTGAGCATTTGCATGGTACATTGATGATAGTCAAAATTTACTGTTTTTTATAAAGATGTTTGTGGTTTGAGACCTTTGTGTTTGGGACCCTCACGGGACTTCTGTTTTTAATGATGAATGGAGTCTTCTGAAGGGTTGTACATTTAAATTATGTGCAGCATCCTTGGTTGTGACAGATGCTGTACATCTATTATATGATTAGACACTACTGACTAGCTGCCTTCTTGCTCTCTCTCAGCAGCTGTCTGTGACTCGGTCTCCCCCCTCAGGAATCTCAAGTTCCAAGCCTTTCTGGAGAGTGAACTGTGGAGAACACAAGAGGCCACCCCAATTCACAAGACAACATTGGGAGCAAACTGGGGGGGTGGGGGGGGGAGGCCCCAGGCTCTAGAGACCTGAATCTTCCCTTCAGCATACCAGTGGCCAGTTTAAATTTTAATTCAGATGGGAATGCTAACCTCATTGTAACGTTCCTGCACTTCCATTGGTGATCCTTCTCAATGGTGTTAAAAGCCATGGTAGTATTGGATACCCCCATGACTCAATTAAGCCAGTATCTTTCTCTTCATTCTGAAAGTGTGTAAGAACACTGGACTGCTGAATCACGGCAACTCTCTGCATCAATCATGTCAGCTGTGGCTCAGTGGTAACACTCTCAGTGGCAGCTGAATGGCCTCCTCCTGTTCTTAATGTTCCCATTCCTTTAATCTATTTTTGCACCCCTCAGCCAGTTACAGTTTCGTTGAGATGTTTTCTGCATTAAAGGCAAGTTGTTTCAGTGAAAACCCAGCTGTAGCACTGGGAGTAGTGTGGTGTTTGAAAAAAAGGGGACAGCTCCCCCCTCCCAGTGATATTTGATTGGAATACGTTACACTGTATGGGGCAGCAACGAGCTCGAGTCTGAAAATAGTAGAACTCAGAGAAGGTTAAGGGGAGATTTACTTGAATGGGACCAGGGTTGAGGGACTTCAGTTATGTGGAGAGACTGGAGAAGCTCGGTTTGGTCTGCTTACAACCGAGAAGGTTAAGGGGAGATTTAATAGAGGTGTTCAAAATTATGAGGGGTTTTGATAGAGTAAATAAGGAGAAACTGTTTCCACTGGCAGGAGGGTCGGTAACCAGAGGACACAGATTTAAGATAATTGGCAAAAGAACCAGAGGGGAGATGAGGAGAATTTTTTTTAGGCAGCGAGTTGTAATGGTCTGGAATGCACTGCCTGAAAGGGTGGTGGAAGCAGATTCAATAGTAACTTTCAAAAGGGAATATGATAAATACTAACAAGGGGATAATTTGCAGGGCTATGGGGATAGAGCAGGGAGTGGGACTAATTGGATAACTCTTTCAAAGAGCTGGCACAGGCCTCCTTCTGTGCGGTAATGTTCTACGACTCTATGATCTTCTGGATCTGTATTTGTTGCTGGCTGTTTATTTGCAGGAGGGTCAGGGTCTCCTAGCCTCCCAGCTCCACTCCCTCCTCCAACACATATATCATAAACAGGGAAATTCCCATTGAGAAACCCATACTGCAGTTTAGCTATACATTTTAGGGAAATTTCACAGCCAGAACCCTGTCTTGAGGGAGACTTTCAAATGAAGCTGGAAGCCTCCAAAATAAAGAGCAAACAAAAATTTGACAAAAGATCAATTCAAATTATCTAAAAGCAGAATGAAACACAACACTTCACCTTAAAGTTTCTAGCCCCACCCTTCCCCGGTTGCTGTTCTAAGTTATGCTAATTTTATAGTGGCATAGGTTAGATGGTCTGTTTTCAGGGCGGAAATTATGGAATTTAGGACTGATGATGGCAATGCAGTCTAGAACAGTGATTTCCATGATTGCACTCTTACATAAGTGCATAAAACCAGGGAATAGAGGATTAAAGGGTGATCTAATTGAGGTGTTTAAGATGATAAAAAGATTTGACAGGGTAGATAGAGAGAAACTATTTCCTCTGGTGGAGAAGTCCAGAACAAGGGGGCATAACCTTAAAATTAGAGCTAGGCCTTTCAGGGATGATGTCAGGAAGCACTTCTTCACACAAAGGGTGGTGGAAATCTGGAACTCTCTCCCCCAGAAAGATGTTGAGATTGGGTCAATTGAAAAGTTCAAAACTGAGGTTTTTGTTAGGCAAGGCTATTAAGAGATATGGAACTAAGAAGGGTAGATGGAGTTAAGATGCATATCAGCCTTGGTCTAATTGAATGGCAAACAAGTTTGGGGGAGTTAATTTCCTACTCCTGTTCCTATGTTCCTATTCAAATTCTGACTCACCCCCACCAGATAGATCTGCCAGGATTATGTCATACGAATCTAAATTTTGGGGCTGTAAAACCAAAGTTTACCTTACAGAAGGAGGCCATTTAACTCGTGCTGTCTGAGCCGGATCTTTGCTCTAGAGCAATATAAAACTAATCCCACTGTCTTACTCGCTCCCCATGGCCCTGTATCTTCCTTTGCTTCAAATACTTATCCAATTTTCCCCTAAAAGATGCAATGGTCTCTACCTCATCAGTTCATGTTTAAAAGTTATTTTACAAGTGTAGATATTTGGAATTGTTGAATTAATGCACCATGCTGATATGACTTAATAACATGGTGCCTAACCAGATTAAACTGCTTACAGTTTAATGTACTGTTTTTTCTTATGACCAATATAAACTTAACTCACTGAGATGAATACATGTAAACACAATAATTACTTGCTTACATTAACAATTTAGTATTTAATTCATTTCTCATCTATCTATTGACAAATGGTGCCAACACTGTTAAATCTCTTCATCAACATCTCCACTCATCTGCCAAGAGAGAAAGACAAGCCCCTTCGTAAGGTAGAAACACCAATATTGAATTGTTAAAATAAATTGAAATTTAATTCGTTTTAGTCCTTTGTACAATTATCTTTATGAAAGAGAAGACTATTACTGTCTTGAAGTATAAATATTCCGAGTAAGAGGCTATGACATGTGAGACTACCCCAATCATTTTAGTGGCAATCCATACATTGTATCAAAGCCTTTGGTCCATATATATTTGATTCATATGGAAGAGGCTGCATTAGGTGTTTTTAGGTCACTGTGCATATGAAAAGTTTCTTTCCATTTCCGTAAAACAATACACTTTTAGATCTTACATGCAATCCTGTATTTTCGCACCTCCAAGCTCCTTCAATTGGTTGAAACTGCTCAATTAGGCTAGGTTTATATTTAATGGGCAGAATAATCTAATCTTAATATTGTTTTTCCCTATATTAAGGAAAAGAAAGAAAGAAAGAACTTGCATTTATATAGCACCTTTCACGACCTCAGGACATCCCAAATTTACAACCAATAAAGTACTTTTGAAGTGTGGTCACTGTTTAATATAGGGCGAGCACAGCATCCAGAACCAAATGGAAGATTTCCTTATCTGCGCTTTTTGACATGAGTTGAAACATCTTTGTATTATATTGTTCTTCTCAATATAATATGGACTCTGGGCTGTTCCCAAGCAGATTATCCTGAGTACTCAGTTCATTTGTATTTTTAAAAAATCTAATCAGTATGTTAATGAAAACACTCACACACACTCTCGATATGTTTTTTTTAAATTGAAACAAGAAACCTACTGCGGCTTTGTCAGTGACTTGGCAATGAAAAATAAATAATAGAACTGAGGGGTCATTGTAAATAAATTATAGAGGGATTGAAGGATTTTAACATTATGTTTCCCATAAACTAGAAACAATCAATACATCACATTATATCAATCATTAAAATACATAAACCTCTCCGCCTCTCTCTCCTCCTCTAACATGCTCCTTAAAACCTACCTCTTTGACCAAGCTTTTGGTCACCTGTCCTGACTTGAAGGTGTAGATGCTGAGAGGATGTTTCCCCTTGTGGGAGAGGCTAGAACTAGGGGCCACAATTTAAAAATAAGGGGTCTCCCATTTAAGATGGAGATGAGAATTTTTTTCTCTCAGAGGGTCGTGAGTCTGTGGAACTCCCTTCCCCAGAGAGCGGTGGAGGCAGGGTCATTGAATATTTTTAAGGCTGAGTTAGATAGATTGCTGATTAACAAGGGAGTCAAAGGTTATAGTAGGTAGGCAGGAAAGTAGGGTTGAGGTCGCAATTAGATCAGCCATGATCTTATCAAATGGCAGAGCAGGCTCGAGGGGCCGAATGGCCTGTTCCTGCTCTTAATTCATATATTTGTATGCATATCTCCCTATGTGGCTCGGTGTTAAATTTTGTTTGATAACGCTCCTGTGAAGTGCCTTGGGATGTTTTACTACGTTAAAGGTGCTATATAAATGCAAGTTGTTTTTGTTGTTGTTAAAGCTGGGCCAAACCTCAAAAAGCATCACCTGAGCTGATCTTTCCTTTATTGTTCTTGAAATTTCCTGGGAGTAAAATACCATTTAAGAAAGAGAAAGAGCTTGCACTTACTTTCATAGCATTTCTCAGGATGTACTAAAGTGCTTCACAGCCAATAAATTCAAATTAAAAAAAGAATGAACTTGCCTTTATGTAGCACCTTTCACATCCTCAAGATGTCCTAAAGTCCTTTACATCGAATGAAGAGCTTTTGAAGTGTAGTCACTGCTGTAACTTATGCGAATGCAGCAGCCAATTTGCACACAGCAAGGTCCCACAAACAGCAATAAGATGAATGACCAGATAATCTGCTTTTAGTGGTGTTGCTTGAGGGATAAATGTTAACCAGAACACCAAGAGAACTCCTTGCTCTTCTGCAAATAGTGTCATTGTTCTTTTCTGCCCACCTGGATAGGCAGAAAAGGGGTCTTGGTTCAACATCACATCCAAAAGAGATTCCAGAAGCAATGGTCCCAGTATGTGCATATCATCCCATGCAGGAGTGCGTACAATTCTAAATTTGCTGCCTACCTCCTTGGTTAGGTAAGTTGAGAAGAAACTTTTCCATCCAAAGGCTGTGGGATAAATTGTTAATGAAATCCACTGAAGCAGACAGGATGCATGGATTCAAGTGACAATCAGATGTGTTGCTGGAAAGAGAAACAATTGAAGGATGCAGTGACAAGATGTGGTTAATTCATCCAAAAAGCTCGTAGGTCTTACTGGCCATCTACTGCTCGCAAAAGTTCCTCATTTCTTATTTTTCTTAAATGCAACTATTGCCTTCAAACAAATATTACACCATCCTCCCCTGTGAACTACAAGTAATTTTGAAAATTCTTTTAAACTCAAACTGCTCAACTCACTAAATCATTTTGTACAAAGATAATCAACTTGCAGTTCCATGGTTAAGGTTGCTAATTAAACAAACGACTCCTCCATATACAAACGTTATGCATTTATTAACTGCAGTCAGGCCCACTTACATGCAACTTGGCTGTAATCTAATTACAATTGTCTGCAAATTCCTTGTCCGCTCCTCCCATCCCAATTTCTTTCCCTTAACTTAGATGAAAAGTAGAATCAGAAAATGCTGGAAACGCTCAGCAAGTGAGGCAGCATCTGTGGAGAAAGAAACAGAGTTAACGTTTCAGGTCGATGACCCTTCGTCACATCACACTGCCTGACTTGCTGAGTATTTCCAGCATTTTCTGTTTTTATTTCAGATTTCCAGCATTCGCAGTATTTTGTTTTTGATGAAAAGTAGATTATCTGTGTGGAGGTCAGTGACGAGCAACTCCCCAGTGCATATGGACAATTAGTCATCAAACTTGACATGATTGCCTGTGAAGATTGCTGATAAAACCATCTACTTCCAACAATTGAGACAATGGCGATTGCTGTCTTTTCTTCTTGCCAGTGTATCCACTTCTTTTGCTTGTCTTGATTGTTTTGTCAGCTGCCTAGGCCCTTAGCTCTGGAATTCCCTCCCTAAACCTCTCCGCCTCTCTCTCCTCTTGAAAGATGCTCCTTAAAACCAAGCTTTTGGTCACCTGTCCTAATATCTCCCTATATGGCTCACTGTCAAATTTGTTTGATAACTCTCCTGTGAAATACCTTGGGATGTTTTACTATGTTAAAGTCGCTATATAAATGCAAGTTATTGTTGTCTTAACAGTTGCTTACCACCTATTCCTTGGCACTGGAAGCATCTCACCAACTTTTAATGTACCTTGTTAACTGCACAGTGCATTTCTAGTGAGGCACAAGGCCAAAATGAGCATCATGGAGAACTGGACTGCAGAGGAGGTTTTTTTAACGTAAATTCTTGCTCTACAGAATGTTACAAAGCACATTTCATACCACTGCATATTTCCAATGCATCAAAAGGTCAGTAACTATTCTGATTTAATGTACAATCTACATTTCAGTACATTTACCTCCTATAAAGATATGGTCATGCACATGTCATGGTTAGAGGCATGAGGGACAAGCAAGACTTAGGTTGAGTCCTTCTAACTCCAATATATGCTGCGACCATTTTTAATAAGGAATCAAAGTGTCAGTCACTTAATTCAAAAGGAAATGCTATACCGAGCTCAAAAAGTTGCTAAAAATTCAGATTATAACACAACAACTTGCATTTATATAGTGCCTTTAACGTAGTAAAATGTCCCAAGGCATTTCACAGGAACGATCATCAAGCAAAATTTGACACTGATCCACAAAATGAGATATTAGGACAGGGGACCAAAAGCTTGGTCAAAGAGGCAGGTTTTGAGGAGCGACTTAAAGGAGGAGAGAGAAAAACAAAAGCAGATTAACAATAGGAATCAGCACTGCAGAGGACTAACCAAGACACTTACTGAGTGATTTCTTGAGCTCCATCTAAAATCTAAAGATTCTTCCAATTTGAAGATTAAGATTAAAAATTGGAATGCTGCCTTTCTGATCCTTTCCAGCTTTCAACTGAGGCTGCCTAATTCGCAAAGTTGCTGGGCTAGGTGCAAAATGCACTCCATTGACACATGCAGAGTGTAATTGGTTGACAGAGTCTCTTGTTAGAAAGTTCCAGTTGGAATTAAGTTGGGAAGTAGTGTCTGAGCAAGCCGAATGTTAATATTGTTAAATGCTGATCACGTAGAATTCATTATAATGGATATATTTACCTAATTTTCAAATGTATTTGGCTGAACAGAATTATTTACCTTAAAAGTTATTCAGTGTCACCAACAGAATATGCAGTACTTCTGCAATTACATTTCATAGTATCATAGTAGGTACAGCACAGGAGGAGGCCATTCGGCCCATCGTGTCTGTGCCAGCTCTTTGAAAGAGCTATCCAATTAGTCCCATTCCCCTGCTCTTTCCCTCTAGCCCAGTAAATGTTTTCCCTTCAAGTATTTATCCAATTCCCTTTTGAAAGTTACTATTGAATGTGCTTTCACCGCCCTTTCAGGCAGTGCATTCAAGATCATAACAACTCGCTGCATAAAAAAATGTTTCCTCATGTCGCCTCTGGCTCTTTTGCCGATCACCTTAAATCTGTGTCCTCTGGTTACTGACTGTTCTGCTACTGGAAGCAGTTTTTCCTTATTTACTTTATCAAAACTCTTCATGATTTTGAACACCTCTATTAAATCTCCCCTCAACCTTCTCTGTTCCAAGGAGAACAACCCCAGCTTCTCCAGTCCCTCCCTCCACATAACTGAACTCCCTCATCCCTGGTACCATTCTAGTAAATCTCCTCTGCACCCTCTCTAAGGCCTTGACATCCTTCCTAAAGTGTGGTGCCCAGAATTGAACACAATACTCCAGTTGAGGCCTAACCAGTGTTTTATAAAGGTTTAGTATAACTTCCTTACTTTTATACTCTATGGGGTAAATTTTAACCCCACGAACGGGTGGATTGGGGATGAGTGGGAAGGTAAAAATAGTAAAAAAAAACTAAAACCCAACCCCAACTCTCCTCCAACATTTCCGGTTTTAACCGAGGCGGGTCGAGGGGCGGGTGACCAACCCGCTCTCAGGAGGCGGATCAGTCAGTGAAAGCTTTCAAGGAGTCTGCGGGCCTCCATTTTGACAACTTTTTTATTGGGGGCCGGGATTCCTTTGCCTTCTGCATCACGTCACACAAGAGGAGGCGAGAAGGCCCGGATCAGTAGGTAAGTGCCTTTATTGCAATGTTTGTGGGCCAGGAGGAGCAGGAGTGCTTCCCCCAGGCCCAACAAGCTTATCTGCCGTAAATCCTCAAACGCAATTGAACGACCCACCCCCGCCCCCCCTCCCCGATCTCTGGCCCCCCCCTCCCCTTGATCTGGCTCCCCCGATAACTGACCCCTCCCGATGACCCCCGACCCCCCCCATCCCCGATGACCAATCATCCTCTCCACCTACAACTTACCTGCTGGCATTCACTCCCTGGCTGTTCTCCCGTCTGACTGACGGCCAGCCTGTCAATCAGGCTGGCCTGTCGGGCAGGAAACCTTAAAAAAAATGTCCTTACATCAAAATCACAAGGACGTCCAGGAAACCCATACTTCCGGGTTTCTCATCAGGAATTCCCCCCACCGCCCTCTTCCCGGCTCCCGGTTAAAATTGGCGATGCCACCTTCCGCACCAGTGCTTCCAACATGTCTTCTTTTTTCCTCAACCGAGGATTCCCCACCACTGTAATTGACAGGGCCCTCGACCATCCTATTTCCTGCACTTCTGCCCTCACCCCTTCCCTTCCCTCTTAGAACCATGATAGGGTCCTCCTGATCCTCACCTTCCACCCCACCAGCCTCCACATTCAATGTATCATCCTCCGCCATTTCTGCCACCTCCAGCGCGATCCCACCATCAAACACATCTTCCCCTCCCTTCCCCTTTCAGCATTCCGAAGGGACCGCTCCCTCCCCGACACCCTAGTCCACTCTTCCATCACCCCCAACACCCACTCTCCTCCCCACGGCACCTTCCCCTGCGAGCACAGGAGATGCAACATCTGCCCTTTCACCTCCTCCCTTCCCATCGTCCAGGGCCTCAATCACTCCTTCCAGGTGAAACAGCGATTTACTTGTACTTCTTTCAATTTAGTATACTGTACTCACTACTCACAATGCAGTCTCCCCTACACTGGGGAGACCAAATGTAGACTGGGTGATCGCTTTGCTGAACACGTCCACAAACGTAACCCCGACCTGCCATTTTAATTCCCCATCCCACTCTGATCTCTCAGTCCTCGGCCTCTTACACTGTTTCAATGAAGCTCAAGATAAGCTCGAGGAACAGCACCTCATCTTTCTGTTAGGCACTTTACAACCTTCCGGACTCAACAATGATTTTAATAACTTCAGATCATAACCATTGCTCCCATTTTTTTGCACAGCCTGATCACAGATTGATCTTTTGTTTCTTAATTTGTCCCATTATCACCCTCCTTGCCTTGCACCATCATCCCTTCTGTCATATAATCACTCTTGCTCTCCATCCTATCATAGACCTTCCCTTTTGCTCTCCCCTCCCCTCCCTCCCTCCCTCCCCCCTTTCCCTGGCTCTGTACTTGGTTAAAAACTTTAACTCTTTAACATCTTCCAGTTCTGACAAAAGGTCTTCGGCCTGAAACGATAACTTTGTTTCTTTCTCCACAGATGCTGCCTCACTTGCTGAGCTTTTCCAGCATTTTCTGTTTTTTAAAATGTACCCCTATGTCTCTATTAATAAAGCCCAGGATCCTGTATACTTTTTTCTTAAAACAGCCTTGTCAACTTATGCTGCCACCTTCAAAGATTTACATATGTGCACCCCCAGGTCTCTCTGTTCCTGCACCCCCTTTAAAATTGTACCATTTAAAGTTATACATTTATGACACAGAAATGTTGTTGGGAGTCTCTGAATGAACACAGGCATCACTTTTTAAGGATACACGGGTAAAGGATCACACTATCACTGTTATCAAACAGATTTTATTCTCAACTCAGAAATAAATAGTAATAAAATCTAATTGATACGAAGGCAACCATTCTGTTTCGACACCAATGTTGTAAGCTTCTCATTCTGAAAATATGATTTTAAAAAATTTGTTCTTGGGGTGTGTACGACATAGGCAAGGTTGTATTTATTGTTAAATAAACCCTGAAGATGTGTAGGCGCTATATAACTGGAAGTTCTTTCTTTCATAAGACTGGTTTGTAAAGATAATAAGTGCAAAAAGATGTATCAGTTTAGGGAAAATGAAATTCCTTTAACATTACAATGTTGAATATGTAAAATAAGTATACACCCAAGAAAAGTAAATGTGAGTTTAATAAGATGTTCCAAGTTGAATGAACAGGGGAATTAAAATAGAAGAAAGGAAAACAGACATTACAAATATAGGGATCTGCTGAAACAGCTTAACAGCTCAGTCATAAATATAGAAATACATAGAAATTACAACACAGAAACAGGCCTTTCAGCCCAACCAGACCATGTCAGTATTTACCCTCCACTTGAGCCAATAGTTCTAATCACATGTATCCACTCTGTGCCCAAATCCCATTATGCACCTATCTGTTCTAATCTTCAATGTTGACATAGTTTCTGCCTCAACCACTAACCCTGGAAGTGAATTCAACAGCCTCACAACTCTCTGTAAAGTTTTTCCTGCCCTATGTTCTAAATCACTTACATGTAATCTTGTATCAGTGGGCCCTTGCTTTTGACCCCTCATCTACTGGGAACAGTCTACCTCTATCTAACCTGCCCTATCCTTTCATAATGTTAAACACTTTAATCATATTGCCCCGTAATCGTCATTATTCTAAAGAGGAAAGACCCAATTTTTCTTTGTATTTGTATTTCCTCACACTAGGCAGCATCCTAGTAAATCTGTGTTGTACTTTCTCTAAAACCTCAATATCCTTCCTGTAGTGCACACAGTACTCTAACTGAGGTCTTATTAACAACAACTTGCATTGATATTTAGGGAGGGAATTAGAGAGCATGGGCCTAGACAGCTGAAAGCACGGCCGCCAATGGTGGGGTGAAGAAAGTTGGGGATTCACAAGAGGCCAGAATCGAAGGAGAAGAGATCTAGGAACATAGGAACAGGAGTAGGCCATTCAGCCCCTCGTGCCTGCTCCGCCATTTGATAAGATAATGGCTGATCTGTGATCTAACTCCATATACCTGCCTTAGGCCCATATCCCTTAATATCTTTGGTTGCCATAAAGCTATCTATCTCAGAATTAAATTTAGCAATTGAGCCAGTAACAATTGCCGTTTGCGGAAGAGAGTTCCAACATTAGAAATGTTTTCTAATCTCACTCCTGAAAGGTCTGGCTCTAATTTTTAGACTGTGCCTCCTACTCCTAAAATCCCCAACAATCGGAAATAGTTTCTTTCTATCCACCCTCTCCGTTCCCCTTAATATCTTATAAACTTCGATCAGATCACCCCTTAACCTTCGAAACTCCAGAGAATACAACCCCAATTTGTGTAATCGCTCCTCGTAACTTAACCCTTGAAGTCCAGGTATCATTCTAGTAAACCTACGCTGCACTCCCTCCAAGGCCAATATGTCCTTCCGAAGGTGCGGTGCCCAGAACTGCTCACAGTACTCCAGGTGCGGTCTAACCAGGGTTTTGTATAGCTGCAGCATAACTTCTGCCCCCTTGTACTCCAGTCCTCCAGATATAAAGGCCAGCATTCCATTAGCCTTATTGATTATTTTCTGCACCTGTTCATGACACTTCAATGATCTATGTACCTGAACCCCTAGGTCCCTTTGGACATCCACTGTTTTTAACTTTTTACCATTTAGAAAGTACCCTGTTCTATCCTTTTTTGATCCAAAGTGGATGACCTCACATTTGTCTACATTGAATTCCATCTGCCACAGTTTTGCCCATTCACCTAATCTATCAATATCCCTTTGTAATTTTATGTTTTCATCTACACATCTTACAATGCCACCAATCTTTGTGTCATCGGCAAACTTAGATATGAGACTTTCTATGCCTTCATCTAAGTTGTTAATAAATATTGTGAATAATTGAGGCCCCAATCCAGATCCCTGCGGGACTCCACTAGTCACATCCTGCCAATGTGAGTACCTACCCATTATCCCTATTCTCTGTCGCCTTTCGCTCAGCCAATTTCCTAACCAAGTCCGTACTTTTCCTTCGATTCCATGGGCTTCTATCTTAACTAACAGTCTCTTATGTGGGACCTTATCAAATGCCTTCTGGAAGTCCATGTAAATAACATCCATTGACATTCCCCTGTCCACTACTTTAGTCACCGCTTCAAAAAATTCAATCAGGTTTGTCAGGCACGACCTACCTTTCACAAATCCATGCTGGCTCTCTCTGATTAACGGAAAATTCTCGAGGTGTTCAGTCACCCTATCCTTAATTATAGACTCCAGCATTTTCCCCACAACAGATGTTAAGCTAGCTGGTTTATAATTCCCCAGTTTCCCTCTCTCTCCTTTCTTAAAAAGCAGAGTGACATGTACAATTTTCCAATCTAGAGGGACAGTTCCTGAATCTAGAGAACTTTGAAAGATTATAGTTAGGGCATCTGCAATGTGCTCACCTACTTCCTTTAAAACCCTGGGATGGAAACCATCTGGTCCTGGGGATTTGTCACTTTTTAGTGCTATTATTTTCTTCATTACTGTTGCTTTACTTATGTTAATTTTATCGAGTCCCTGTCCCCGAATCAATATTAGTTTTCTTGGGATTTCCGGCATGCTATTCCCTTTTTCTACTGTAAATACTGACGCAAAGTAATTATTCAACATGTCCGCCATTTCCCCATTGTCAATGACAATATCCCCACTTACAGTTTTTAAGGGGCCAACACTGCTCCTGACCACCCTCTTTTTCCTAATATAACTATAAAAGTTCTTCGTATTGGTTTTGATATCCCTTGCAAGTTTCTTTTCATACTCTCTTTTTGTAGCTCTTACTATCTGTTTTGTGACCCTTTGTTGATTTTTGTATCTTTCCCATTCGCCAGGATCTGTGCCATTTTTTGCCTTTTTGTATGCCCTTTCCTTATGTCTTATACTGTCCCTTACCTCTTTAGTTGTCCATGGCTGTTTTTTTTGGCAAGTAGAGTTCTTGCCCCTCAGGGATATAAACCGTTACTGTATCTCGTTAAATGTTTCTTTAAACATTTCCCACTGATCATCAGTCGTTTTACCCATTAACAGATTTGCCCAGTTTACTGTGGACAGTCTCTCTCTCATCGCATTGAAGTCGGCCTTACCCAAGTCTAGAATCTTAGCAGCTGATTCACTTTTTTCCCTTTCAAACACTACATTGAACTCGATCATGTTATGATCGCTATTGGATAGATGTTCACGCACAGTTAAGCTGTTATCTAAATCTGGTTCATTATTCATTACTAAATCTAGCATGGCTTGCCCCCTTGTTGCCTCTAGGACATACTGCTGTAGAAAACTATCCTGGACACACTCAAGAAATTCACTACGTTTCTGACAGTTGCTAGTCTGCTTTTCCCAATCTATGTGAAGGTTAAAGTCCCCCATTAAGACCACTATGCCTTTCTTACATGCTTGTCTAATCTCTGCATTTATACAATCCAGCACTTCAGAGGTGCTGCCAGGGGTCCTATACACAACTCCCACTACAGTCTTAGATCCTTTCCTATTTCTCAATTCAACCCATAAGGTCTCTGTTGGCTGCTTACCTCTCGTTATATCCTCCTTTATCATTGAAGTGATTTCATCTCTAATCACTAAGGCTACTCCTCCCCCTCTTCCATTTTCCCTATCTCTCTTGTAGACCTTATAATCCGGTATATTTAGTTCCCAATCCTGACCATCCTGCAGCCATGTCTCAGTAATAGCTATCATGTCATACCCTCCAAATTGAATTTGAACCTGTAGTTCATTTAATTTATTCCTTATACTCCGTGCATTTGTATATAGAACTCTTAGTTGGGCCGCACACCCTAGCCTGACCTTCAGCTTTGATGCTGGGTTAATTGCCTTACGCCTTCTAGTTTTCACTTTATCTGTCATGCCTAAAGTACACTTTCTTTCTGCTGCTTTACGCTTTTCCCTTTCACTTGTTCTTGAACAACTGTTTGTACTATTTGTATTGTAAATTTCCCTTGGGTCTTTCCCTCTCTTGCTGCTCTCAACTTTACTCCCTTCTGACTCCCCGCTCAGGTTCCCATCCCCCTGCCACTCTAGTTTAAACCTTCCCCAACAGCACTAGCAAACACCCCCGTGAGGACATTGGTCCCGGTCCTGCTCAGGTGTAACCTGTCCCGCTTGTACAGATCCCACCTTCCCCAGAACCGGTCCCAATGTCCCAGGAATCTAAATCCCTCCCTCCTACACCATCCCTGCAGCCACGCATTCATCCTGTCTATTCTCCTGTTGCTATGCTCGGTAGCACGTGGCACTGGTAGTAATCCTGTGATCACTACCTTTGAGGTCCTGCTTTTTAATTTATCTCCTAACTCCTTGAATTCACCTTGCAGGACCTCATCCCTTTTTTTAACCTATGTCGTTGGTACCGATATGGACCACGACTACTGGCTGTTCACCCTCCCCCTCCAGAATGCCCTGCAGCCGTTCCGTGACATCCTTGACCCTAGCACCAGGGAGGCAACATACCATCCTGGAGTCACGTTTACAGCCGCAGAAATGCCTATCTGTTCCCCTTACAATTGAATCCCCTATCACTATAGCCCTGCCACTCTTCTTCCTCCCCTCCTGTGCAGCAGAACTACATGTGGTGCCACAAACTTGTCTCTTGCTGCTCTCTCCGGATAAGCCATCTCCCACAACAGTATCCAAAGCAGAATATCTGTTTGAGAGGGTTGCAGGCCTTGAGGAGGTTTCATAGATAGGGAGGGGCAAGGCCATGGATCGATTTGAAAACAAAGATGAGAATGTTACATTTGAGGCATTGGTGGTAGGAGCCAATGGAGATCAGCAAGCACAGGGTGATGGGTGAACGAGGCTTGGTGCGAGTTAGGATTTGGGCAGCAGAGTTTTGGATGAACTCAAGTTTATGGAGGCTGAATGATGGGAGGCCGGCCAGGAGAGTATTGGAATAGTCAAATGTTTTAAGATTTTATAAAGACTCATCATTACTTCTTGAATATGCAAGCTGCAAAAAGGGGCAAACAATGAGGATAGCAAAAGAAGTTAAGTAGTATTATTGAAACATTCTAACAGTAGGATTCTAAAGGATAAAAGTGGTACTAAAAAGCCAACAAAATAGTTAAAATGATAAATGAATATTTTTAAGAGATATTCCCAAAATAAATTAAGATACATCAAAGAGAGCAACAATAGCAAGGCAGCATATCAGGGAGAGTTTGGAACAGTGAGGTAGCTGTAGGGTATTTTTTTATTCGTTCATGGGATGTGGGCGTCGTTGACAAGGCCAGCATTTATTGCACATCTCTAGTTGCCCTTGAGAAGGTGGTGGTGAGCAGCCTTCTTGAACCGCTGCAGTCTGTGTGGTGAAGGTTCTCCCACAGTGCTGTTAGGTAGGGAGTTCCAGGATTTTGACCCAACGACGATGAAGGAACGGCGATATATTTCCAAGTCGGGATGGTGTGTGATTTGGAGGGGAACTTGTAGGTGGCGGTGTTCCCATGTGCCTGCTGCCCTTGTCCTTCTAGGTGTTAGAGGTCGCAGGTTTGGGAGGTGCTGTCAAAGAAGCCTTGGCGAGTTGCTGCAGTGCATCCTGTGGATGGTACACACTGCAGCCACAGTGCGCTGGTGGTGGAGGGAGTGAATATTTAGGGCGGTGGATGAGGTGTCAATCAAGTGGGCTGCTTTGTCCTGGATGGTGTCGAGCTTCTTGAGTGTTGTTGGAGTTGCACTCATCCAAGCAAGTGGAGAGTATTCCCTCACACTCCTGACTTGTGCCTTGTAGATGGTGGAAAGGCTTGGGGAGTCAGGAGGTGAGTCACTCGCCACAGAATACCCAGCCTCTGACCTGCTCTTGTAACCCCTATATTTATGTGGCTGGTCCAGTTAAGTTTCTGCTCAATGGTGACTCCCAGGATGTTGATGGTGGGGGATTCGGCGATGTTAATGCTGTTGAATGTCAAGGGGAAGTGCTTAGACTCTCTCTTGTTGGAGATGATCATTGCCTGGCACTTGTCTGCCGCGAATGTTACTTGCCACTTATCAGCCCAAGCCTGGATGTTGTCCAGGTCTTGCTGCATGCGGGCACAGACTGCTTCATTATCTGAGGGGTTGCAAATGGAACTGAACACTGTGCAATCATCAGCGGACATCCCCATTTCTGACCTTATGATGGAGGGAAGGTCATTGATGCAGCAGTTGAAGATGGTTGGGCCTAGGACACTGCCTTGAGGAACTCCTGCAGCAATGTCCTGGGGCTGAGATGACTGGCCTCCAACTACCACTACCATCTTCCTTTTTGCTGGGTATGAATCCAGTCATTGGAGAATTTTCCCCCTGATTCCCATTGACTTCAATTTTACTAGGGCTCCTCGGTTCCATACTCGGTCAAATGCTGCCTTGATGTCAAGGGCAGTCACTCTCACCTCACCTCTGGAATTCAATTCTTTTGTCCATGTTTGGACCAAGGCTGTAATGAGGTCTGGAGCCGAGTGGTCCTGGCACAACCCAAACTGAGCATCGGAGAGCAGGTTATTGGTGAGTATGTGCTGCTTGATAGCACTGTCGACGACACCTTCCATCACTTTGCTGATGATTGCGAGTAGACTGATGGGGCAGTAATTGGCCGGATTGGATTTGTCCTGTTTTTTGTGGACAGGACATATCTGGGCAATTTTCCACGTTGTCGGGTAGATGCCAGTGTTGTAGCTGTACTGGAACAGTTTGGCTAGAGGCGCAGCTAGTTCTATGAAGACTAGTGCTGAAGGTATGAAAAGCTTAGCAATGATGTTGAATAGAACGGTGTGAAAATGTAGATCTGTATATTAATTGTATTCAGTAAGTGTATGAGAGAAAGTGAACCACAGATTCGAATAAATCAGATGAAAGAGATCTGCCCAGAACCATAGCAGGTAAATAGATTGGCTGAAATTGAGTTCGTAAGATTCATTTCCAGAGTACTTATAATTCACATCCTCATTAATTGCTTATTGCAGCTAATTTAATGGCTCCATTTAGTTCTGAATAAACTTCAAAGTATCATGCACTCGGACACTTTCATTCAAATGCTATTGCTAAAGAGTTTAATACCAGGAAATAGGAAAAAAAAAACAGTAAAGCTTTGCTGGTATCAGTATAAAATAATCGTACTCATCCCTTCAATTCAATCCAAACAAGTTCGTTATTTTTCTGGTCAGCCGGGTATTTAAGTCATCAAATCAAGCTACTGAGAAATGTCCTCCCTCCGGTAGGGTTTCTGTTTTCCCATTACCCAGTGCACACTGTCTCCCTGAAGGGCAACATCCCACTCAGCCGAGTCCAGAAAGCTTAGGTGCATAGAAGTAAGGGTTGTGAACCCCCCCGGTGTGCAAAGGGGTACTCTTGTGGTTCAACCAGTTAAAGCACACAGCTCACCATCACTGCTTCCCATCATTTCTTCAGCTAGGACCACCCTATTTGTTGCGGCAATGGCTTGTAGGGTCATCTGGAGCTGAGTGGGAAGTATCCCAGCCCCCAGTGACAGGCCTACCTCTTAGGGTTACATTAGTGAGCCAGGTTGGCTGGTCAATTGTTAAAAGGGCTCCGGAGTAGTGGGCTCTGCCTAGCTGCTTGTCTCTCTGTAATCTAATCATGGTAGGCATTGAGGTCTGGATATAAGAGAGCAAAACACTGCAGATGCTGTAAATCTGAAATATAAAAAGGAAATGCTGGAAACACTCAGCAGGTCAGGCAGCATCTGTGGAGAGAGAAACAAGAGTTAACGTTTCAGGTCGATGACCTTTCGATTCGGTACTTTATAGCCTTCCAGCCTCAACACTGAGTTTAATAACTTCAGATCATAACACTGCTCCCATCTTTTTGGACAGCAGCTGCTGGTAATGATTCTGCTGTTGCTATTTACAGCTCCTAGACCCATCTTTTGTTTCTTTACTTGTCCCATTACCACCCCCTTTGTCATTTAATCACTCCTGCCCTGTACCCTATGGTAGATCTTCCCTTTTGTTCTTTCCTCCAGCCATCCCCACTCCCCTTTTCCCTGGCTCTGTACTCGCTTAAAACATGTTAAATCTCTAACTTTTTCCAGTTCTGATGAAAGTTCATTGATCTAAAACACTGACAGTTGTTCCTCTCTCCCCAGATGCTGCCTGATCTGCTGAGTGTTTTCCAGCATTTTCTGAATTTATTCCTCGATAAATGAGGGTGTGTTCTTATATCCAGGCTCCAGGTAACACCTTCCAGAAGGTGTCATCTCAAGTCTGAGATCCCTCAGTGACCATGTGACGAACGTTTGCTTTCAGTATGGTAGATAGACCTACATATGGCAGATTGCATCATGCCAGCCACTTGATCATCGAGACAGCCACGACCGACGCCACTTACCTGGCTTACTTATGACCAACTGCTTAAACCAGATCCTCATGCAAAGAGGCATGACCACTGTGAAGCCGACTCCTCCCCTAGAGTATTCTGTGGCTGGTCAGTCTAGGCCAGAGCCCTGCCTTCCGCTGCCACTTCACCTTACTGCCACAAATCCACCTCACAGTTCGGTCCTGGATCGCACTTAATGGAAGTCCTTCTGTTGCATGCACAGGAGTTCTGAAGGACAAAGGTGAACTCTTTGGATACATCTTTTGATCACAAGCTTAAACTGCACAGTGCAATCCCAGTGCAGTTTAAGCTTGTGATCAAAAGATGTATTTCATTGGCTGTAAAGTGCTTTGGAACGTCATGAGGTCATGAAAGGTGCTATATAAATGCAAGCCTTTCTTTCCTTTTATCTTTCAGTCGCTTTCAGGCCTAGCAGGGTCCTTTTAACGACTTGCATATTATATCAAATGACAACACAACATATTTAAAGGTTGTTGATAAATGTGCACGAATACAATATTAAAATTATGAATTTAGTGAAAATGGGAAACACCCATGAGGTTAGAAAATAATGAGATATGAAAAAGGAATAATTTATTGCCAATATTATTTTGATCCAAAAAAATCAAATTAAATCCGTAAATTACTGACAAATTCTTCCAGTGAGATGATGACTAGAGATAAAATTCATTAAGCAACATAAAATGCTCCTGTCAAGCTTTTTTTCTAATAAAGTTTTATTTTATTAAACTCCCTTGAATTTGGTGCATGTTATTATAATTGTTTGTGTGCACTCTGCAAGGCTCCAGCTAAGTGACCACTAAGACATAAAAAGTTTAGGCTGACTTAAAGGGATTTAAAACTCACGCATCCTTTTCACCGGTGTGCAGAGAGATTTTGCGGGGTCAGTGCCCAAACGCACTAGATTGTCTGGGCACAGGGAATATTGGGCAGGTCAGAGGGCACTCCTGTAAAGGAACCCACCCAATTCTTCTCCATTTAGATGAACAGAAGGAAAATCAGGTGAGGTTCCTTTACAGGTGTGCAATCCAACTCACCCGATTTTGCGATATGCACTGTGTTCAGGCGATCCAGTGCATCTGGGCACAGACCCAGGAAAATCTCCCTTTTTATCTGAAGGAAGAACAAGGAGGAAATTTGTTGAGCACTGGCCATCATCAAAAAGGAATCAAGGGATGAGGGAAAGATCCCACAGAACTGCAAATCAGCAAACGCAGTGCCTACATTTAATAAGGGCGATAAATCCGACCTAGGCAACTGTTAGGCCCATTAGGCTCATATTAACAGCAGGTAAAATAATGGAAAGTATTCGAAAGGGTAGGTTGAACCTGTGTCGTAATAGCTTAACAATCCAGCAAGGATTTAGAAGGGGATAATCTATATAAGTGAACTCCATATGATGTAATTCATTTGGACTTTCAGAAGATTTGTGCTTGGGGAGGAGGGTCCAATTTTTAAAAATTGTTTTCTACAAGTAATTTACGTACTTTCATGGTTTGATACTCAGTATATGCTATATTGCAGACTAACTAATACTTGCAGGTATAGAGCATTACAGTTCAGGCTTTCTGGCCAACATTTTTCTCATGTATTCATGGTCAAAAGATGACTTCCATAAGTAGTCTGAGTCTCTTATGATCAAAACCATGTGCCCTTGTATTTTCTGCATGTAGGACAATTATTTGGGACGCCCATCATGTGTCCCCCAAAAGGCCTAATATACCGTATCATGAGACCAATGCATACACACTATAAATACTTGGCCAGATGTTGCTACAGGTTAAAGAATACATAGGAGCCAAGTGATACAGCATGATATTGAGCTTCTTCTGATTGGGAAATGTCCCACATGTTAATTGTCCAGGTTTGTTCTGGGGGGTGGGGGGCAGTGGGGTTGAGTGGAGGTTTGTTGGATTGAGCCCACAGCTTACTTAAAAACATACAATTGGGAATTTGTCCACTATTAGTTAAACAAGGAATCTGGATCAAACAGTCAGGTTAGTCCCTTTTACGACATTCCAGTTTCAACATTGTATGCAGACAATGCAAAGCTCGGTTCAATCCATGGAATTTGTATCTCCTATCACAACTAAAGATTATAGGAGAAGTCCCCAATACTTAATCAGTCTCAAGACCTCAAGGCAGGTGATGGTTGTTAAAGATTAAGCAAAGCTGATTGATCATGTCAGGTTAGATGACTTTAGTGTTTGATCGTAAGAAAAGTCAAGGGCATAAAAGACAGTAAGACAAGAACGAACTGAAAAGTACACTCAGCCCAACAAGTTTCAGACTTTGAGGCCATGCCTGGGAAGACTTTGCTGGAATTATTTCAAGCCTTCAAAGTGGCTTCTCTACTTGGTCACCAAAGCGTAAGCTCTAGAATTTTGTTTTGAAAGATCTCTGAAGATCCTGAAATCATTAGTTATATGCACCTATCCAGCAAAATGCTTTGAACTATAACAAAATGCCTTAGGCTGCATCAAAGACATTTACAGATCTTTATCAATGTATGCCTATTTTAACAATATTTAGCCAGAAGCTAGGGAAACTTTTTTTCAGCAGATCATCCCCGCTGGCATGATTTGGGTGGACAGGGATGCAGAAATTTGTCATCACACAATCTTTTCCCAGTCCCTGCAGAAATCAAACCACATATGATTTTCTGGTCAGGTTTAACACCTGCAAAGATTTTTCTTGCACATTAAATAATGCCTTAATGCAGCACACATGATTTCCTGTTTATCATGAGATATGATGCATGGGCTGAGTGCACATCAAAGTGGTTGTAAAGAGAAGCTTCAAGTATAAAGGAGTTCTTAAAGGGGCAGAAGCATTTTAAAGAATGTTTTATTTTCAATGGCTTTTACTGGGTTTCTTAATGTTTATTTTTCCGTGTTTTTAAAAGTTATAAAAAAATCTTTGGCATTAGAACACACTTGAAATGTTTAAGTGGAAACAAAAGTAGATGAATATTGTCCGAAAAATCTCCAGAATGCCAAGTGTAATTGAAGCACTTACAAGACGTTAATGAGCCATAAGTCATCTAACTGCAAGCTAATTTGTTCAGTGGTCGATTGGGAGGACAATTGATGATAGGAGTTGCTTTTGCAGCAGCTCAGTTAACAGTATTCCATGGTTAAAGAGCACAGGATGAAAGGCGGCATGCCAGGAAGATCTTCAGGCATTGGAGCCTGACTGGCCACACCTACAAAAAAAAGACTTGCATTTATACCACACCTTTCATGATGTCAGCACATCCCAAAGCTTTACAGCCAATGGAGCACTTTTGAAGTGTAGTCACAGTTGCAATGTAAGGAAACGTGCTAAATTTGCGCACAGCAAGGTCCCACAATTAGCATTGTGATGATGACCAGATAATCTGTTTTAATGATGTTAGTTGAGGGATAAATATTGGCCAGGACACCGGGGCGAACTCCTATGCTCTTCTTCGAAATATTGCCATGGGATCTTTTACGTCCACCTGAGAGGGCAGATGGGGGGCTCGGTTTAGTGTCTCAACTGAAAGACAGCACCTCCAACAGTACAGCACTCCCTCAGTCCTGCACTGAAGTGTCAGTCTAGATTTTGTGCTCAAGTCTCTGGAGTGGGACTTGAACCCACAACCTTCTGACTCGGAGGCAAGAATGCTACGAACTGAGCCACAGCTGACATCTACAGTTGTACCATCTACAGGCTCTGGCACGATTATGACCCAGGACAACTGGCTCCTGGTCAGCATGGAGTCAGCTGCACAAGGTGCGCCACCGGCTGCAAGGACACCTGTCGCCAACCTCCTAACGTAGGGACAGCATTGCCAGTAGCAGGCAAGGGGCTCACCACCTGCAATCTTTCTTATTCTTTTCCAGGCTTGTGTAGAGACCATCCGCAGTATCAGCCCAAATGTGCGTCAAATGAGCAACTGATGCATTGGTCAGCCTGTGCAGCCCCACCATCTGCTTTCCTATTGCATAGCAACAGCGGAATGACATGGCTGTCTAATTTCACCTCACTGCTGCATTTCCCACGCACACGGGTACACGTGACCATCAGGGCAGCTGGTTCCTGCTCCACCTCACCTGTGTACCGTGACTGGTTTGTTGCTACATTCTCAAGCTCACTAACCGCATCTTTCGGGCTATATGTAGCTGTGTTGGTGCTTCTAAACATCGGTGATAGAGACATAGGGTGCCACGAGGTGCTGTCTTGAACCAGCCGCTGACTTTGCTGGCAGGTTCTGTGTTGCAGACCTTGAATGACAGAAAAGGAACTAACGTTAGACTGCTGATTCCAAGACACAACAAACAGAGCTTACAAGATAACAACATGTGACGTTTGTGAGGTTGCATGCATTTCTGTGTGGGAGTGATTGAGAAGAGGAACTAGACAGAAGAACTGAATAGTGTGGGTCAAGAGATTAGAGAAAGAGTGCAGGCTCACCGTCCCTTCCTTATCTGGTCATTATCAGGTTGCTGTTTGTGGGAGCTTGCTGCGCACAAATTGGCTGCCACGTTTCCTACCTTACAACAGTGACCACACTTCAGTACTTCATTGACTATAAAGGGCTTTGGGACGTCCTGAGGCGTGAAAGGTGCTATATACATGAAAGTTCTTTCTTTTAAAAAGGCCACCCTTAACTCTCCTGTTCTCGCTGAGTTTCCCTTTCTCTATCAGGTCCTCAAAATTATTGTTGCCACCCAGCTGCATGTTAAACTTGCCCACTCCTCCCTGTTGAAATGTCACATTCCAGGTCTTTTTGACATTTTTTCCACAGAAAAATTTTGGAAAGAAAGTTACCTTTAAGTATTGTGTTTTAAAGCACAATCTATTCAACAAGTTCATATATATAAAAAAAGGACACTGAGACGATAGGGGTGGTTAAAAAGCTACTGAGTTAAGCTTTGATGAAGTTTCCTTATAGACTGCAATTAATAAGCAATTCATTAGCCTGTATCGGCATTGATAAACACCTCACACTCATTGTGTTGGGAAGTCTCTGATCTCTGTGGACATAGGGAAATTATCAAAGAACAGAAGCAGAGACAAAGGCACATAGTGACATTTTTAAAAAGTGGAATGTGGTGAGAATAAGCAAAAGGCTACAAGGTGGTTAAAATGCAGCAGAGTTGTTAGAAGTTACTTTATGTTAAGCTAGATGACCCACTGTTGTGGGGAAGTATAGCATATTCATTATCTTGTATTATGTGAAGACATGTTGTAATGATTGAACTAAGAGAATCTGATCATAACTGTATGTTATAACACAGTATGTTAAACTAGCTTAATGATTCGTATCTGGTTTAGTCTCATCAACAATGTTCTTCTCAGTCCACCGTCAAAAGAATTTAAAAAGTTCGACTGCTTGTTCAACATCAAACTGTGCGTGACCTAGAGCTTTCCCCAGCTTACTATCAGCAACAGGAAAGCTATCTCTGTTCAGCTCCAGCTAAAAAGTCTGCATCGTACCCGTGATTCAAAATTATGAGGGATTTTCTTAGAGTAAATAAGGAAAAGCCGTTTCCACTGGCAGGAGGGTCGGTAACCAGAGGACACAGGTTTAAGGTAATTGGCAAAAGAAGCAGAGGCGAGATGAGAATTTTTTTTTAACGCAGCAACTTGTCATGATCTGGAATGCACTGCCTTAAAAGGTGGTGGAAGCAGATTCAATAATAACTTTCAAAAGGGAATTGGATGAATACTTGAAAAGGAAAAATCTGCAGGGCGATGGGGAAAGAGCAGGGGAGTTGGGCTAATTGGATAGCTCTTTCAAAGAGACGGTATAGGCACAATGGGCCGAATGGCCTCCTTCTTTGCTGTATGACTATGATTCCATCTCCCAACGTAGATGCTCATTCAGGTTGAAGCTGAGGGTATTGCAGTCTCGCGTGTCATGTTGACCCTGGGCTGAGTTTCAAACCCCATATGCTATCACCAAGGCAAATAAAGAGCAAAATATTACAGCTGTTGACAATCTGAAACAAAAATAGAAAATGCCAAAAATACTCAGCAGGTCAGTCAGCATTTGTGGAAAGAACAGACAAGTTGATATTTCGGGTGCAGACCCTTCTTCAGAACCCACGTTCCAGGTCTGAGGAAGAGTCCGCAACCATAACCAAGGCAGCCTATTTTTAACCCCGTAATCTTGTCTGTCTTCGTCCTTAGCTTGCCTTTGTCGCTACTGAAATTCTCATCTGCACCTTTGTCACCTCTCAACTCAACTTCTCCAACACTAACCTCACTGAAATTTGCAAGGCTGGCTCCTCTGCTTAGTTTTCATGTGCGTAGAAAGCAGGTCAGTGCCACAATTGCCTGGGGAGGGAGGGGGCATAAAATCTGGCAAGGCAAAAGCTCTTTAATAAAGGCCCTCCATCATTACGCAGAAGGGGACTGTTTTCTTTATCTTAAAAAGGATGCGAGACAGGACAGTTATTGATCTGAGGATAGGGTGTATAATTTTTTTTGTATGAAAGTGCGTGTGATGGAATACTCACCAAGCACCTGCATGGATGCAGTCACAACACTGCAGAAGCTCTACGCCATCCTGGACAAAGCAGTCCGCTTGATCGGTGCTCTTGCCACTGAACGCAATATCCATCCCCCTCCATGCGTAGTGAACTGTGGCTGTAGTATGTACTATCTACAGAATTCATCTGCTGCTGAACCCCTCATCCACGTCTTTGTTACCTCTAGACTCGACTATCCTAATGCTCTCCCACCTTGCACTCTCCGTAAACTTAAGCACATCCAAAACTCTGCTGTCCGTACCCTAATTTTCACCAAGTCCTGTTCACCCAGCACCCCTGTGCTCGCTGACCTACATTGGCTCCCAGTTCACCAAGCCTCGATTTTAAAATTCTCATCCGAGTTTTCATATCCGTCCATGGCCTCGCCCCTCCCTATCTCTGTAATCTCCTCCAGCCCTACAATCCTCCGAGATCTCTGCGTTCCTCCAATTCTGGCCTCTTGCGCATGCCTGATTTTAATTGCACCACCATTAGTGGTCGTGCCTTCAAGCTGCCTGGGCCCTAAGCTCTGGAATTCCCTCCCTAAACCTGCCCGCCTCTCTTTCCTCCTTTAAGATACTCCTTAAAACCTACCTCTTTGGCCAATTTTATGGTCACCCGTACCAATATCTCATGCGGCTTGGTGTCAGTTTTTGTTTGATAACGCTCCTGTGAAGCGCCGTGGGATGTTTTGTGACACTAAAGGCGCTGTATAAATGCAAATTGTTGATTCACTGCAGCAACTCACCAAACTTATTTCGAGAGCACTTCCCATCCTGTAACCTCCATCACGGAGAAGAGCAACAACATAATGGGAACACCATCACCTCCAAGTTCCTCTCCAAGTTACATACATCATTCTGACGTGAACATCTATCACCGTTTCATCATTGTTGTTGGGTCAAAATGTTGGAATTCTGGCAAGAACTGCAGCAGTTCAAAGAGAAGGCCCCCCCTACTCCCAATTCACCTGCTTAGGGCATTTAGGGATGGGCAACAAACGTGGCATTGCCAGCATCATCCTATTCCAAAAATATATATATTTTAAAAATGAGGACAGTGGGGAAAACTCTTATTTTACATCGGAGGTCACCCCTGTTAAAGCACAGGTATAAATTGAATGGGTGGAGGTAGTGGCGTGAGCTAAATCAGTCTCCCAAGTTTGTTCAACTTGGAAGCAACATTTCAGTCACATCTGAAGTTCTAAGGTAAGTATACCAATGCTTACATACTTTATTAGTATTGGGGCACAGAAGGTAGGGCAGAAATGTAGATGTTTGAGCTACTGCACACGCGGAAGTAGCATGCAAAGGATGAGAACCTTTCTCTGTATCCTTTTATTGCACAAAACCAGTAGGGCACAATTAGGGTTGCCAACTTGGCAGCATGTAATCCTGGAGGTTTCATTACATGACCTCCTTCCTCGAACTGCCCCACCCCCAAGTTCCCCCATTGGTTGCCCAACATGTCCATTCTGACGGTGCACCGCCTTTCCAGGCCAATTGGAAAGCGAACAGACTCTTTATTACCCGATTGGATGATTCTTAACTGTCAAACAAACTTTTCTTTCCCAACTCCAACATTTTTATAACTAATAAACAAGAGTTGAAAGAAAATTATTTTTCTTTAATGCCCCTCTGATTTTACTCCTGGGTTTGTTTGCAGCTGCGTCCTGCAGATTGATCTTCACTTCCTGGATACTTCAGGACAATCATGGAGGGTTGGTAATCCTAGGTGCAATTCTAGTGGCCATAAAAATCCCTTACAAACAGTTCAAAGTTGTTGTCTGAGGGGTACTGCCACAAACAGCACTGGGAAACAATGGGTTTTTCAATAATGCTGTAAATGCACAGGCAAAACAAAAAGCTGTGCTAAGTGCTCACTGCCAACAAATAGTTTCCCACCAATTCCAGTAACAGCAACCTCTGCGTTAAGGACTGAACAGAAGTAGGCTAGGGCAGTGGAGCAGTCATGTGTCCATTTCATATAAGTGAGGTATACAGTGGGGTGGAACTAGGTAAAAACTCATGAGATTTAGCAAGGGACCTCATTTAAGTAATGATTCAAAACTCAGGTTGATAGGTTTTTGATAGGTAAGGGTATTAAGGGTTACGGAACCAAGACGGGTAGATGGAGTTAAGACACAGATCAGCCATGATCTAACATGATTAACTGAATGGCGGAACAGGCTCGAGGGGCTGAATGGTCTACTCCTGTTATTATATTCCTATGATTCACCTTAAATTAAGTTTGCATTTCTCTCATCACATCCAAGGTCACAAGCCTTAAAATTTGACGATACGAATTGACGCACAAGGTCATGTAGCCTCCCCCCATTGAGACTCAGCAGCGTTGATGGAGCCACTTTAGACCGAGACTATCTCCACCTCTGCCTCCCTCCCATTAGTCTTTGTCATCATCCTCTTCAAAGACTGAATACTCCATCTGAGACTCTTGGATAAAACCAACCAACTTTGGGAAATTTGCCAAGTGACAATGGTCCAACATCAGCTTACAGTGATTTAAAGCTAGGATTTACCAGTGCAACAATTTTAATGAGGTGAGACTCTCCAGTCGGTTTTCATTTTGGCTATACAAGTACAGACTACTTTCAATTGAAGAATAAACAAAGGGCCTAGTTCAGAAAAAGTCTGTTGTGACCAGATTTGGGTGAAGCTATGCAGGCCCTGGAGGATCCTCATGCCTTCTGCCCAGCCTTGAGAGTCAATAATTTATGGGTAAAATCCATATGCGTTGTATTTCATTCTGGACGTAGAAGAACCATTTAACTATACGGATGCCAGCCAAAATGAAGACTACAAATACAACAACAACTTGCATTTATATAGCCGCCTTTAACGCAGTAAAACGTCCCAAGGCGCTTCACAGGAGTGATTTTCAAACAAAATTTGACACCGAGCCACATAAGGAGATATTAGGACAGGTGACCAAAAGCTTGGTCCAAGAGGTAGGTTTTAAGGAGCGTCTTCAAGGAGGAGAGGTAGAAAGGCAGAGAGATTTAGGGAGGAAATTCCAGAGCTTAGGGCCAAGACAGCTGATGATATGGCGGCCAATGGTGGAGCGATTAAAATCGGGGATGTGCAAGAGGCAAAAATTGGAGGAACGCAGAGATCTCAGAGGGTTGTAGGACTGGAGAATGTTAGAGATAGGAAGGGGTGAGGCCATGGGGTGAGTTAAAAACAAGGATGGGAATTTTAAAATCGAGGCGTTCCCAGATCGGGAGTCAATGTAGGTCAGCAGACAGCAGAAACCCACCTGATTAAAATAGCACCACAACAGAGTAAAGATCTTAAAAGGGACAGTTTCCCATTGTTTTTCTTCTGTTGGAATTGAGCAACCTCTATTTGTTGATGGAAGTTGAACAAACCAGGAATATAATTATAAATACACACACATTTCCAAAAAGTTGATTATAATTTTATACTTAGGAAAAGTAGCAACAAATTGAAAATCAGGTATTTGGGCCCACTAACCGTTAGGCAAAAATCTTCCGAAGAATCCAGCAAATTCATAATATGTGCAGAAATAGTCTTGCTCATAATCAAATTCTTTTATTCGGCGGCATCCAATTACAATGAATAATTATCCTGTACAGTCTTAGCAGATTTCAAACGAGATTCTTTATTATTTTGAACCTTAAAGTAACAGCAGGTGGTGTAAAAGGAAGACAGCTTGACAAGGTTTTTCCTTTTATACAAAGCTTGCTTCAAAAATTTAGGATTTGAGAGCTACTTTTCCATCTCCCGCAGGAGGGTCTTAAGCATATTATACATGTCAGCGTAATAACATGTAATTTCAAGCTTTTTCTTCAAAAGTCACAACCTTTAAGTCTACAAGGACATGTACCTACAATGCAAATCAGAGTTCGCATTTTCTAGGTGGAGTCAAACGCCCCTTGATGTAATCTACAATTATAGCTTTCATATTTGGACACAGTACAGCACCAACCTGCATAAGGTATGCTTGAGAAGGTAGTTTAAAATTCAGCATATTCTTAAGCCTCCTTCCTTCAGCTTGTTAGCTTTCTCCAGCTTAATTGTGAAATAAAAACCAATATACTATAAACCAATATTTCTGAAGTATCATTTGAAATCTCATGTACTGTCGTCCAGTTTCTATATAATCTGTAGAAGCAATTATTGCCTAATATAAACCAAAATTTTGCAACACACACACACAGAATACATTTAAATAATGCGATCATTCTTCCGGTAAAAGTGGAAAAAGAACACTAACTGTTCAAAACACAATTCAAAAACAGCAAGATGGTGTCCTTGAAAAGTATGCTATACTGTAAGTCACACTACAATCAAGGAAAGGGTGAAGAGGACTTTAAATATGAACAGTTTTCCTCTCGCTGTAGCATTCCAACAGACTTGTTAAGCTTTTGCAAGATGTCCCTTCCATCTTCAGGTCTGTTCTTAAAGACTAGGACAGGATTTTAAAGATGATATGGATGAACAATTATGACACTACTCAGTATTTTTGATTTGCTTTTGAAATTAAGCAATTTCAGAAACTTTCCATGACAGATGGTTCAAGTTTTAAGTTATAAATATTTGCATTTATCTTATCACATTCAAACATCTCAAAATGCTCCATGCAACAAATTACTTTGAACTTTGGTAACTGTTGTGAATGCCACCATTCTGCAATAGCAATTTCTCACAAACAGCTGAGATGAAAGAGCTGGAAAGCACAGCTAATCACAATTATTCGTGGCATTAGTTGAGGGAAGATTGTTGGCTGGAACACCGGGGGAACTATCTGCTATTTGAACAGCATTATTGGATGTTTAACCTTCCATCGCAGCCGCCAGAACAGGTAAATGGGATCTAAGCTTAATATCTCATCCATTGGATGGCACCTACGGCAATGCAGCACTTCAGTACTGCAATGGGCTGCCGACCTAGATGAGTCAGTCCCTGACGAGCTCAAATCCACAACCATATGACCTTAAGTCAAGAATGATACCAACTGAGTCAAGTTGAAGTGAACGGTGTTGAAAACTTCTGAAAATACTTAAGTATCTCCCAATAGTGCAGCCTAAATGAATAATATGGGTATTTCCCATAGAAGAGGGCCATCTACAGTACAACAGTTTTTGCTATCAAATATAAGGTGCCACTAATTATAATTGTAAACACATCATGAATTCCGAGTATTTGGCAACTTAAGCCCAGTCTTTGGCACCCTTTTTCTAAAAATACATAAATATGGAAAGCTATAGTGCAATTTTTGTCCTCTACCCTCACGCTGCTCCTGCACCCTCCTCCAGATCGCTGTGATTGTGGATTCGATGGTGCCAAGAGTTGCATAGGTACAGATGAAGAACAATTCGTGGAAGACGACAATAACTTGCATTTATATAGCACCTTTAATGTAGTAAAACGTCCCAAAACGCTTCACAGGAGCATTATCAGACAAAATTTGACACCAAGCCACATAAGGAGATATTAGGACAGGTGACCTAAAGCTTGGTCAGAGAGGTAAGTTTTAAGGAGCGTCTTAAAGGAGGAGAGGTAGCGAGGCGGAGAGATTAAGGGAAGGAATTCCAGAGCTTAGGGCCTAGGCAGCTGAAGGCATGGCCACCATTGGTGCAGTGATGAAAATCGGGGATGCGCAAGGGGCCATAATTGGAGGAGCGCAGAGATCTTGGAGGGTTGTAGAAGTGACATAGAAGTATAGGTGATAGCTTGTTTCACCAGAATTCTTTTATAGATTGATTTTTTTTAAGTTCCTGTAAATTTTGCCTCATAATTTGTCTTAGGCCTGTAACTTTCACTGGCAAGTTTTGAAGAAGCTTTGGAAGGTGGGGACAGATATAGCAAAGCAACGGTGTTTGGGAAGAGAATTCAAGAGTGAAGTGGCATCATAGCTGAAGGTTCTGCCATGGATGGTGGAGTGTGTAGGGCTGAGGAGAAAGCAGGAATTCAGAGTAGGCCAAAAGCAGAAGAGTGGAGGGTGCAAAGTGCAGGAAGTTTGAGGTGTATAGTGAGGCAACGAAGGGATTTCTAAATGAAGACGAGAATTTTGCAATCAATACATTGGGGAACTAGAAGCCACTGGAGGTTAATGAGGGCAGGGATCATAGGTGAGCAGGACTTAATGTGGGATATGATGCAGGTAGTGGAGCTCTGAATGAGCTGGGGTTTCTATGGGGCAGAGGTCTGGAGCCCAGAAAAGAGCATTGGGGAAACCAAACATGGAGGTGACAAAGATGTGGATAAGAGTTTCAGCAGCGTTAGGGTTGTGGTAGAGACAGAGACAAGCTATACTTGGAGGTGGAAATAGATTGCGTTGGTCATGAACCAGATGCAGGATTTGAACCTCAGCTTAGGGTCAAAACAGAACATTGAAGTTATGCACGGTCAGGTTCAGCCTGAGCAAATAGTTGGGAAGGGGGTGGATTAGTGTGTAGGAGCCAAACAGGGTGGTACCATTCAAAATATACATCACCATAGGTCAAATCACAACTGTAGTCATGCGTCCAGGCGTTATTTCTAGTATATCCTGGTGTAGAAATTCCAGGGAGATTATCCAATAGTATTTAATTTATAACATTACCAATTATCATGTCTATGGTTGATTTTTTTTTAAGCAACGCCACAAGAATATAAACATTCATTTTTCTTTAAAACCTCGAAATTGGGTACATTTAATATTTTCCTCAGTCTCTTCAGAAAATAAAAATATTTTTTCTTGATATTCAACTAAAAAGTGTCAAAGTATAAGAGAAATACGAGGTTAGTCATTTTGTATTATAGTGAAGTCATAATGAAGACTTTTTCATTTATCTGGCTAATTCGAGCTGAAACACAACAGAACAGTAACCCTTTTTTGATGGTTTGGGGGACATTTGTTGCATTGAACAGCTTCCATTCTTTGGTCTTTCATTACAGAAGCCACAAGACATTCCAATTTCAATGATAACTTTCGGCATTGGAAGTCTGAAGGGTCGCATAGTACAGTGACATTTATAAGATGCTAAAGGAATTTGATATGTTTGCTGGTTAAGCAAAACATTGCTTACTACGTAACCGACAAGCAAATTATTCCAAAAGATGAACTTATTGATTGAACTGCCATTCTAATATATTACCACAGCGTTCATGCAAGAATTCCAACATCATCGTTTATTGACCTCGAGGTTCAATACTTCTCCACGGTGCATCTGGTGTATTTTATCATCTGCTGATAGTTACAGGTTGAGGTTCTTTAGCCTATACCTACTGTATAAATATTGGTTCCATATAAGCCTGCATTGCATAGATACATTAGCTGTTGTTCTAGTAGTTCAATAGAGATCAGTGCCAGGATGCACCTTCGGTGACCTCAATTTAACTTGTGCATTTTTAATGGCATTTCTGGCAACTTTGAAATGGGGAAGAAAAAAATGAGACTAAAGGCCACTGTAATATCCCACAATATTTCTGGAGCAGAGCATGGCTTCCATACACTTAATGTACAACGATTGGATGGATAGAAGGGGCACAGCTATGTTGTCCTCCACAGTCGAATAGTCAGCTGGCACTAACTGACCAGGCCAACACCTGATGAATCGCCAGGCGGGAGGGGTACTGGGAGGCTATTAGTCCCTGCAGCATGAGGCTCCACTTTCACTCAAGGAGAGAAAAGAAAACTGAGGGGGGGGGGGGGAGGGAGGAGGAAAAGAAGAAAAAAATGAACATCCATGAACTTCTGTAATTTTTATTATAAAAGTAACTTCTACATGACAGTAGATTGCTTTATTTCTTTTTAACTGCTCAATTAAACTTGACAGTCAGTGATTACTTAATAAAATATACCATGAAAACAATGTTAACTAATGCACAGAATGCACTGTTTAGTTCTGAATGCAGCCACAAAATTAAAATTAGCACATTTTCCAAGACTGCAAATTAATGTTGAGGCAAAAAACACTTATTGAATGTAATTTCATAGATTACATGCAGCGATCTGCAAATTATTCTGCTCCATTTAAGACCATTTAGAAAATTAGCAGCCCTTTCTAAAGCATTTGAGAAAAGGTTGTTAGTGGTATGCCTTGAATTTAATATAATATACTGCACGGATTCAGTTACTTTTCCCTTTTATAACTTCACACATTTCCTGTACCCCTTCTTCAAAGTTTGCACTCAAAAGAGGAACAAATACAATGCATTTTCTAGATCAGTTTAAACACTTCAGCATAAATATATCAAGAGATTCTTTTACACAGGGCCCAGAAGCTAAAGCTGAGAAACACATCATAGATTTAAACATGCTGTCTCTGCATGAATTCATCGTCACTTAAGTCTGAATCGTCGTCATCTACCTCCCCTTCAATGACAGATCGTTTTCCTTTGCAACAGGAGACAATTAGCCCAATTAAGAAGGCCTGTGGACAGAAAACAATCCTATTAATGCAAAGCAAAGCACTCACTGGAAATTTAAGGCGGCGACATTTCAGACGAGAATTGTCCACAGTTACATCATCGACTGAGTTATAGAGACGACAGTGGAATCCGGGGCCTCAGAAAGTCACCAACCTGAATGTTGTGTTCAAAGCACTGGGGTAACACTGTCAATGCCAAGCACTCCCAGGTCAGGTAAAGCAAGGCCAGCTGTAAAATAAGGCTCCCTCTACTCATCACAGTTTAGCTCAAACCTCTGAAGCACACTTCTGACTACAGTAGTGTGGCATTTCCATTTTCCATAAGTGGCATCTCTTTTTCCTTTGAGTGAGTCTACCAGTTTAGTGCCAAATGATGGCTAGTTTTATATCCAACAAAATAAAATAAAGTTTGTAAAATAAAAGCCTCTCACATTCTGCATACGTCATTTTGTAAGCCTGGCCCAAAGGTCATTGCCTGCTGGTGAAATTCAGCACCGACTCAGCCCCTCTATCCTCAACACTGTTATTGATCCTGCTGCTAATAGAAGAGATTATGGCGGCTAGGTGCTGTAGGCAGCAATTCTCAGGAGAACCGACCGGGCCCCCCACTGCTGCCCAACGCAATGCTGGAAGCCACAGAACTTCCACCCTGTGTAGCATTTCTTTATACCTGCCTATATATGGCAGATGTACTTACATCCCCTCCATCACTTCTGGCGGCAAATCTCGGAAACGGTGGCAGCGATGGGACAGCCAATCAGCTTCAGCTGCCTTTCCCATCACATTCCACCGGAGTTAAGTTGGCTTCCTGACATAACTAGCGGAAAATTCAGGCCCTGTGTTTTTCCCTCCAGTACAAGTGAAGGAATGTTGGGTATATAGATAGCTTAAGTTGCAAAGCCAGGCATATATGATTCTACTGGCAGGCCAATGCTTTGTAACGGCCTAATATTTTCTTGTAAGTTTTAGAGAGATCATTACAAAGATTAAAAACTGACCAATAGCCAAATTAAAATAGCAACAAAAACAATGTACTTACTGCAATGAATGCCCAGTTGCCGAAGTAGTACACAACATTGAAGAACCAGAACTTGTGAAGGAAGAGATATGTCCGTGTCACTGTGCACTGATCTAAAGTTTAGAGTAAAGACAACAATCAATGACCTGGAATCAATAAGTGTGTTTGACAATTCACAATTAAAATAGGGTCAGGTCACAGCGGCAATTTGATTCGGTTAAATTTCCTCAATTACTCCCTCTTCCTCTTCGCCCCGATGTTCTTCCCACTTTTGCACTCTCAGAGGTGCTGTCTTTCAGATGAGATGTTAAACCGAGGCCCCGTCTGCCCTCAGGTCCCGTAACATTATTTTGAAGAAGAGCAGGGGAGTTCTCCCCGGTGTCCTGGCCAATATTTATCCCTCAATCAACTAAAACAGGTTACCTGATCATTATCGCATTACTGTTTGTGGGAGCTTGCTGTGCGCAAATTGGCTGCCGCACTTCCTACATTACAACAGTGACTACACTTCAAAAGTACTTCATTGGCTGTAAAGCACTTTGGGACATCCTGAGGTCGTGAAAGTTCTTTCTTTCCTTTTGCAGAATTTTCTGATTCATGCTATGCACCATTTGAGTACTGTACCCAAGTGACTATTCTTCATGCTCGAGCAGGCGATTAGGTTGCAGCAGCAACATAGCCAAGTTCAAAGCTGTTCTAACCTGACAACTCAATGTCAGCCATTGGGGCCAGGAACCTGAATGGATATCCTCCTCCTCCCCAGCACAGTGTACCTAAATAATCAGTATATCTACATTTAAATAATGCACAGGAACCTTTTTAATAATTGAATATTTTGTGCCGTTAAAGGAAAAGCCTGCTGCAGGCATGACTCATTTATCTATCGCACATTAAATGACAGCTGTTTCAGAAACGCAGTACTGAATAACACTGCATAAGTATAGTGCTGAAGAAATACAGAAACTATGCACAAGGTAAGTTTGTTTCTTAAACTCACAACATTAAATGTAGTGTGTGGCCTTATTTCAATGTACCTAGTAATTTCAATTTGAAATGGGCTAAAACAAAACAGATGAATTAAAGCCATATGAAAACTTAATGGAAATGATATGTAAAGGGTCACCCTACCATACATTTCACTTGACTATTCCAGTGCTTTACTGGCCAGCCTTCCATCCTCCACCCACTAAACTTCAGCTCATCCTTTCATCCCTGTCCTTGCTGACCGAAACTGGCACCCGGTCCAACGCCTCCAATTTAAAATTCTCATGTTTAAATCTCTTCATGGCCTTGTCTCTCTCTATCTCTATAACCTCCTTTCGCCCGATAACACTCCCAACCTCGAACTCTCCAATACTCAGACTCTGGCCTCTTGGGCACCCCCTTCCCTTGCCCCACAATTGGTGACCATGCCTTCAGCCACTTAAGTTCCACATAATGGAATTCCTTGCCTAAGGCTTTCTGCCTCTCCACCTCCCTCTCCTCCTTTAAGACCTTCCTCAAACCCCACCTCTTCACTCCTCCTGATTATCGCCTTCTTCGTCCATATGGATATATACGTGGAAGCTGACCCTGTGCTTGTGAATGATGTCAGTGAGGGTCGGCACATAGATGATGAATAGGAGGGGACCAAGGACTGAGTCCTGTAGCACACTGGAAGTGGTAGTGTTCCCAACAGTAAAATCCAACATAGGTAGCTCATGAAACAACAATGTAAATAGTTTACAAGTAGGACAGAAAATAAATGGGAGTTAATTTTTGACGATACACCTTTTGCAGTATTAGGGAGGGAGGACTTTTGTAACTCATTATGCCAGTGACGCATTTCATACAGTGTTAAAATTCAATGGGATTAGTTTTGTTGCAATATCAAATAGAATCTTTTTGGTAAATGATGGTTCATGGTAATGGTTACCATGGTATGGTTAAAAGCCAGTAGTGCAGAGGTATTTTGTCAGTTAGGCAGAAACTGAAAGTGTCACATATATAGAATTAATACTTTTGAAATGATTAAATTAAGAATTGGATTAACAAAAATATGACATCAATTGCTCCATTTTTGTTCACATATCTATATCGTTAAGATTTGCAGCTGGCACCTGTTGTGATAAACTGTCTGACATTTACATTTAGGTGGTGAAAGATGCCAATTAGCTTAAATTTTAAGCTCTTAAAAAAGAAAGCACCCGAGCAAATCACATTTAGCACATTCAAACACGCTGCACACTTTGCACTCTCAAAAAACTCAATCACTAAAACAAAATCGCATCTCAGAAGAGAAAGCGAAGTGGCCTTCAGATGCCATAACCATTTTCCCCTCAGTTCTCGCCCCCACTATTTTAGGGATTGCACTCTGCTCCATCCCCTCATGTCAGGACTCCTCCTCCTACACGTATCCTATCAGCCTAGTTCTTCCCATTTTTGAATGTGGCATTTTTTCTTTGATATTTTGAGGTCGCTATGCATGTGCAATCTCTCTGACGCAAACGTGCAGGATTTTTCTGAACCATACTGAACTACTTGTACCCCATTGTGTTATTTTTTTTCCCCTCAGTTATTGGCACTTTTGGTGACATTATCACACTAATTTAGGTTGGCAGATGAGATGAGATGACAATCAGATCACAGAGTCAAAAAAAAACATAACTGGCAGGAGAAAATAAAAAGGTAGAGGAAAACCAGTGATAGTAGGGGGGGGGGGAAGGATTCAGAGGACAAAGTCAAAACTTTTAAAGGAATTAAAGGAAAAGGTACTAAGAGAGGAAAACAAAAATACAGTTCTATAAATCTGGAGTACAGTGCCCAGTTTTAGTCCTCCACATGGTGGGTAATATAGTGGCTTTGGAAAAGGTCCAGAGGAGAACTACAGGAATGATTCCTAACTTAAAGAACCTTAGTTACTCAGATAGGTTCAAGGAGTTTGGTCTATTTACTTTACAGCAGCGTAGACTTAGAGGTGATCGGATAGAGGTCTATAAAATAATTAAAGGGTTGGATCACTTGAAGATTATTTCAGTTTAACAGATTGGGGAGAACCAGGGGACACGAGTTTAAACTATATAAGAGTAGGAATAGACAGGATGTTCGGCCTTCTTTTCCCAGAGAGTTGTGAGCTTCTGAAACGTGTTGCCAGCTGGTGTAGTGGGTGCTGACTCTCTGCCATCAAGAGGGAGCTGGACTGGTTCCTGACTGGGGCAGAGATTGCATCACATAGAAGGCAAGTGTCTTTATAGATAACACTTGCTCCATGTGATCTCCTGGACTGGTGTGGATCGCATAAGTGGGTTGGAGAAGAATTTTCCAGATTACATGGCTTGGAGGGGGTGGGGGGGGGGGGCGCGGGGAAGGGTGGAGGAAGAGCTTAGTCATGAGGCTCTGGCCATCATGGTCTGGGGCAGGCTTACTGGACAAGCTGGTCTTTTCCTGCCCGTCAATTATGTCTGTTCGTAAATACAGAACTAAAAATCAGCAAAGAAAGAAACAAGAGTATTAAGGAACAGTAAGAGTAATGAGCAGTAGATTGGGATGGCACATATAAGGCTGCACTTAAACTGCCACTTTTGGGTCTCTGCTAGAACAGCTTTAACATGAAAATGCCAACATAACGCTGGAGCCAGGTCCCAAACTGATTCTGGAATACAATATCAAGTTTTGCAAAACTCCTGCCCATCTCACACCATTGGCACAGGTCATTTCATGACTTTCAGTTTCTGCCTTATTGGTAAGACCCCAGGAACCACCTAGGGCAGTGTTTTCGGTGTCAGTCATGGCCACAGTGCAGTAGCAGTGCTGCAAAAACCACAAATGGTGGACCTGGTCTCACCTCAGCGTACCCATGGTCAACAACGCAGGAAATTTCCTACCATTAAAAAAAGTGTTATTTCCAGTAACTAAGAATATATACATTTTTACATTATTCAAATACAGAAAAAAGACAGAACAGCTAATATTTTTCAAAATTTGCAGATGACGCAAAACTTGGAAGTGTAGCGAACAGTGAGGAGGATAATGATAGATTTCAAGAGGACATAGACAGGCTGGTGGAATGGGCGGACACGTGGCAGACGAAATTTAACGCAAAGAAGTGCAAAGTGATACATTTTGGTAGGAAGAATGAGGCGAAGAATTATAAACTAAAGGTTACAATTCTAAAAGGGGTACAGGAACAGAGAGATCTGGGGGTATATGTGCACAAATCGTTGAAGGTGGTAGGACAGGCTGAGAAAGCGGTTAAAAAGGCACACGGGATCCTAGGCTTTATAAATATAGGCATACAGTACAAAAGCAAGTTATGATGAACCTTTATAAAACACTGGTTCAGCCACAAGTAGAGTATTGTGTCCAATTCTGGGCACTGCACTTTAGGAAGGATGTGAAGTCCTTAGAGGGTGCAGAAAAGATTTACTAGAATGGTTCCACGGATGAAGGACTTCAGTTACATGGATAGACTGGAGTAGCTGGGGTTGTTCTCCTTAGAGCAGAGAAGGTTGAGAGGAGATTTGATAGAAGTGTTCAAAATCATGAAGAGTCTAGACAGAGTAGATAGGGAGAAACTGTTCCCATTGGCAGAAGGGTCAAGAACCAGAGAACATAGATTTAAGGTGATTGACGAAAGAGCCAAGGGTGACATGAGGAAAACATTTTTACACAGCGAGTGGTTATGATCTGGAATGCACTGCCTGGGGGGGTGGGGTGGTGGAGGCAGAATCTATTGTGGCTTTCAAAAGGGAATTGGACAAGTACTTGAAGGGAAAAAATTTGCAGGGCTATGGGAAAGGGCAGGGGAGTAGGACTAGCTGGATTGCTCTTGCAGACGGCCGGCACAGCTCGACGGGCCGAATGGCCTCCTTCTGTGCTGTAACCATTCTATGATTCTATACAGCAGAATTGATTTAAACTATGTGCTCGCAAATCCTTCTTTTCCTCAATGACGCTGATAACATCGGAGAGGGTGAATTTCAGGGTCGAAGACATTGTACTGTAAGGGTAGGTACATATAGATTATTAAATAAATAAGTGAGCTGAATAACATGGAGCTAAAAGCGTTGTTAGGTTAAAACACATAGGTTTTTAAGATAGGCTTTTGATCACAGCAGGGGGGAGTGCAAGAGAAGGAAATTACTCCAATATAAAAAGGCAATAGGTTTCTGTTACTATAGAGCATAACATCAAAGATTTGTATAACAAAGACTATGACTTGGGAAAAACAAGGATAGAAAGCAACTGTATGGTGTCGGGCCCCTCATCCCTGTCTAGCAATCTGTTCAAAGATCTAAGGGTCATAAAACACCCAATAGAGAGAGTTTGAATCCAGCAGGAGCTAGACCATAAAAGAAAATGGTACAAAAAGGGATACAATGTTCCACTCAGTAGGAACTCTTTGACTACCTTCAAGACCAGTTAACATGAACAGCCATGCTCGCGATTTCCCACTAGAAGTTCCTTGCACAGATGGTTTTAGATGTAGGACTAAATGTGTACTATTCTGTATGAAGTTTTAAGATGAATGTTTTGAACCAAGAATAAATGAAGTTAATTGTCAGACATACTACTGTCACTAGCTTTACGAATCTGTTAAAAGGATAAGAAAGGAATTACCCTGACAGTGACTACTGGAGGATTCAACTCTGGTCATCTTGCAGTTATTAGGTCACAACGTAATTTTTTTTTAATGGTCAGCTCTGACGCATTGACACTGACAAGGGTACATGCTGAAAAAATAAAATTCTCTTGCCTTCAGACACACACACGTGGAAATACAAATGGGAACTTATCCACAAGTTAGCTAAGCAGCATCGAATCAGGTTTGTTATATTTGATAACCTTAACTTAGAACTCACAGGGAAATGCATGTTTCTAATGTCTAAAATTTGTATACGTTATTAGAACAATAGTATCAAATCTTTTTAAGGGACTTCTAAATTTGATTTTTTTTTAAAAAAGAGTTTGCATTGCACACATAATGAAAGAAAAGTCAATCCATTATAAGTTTTAAAATTCTCCATTTATCTTCCATCTTTTCAACATTTAACAGTCAGAATGGGACAATGTTTTTTTTAAACATGCTTTTGCTGTGAATATTCTGCTTCACATCTGCTGTAAAACTGGAACTGCAACCTCCTTAGAAGTAGCTGCTATGCAAGTTTGATATAGAAATGCATACAAAAGATCGAAAAGATTTCAAATTTTACACATATATAAAGATACATTTCTTCCTACTGACACTCAATAATACATTCGAGAGGGAGAGGGAGACGAAGAGAGGGAGGAGATGAGAGGGGGAGAGAAAATCTGCTGTTTAATAGCTTAAGGCTATATAGGCCGACACCAATCCCACAGCACTATTGCAACAAAGTTTTTCTGAAATAAACCGATAGCAAACAACTTAGAAGTTTGCTAAGAGCGCAGGCCGAGATGAAGGTGCCCCCATCAGTATAGCTAATCCACAGAACAAGAACCTCTCTTTACTGGTCTGGATAGCTTATTTACAAGACTCAACAAACCTGCAAAAAAACCAAATAAATCAATAAATAAAAATATGCCGTCTCTATCTAGGTTATATCAAGGGTTCTGTATGGACATACAGAAAGTAAGCATGGCATTTCCTCTAACACTTTCCTTGTCACTTTATTGGTAACATCCTGATTGTTACAACATAGGGTAATCTCTGACTCACCTTGAGCAATGCCATGGGTGGGGGTGTCTGCTAAATATATACACCGTTCACACACAAACATGTAGCCCTGCCAGAGGTAGAATTATAGTTTCAAGGAAGGGTAATAACATTATAATAAGTGGGATTTTATTTTAATTAACTGGCTTAGCACTAAAGACAGCAGCATCCTGCACTAGAGTGTGGGAAGATTAATGGCTTTGCAGATACCATTACGAGGGGCAGCAATTGATACAAGAACCATCACTATTACAAATGGAGGTTAATTCTAAAAAGCTTTCTTCATAACTTGAAGCTACCGTGGTGATGCTCACCAATATTATTTAGTTAGTTCCTCCTGGATTATTAATTTAAATAACTAATAGTCTCTTTGAAATATTGTATTACATTTGATAATACCCTTGTTTAAAATAGAACACTTTATATTTTTAAAAACATGCCTGATTACAAAGTGACCCAGTAGAGTAATTTAATCAAGTGGCTGTAATGAAGCCATTGACTTTAGATATTAGTAATTAATAACTGTATATCATACCATTCTTGGGAACTACATACATTTAATCAGCTTGTTACAACTGATATTTTATTTGCTACTTGAGTAGCTGTCAGAACCTACTTTAATATCCTTTATTAATGATCAGTAATTTACCCCTGGGCCCAAACACTTCCCTTTCAGCTCGATGATTCATGCATGCATGCCTCTGCTGTCAGGGCATGAAATTTTCTATTTGCCATATATTTTAGATTGTTTACTTATTAGAGTATTTCTTATTGGGTGCTCGATGTCACTTGAATAATCTGAACATACAATGTAGGATTGCAGGCTAACAAAGTTATAAAGGGCTATTTACCCTATGGAAACGTGCTTCAAAAAAAGGTAACATTCATTCAGATCCTACATTACTTTCTGCTCACATAGAAACACAGAAAATAGGAGCAGGAGTAGGCCATTCTGCCCTTCACGCCTGCTCTGCCATTCAATATGATCATGGCTGATCCTCTATCTCAATACTGTATTCCTGCTCTCTCCCCATACCCCTTGATGCCTTTTGTGTCTAGAAATCTATCTAGCTCCTTCTTAAATATATTCAGTGACTTGGCCTCCACAGCTTACTGTGGTAGAGAATTCCACAGGTTCACCACCCTCTAAGTGAAGAAATTTCTCATCCCAATCATAAATGTCCTACCCCATATCCTGAGATTGTGACCTCTCGTTCTGGACCCCCCCCAGCCAGGGGAAACATCCTCCCTGCATCCAGTCTGTCTAGCCCCGTCAGAATTTTATATGTTTCAATGAGATCCCCTCTCATTCTTTTAAACTCGAGTGAATATAGGCCGAATCGACCCAATCTATCCTCATAAGACAGTCCTGCCATCCCAGGAATCAGTCTGGTGAACCTTCACTGCAGTCCCTCTATGGCAAGTATGTCCTTTCTAAGGTAAGGAGACCAAAACTGCACACAATACTCCAGGTGCGGTCTCACCAAGGCCCTGTATAAATCCAGTAAGACATCCTTGCAAATCCTCTTGCAAAGAAGGCCAAAATACCATTTGCATTCCTAACTGCTTGCTGCACCTGCTTTCAGTGACTGGTGTACAAGGACACCCAGGTCCCTTTGTACATCAACATTTCCCAATCTATCACCATTTAAATAATACTCTGCCTTTCTGTTTTTCCTTCCGAAGTGGATAACTTCACATTTATCCACATTATACTGCATCTGCCATGCATTTGCCCACTCACTCAACTTGTCTAAATTGCCTTGAAGTCTCTTTGCATCATCCTCACAGCTCACGATCCCACCTAGTTTTGTGTCGTCAGCAAACTTGGAAATATTACATTTGGCTCCCTCATCGAAATCATTGATATATATTGAGAATAGCTGGGGCCCAAGCACTGATCCCTGCGGTACCCCAACAGTCACTGCCTGCCACCCCGAAAAAGACCCATTTATTCATACTCCCTGTTTCCTCTCTGTTAACCAATTTTCAATCCATGCCAGTATATTACCACCAATCCCATGTGCTTTTAATTTTGCACATTAACCTCTTATGTGGGACTTTATCAAAGGCTTTCTGAAAATCCAAATAAACCACATCTACTGGTTCTCCCTTATCTATTCTACCAGTTACATCCTCAAAAAAAACTCCAGTAGGTTTGTCAAACATGATTTCCCTTTCATAAATCCATGTTGACTTTGTTTAATCCTGCTGATATTTTCTAAATGTCCTGTTATCACATCCTTTATAATAGACTCTAGCATTTTCCCTACTACTGATGTTAGGCTAACCGGTGTGTAGTTCCCTGTTTTCTCTCTCCCTCCTTTTTTAAAATAGTGGGGTTACATTTGCCACCCTCCAATCTGCAGGAACTGTTCCATAATCTATAGAATTTTGGAAGATGACAACTAATGCATCCACTATTTCCATGGCTACCTCTTTTAGTACTCTGGGATGCAGATTATCAGGCCTTGGGGATTTATCGGCTTTCAGTCCCATTAATTTCTCCAGCACTTTTTTTTGTTACTAATACTAATTTTCTTTAATTCCTCCTTCTCACTAGTCCCTTGGTTCCCTAGCATCTCTGGGAAGTTATTTGTGTCCTCTTTCGTGAAGATAGAACCAAAGTATTTGTTTAATTGCTCTGCCAGTTCCCTGTTCCCCATTATAAATTCTTCCGTTTCTGACTGTAAGGGACCTACATTTGTCTTTACTAATCTTATTCTTTTTACATACTTGTAGAAGCTTTTACGTTTTGCTTTTACGGTCCACTTTTATGTTCCTTGCAAGTTTACTCTCATACTCTATTTTTCCCCTCTTAATCAATCTCTTGGTCCTTTTTTGCTGAATTCTAAACTGCTCCCAATCCTCAGGCTTGCTACTTTTTCTGGCAGCTTTATATTACTCTTCTTTGGATCTAATACTATCCTTAATTTCTTTTGTTAGCCATGGTTGGGCCGCTTTTCCTTTTGTGTTTTTGCGCCAGAAAGGAATGTATAATTGTTGCAATTCATGTTTCGTTCCTTAAACATTAGCCACTCTTGTTTTGATACGGCTGGAGAATGGAAAAGATCTTCTGCAGTATATAGGTGCAGTAACAGAGGAAGATAGGAATTGCAAGACGGAAGATGACCAAGATCCATCTAGTTCGCCTTATACTATCCTGGTAGTCGCATGACACTATTATAATGGAGTTGTTAACTAATCATGGCAATCAATGTTTATCAATTATTTTAAAACAGACCCAGAAATGACACGAGGAAAACCCCAGTGGTGGAAAGCTTTGGGAACCAAAGTCCCCTTTTTCCTCCCAAGCATGATACATTTATCACATCACTTCTCAAATTATTCATATACTGTATCCCAAAATGTTATTTTCTGAAAGAAATCTCACTAATTTTCATTTGAATGAATCAATACTAACTGCTTCCACTGACTCCCATAGGTAGTCTGTTCCATAAATTGACCACTCACTGAAATATTGTTTCCACAGATTAGTTTTGAATTTACCCTCTCCTTCAAGTGCAGGCCATGTCCTCTGTCTACCTGCTGTGAATGAACTTACTCTGAGCTATTCATTACTAAAGCACCAAAATGGTTTTGGTGGGGGGCGGGGGGGAAGAGAGGGAGAGCAAGCAGCTTTGAATTAACACTGGGGCTTCAGGCTTGTTTTGAATATATAGAAAAATAACTCACACTAATTCTAACTATAGATATACAGAAAATGTAATCCACCATTAGATATTATATCTACAATGTTTTATCGTTTTGACTGTAGATATCAGACTCTCTTTGGTATCGTAAATATTAAAGGTTCAGGATCAAAAATATATTATATCACTTCTGTAGCATAGGTGTCTCACGGTTATAATTAAATAGACTAACAAAGTGAGATTGTAGAAATACTCCCTATTCTTAAAGGCAAAACTCTAGACCAACTATCCACATCTCTATTACTTAAGCTTGGCCTGCTGTCCTCCACTCTTCCCACCACCACCAGCACAAGAACCATTAATCTGTGTGAAGTATTAGATTCTCTCAATGAATTCTGATCCCTCTAAACTTTAATTTCATTCCCATCCAGATATTTATCCCAACTTTCAGAGTTGATTAACACAGCTTCAGCTGCTTATACTGGATATTCAACATACCCAGCACTCTGTTTGTGATAGGGGAGAGCTCTGTTAATGTTGAATCAGTGTTCTCCAATTTTGCACTCTCAGAACAAGTCAAACAACTTGCTTACATCATCTGTGCTTTTTAGTCCAATCACATCTCATCTCATCTCAATATTCCATTCAAATGAAACGTTCAGCTCTGCGAGTGTCTCACAATGAAGCTTCAAGGGCTAACATTATCCATTTGCTCCTACATAAGAACATAAGAACATAAGAAATTGGAGCAGGAGTAGGCCAATCGGCCCCTCGAGCCTGCTCCGCCATTCAATAAGATCATGGCTGATCTGATCCCAACCACAAATCTAAAGAACACAAGTCGGAGCAGGACCCGGCCACATAGCCCCTGGGCCCTCTCCGCCACCCACAGGGCATTGACCGATCCGAACTCAGCTTCATGTCCAATTTCCTGCCCGCTCCCCGTAACCCCTAATTCCCTTTACTTCTAGGAAACTGTCTATTTCTGTTTTAAATTTATCTAATGATGTAGCTTCCACAGGTTCCTGGGGCAGCAAATTCCACAGACCTACCACCCTCTGAGTGAAGAAGTTTCTCCTCATCTCAGTTTTGAAAGAGCAGCCCCTTATTCTAAGATTATGCCCCCTAGTTCTAGTTTCACCCATCTTTGGGAACATCCTTACTGCATCCACCCGATCAAGACCCTTCACAATCTTATATGTTTCAATAAGATCGCCTCTCATTCTTCTGAACTCCAATGAGTAGAGTCCCAATCTACTCAACCTCTCCTCATATGTCCGCCCCCTCATCCCCGGGATTAACCGAGTGAATCTTCTTTGTACTGCCTCGAGAGCAAGTATGTCTTTTCTTAAGTATGGAGACCAAAACTGTATGCAGTATTCCAGGTGCGGTCTCACCAATACCTTATATAACTGCAGCAATACCTCCTTGTTTTTATATTCTATCCCCCTAGCAATAAAAGCCAACATTCCGTTGGCTTTCTTGATCACCTGCTGCACCTGCATACCAACTTTTTGATTTTCTTGCACTAGGACCCCCAGATCCCTTTGTACTGCAGTACTTTCCAGTCTCTCGCCATTAAGAAAATAACTTGCTCTCTGATTTTTCCTGCCAAAGTGCATAACCTCACATTTTCCAATATTATATTGCATCTGCCAAATCTCCGCCCACTCACCCAGCCTGTCTATATCCCCTTGCAGGTTTTTTATGTCCTCCTCACTCTCTACTTTCCCTCCCATCTTTGTATCATCTGCAAATTTTGATATGTTGCACTCGGTCCCCTCCTCCAAATCGTTAATATAGATTGTAAAGAGTTGGGGACCCAGCACCGACCCCTGTGGAACACCACTGGTTACTGGTTGCCAGTCCGAAAATGAACCATTTATCCCAACTCTCTGCTTCCTGTTTGATAACCAATCCTCCACCCATGCCAGAATATTACCCCCAATCCCGTGATTTTTTATCTTAAGTAATAATCTTTTATGTGGCACCTTGTCGAATGCCTTCTGGAAGTCTAAATACACTACGTCCACTGGTTCCCCTTTATCCACCCTATACGTTATATCCTCGAAGAACTCAAGCAAATTTGTCAGACATGACTTTCCCTTCATAAAGCCATGCTGGCTTTGTCCTATTAAATTATGCTTATCTAAATGTTCCGTTACTGTCTCCTTAATAATAGACTCCTCTCTTTGATGCATGTGTCTTTTGAAGGTGAGGTGTGCAAACCTACTCAATATTGAAGATATGGTTTTGTTGGTTGTCTATGCAGCAATACAAACAAGCTCAGTTCTACAGAACTGAATTGGCCAGTTTTCCATATTCATTTCAGCTAATGCAAGTCTTTTATTAGAGATGGGCTACTGAATTTATTTTTTGGAACTGTTGCCAACGAGGGTCAATGTACTGGGCAAGGAGGAGGAGAATGCCTATTAATAAAGGATCTACTATTTCTATTGTTTCCTTCCATTTCTGGGACTAGGAAATGTGCTTAATTGGAACTGGGATGGGGTAGACAAGTGGAGAGGGGGAAAAAAAAAACTTACTTTTTGTCTAATCCAAAGTGGTTCTTTGAAACCTGAGATTGCTCCTTCTGTAAAGTAGCCCTACTAGGTTGCCTCATTTGCAGCTGCCAAATATAATCAGCATGACTATCTTGCATTTGGAAAGCAGAGCCAGTAATCATTTTGATCAGTGAAACTGTCAACAATGCAGAAGTGATAGAAATTATGGCTAGTCACACGTACAGCAGACCCATTTAACTATGTATGAACTGTAATTAATAACAGCAAAATACATCAAATGGATTGTATTTTTAAACCACAAAGAGTGACTGTCACGCCTAATGAGCCACATTTTGATAAATTAGAGCAGCCCTTAGGAACGTTTCCAAAAATTAAATGCAAAAATCATGAAGCATGTCTTTTTTTCTTATGCCCTTAACTTTGCTCCTCCTATAATCAAACTAAAAGATCTATTTGTGGTGTAAGTGCACATTATTGAAGCATGCCTCTTCATACAGCTTACAGTTAGAAAACAAGGAAAAAGAAATGCATAACCCACTGAACGTTCCAGCTGGATGATGATTTCTAGAAACGAAATGTGAGAAACTCTAATTGTTCATTTGGTTCTACATTAACTCAACAGCTCCCTTGCGTACAAACTTTATTTAGTGGCCAATATTGTACTGTCATAGCAGGTCTTTGAACAAGTAGTTAAGGGAACTGAACCTCAGAAAATACAATAAAGGTAGCAATCCCCTTTTTAATATTGCTAAAATCAGGAAAACACTTATGCTTTAATGTGAATTCAATGAGGCTGTATGCTGAAATGTTTACAAGGGAGCTGTTAAGTTAATAAGAATCAAACGCGTAACTACTATATTATGCTCCCTAATGAAGACCAGCAACACTCAAGAGCCAGACAGACACACAGACACAAAAACAGCATCTGCTTTCCACTGAAAACTGAGACCCCTTACATAACAATACCAAAAAAGTGCTGCACACCTCATGTTTAGAAAATATGACCACTAAACATTAATGATCAGTAAAACTGTCCACATTGGGAAAATGCTGGCAATGATATTTAATGATAAAGAGAGTTACAGATTGCAGATCCATTTAACTACATGTTGGTTATTAATAGCAAAATACACCAAGAATACAACTTTAAACCAAACTGAGCAAGCATCTTTCCTGAAGAGCAAGGCTTGGTAGGTCTGGCAAGATCTTGATAATCTTCCCAAAAATTAAAAGCAAACCTCAAAAAATAATCAAGGCAGGATTATATTTTTAAAAAAAAGAACAATTAGAGGTAATTATTTTGCCTTTATAATCATTAAGTCTCAATTTCAATAGCTGTGGTACTGGGTGAAGGTTATTTCCCAATCAAAGCATCAGGAATCAACTTTAATGGGTCTTACTTGATGACAGCTATTCAAGATTAGATTTCTAGCTCCACTTCAGCAGATGTGTGCAATATTAAATAGGCTTTTATGTATTGCTCATTGAGACTTTTCAACAAATGACTTGCTATTGCAATAAAATCAGCTAAATCCTGAACTCTGCTTTAGTTTATCTAGCTGGATTGGGTGATACTTCCTCATTAAAGGCAATGTATGCTGCCATATGGACTGCGATAGCAGAATCGAGATTGAGAGGATGTGGTATCATAACAGACTTATGCTGATGTTCATCAAATTTACCACTTCGTCCTCCTCATGCTCCCCCCGTCCTCCCACCGGAAAAAAAATCTGCATTAGTACATTAAGAGTTAAACTGTTGCTGCAAAAGCAGTTCAAGCTCACACTTTGTGGAACAAACACATGGAGACGGCAAACAACATTCCCCACCATCTGCAGTTCTCCAGCTGCTCACCTGAATTACATTGCAGCTGAACACAGTCCACAGATGGTTCTCTATAGTGGTCTGACTAAACAAATCATTGCAACAACAAAAAAAAACTGACCTGCCTAACCTTCAAATGACAGAGCTTTATTGAACCATCACAAAGAAGATACTCAACTTTACTTTATAGTGATGGAATGCATAGATCAGTCAAAGCTAAAAATGATTTACTAAAATGGCCACTTTAGAAAATAAGGTCCACTTAGAAAAAAAACGTCAAATGCATGAGATTAACCTCTTAAAAATTAAAGTGACAGCAGAAAGTTTTTGGTGAAAAAAATTGTTTAATTAAAGCGTAGTTTATGGATCATTATCATATTGCAGAATAAGGAAGAGTGGAAGGGATGCAGCCAAAGCATGAAAATGGAAGCATTACTTCATTCAAATTGCTTTTATGAACTTTAGAATCGTAGAAAATTTACGGCACAGGAGGCCATTCGGCCCATCGCGTCCGTGGCAGCCGAAAATGAGCCACCCAGCCTAATCCCACTTTCCAGCACTTGGTCTGTAGCCTTGTAGGTTATGGCACTTCAGGTGCATATCCAAGTACTTTTTTAAAATGAGTTGAGGGTTTCTGTCTCTACCACCCTTTCAGGCAGTGAGTTCCAGACCCCTAACACCCTTTGGATGAAACAATTTTTCCTCAGCTCTCCTCTAATCCTAAATCTATGCCCCCTGGTTATTGACCTCCTAAGGGAAATAGATCCTCCCTATGAACTCTCTCTCGGCCGCTCATAATTTTGTACATCTCAATTAAATCACCCCTCAGCCTCCTCTGTTCCAAAGAAAACAACCCCAGACTATCCAATCTGTCATCATAGCTAAAATTCTCAGTCCGGGCAACATCCTCGTAAATCTCCTCTGTACCCTCTCTAGTGCAATTACCTCCTTCCTGTAATGTGGTGACCAGAACTGTATGCAGTATTCAAGCTGTGGCCTAACTAATGTTTTATACAGTTCTAGCATAACCTCTCTGCTCTTATATTCTATGCCTCGGCTAATAAAGGAAAGTACTCCGTATGCTTTCTTAACCACCTTATCTACCTGTCCTGCTACCTTCAAGGATCTGTGGACATGCACTCCAAGGTCCCTCACTTCCTCTACACCTCTCAATATTCTCCCATTTATTGTGTATTCCCTTGCCTTGTTTGCCCTCCCCAAATGCATTACCTCACACTTCTCCGGATTGAATTCCATTTGTCACTTTTCTGCCCACCTGACCAGTCCATTGATACCTTCCTGCAGTCTACAGCTTTCCTCCTTACTATCAACCACACAGCCAATTTTTGTATCATCTGCAAACTTCTTAATCATGCTCCCTACATTTAAGTCCAAATCATTAATATATACCACACAAAGGAGGGACCTAGTACTGAGCCCTGCAGAACCCCACTGGAAACAGCCTTCCAGTCACAAAACCGCCCGTCGACCATTACCTTTTGCTTCCTGCCACTGAGCCAATTTTGAATCCAACTAGCCAATTTCCCTTGGATTCCACGGGATTTTACTTTTTTGACCAGTCTGCCATGTGGGACCTGGTCAAAAACCTTGCTAAAATCCATGTAGACTACATCAAACGTGCTACCCTCATCGACCCTCTTTGTTACCTCAAAAAATTCAATCAAGTTAGTCAGATCCTTTAACAAATCCATGTTGACTGTCCTTGATTACTCCGTGCCTTTCTAAGTGGCGGTTTATCCTGTCCCTCAAAATTGATTCCAATAATTTGCCCACCCCCGAGGTTAGACTGACTGGCCTGTAATTACTTGGTCCATCCCTCGCTCCCTTTTTAAACAACGGTACAATGTTAACAGTTCTCCAATCCTCCGGCACCACGCCTGTATCCAGAGAGAATTGAAAATGATGGTCAGAGCCTCCGCTATTTCCTCCCTTGCTTCTTTTAACAGCCTGGGATACATTTCATCCAGGCCTGGTGATTTATCTACTTTCAAAGATGCTATTCCCCTAAATACTTCCTCTCTCACTATGTTTATCCCATCCAGTATTTCACATTCCTCCTCCTTAACTATAATGTCTGCATCGTCCCTCTCCTTTATGAAGACAAACTCAAAGGATTCATTAAGAACCATACCAACATCTTCTGCCTCCACACGTAGGTTACCTTTTTGGTCTATAATAGGCCCTACTCTTTCCTGAGTTATCCTTTTGCTCTTAATGCATTTATAAAACATCTTTGGGTTTTCCTTGATTTTACTTGCCAATATTTTTTCATGCCCTCTCTTTGCTTTCCTAATTTCCTTTTTAATTTTGCCCTTGCACTTTCTATACACTTCTAGGCTTTCTGTAGTATTGAGTTCTTGGTGTCTGACATAAGCTTTCCTTTTTTGCCTTATCTTACCCTGTATGCTCCTTGACATCCAGGGTGCTTTGGCAGTCCCACCCTTTTTCTTTGTGGGAACATGTTTACTCTGAACCCTTGAATCTCTCCCTTGAATGCCTCCTACTGCTCTGACACTGATTTACCTTCAAGTAGCTGTTTCCAGTCCACTTTTGTTAAATCACTTCTCAGCTTTGTAAAATTGGCCTTTCCCCAATTGAGAACTTTAACTCCTGTTCTCTTTCTCCTTTTCCATAACTATGCTAAATCTAACTAAATTATGATCACTACCACCAAAATGCTCTCCCACTACTTCTCCTTACACCTGCCTAGCTTCATTTCCTAAAACTAAATCCAGAACTGCCCCCTCTCTTGTTGGGCTTGCTACATACTGGCTAAAAAAGTTCTCCTGAATGCAATTTAAGTATTTTGTGCCCTCTAAACCCTTCACACTATTTGTATCCCAGATAATGTTAGGGTAGTTGAAATCCCCTACTACTACTGCCCTATTGCTTTTGCATTTCTCAGAAATTTGCCTACATATTTGTCCTTCTAACTCCCTCTGACTGTTTGGGGGTCTATAGTGCACTCCCAGTAGTGTGACTGCCCTTTTTTGTTCCTTAGTTCAACCGATAGGGCCTCATTTGATGATCCTTCTGACATATCAGCCCTCCTCACAGTTGTAATTGTTTCTTTAACCAAAATTGCCATCCCCACTCCTTTTTTATCCCCCTCTCTATCGCGTCTAAAAACCCTGTAACCAGGAACCTTAAGCTGCCATTCCTGCCCCTCTTTAAGCATTGTTTCTGTAATAGGTATATCATACTGCCACGTGTCTATCTGTGCCCTCAGGTCATCTGCCTTGCATTCAGGTATATACCATTAAGCACTGCCAAACTCCTTCGTTGTCTATTTTCTAACCTTTGTTTTCCTCTGCCTTCCAAACTTACTCACCAATTTTCTGCCTTCCATTTCCAGTTCTGATTCTGTTCCATTTGAATCTACACTCTGTTCCCACCCCCCTGCCAAGCTAGTTTAAACCCTCCCCAACAGAACTAGCAAAACTCCCTGCAAGAATATTGGTCCCAGCCAACTTGAGGTGCAACCTGTTCGGCTTGTACAGGTCCCACCTCCCCCAATGCCCCTGGAATCTAAAGCCCTCCCTCCTGCACCAGCTCTCCAGCCACGCATTCATCTGCTTTATCTTCCTATTTCTATACTCATTAGCGCGTGGCACCGAGAGTAATCCGGAGATTACTACCTTTGAGGTCCTGCTTAATAATTCTTTTCCTAGCTCCTTAAAATCTGCCTGCTAGACGTCGTCCCTCTTTCTACCAATGACATTGGTGCCGATATGGACCACGACCTCTGGCTGTTCACCCTCCCCCCTCAGAATGTTCTGCAGCCGGTCAGTGACATCCTTGACCCTGGCACCAAGGAGGCAACATGCCATCCTGGAATCATGTCTGCGGCCGCAGAAACACCTGTCTGTTCCCCTAACTAGAAGGTTGAATATTCCTGGGACAATGTTCATTACATGCTCTAATAAAGCCCTTCCATAGAATTTTCATAATTAGATTAAGGGGGAAAAAGACATGTCTGCATTCATTACATTTTCACACTGGGAGCCCAAGCAAGTTTGAAGTGTTGAAATTAGGAACGAGTATCCTGAAACAAAGAGTTTGCAACAAACTTGCATTTATACATCACCTTATCGCATCTCTCAAATGTCCCAAATCATATACAAGGAATTACTTTGACAGCAATGAGGTGAAAAGAATGCTGACCAGGACACTAGAAGAACTACCTGCTTCTCTTCAAATAGTGCCATGGGATCTATAATGTTCCCCGAACCACTGTAAGAGGCAGAGGGATCTTATCTGAAGCAAGGCTAACAATGCAGCACTCCATTTGAACTGCACGGGAGTGCCAGCCTAAACTGTGTGTTCAAGATCCAGAGTGGGCCTTGAAACTGAAGATCAAACTCCCTGTCCTCTCCCTTTAAGGAGCACTGCTGTGTTAATTGCTTCCCCACTTCACAAACTTTCTTCCAAGAGACCTCACATAAGGGTTATCTCAATTATGGAACAAGTATCAAAATGAAAAGTTTAAAATATTCTGTTAATCCCTAATTACTCAAATGGATCTGCTCAATTTCATCTAGACTGCTACATCCACTTGATCGACTTTAACTTAAGATACAAGGTAAAAGCCAGTTACCAACCTTCCACCCTCCTGCAGTGTTTGAAGGAAAGGGCGATAAAGGGAAATGGGAACAGGGCAGGTACATGATATTAGAAGTACTGCTTGTGTGGAGGATAAACTGTTTCCATGTTGTAATTTCTATGTAAATCTATGTTTGCACTGCTGCGTTGGGAGACAGTATATGCGGAGGGGGCGAAGAAGAGCAGGCACAGAAGAAGTAGAGATAAGTGGGAGTGGATCACAGAAAGAAGCATGTCCCACTCTACTTGCATTAAAGCTTCAGTGGCAAGCCGACTTCTAAGAACTGTAGTATAGCTGGTGATGCTTCAGGGAAGTGTAATGGGGCAATATGGCAGATGAACAAACTCAGGCACACTATTTGTCATGTTTGGCTCCCAGATGTTCAAAGGTCTGGTATGTTATATTGCGCTGAAAGCGGAACTGGGAGTGGGAGAGAAAGTTATTAGAACTAAATTTATAGGCAAGTTTATGTGGTTTTTATGCATTTCTTATGATATTTTATCTTTAGGGGTTTATAGTGGGATGAGTGAGGAACTGTGATAGCACTGACATCTTGCAAAATCTTGTAGTTCTTTTGGCGGAATATATTTGAGAAGAAAAATTTTGCATCATATGATTAGCAAATTGGAAAAACAGATAAGAATGGGGGGAGGGGGCAGCAAAGAGTAACCAATAAGGAAGAAGAAAACTGATATACTTGATAAACGAATGGCTGTCACAGTCGTCAAGAAATTTAGTTATGAAGATTCCTCAATCCCTACTTTCAGGGAACACAAATGGACAACCCTCCGTCCTGGAATAGCACATTCAGCTGCAATAGCACGGATGGTTAACGCTCCATTACTAAGATGGCACTGCATAGCTTCAGTTGAATGGATAACACCCAGTCATCTCCTGGTCTTGCCAAGTTACCAACATAATTACACACTCAAGGATGCCAAATTACATCCACAAGTAGCTATTTCTTTCTTTCTCTCTCCTTCTTCCCAAATAATTGCTTCTACTAACTGCTATTTAATTCATTGGCAGGTTAAAAAGCATCCAGTTGTTACTAATAGACTGGAAGCTACAATACTGTGACGTAATTACAAAGCTAATTACGTGCGAGAATTCTCTAGTGCCCGAAAAAAAATGCTGGATGAACTTGTGCCTGTACATTAAACCTACAAGTGCCGATGGAAGATTTAACAGCAAGCTGAACACAAATTATGATATTCCAATTAGGTTATGCAATGATTCATGATTATATTCTATGGACCTGCCATATATTCTCTAACAATTTTACCTATTCATCATTATAAATCTGCAGGTGTCTTAGAGAAAGTGAAAATATTTAATGTTGACAATGCGACAGAGGATGCTTGTTGGTGCTTTTACCTATCCACTCCCTCTTCTCCACACCCCCACCCCACTCCTGACATAAAAGTAATACATTCATCACATGACACAAATGTAGATGCATCCAACACGAGGGATTGATTAGCAAGAGTTTACAATACAGTGCTTTCTTATGAACTCTAGACACAGGTATGAACCAACCAAGGCCATTTACCCAGCAAACCTGTTCCTATCGACAAACAATGTACAATTTACACCAACACGGGCTCTGGCCAACTTAACTGATCTCCTGAAAAAAGTGAATGGAAGAATACGGTTTGAAACAAGCGTAGACAAGAATACCGGCTCACATAGTGCCAAGCATCTTAGCAAGAGGGCGGGAAAATCCATTAACAGTGAATAACTATAAGAAAACCGAACAAATGCAATAGTCACATTACCAAAAGGTCTGTGCAGGATTTAAACAACCTGTCTTGATTTACAATCAAATACTTTTGAGATACATTCCAGTAACTGATTACTCTTGTTCGCAACAGTCTTGCACCAACTGCCCGATTTCAATCAATGGTCAATTCGATCAAAATCCTGTTTTATCTTTTGCCAATGGACAGCCATTGGGCACACATTTCCGGTACAAATGTGCCACACCCAACATTAGTCTACACTAAAAGGGGCATAGTCTGCCAACGTTTTTACTTTTGAGAAGGAAGAAATGGTCATTTTTGTCAGAATGTCATGTCGAGCTGATGCAACAATGCAGTTTGATATAATTTATCTGGTCAAAGATTTGACCATGAATGCAAATCAGAAGGTTCTTCCTATATTGACCCGGATGGGTTGAGAAATGCTGAGGGCCTGAAGATCTGAGAAACAGATCCTCCTTGGCAACTGTGTATGACCAGACACTCCTGGCAGCAGAGGTTTGTCTTGCAGACCAAAAAAAAATTGTCATTTATCAGCTCTTTGGGTCTAAAAACAGTTTGAGTCATCAACAAGTACAGTGGAATCTTGGAGTTTACTTTAAAAAAAAATTATTTTAGCATTAAGTTCTCGTACTATTAAGAGATACCTTTAATAGGTGTCCAAAATCATGAACGGTTTTGATAGAGTAAATAAGGAGAGACTGTTTCCAGTGGCAGAAGGGTCAGTAACCAGAGGACACAGATTTAAGGTAATTGGCAAATGAACCAGAGGCGAGATAAGGAGACTTTATTTTTTGCAGAGAGTTGTGATGATCTGGAATGCGCTGCCTGAAAGGGTGGTGGAAGAAGATTCAATAATAACTTTCAAAAGGGAATTGGATAAATACTTGAAGGGGGAATATTTGCAGGGCTATGGGACTAGTTGGATAGCTTTTTGAAATAGGCGACACAGGCACGTTGAGCCGAATAGCTTCCTTCAGTGTTGTATCATTCTTTGATTCTATATGAGCTCACCACAGATTATCCCAATGATCCAACTCGGGTTAACTCTGCCTCAATCAAAAGGACCCAGAAGTCTAACACTAAACTACCAACAGAAAGTTGATGATAAAATCTATCGCAAATATCACAGAGGAAGTAAGTTGGGTAAATTTCACAATAAAATAATTTTACATGGCCTTTGAAAAGAATAGCTTTGATGGGCCAAATAGTTTTAAAAAAAATTCCATGCTTTTTGTGTCAGTTTGGCTCAGTTGGGAGCACTCCCTCCCAAGTCAGAAGATTGTAGGTGCAAGCTTCACACCAGGATTTGAACATACACAACTTAGCTGACACTTTAGTGTGGTGCTGAGGGAATGCTGCATTGTCAAAGGTGCCATCTTTCAGATGAGACGGTAAACTGAGGACCTTAAACTTGGGACAAACTTAGGATGTGAAAGGCGCTATATAAATGCAAGTTCTTTCTTTAACACTAACAGCAACCAGAGGTCTTAGCCTAATGCTAAGTTGCTAGCAAATCTGAAGCCTTCACAAAGGTATTTGGGTACCTAAGTAGAACATCGGAAAGATTTGAAAGGTACAAAGAGAGTGGTTTACATCAACAGGTCTTTCCCAATATCTTTCCAAATGTCAGAGCTTTCTTAACCTCTCCAAATAAGTTTTAGCAAAACAAGCTGAACAAAGTATAATGGAGTCAAGCAAAATTTCTACTCTCCTGAGAAGGATTCTAACAGATTGTGGCTTAATGGAGATAGGGAATGACTCCATGTTGCGTTTTAATTTATTGGTTAATCATGTGGAGGAAGGGTAGTTTTCTTACTCTTCCCCCACAAAAGGAATAATTATTCTATAGTAGGGTATAAAATTGGTGTTAGTTGAATATACTTTCTAAATAGGACCATATTTGGCAAAGAGAATTCTTTGCCTTTATATGCCATTATGGAAAGTGATAGTATAGACAAGCTGATACAACAGACAGATGTCTCCCTTGTAGCATTAGTTGTTGCTCTGTGATCCATGTGGATCCCTCCCTCATTCACCCAATTTCTCCCCTCCTCCCTAAGGGCTTCAACTCTCTGCCAGTATATGGTTCCACAGATTCCAATCACCCCCTCGCAGAGTACCCTGCCTGAGTCTATTATTCACACGTGAACCTTGACGTCGGGTGCAGGCAGTGTATTTGACAACAAAGGGTATCGTAGCCAATACTGTTCTATGCTCATCTACTGTCCACGCACACTTACAGCAGGGACTCTGCATTGCAATGAGATTCCAGAATTGCCGACAATCGTCCCTTTACTAATTCAGGGGTGCCACGGTCAAATCTATCCGTCTACTGAGATCAGTTAACTTGGCAAAGATCAAGGATCCAACCAGAGATCTTCCTGGTCCTCATGGGCACTGGCTAAACTTTCTGAAAACGGGGACATCTTGCAGATCAGCCTTTTAATGTGGAACAGTGAGCAATCATTTGTAATTCTAATGAAAGCAACTGTTCCTACTTCCACATTCAGTACTATTTATAGTTGCATGCTCAGTCTGATTTAAAAAAAATCTACATTGATTGAAACTTCTTGAATATCTTTATTCCTCCCATGGCTCCCTTACAGCAGAACACAAATAATATAAATGCCCTCCGGTGCCCTGGTTGGAATTTGCAAGTATTCGGCCATTCCCACACTGGCATCGTTTCTTCACTTTAAACATTTAGCAGGTGATAATTAAGGACAGAAACCATAAGCAAGCTTTCTGCACAGGTTCCATTCATCATTTTTCTAATGTCATGGCTTAAATTATGAGAAAAGGTAGCCACGCAATCTTTTTCTTGAAGAAAAGAAAACTAAGGTTACAACTTTAGGCCTGGACTGACAAGGTGTCTTTTAAATGCAAGGACAGACCTTAACTAAGATTTGAGGCAATACTTATTTTTTTATGCAATGCCTTCATTAGTTTTGTATCTGTCCATCAAATCCAATTACCGTGCACTATAGGGGCAATTGACCCCAGAAAAGCAAAGCTATATAACAGATAGAAAAATTGAACAGATGATTGATGGATCTTGCTGTTGATACTGGAATTATCAGCATCCAGGATTGAGCTGCATACCTACAGGCAACACAGTGAATCACGCTAAAGAAAATTAATACAATTGGTGACAGATTTTCATGTAAACTACTAGGGAGGAAGATGACTGCTATTTTTAGCTGAATTGTGAATATGTTCTTTAAATGCATGTCACCAATTTTGATATAAATACTGAACGGAAATTTTCACCCTATAGGTTTTGAGATCCATCTGTTTCTGATTTGGCATTTAGCTGATGGGAGTCTGTTAATTAAGTGCTGTTGATTACAGAGTGGAAAATGGCCTAAAATTCCATGAAATACTTTTTGTAGAGGACAAATATGGGCAAATCATAGTATGAAAACAGTCCTCAACAGTCCAAATTCAGTTATGTTCTCATGCTCTTCGGTAACACTTGAATACTTGCCTGACCTGTGATGCACCTTGGGACGTTTTGCTACATTAAAGGTGCTATATAAATGCAAATCATTGTTGTTGTTGACCTGGGAACTGAAGAGTGCTCCTCTGATGAAGTTCTCCCCGATGTCCTGGCCAATATTTATCCCTCAACATCACTATCTTGTCTGTGGAACCTTGTTGTGCGCAAATTGGCTGCTGCTTTTCCTACATTACAACAGTGACTACACTTCAAAAGTATTTCATTGGCTGTAAAGCACTTTGGAATGTCGTGAGGTGGTGAAAGACGCTATATAAATGCACGTCCTTTCTTTCTTTTTAAGTTTTGGTGGATTGTTGGGGGGGGGGGGGGGGGTCGAACTCAAGATATGGCTGACTTAGCAGGAAGGGGACCGAGCTGGGAACCGTGGAATGCCAACTTACCCATTCTGAAGGCCAAGTCGGGAACCGTGCAGACAAACCTGGATGCCGAAGACGGGTGACAGAGGCTCTTGGGAGCAAGTTGGAGGCGGTTCTCCAAAGTCACGTTGGCCAACCTCAAAGTTATTTTGCCGGGGGGGGGGGGGGCGTGGTCAATAACCCCCCCCACCCCGATCTTCCACTGGTTCCAAGAGAGACCCACGGCTCACACCACCCCAGTAACTGCAGTTTAGTTGCTATCATTGACAGCAATGTTAATTCTCCTTTAAGTTGGAAAGGTGGTAAGTCAGTGTGCATGGGTCTATCTGTACTTCCTAGCAAACCCGATATGTTTGTTGTTTTGCATGATGAATGTGTTCAGTTGAGGATTTAGATTTCAAAATGTCTTTTAAGGTACACCCAACAGGAAACCTGTTTAGTTTCCTAATCTAACTTGTGACCAATTAAATAAAAAAAGTTACCGTTCACTTTTGCTTGTCCTTTACGGTTGATAGTATCATGTACTTGGATTGCCTTTTCGGTCGGATATTGGGATTTGAGATTGAAGTTTTATCTAGGATTACAGTAAGAAATTGCAATGCACTTTTTGCAACTGAATTTTCACACCATCTCTGTTGTTTGGTTAGGAATAGGTTGGGGGAGAAGAGGGAAAGGAGGAGAAAAGAATAGGCAAAGCTCTTTACCATTAGAACAAGACAATGCATGTTATAAACTCAGCATTCAATGTAGTGCGACATTCCCATATTTGTGGTTGCATCAAGAAAAAAAAAATCAATTAAAAAAAATATACAAAAATTAATGGGCAATAACAATTTTTTTTAACTGCACTTAATGCAAAGATAAGAATACATTTTGGAATTTAAATATTTCAGCTCTATTAAGATTGACCTAAATGTGCTATCACGCTCATTAGACTGTTCGCTTCATGCAAATATTAACCTGAGCCACCAGCTTTCTGCAACTAATTGGTTTAATTTTAAGAAAATAAAAACTGCCATTATTGCACTGCCAGTTAAGATTTGTGAGTCTTTATCCTGTCACAGTTTAACACTTTTGCAATGCTCTGGCTGACAGTAATACAATGCTTGGGATTAAATTAGCTCTTCGTCAAAACAAAAACTGTTTGTTTCTTAATCTCAAATGAAATCTTAAACTCCTACTAGATTGTGATTCACTGCAAAATCTAATGATGATTTAATCTGACATGCAAGACACCCATTATTAAAATATTTTAAATTATAGAGCTGAATCGATGGACCTTAAAAAACTCATTATACCATCACTTAGAGAGAAAAAAAAAATCCAAACCCTGATAAATAAAACTAAGTTGAGAGAGTTTGGAAGCTTGTATTTTCTGCTTCAGCAAGCTGAAACATTCATTAAACAGAGGGCAGCTAATGACACTCTAAAAGGCATTTTTCCTATCCACTGCAGTGCAGTAAAATTCTGAAATGTTGTTTAGATCTGTACTGCAAAAAAAGATAATGCTTTAGATAAAAAAGACAATAATTTCTTCATTTAATTCTTTCCTACAGAAAACATCCTCTCAAATATAATCCCCAACAAATGCACCCAAGCCTATGCATAACTCAACTAATGTTAATTTTTTTACATATTTAATAGTCCACTTCATACTTCATCTGTCCTCACCTGCTTGTCACACCTGGGTACTACTTTCAAAACATATTCTGGGACAAACTTCTCTCATTAAAAGTCCTGCATATGGAATGTACTTCTGCACCGCGTTACCCCTACATCCAGTGTCATAATTTTTTAGTAATTTTTTTGTCAATAATTACAATGTAAAATTGGAATTCCAACCAGAAATGCAATGTTAGAAAGTCAATGCTTACCTATCATGACAAAGGCCTCCTGGAACTAGGTTGCCACTGTACAGCCGCCCCCCCCCATCCCATTACCCAATGAATGGTGTGTTTTTTTTTTAAATGTGACCGAAGCTGAAAATCTCCTGCTCCTCTGCTACCTTTTAGCCCCTTTGCAGCCTCCTGCCTTCAAAAAAAAAATGGTACTTGTCATGCGTCCTCTGATCTAACTCTGTCCTCCCTCTGGTCTCTCAAGTCTCAACTCCCACATCCCACTCTCTCCAGCCCCACTGACTAGCACCATCTCGCTCCCTGCTATGCCTACAGCCCATATTCTTGCCCCTTCTGAGCCTCTTGCCCCTATCTTGCATTTTGAGAGCCCCTTCCTAGCCTTAGTTAGGAATCAACTATTGAAGGGGCAGGATTCCCTAAAGGACTTCTACACCAGTTTAAATAACAGCAGTCCCCCCAAATTTATGGGGAAGCCCTTGAAGGAATCCCACCTCTGCAGTTCAAAAGTCAGTCCCTGGTTAGAGCTAGGGACAGGCTTTTGAACTACAGTTAATACCCTTAAAGACTTCCCCGCAACTTTAAAAACCAATCCAACTGGGAGGGGAATTAAAGGCTCCAAGCACACGTTGCTTCTGTCCCTGCCCCCTCCCTCCCACACTAAACACCTACCCCTCAACTCTTCCCAACTCTCACCCCAAGCAACTGTTCCTTCATCAAGCACTTTCCTTCTCCATCCTAACGCGTCCCATTGCAAGCACCACAAGCACTCATTCATTCCCGTCTTTTCACTTTCCCTCTCCCTACTACCAGCTTTGGGCCTTGACTGAATCCTCTCGCTGACTGTCACCCCATGATCGTCACCAGAAAATGCGGACTGTGCTCTGGGATCCTCCTCCACCTGTGGCTTCTAGTCCAAAGGCACCTATGACTCACTGGCCAGAACAGTCTCCTGCCTGGTACATCGCAGGCACTACTATCAAATGCTGCCATTTGTCATCTACCACCCCAAAAGACAGGGGTAGAAACAGGAGGTGGGAGAGGGAGAACAGAAGAATTTTTTTTTAAAAAGGAAAAGATGACCAAAAAAAAAATCAGAAGAGGTGGGGTGGGGGTGAGTGAGAGCCGGATAGACAGTGACAGCAAAAACAACAGAAAGAGACAAGTGGAAAAGGAGAAAAAGCAGAAGGTTGACAGAAAGGTTGAAGTGAGAATGTGTGCTATCATTTAGAATCATAGAAAGGTTACAGCACGAAAGGAGGCCATTCGGCCCATCGAGTCTGAATATGCACGAGCAATCCAGCTAGTCCCACTGTCTCAAGGGCACTTACCACTTACCGGGGCAACGTTGCAGAAGCTCCACTAAAAAGTTGTGTGCATATATAAGTTCTGTCTTCTAGGTAGTATTACAGGTAAGTTTTATTAAAATTTAATATTTATTTCTACTTCTCTGGGCTGCTGTATTGTGTGCAGTTTTATTTTAAATTCAAGTTTTATTTAAGTTTTGATTCTCTTCTGATGAAAGGCACCTCCAGGGCCATCCTACACTTCTCATTTAAACTGATTGGCCCTCTACTGCTTTTTTAAAAATTTGGTTCATGGGATATGGGCGTCGCTGGCAAGGCCAGCATTTATTGCCCATCCCAAATTACCCTTGAGAAGGTGGTGGTGAGCCGCCTTCTTGAACCGCTGCAGTCCGTATGGTGAAGGTTCTCTCACAGTGCTGTTAGGAAGGGAGTTCCAGGATTTTGACCCAGTGACGATGAAGGAGCAGCGATATATTTCCAAGTCGGGATGGTGTGTGACTTGGAGGGGATCGTGCAGGTGGTGTTGTTCCCATGTGCCTGCTGCCCTTGTCCTTCTATGATGTGGAGATGCCGGTGATGGACTGGGGTTGACAATTGTAAACAATTTTACAACACCAAGTTATAGTCCAGCAATTTTATTTGAAATTCACAAGCTTTCGGAGGCTTCCTCCTTCCTCAGGTGAATGCTGTGGAAAATGACTTGTCCTTCAAGGTGGTAGAGGTTTGGGGGGTGCTGTTGAAGAAGCCTTGGCAAATTGCTGCAGTGCATCCTGTGGATGGTATACACTGCAGCCACAGTGCGCCGGTGGTGAAGGGAGTGAAAGTTTAGGGTGGTGGATGGGGTGCCAATCAAGCGGGCTGCTTTGTCCTGGATGGTGTTGAGCTTCTTGAGTGTTGGAGCTGCACTCATCCAGGCAAGTGGAGAGTATTCCCTCACACTCCTGACTTGTGCCTTGTAGATGGTAGAAAGGCTTTGGGGAGTCAGGACGTGAGTCACTCGCCGCAGAATACCCAGCCTCTGACCTACTCTTGTAGCCACAGTATTTATACGGCTGGTCCAGTTAAGTTACTGGCTGCTTGCTTCCAACTGTCTCCAGATCTTCCTCTCCTCCCTCCCCCACTTCCCAACTGCCCAATGTCCTGTCACTGAACCTACTGCCCGGCCCACCCCCCTACAATTTCTCTTCCTGGTTTGTCTGTCTTCACTTTTCTGAGGCCCTCCATCACCCACAGACTTACTGCATCCTCCACTGGGCCTGCACTTAAATCTTTACTGGCTTTGGCCTGCTGTCTTCCTTCCCTGGATTTACTGCTTCCGATCCCTGGCCAGCTCCCAAATCTTCACAATTTCCCAGCAATGAGCTAGGAAACCAGCATTTCAGTTTTCAAAGCACCGTGAAAATATCTGTTGACTTAAATATCTGAGGGGCTGTAGGGAAGATGAGGGATGATCTCTACAAAAAGCTTCGGGGCGACAGGAATTTTAGGTGAGAAGCAGGAAGTTTCAAACTTCCTGAGACATGAGGAAGATGAGGCAGCAAAGGGAGAACGGAGAAGGTTACATCGTTGGGGGCAGGGGTGGGAGGGGGAGGTAGGAGCAAGGAAAGAGGTAAAGGTAACAGGAAGGGGAGGACGAGGCAAAAACAGGGAGGGGGAGCAAGAGATGCAGCCTGCAGTCTTCTACACCTCCCTTCCCAGAATAACACCCACCACCTCCCATCCATAAGGGAAAAGGAGAGAAGCAGAAGAGAACAAAGTAAGACGCAGAAAGGGAGAAAGAAGCATCAACACAAAGAGAAAATGATATATAGAAGAGAGGCATATAATGCCTAAAGGTAACACTCCTGCCTGCTATTCAGTCCTGCCACTATTGGTGATGCTATGGCAAGAGTCATCTAGACTTGCCTTTAGCCCATTACAACAAACACAGCTAAAACTCATGCCATTTGCTATTAAATCTCAAATTACTCAACAACTTAAAAGCTCTGGCCTCTTCAGTGATCTTCTTCACAGCCTGCTTTGTGATCACCAGTATAGTTTTTAGTATGACTATTCCACTAGTAATCTTCATGCCCATGTTATTCAAATCTGGGACTGTGCTCTTGAACACTGGTGAATCATCGGTTATTGCCTTGAGCAGACTCTGCACTTCCAAGCAAGTTGCCATTAAATAACCTCCCATTAAAGCTACTTTTATGACTGTCTCAAATTAGCTCCGTTTCAAATTGCTCTATCTGTGCTCTAGTTGATAGCTCTCCTCTCACTTTTTCCAATCAATTCAAAGTTCCCCAGGGCTTCATCATAGAATCATAGAAAGGTTACAGCATGGAAGAAGGCCATTCGGCCCGAGTCCGTGCCGGCTCTATGCAAGAGCAAACCAGCTAGTCTCACTCCCCTGCCCTATCCCCATAGCCCTGCAAATATTTTCCTTAATCTTCTCTCCCACCATGTTCCTTGTTTACATCAATCATCTTCTCTACTTATTGATCACCTCTTTAGTCATCTGCTGATGATTTTACTCTCTCATAAATTGCTTTCAGACAACATACTGTTAATGCACACAATCTTCATTTGTCTCCTAGTGCAGTGACTGAATCAGTACATCTTGGTCTCTTCCATGCCCTTCGAGGGGCATTGAAAATCTAATTTCTTCAAAGACAGTTTTGTGAGGTCTCTTGCAGGTGCAACCAACAGCTACCACGACTTATCTTTAACGCCTTTGCTATAGATGCCATCTGTTCTACTGTCTGACTTCAAATAGAACTCCCAGATCTCCTGCATTTCTAAAGCTGCCTCCAAGACACTTGGTTTCCTCTTTTGTGCCAAAACTTTTCTTCCCCCGCCCCCCTCGATTCAGTCTTTCAGATGACATTTGGAAGCAAGGCCCATCTACCAGCTGAGGTGGAGGTAAAAGATCCCACAGCACTGTTCATAGAGCAGGGAGTTCTACCGGTGTCCTGGGCAACATTCTTCTATCAAACATTACCAAAGGCACAAATTAACTAGTCATTTATCTCATTTTCTGTTTGTGGAAAGTTGCTGTGTGCATGTTAGAAGCCAGGTTTGCATGTATAACGACAATACTTCAGTAATTCATTAGAAGCGCTTTGCGTTGTCCCGAGGACGTGATAAAGCACCATATAAATGCAAATTCTTTCTTTCTATCTAACTCAGAGTAAGAGAAAAAGTAGAGGCAAATTACAGAGGACAGCAATAAAAAAACCAAAAAGTTTTGCAACTATGTTAATAGTAAAAAGGGTCAAAGAACAAGTGGGTCTGTTAAACAATACATTGGGTAAAATTATCACAGATTATTAGGATATGGCAGATGTATTGAATGGATTCTTCGCATCAAGTTTCATAAAGGAGAACTGTCAACAAATCCAGTCATGTAAAAAAGGCTAAAGGATCCATAACATATAGAGAAGTAAGTAAAGAAAGAACTTGCATTTGAATTTATATGAAGAATTAAATGCTCGCAAAGCTCCTGTGCCAGATGAGATACATCCTAGAATCCTCAAGAAATGAAATTAGGTAATTAGTGATGCTTTGGTTGAGTTTTTTCCCCCCCAGAGTCCATAAGTAATGATGTTACAAGTTCAAGGTCTTGCCTTAGATATTCTCTCGGGTACAGTAATGCCAGTCACTTCTGTAAGTGGTCTGAGCATCTTGCGTTTGGGTGTATGCCCATACTGCCCAAATTCTAACTATTCAACAGCATAAGCCAGGGGTGTGGCAATAGCATCCCCATGATCTGAATTGGATAATTGCATCTTTTGCACGTGTGTTCCTCAATCTATCCGAAGGTGGACCGAGCAACAGCTGGTGAGAAAAGGCTAGAGACTGATCATTTCGTTTCTTTATTTCACAACACGTGAACATACAGTGCAACAGTTATGATCGGATTCACTTACTTCAAATCAGTGCAATTTATCTTTGCATAACAATACAAAATAACAAACATACTACGTTTCCCCATATCAATGGGTTGCCTTGCTTGACAAACAAAATAATTTCTAACCACTCCCCCGCATTTCAACCTCACTGCCTTTGCTGGGCTTGACTGCCCTTAGAACTTTATGTTTAAAAAACCTCACTGACCTTGCAGCTTTACAGGAGCAAAGAGATTTTGGTGTCTACGTGCACAAAAGCTACAGGTAAAAAAAGTAATCAAAAAGGATGTGGATGCCAGGTCAATTGAAGTTTTAAAGACCAAGATCGATAGATTTTTGTTAGCCAAGAGTATCAAGGGGTATGGAATGGAGTAGAGGTACAGATCAGCGATGATCTGATTGATTGGTGGAACAGGCTCGAGGGGCTGAATGGCCTACTCCTGTTCCTATGTCTTTTCTGGACCTGACTGACAGCCTGTGCCTGCTTATTTTTATATCTCCCTATTCACAGCCGGAAAAGAAGCTGGGACTTCCCAACATAATAGGTGAAGCATTTATGGATTACTGGGACTCGCTAATAAATTGCTTGTCTATGAGGAAGCAACATCAAAGCTAGCCGATGAGCATTTTAACCACCTTTTATTTTTGTGTCTTTTTAAAAAAAATCTGGTGTGAAAACATTATGTTTTGAACAGCAACAATGTTTAAAAATAACACATTTCCAAATCTTTTTCTGGAAAAATAAATCTCAAAATGTGACAAATGACTGGATGATGATAAATGTAGTCCTGGTCCACAAAACGAGTAAGGCATGAACCTGGTCAATACAGTCTAGTTAGCCTAATCTCTACAGTAGGGAAAGTGTTTCAGGACATTACGCAGGATGCTGTAAGTGAACAGTTAAAAGTTCAGTCAACATGGTTTTAGATGCAACGATACAGGTGTAGTGGTTATGGTGCTCTACCAGCAAACCAAAGGTCATGAGAGCAAATGAATTCAATAATCTGGTGATTTTTAGGATAGCACCAGAAAAATAACCAGGAAAGTCCAACTGTTCACTAATGTCCATCAGGAAAAAGCGCCTGCCACCCCTAGCCAGTCTGGCCTACACGTGACTCCAGTCTCGCACTACGTAGTTGACTCTTAGTACCCTCTGACGTAGTCTCGTACGCCAATCAGTTGTGAAAAATCAAAAAGTTCTATAATAAGGAAAAAAACAACTGTACTGACCTATTGGCAATGAGCCAGGCATCATGGTAGACTTAGGAAAAGTCAGCTCAGTCAACCCTGCAAAGTCCTTTGCACTTGGAAGGAGTCATTATAGTGCCATTAAGTGGTACCTACTCACCAATAACCTGCTCATTGATGCTCAGTTCGAGTTTCGCCAGAACCACTCGCTCCAGATCTCTTCACAGCATTGATCCAGACATGGACACGAGTTGAATGCCAGAGGAGAGGGGAGGGTAGCTGCCCTCAACATCAAGGCAACATGCAACTGAGAATGGCACCAAAGATACCTAATAAAACTAATGTCAATGGGGGTTAAAGGAAAACCCTTTAGCGGCTGGAGTCATATTGACACAAAGAAAGATTGTCCTAGTTGTCAGAAGCCAATTATCACAGCCACAGAACATCGCCGTGGGAGTTCCTCAAAGAAGTGTCCATGGCCTAACCACCTTCAGCTGCTTCATCAATGGCCTTCTCTCCACCGTAGGGTCAGAAGTTCTCTGGAGTTTAGATGAATGAGAGGTGATCTCATTGAAACTTATAAAATTCTTAGAGGGCTGTTTGCTGACGATTTCTACAGTATTCACAGCTCCATTCACAACTCCTCCAATAATGAAGCTGAGCATTCCAGCCTACAACAGGACTTGGACAAGATCCAGACTTGGGCTGACGAGTGGCAAGTAACATTTGTGCCACACAAGTACCAGGTAATGATCATCTACCACCGTAAAAAAGTTCAAACATCTCCCCGACCTTCAATGGCACCACCACTGCTGAGCCCTATCACCATCAACATCTTGGGGCTCATAAGTGACCAGAAGCTTAACTAGTAGTCATATCAGCACCATGGCTATAGGGCAAAAGCTTGGTACTCTGTAACAAGTAGCTCACCTTCTGACTCCTCAAAATCACTCAAGCTTCTACAAGACTTAAGTTAAGAGTGATGATGTGGAGATGCCGGTGATGGACTGGGGTGTACAAATGTAAGGAATCTTACAACACCAGGTTATAGTCCAACAGGTTTATTTGAAAATCACAAGCTTTCGGAGGCTTTCTCCTTCGTCAGGTGAGTGCCACTCACCTGACGAAGGAGAAAGCCTCCGAAAGCTTGTGATTTTTAAATAAAACTGTTGGACTATAACCTGGTGTTGTAAGATTCCTTACAAGTTAAGAGTGAGATGGAACACTCATCACTCATCTGGATGAGTACAGCCCCTACATTAAAGAAACTTGACACCATTCAGGACAAAGCAGTTCACCTAATTGTCGCCACTGTCACTGGACTCAATATCTACCTTCCATTGCCGAAGCACTATAGCCATAGTATGCACTATCTACAGATTACACTGTCACTCAATAAACTTACTTTGACTGTCTATGTGACCTCTACCACCGAGAAGGACAAGTGAAACAATACCATGGGAACGCCATTATCTCCAAATTCCCCTCCAAATCACACCATCCTGACTTTGACCTATGTTCCCATTCCTTCATTACTGGCTCAAAATTCTGAAACTCCCTATCAAACACCATTGTGGGAGCACCATCATCTCAATTGACAGCAGTGGTCCAAGAAGACCACCTATCGCCACCTTCTCATGGTAACTAGGACGGGAAATGAATGTAGCCTTGCTAGTATTGCCCACATCCCAAAAACAAATTAACTTACTGTACAACAGTGGCAATTTTCAAAACAAAATTGTCACATGACTACAGTCCTCTGATTCTCCAGAATTTATTTTTTCAGCTCTCCTTCCAGCTGATATTTTAATTAAAACTGGAATAATTCTTCAAACAAAAATATGCACTTATAATTAAAAAGGGAAAAAAACTTCAGTCATGCAGGAGGGAAAAGATGACACGAAATAGGATAAATAATTCTGCCATGACTTGTACCTAGTTGGTAGGATTAATATGATCATAGTATCATAGTATGTTCCAGCACAGAAGGAGGCCATTCGGCCCATTGTGCCTGTGCGGGGTCTTTGAAAGACCGATCCAATTAAGAGCATAAAAACATAAGAAATTGGAGTACGCCATACGTCCCCTCGAGCCTGCTGTGCCATTCAATAAGATCATGGCTGATCTTCTGCCTCAACTCCATTTTCCCACCTGATCCCATATACAACGACTGAGCATCCACAGCCCTCTGGGTTAGAGAATTCCTAAGATTCACAACCCACTGAGTGAAGAAATTTTTCCTCATCTCGGTCCTAAATGGCCGAACCCTTATCTTGAGACTATGACCTCTAGTTCTAGACTCTCCAGCCAGGGGAAACAGCCTCTCAACATCTACCCTCTCAAGCCCTCTAAGAATTTTATAAGTTTCAATGAGATCACCTCTCATTCTTCTAAACTCCAGAGAACATAGGCCCATTCTATCAATCTCTCCTCATACGACAACCCTCTCATCCCAGGAATCAATCTAGTGAACCTTCGTTGCAAGGCCTCTAAGACAGGTATATCCTTCCTCAGGTAAGGAGACCAAAACTGTACACAGTACTTCAGGTGTGGTCTCACCAAAGCTCTATATAACTGCAGCAAGACCTCCTTACTCATCCTCCAACCCCATTGCAATAAAGGCTAACATACCATTTGCCTTCCTAATTGCTTGCTGTACCTACATGTTAACTTTCTGTGATTCCCCCTTATCTACCCTGCTAGTTATACCTTCAAAAAACTCTAATAGATTTGTCAAACATGGTTTTATGAAAGGGAAATCGTGTTGACTCTGCCTAATCATATGATTTTCTAAGTGCCCTGTTACTATGTCCTTAATAGATTCTAGCATTTTCCTACTACCGATGTCAGGCTAACTGGCCTATTGTTCCGTTTTCTTTGTGTGATTATCTGATCAATGGTTGAGATAATTTTTTTGAAAACGCTTAATGCTACATTAATCTAGCCAGTTGAAATAGGGCTTAGACCCTTGCACTTTATAATGGAATTTTTCTTATGCCTGAAAGTTTGAGACCCTGAAAATAACTTCAGTAAAATAATTAAAGGGCTGGATAGTGTCCCTAATGATAGATTATTCCAGTTTAACAGATCGGGGAGGACCAGGGAGCAAGAGTTTAAACTATGTAAGAGTAGGAATAGACTGGATGTTAGGCGGTTCTTTCTTTCCCCGAGACAGTAGTGAGCCTTTGGAAAGTGTTGCCGGCTGATGTGGTGTGTGCTGACTCTCTCTATGCCTTCAAGAGGGAGCTGGCCTGGTTCTTGACTGGGCAGAGATTGCATCATATAGAAGATAACACTTGGTCCATGAGCTTGCCTGGGCAGGTTTCGATCGCCTGAGGGGGTTGGAGCGGAATTTTTCAGACTATTTTTTCCGTTAAGAGATTACGTGGCTGTAGGGATGGGTGGGAGGGAAGAAGTGCCTAGTCGTGATGCTCCAACCATCATGGTGTGGGGCAGGCTTGATGGACCAGCTGGTTTCTTTCTGCCCGTCAATTTTGTATGTCCGTAAATGGTACTAACATAGATATTCTTAACTGTTTTCTTCGGCTGAAAACAGACTTTTTTAAAATTCCAATTTCTATCAACTTAAATGCATAGAACATACGTAAATTCCAAAAAGAATAATGTTTCATAGATACTCACCCTTAGTATGACCGAATTCAAAGTGTAAATTAATTTTCTTTTTATCACAAATAGTTGTGAGATTTGAGCATTAACATCAAACACTAAAAATAGCAAATCATCAAAGAGGGTTCAGGCTTGCTGCCTTTGGAAAACAAGCAGCTTTAAGGTCGGCTAATTAAGTTTTCAAGATTATTTGGAAGAGGATTCATAAAAGATGATGCAGACAAAATTGTTCAGTATAGTGGTTTCAAATAGCAGGCAACACAATTAAAGAAACAATTAGGAAGTTACAAGAAAGAAGGAAAGTCAGACAGACTTCTGTTTAATTTATTACAAAAGGTAAATGGACTTGTAAAACAGACGTACCACTGGCCATTGCAGTGAACGATATAAATAGGTACAAGAGCTAAGTGCATGTGTTTCTGGAGAAAGACGAGGCCAAGGTGAAAAAGAGACAGGTTTGCTGGGTTGAATGACCTTTTTCTATTACTAAAAGTTCTGGTGTTCTTAGTGTATTCATGCATGTATTTTTACATGGGATTATGGGTGTAAGAACCACATACAGAGCAACCGAGGTCCAGATTCACCAGGAACTCAATTTATTAGATAATCCAATCACATACATTTTACTTTTTACTTCCGTAGACTATTCCAATGCTCTCCTAGCCGGCCTTCCACCTTGCACCCTCTGTAAACTCATCCAAAACTCTGCTGCTCGTATTCTAACATGCACCAAGTCCCATTCACCCACCCTACATCGGCTCCCAGTCCGGCAATGTCTCGATTTTAAAATCCTCATTCTTGTTTTCAAATCCCTTCATGGTCTCGCCCCTTCCTATCTCTGTAACTTCCTCCAGCCCTACAACCCTCCGAGATCTCTGCGCTCCTCCAATTCCGGCCTTTTGCGCATCCCCGATTTTCATTGCTCAACCATTGGCCACCGTGCCTCCAGCTGCCCAGGCCCTAAGCTCTGGAATTCCCTCCTTAAACCTATCCCTCTACCTTTCCTCCTTTATGACGCTCCTTAAAACCTACCTTTGACCAACCTGTTCTAATATCTCCTTATGTGGCTCGGTGTCAAATTTTGTTTGATAACGTTCCCGTGAAGCGCCTTGAGACGTTTTACTACGTTAAAGGCGCTATATAAATGCAAGTTGTTGTTGTAGTAGAAAACTAATATACTCTCTCTAATATCACTGACTAATGCAGAGATCTTGCCACTAATATCAATGTGATAAAGTAACATTGAGTTCTAGGCCCACAAAAGGCTGGACATATTGCACCTTCCCTCCCTTTTGCCAGAAATGTGCCCTGCTCCAATTTCCTTATAATTAACTGGATAACTCCTTGTGAAAGTAGATAGCCAGTCTGTGTTCTTACAAAGCAATAAACAATGCAGATAGACATTCTGCTGTCAGTACACATGTAACAGTGGCAATCTGTGATTTGTGTTTAGTATGGACTTTACAAATAAGCTGGCTGTCTTGAGAAATTAGAGAGCATAGAATAAATATATCAAGAGGTGAACAGCCTCCCACTTACATCTGAAGTGAGATCTTTGAGGTCATAAAACTTGCTTTTGAATATATTATTGCAGTTCAACAGTTTTAAAAGAGATTATTTCATAGGAGACACAATTCCAGAATGTAGGTTTAGGCAGCTGAAGGCATGGACCCCAAAGGTAAGGCAAAGGGAGAAAGGAGTTGCCAGAGTCAGAGGGACAGAGGGTTTGAGAGGGGAGGGGAAGCGGGGTTGTAGGGATGTAAGAGATGAGCAAGGCCATGAAGGGATTTAAATACAAGAATAAGAACCTTAAATTTGATACAGTGGGGGGGCCAGGAACCACTGTTGGTCAGCAAGGACCAGGGTTACAGGTAAGCGGAACTTGTAAGGGAAAGGATTTAGACAGCACAGTTTTGGATGAACTGAAGTTTACAGATGTTCGATGATGGGAGACAAGCCAGGAGAACGTTGGAACAGTTGAGCCTGGAAGTGACAAAGGCATGGATAGGGGTTTCAAAGGCGGATGGGCTAAGGTAGGGACTGAGGTGGTCGACATTACAAAGGTGAAAGTAGGCAATCTTTGTGATGGTGAGGATATGGGGTCAAAAGCTCAGCTCAGGGTCGAACAGGATGGCGAGGTTGCATATAGTCTGGTTCAACATGAGACAGTGGTTGGGAGTGGGGAGTCCGTGGCAAGTTTACAGAGTTTGTGGCAGAGTCTGAAGATGAAGGCTTTGGTCTTTCCAATGTTTAGCTGGAAGAAACTGTAGCGCATTCAAGACTGGATGTTGAACGAACAATCTGACAGCACAGAGGGAGTGAAGGGGTAGAGTTGGTATCACGTGAAAGCCGACTCATGTCTGTTGTTGGAAATATGCTATTATTAATGCTACCAAGGGTTGTTAATCCTTCTTAATAATAACTTCTATAATGATTCGGGCCCGAGTGTGACCGAACATACAAACTTTATTATAGACACAAGAACGGCGTTCTAATGCAGTTATACCAAACAAGTATTTATATAGCAACGTTCTAATAGTTATATTGAATAAACAAGGATGGTACAACCTGTCCCTAGGAAGTTTCAAGCTGATCAGGCCTGGTATCGTAGGGTGTGTGGGCCTCCATCGCCCCAGAAGCTGCTTCTAACTTTTGTGGGGCAGTGCCTCAGTTTATATATCTTTCTGAAGCATATTTACTTCTGGTAGCTTAATGACATTAGTTCCGTGATGTCATCTGTCCTGGACATCTCCCCCAAGGGCGTCCATTGTTCCAGACATCTTTATCCATTCTATGGTGTTAACTATTGTCCATTTTATCTATCTATCTTATGGGGGAAGGACATGCCCTTATCTTTCTAGTCTCACAGATGTAAGAAATACGATTTCTAGACCAAATCATTGCCATGTAAAGCTTTAGGTGCTGGGCTAAAAAGCGAAGCGCAGACCTTGCGTGTGAGAGAATACGAAGGGAGACAACATTCCACAGGGAACGATTATCTGACATCAGGCAAAGTGATTGGGAATATTGCAGAGACAATGTAAACCGTGAAACAGACATATTGGGCTCGATTTTCAGACCTCCGAACCGGCAGGTTCGTGGCGGGGGGGGGGGGGGCTCCGAAAATCGGGGATTCCCGGGGCGGGTCTGGAGCCCGGCTCCAACCCGTCCATGTCCGGGTTCCCCAGTGATGAGCGCGCAGCCCCCGCATGCGGGACTCCCGCTGGCAATTAAAGCCGGCGGGATGCCACTTAAACTAATTAAGTAGATACTTCAGGTCGTTAGCAGACCTGATTGACATGATATTTTAGGAGGAGTGGGATTTTCAACTCAACTGAGACTGTTTCCTGCACTGGGGGAAACACTCCCAGTTGAAATGGACGTGTTGCAGCCACCAGCCTGTGGCAGCTGCAAAGGTCCATTTGACAGGTCGGGGGGGGGGAACCATCACTTATTGCAGGAAGCCACTCTGTCACTTTGGACAAAGTTTGGCCTCCACCACCCTCCTCCTAACAATAAAATTCACAAACTTGGAACCTCAACCCCGGTGTGCAGACACATTTACCTACCTTGCGGACCCCCTCAAACGTACATCTTCCGGATGGGGGCTACCATAGCTACGGTCATGACCTCCTCGGAGGACAAACAGCATCACCAGCCTCGCCGGCCATGCCGTCCATCTCTGACACGTGGAGCTCCACAACATGGTGCTGTGACACATCCACCTGCACAGCAGGAGGGAGGGCAACCGCAGAGAGAGAGATGTGTCACAGAAGGCACTACCCTCACCACAGGGTCTACAGATGGAGGCTCAGCTTCCTGGACCTCTCTGAGCAGCGGTGCATACGGAGGCTCAGAGTCACTCGACATGTAGTCGTGGACATCTGAAGCCTCCTTCATGCCGAGCTGCTCCCAGCTGGCTCGATTACCATCTTCTTACCTGTCGCTGTCAAAGTCACCACTGCCCTCAACAACTTCTCCTCCGCATCCTTCCAGGGTGCCACCGGGGACATCACCGACGTCTCTCAGTCGTCTGCACAAAAGAGCCCTGCAAATACACCTACATCCACACTGCAGTGACATAATGGGTAGCATCAGTTATGGGTCTTCATAGTGATCCTCAGGAAAGGGCATTATTGCACAAACCAGACAAGATTTGCAAAGACAGTGGCAGTAGTGGTGACAATATAATATGTAATGTGAGTTGATCAGAAATCAAATATAAGTAAAAACCATGACAAACCCTCAAAATACCCTTGTGCATCCCCTTCATGCTCACGACACATTTGCCTTACACTTCCTACTGCACATGTGTGATGCATGCCCCGTGGCTGCAGCACTGGTAGTGGCAGGTTGAGTGAGGCTGGCCGTGAAAGAAATGCATGAGAGGGTGAGTATGAGATAGAGCCATGAGATTGTATGAGGATTGGGTTGAGTGGTAGTGGTGGGATGAGTACTGGCGAGGTGAGCAAGTGCAGGTAAGATGAGGATGAGCTTTGAGTGGGCGTGAGGGGTGATGTGATAAGAGTAGTGTTGGCAGTGCAGAAGGAGATGTGGGGTGGGGGCGGTGATGTGGCAGACGGGAGTGTAGGGGAATGAGTAAGTGTACTCACTTCGGCTGACCTACTTAGGTCATTGAGGCGCATCCTACACTGTATGCAGGTGCGCGATATGTTGGTGGTGCTGGTGAGCTCCTCTGCCACCTCAAGCCAGGCCTCCGTGGTGGCAGAGGCAGGCCGCTTCCTCCCGCCCGCCGGGGAGAAGATCTCTGTCCTTCCCCTCCTCCTTACCCCATCCAGTAAGACCTGGAGTGAGGCATCATGGAACTAATGTCATTAAACTACGAGAAGCAAGTATGCTTCAGAAAATCATATAAACTGAGGTACTGCCCCACAAAAGTTAGAAGCAGCTTCTGGGGCGACAGAGGCCCACATACCCTACGACACCAGGCCTGATCAGCTTGAAACTTCCTAGGGACAGGTTGTACCATCCTTGTTTATTCGATATAACTGTATTAGAATGCTGTTATATAAATACTTGTTGTTTGGTAAAACTGCATTAGAACGCTGTTCTTGTGTCTATAATAAAGTTTGTATGTTCGGTCACACTCAAGCCAGAGGAAGGGAAGCCATTGTTGGAGATGCACTGGCTATGACCAGATAGGCAAGAGTGGAACCAAGCGAGGACAGTCCCACTGAGCCAAACGGCAGAGAGGCATTGGAGAAGGATGGTATGGCCTACCGTGTCAAAGGCTGCACAATAATGCACCATGGTCACAGTCACAGTCACCGTCACCCATTAAATAACGTAGGTACGAGATATTGAAGTCCTAGCAAAATAACTTTTAGGTCTCAACACACATTACCAAAAACGTATATACTTTTAGTAGCAGACAGGAAAAGGTTTACTAGTAACAGTTATAATTAAATAGTAAAATTTGCTAGCTCTGAAAATATTTTATCCCTGTAAATTTTTACATGGTGTTTTTTCCTTAATGTAAACTTTACTGGTTTATCTGCTAAAAGGCTAAAATGATATGCACAGTAATCCGCAAGAAATTGTATCAACTCACCTTCAGGTGCCTTTGCATCACACATCTTTGTCACCCAGGTTGCATTTGAATTCTCTTGCCTCGAGTCAAATGAAGTCTGGTTGACCTGGATATACACACACACAAAAATACAAACCATATTAACTATGTATATACGAAGCTTACTATTATACTTGCCTTACATTCATACACAATCTTCATTTATGTAATTCCCCCCCTCTCCACACCCCAACAATTAGCTCGAGATCCTAGGGCAGTAGCTTTTTTTCCTCGTTAAGTGAATGTGTACATAAATGATTTTATGCTATTTCAGCAGACCTAGTCCTTGGAGGAACAAGCTACGGTTCAGTTCCCCAAAAATATCTTTCAGTGGACTGATATTATCAGAGCACCCATAAAATTGTTCACCCAAACAGATATGAGTTAACATGTAGTATCAACTTGTCTTTGTGCTCAAACTAAGGATTTCAGGTAGTAGGAAAATTACTTTTTTTGCCATCACATCACCATTTTAAAAAAAAATGGTAAAAATACAAACACCAGCTATCAGCAGCCACAATTTGAGGGTGAGAAACAGAACCAAAAAGTGAGCACAGTTACAATGCCTTTGATGGGGCTAAAGCTTTTTCATTTACTAGCTTCAACAAATCTGTAACTACCCAGTTACCTCTTGTCTCACCCTAGTTTGGAGTTCAGTAATGCCTAACAAATGGAGACTGCTTCCAAATGAAATGATTAGTACACAGAATGCTATGAACAGTAGCTTGGCGGTATGAGGCAGTGCAATCATTTACTAAATACATATTTGTACTTGGAATGATGCTATGCCATTTCATAATGGGTACAGGCAAAAATAAATTCAGACCTGCCTCATTTACAGTACACGTCACAGTGAAGTCTCTCCAAAAATACAATGAAGCATCAGTGTGCCTGCACAGATAAGTAACATTCGCGCCAGACAAGTGCCAGGCAATGACCATTTCCAACAAGAGAGAGTCTAACCACCACCCCATGACATTCAACAGCATTACCATCGCCGAATCCCCCACCAACAACATCCTGGGAGTCACCATTGACCGGAAACTTAACTGGACCAGCCATATAAATATTGTGGCTACAAGAGCAGGTCAGAGGCTGGGTATTCTGCAGCGAATGACTCACCTCCTGACTCCCCAAAGCCTTTCTGCCATCTACAGGGCACAAGTCAGGAGTGTGATGGAATACTCTCCACTTGCCTGGATGAGTGCAGCTCCAACAACACTCGAGAAACTCGACAACATCCATGACAAAGCAGCCCGCTTGATTGGCAACCCGAAACATTCACTCCCTTCACCACCGGCGCACCGTGGCTGCAGTGTGTACCATCAACAGGATGCACTGCAGTAACTCGCCAAGGCTTCTTCAACAGCACCTCCCAAACCCACGGCCTCTACCACCTAGAAGGACAAGGGCAGCAGGACATGGGAACGACACCATCTGCACATTCCCCTCCAAGTCACACACCATCCAGATTTGGAAATATATCGCCGTTCCTTCATCGTCGCTGGGTCAAGATCATGGAACTCCCTTCCTAACAGCACTGTGGGAGAACCTTCACCACACGGACTGCAGCTGTTCAACGCGACGGCTCACCACCATCTTCTGAAGGGCAATTAGCGATGGGCAATAAATGCTGGCCTTGCCAGCGACGCTCACATCCCATGAACGAATAAAAAAAAATGCTTTAGAAAACTCTAGAGTTCTAACTGAATGCAACAGTTTGAGTTTGCTGTCCACTGATCAGAATCAACTTTGTGATGAATGAATGTCAAAATGTTCGCTTTGCTCACGAGTTCCATTTTAAACTCAACATAAAGCGTCTAACGTCTGTCTTTGGAAAAACAAAATTCTTAATTGTGCAACTAAGCTTGCCCATATTCGTTTTTAGAAAATTTAGATATGAGAACTAACCCACTAACTTTATACTAAAATAGATCAGATAAGTTAGTTTAATAACAGTGGTCATATTTTTTTCATGGGCTGAAGAGACCGCTGATGTTTGTGGTCATTCAACCCGTTGTGTCCGTGCCAGCACTTCGCTGGAGCAATTAGAAACTAATCCCACTGCCCTACTCTCCTCCGAGCTCTGTATATGCCTCTGCTCCAAATGCGTTGTGTTGGAAGCTTCAAATTCAAAATGGCACCATCAAAATAGCCCAAGCAGTCTTACCAAATGTTTGAAACAAAATTCAAAATAAATCACTTGCATTGAGCAATACAGATTTAACAGCAGACAAGTTAAAAGGGAAGTAGAGATTAATTAAAACCAAAGCATTTTCACTTTTTTTGCAGTACAAAACCAATTAAAATTCAGCTTTATTAAAAAAGTTACGCTAATGATCTATTTTTTTTTAGAAAAAGCACAAACATTACATTTAATCTTGTTCACAAGTAGAATGATCTGTTCTGGTGACCTTGAAGCTTTCCAGTGTTCATTGATCACCAACTCATAAGATTTAATGATGTGATAATGTCGACAGAAGATTTTTCTAAGCTTCCGTGGCAGATTGCTTTATTTGAGCGACACTGTAGCACAATAAAATCTTGCACACATTGCTCCAGTTGACACTATCACCAGTTTACCAGGATGCGACGAAAATACAAAACTCTTTTTGGTTTGAATTATATCTAGATTGTAAGGAACAATTCAGCTGGCAGTCAATGATTCGATTAATAACTACCTCGATAAAAAACAATTAAGGCAACAGGCAAGATAATTTAAAATTGGTTGAAGGAATGACAGATCAGACCAATTATGCCCCTGTCAATTAAAAGTTGGATTTGTATGTGAAGGAAAAGTTTTCAGAAGAATGCCAAGGCTTCAAAAGATATTAGTAAAGCACTCTTACACATTGTCTTACTATAACATACTACTTTATTTAATTTATCACAACTAGACTTAAAAATAGATGTTAAATTTCAATAAAGAAAATGGATAGGAACAGATATTTCAATAGTAGCCCATCATGAAATTACTACTAAAATTCTACTAAAATTAAAATGAGAAAAATCGTCAATTTAGCTGTAACACATGTGTGTTGAATTGTGAAGGGAAAAAAAACCTGGATTCACCTACCATGTTCATACTAAATCACATTCTGTATATTAGGCAGTTTAAAATTATAGAATTTAATACATTCTAATTTATACAGTAAAAATGTTAAAATCATATTAAATCATTTATCTCCATGGCAGAGTACCCAAAATAAAAATTCAAACATTTTTATGTAATTATAAAAGTTAATATTTCTTAGCACTTCCATTGTACCAACAGTACATTTGATAACCTTCTCTGTGTTATATAATCAACCCCACTACTTACTGTACAAATTTATATTACAAGGGCAGGCTGTTTTTTGAGGGAGGGTGGAGAAGATAAGGGGTAGTTCATGTTCACAATTTGGGTTTAAAACAAAAACCTACCTTTTCCCTCCCCCAAAATGTAGCAAGTCCATCCAATCTTTTATGAATATAATTAGGTAGTGTAGGATTTGAATTACAGTTTATAATCCCTTTAAAATTCAATTATAAATTAAGGAACCTCAAATAATAGGTTACAGCCAATGAGTCAATGTAAATGAAGAATACAATTTTAGGTGCTGTAGCATAAAGGCACAGACAGAAAAAACTGGTATCCGTCCCACAAGGACATGAACCACAAGAGCAGTACAAAAAACAATAGAGACACAAGCAGATAATTTAACTTGGACTGTCAGCACTAGAGGATGTAAGTACAAAATTAAATAAGTCTCAGGCAAGGCTCCAGATTAGAAGGAATTTTCCTCCTCCCTCTACCTGCCCTCTCCTCTTCCAAAAAAAAGAAAAATCAGACCATGGATATACAGAAGAGACTTTCAGGAAAAAAGCAGTTAACATTTTGTTGACACCTTTGATGAGTTGGATGACTATCTGGAACGGAAAAGGGCCGAAGATTTCAAGAAAATGACAAAGATAATTAAATGCTGTGTGGAACAGGCCGGTTCCTGAGGTGTGGCGGTCTTGAGAATGTCATGCTAAGACAGGCAACAGGTATTGGATTATGTAGCATGCAAGGTTGAAATATTGTGGAGTTTTACTCAATTTACATTTTGGTCAACAGTAAGGGGGGGGGGGGGGGGGGGGGAGAGAAAGAGGCAGGAAGAACTTTTCCTCAGGAGATCAAATGAGTAGGGTTGAGTCCGTGGCTGCAGTAATGCTATAGCTAACTGCCTTGGAACAATATCTGTAAACTGTGAGGTTCAACCTGATGACCCAAGCTATACTTGCAAGGGCATCTGTAATGGATGTGTATTTTGTTTTGCTCCCTCTTGTATGAATGGATTGGTGGAGGGAGTGGGGGGGAGCATTCCCTAATATTAAACTGACTTTTATGAAGTATGAGAGAAATGTGGCTTTAAACCAAATTGAAATTATTTTACAACTGGGTGGAAGGCCAGGCAATGTAAAAGTAACTAGTAAAGGTGATCTCCCAACTTTACTGATCCCCATCTGTATTTTTATTAAAAACTGGTTACTTTCATGTTCATATACAGCTAAAACTGCTTCAAATCAATATTATAGCCTTAGCCTAGGATAGATTAGTTTGTAAATATCGGTGGAAGGAACATGCTTGTTGGGGTGAATGGCTTGTTCTCCTATGGTTCTTATGCCTAACTGAGTAAATCTGATAATACAGTCCACCTGGCACTAAATACAAGCTGACATGTAAATAGGAGGTGGGGAGGTGAAAGCAAGAAATAAATTGAACGAATGCAACACGTGCGTAGTGAGGGGATAGGTAAAGGGGCTCGTCTTTCCTAACTGCATATCTACTGCAGCAACGGCCCACATATTTTACATATATAAGCTAAACAAAAGCTCAACAAAGCCTTCCAGCTGATGAGAATATTACATAGAATTACTTATTACACAGAATTACGGAGTGTACAGCACAGCACTGGTCCATGCTGCCGTTTATGCTTCACACAAGCCACCTCCCACCCCTCTTCATTTAATCCTATCAGCATATCCTTCCATTCCTTTCTCCCTCACGTATTTATCTAGCTTCCTCTTAAATGCATCTATGCTATTTTTGCCTCAACTACTCCTTGTGATAGTGAGTTCCACATTCTTTGGGTAAAGAAGTTTCTCCTGAATTCCCTATTGGATTTATTTTTGACTATCTTATATTTATGCCCCTAGTTTTGATCTCCCCCACAAGAGGCAACAACTTCTCTATGTCTACCCTATCAAACCATTTCATAATTTTAAAGCCCTCAATTAGGTCACCCCTCAACCGACTCTTTTCTAGTTTCACAGACTATTAGACAAAGCAAGCATCTACCAAAAAACTTTGAAGAATACATTTTCACTTAATATCACGCCCCACTGAAAGTTACAGCAGTTGGACGTTGACTTGCAAGCTGTATTCGCAGTGAAATATAAAAACAATCTGTTCTTCGTTTCTACAGTTGAAGAACCAAATGGGAAGAGTAACGAAGATTTGCATACAGCAGTAAGAATTATGAACCTTAGTGATATTTTGCAGTACAACTGCACCTTTCCCATCCCTCAACCATGAGATAATGGGCCGGAACTTGCTCCGACCGACGTGGCAAGGCTGTCCGCACATCCTGCCGGCAAACACTACGAAGTCTCCGAAGTCCGCTTGCTCCCTTTTCAATTTTTTTTTAGGTTCAGTGCTATGATTTCAGCGCAGGTTCATTTGTAACAGAGAGACTGTGGGAATTGAAGCCACGCCCAGAATCTGTCAAGAAGAGAAGTCACGCCAACAAGCTGGCAACTAGAAATCATTCCTTCACAGTTAACTTCTGTTAGTTTAAATAAAAATTCAATATATTTTAAAAAGCCAAGCAAATGATCTAATGTAATGAAACTTACAGAAGTTAAAAGTAAAAAAAGAATTTCAAAAATTTAATTAACATTTTTTTTAATGATCAAAAAATATTAAAGTGAGAAATATGACATTTCACATTTTTAAAATTTAATTTTTTGTTGTTTCGCACTTTTAAAAAATAGTGTAGGGATGGTATTTTCCAGCGTACCTTTTGGTGGCATAAGTATCTTCGTTCCAGCTGGGCAGATGGATAAGTTTACAAATGTTTAATGATTTTATTGATTGTAGTGTAGCATGCCCCTATAATTCAGAACTGTCAAACCACCAGCGAACCAATGGGAGCAAGTTCATGATTTCCGGGTTTTAGTGCACATTCACGAACTTGCTTCCTGGATTCGCCGGCGGAGAGCAAGGACGCCATTGCAATACAGAGCCCCAAGGTGAGCGATTTCTAGCCCAACACTTCTAAGACCTATTTCTCTGCTGCATGCATTGATCTTCCAGGTTCATCCCAATCTTGCTCATACCCTTGGTTAGCCTTTCCTGATTCTTCCTGGTAGACAGCAACTCTTGCACTGCCCCCACCCCCCATACTAAACTGGCTCTATCAATTCCCATAATGGGGAATGCAATCAAATTGTTGCCTCTATTGTTGACTATATCACCAGCTTTATCAAGCTAACTTTGCAAAATATATGTTTAAATGCAAAGTGGGCTAGCATCTCAATAACTGGTCATAACTTATTCAAGTTTGCGACAACAGCATTGCAATATATTTGCATAACTTACCACTCCCCAATGTGCAACTATATTTACTAGTGCCTCTGAGACACTGCTGGCTGAACTATTTTCCTGGAACTTCTTCACCAACTTCCATTCATGGAACTCTTGTTACAACTGAGAAATGAGTAGGTGCATTTAGAGCAGAGCTAACAAAATTAGGCCAACTTTTCCTTCCACCGTAGTTAAAACACCCCGACATTATGATCTACTTTCCCATAGAGCAGCCTGACCTAGAATTAATAAAATTCCTACTACAACAGACCAATTGTGTGACTAGCAGCTCTGGGACTCAAACACCATCTGGCTGGGAGGCAGGCACTTTACTCTTAATATCAACCCCATCCCCAAGGCCGCAAGCTCAACAAAGCTACAAGTACAAAACAACCTTGAAACAGGCGGTCTTGAGGCAAGGTTAAATGTGTGAAAGCTGAAAATATCAAAACAAATACAATGCAGCAGTAAATTAATTCTACAGCTAGATTTTTTTCCTTGTTCTTTATAGATTACACTGATTCTATCAATAGTGTGTATTTGCACTAAACCTGGAACATATGCTATTGCTGTGCTTGTAACAAATAAAGATGGGAAATGTTTCTTCTTTAGTTCAAGTCTTTTTAAGTTAAAAACTTAGGTTTAACTAATGGTTAAAGAGGAGAACTATACCAAATCTGACATTCATTTGGTTGACCACTGCATATGGATTCTGCCAAAGCAGGACGATGTCCTAATAGTTTATTTCCTCTTCCTTGCATTCCCAAGATTCACTGCACAATCTCCTACTCAATGTTATTCTTTTGCAGGACTTCAAAATTCAAACTCTTTACTTCCCTTAGTCTTCCCTTCCTCCAACAATCTATAGGCAAGTTTGGCATCCCCCAACTCATGTCAACGTTGGTGGTGCCCTGCACTGTGGGCTTTGGCCCTTCATCTAGGTTTCTTAATAGAAAAAGTATAGCATTTAGGAGGTGAGAACCTCAACAACTTAATACTTAGGTCAGCGTGGAGCACCAGTGTCAAAGTGCTTGCTGTCTTAAGCAATCAGATTCAAACTAAAATGCTTTGCGAGGGCTGAGGCACATTGTCCACAAGCTAATTAGTTGAATGAGCTTTGATCTACCTTCATAGTTCACAATTAGCCGAAGAACTTGGGAGAAAGTCAACTACCCAAACATATTACCAAGCATATCATCACAAAAAATACTTTTTTAGTTCTCGTTGCATACACTGTCCAGCCTCTACAAGTAAAATGACAGGAAGCATTTGGAGGCAAGAAAATGAAAATAAGCACTGTGACAAATGAGACACAGAGACAATTTCAGACATGGACTTAGAGATTACCCAAGCACATAAATTTTCAAAAAAGTGTCCACATTATTTGTGTTGTTTTATACCAATAAAACATTTTCTGCAACGGCAGCACTGTTTTCCTCTGGGTAGCTGACACTGTCTTTCGGAAGTTAGAGCAGGATTGAGTCAATATTCGTGAGTGGTCCAACCAAAAAATTTGAAAATCACTAATATTGTGTAACTTGCACTAGATAAACCCAGATTTTGAAAATGAGAGCAAGTGTTGTAAACATGCAATCTGTTTAAATGTATTAAATAGGAATTTACTGAAAATTGACTTTAGGTCTGGCTACTTGATAATTTGAATCGCACTTTCTACCAAATTAACACTATGCAGCAGAGTCTACACTGCTGAGTTTTAAAAAAACTTGCTCTAAATCAAAAATTGATTTCAAAAAATCTTGTACAAATTTTACAAATAACTGTCGGCAATACTTAAACACAGCTTAGCATGACTGAATTTAAACAGCAAAAGGAGACATTTTCTTGGTTCCCTTGCAGACAATACACTGGAGGAGAAAGAAGAAATTGTGAAATGCCACAAAAAGACCTTGTGCACACAACATTTGGAGAGGGAAAAGACTACACACCAATCATACAATGTGAACGTAGCATTGAACTCTTAAAGGGATCATGTCCCTCTTCTCCTCCATTTAACAACAAGTATGAAAGAGGGGCAGTCATTAGGATCAACCCTGTTTCAACCACTGACCATGTACCGTGTGGCCCAGATTCTACCCCATTTAACATCCTGAGGGAAAGTTTTGCAGACTTTCTCCTTCACCTGTAAACAAATTCAAGAAAACGGCTGAATATCTTTATCACTTTAGTCATTCAAGCTAATCCAGGTGCTTTCCATGTTTCCAGCAGAAGGTTCTGTACAGTTCGATCATCTACATCTATACTTTTCCATATAATCTACAGTCCTATTTATAACCAAGATATTTATCAGACTCTTTTTCAAGGAAATGGTATATTGGCCTTTATTACAAGAGGATTTGAGTCCAGGAGTAAAGATGTCTTACTGCAATTATACAGGACCTTGGTGAGGCCGCACCTGGAGTATTGTGTACAATTTGGTCTCCTTACCTAAGAAAGGATATATTTGCCACATATGGAGTGCAACAAAGGTTCACCAGACTGATTCCTGGGATGGCACGATTGTTGTATGAGGAGAGATTGAGTAGACTAGGCCCATAGCCTCTAGAGTTTAGAAGAATAAGAGGTGATCTCATCGAAACATACAAAATTCTTACAGGGCTCGACAGGGTAGATGCAAGGAGGATATTTCCCCTGGCTGGGGAGTCTAGAACCAGGGGAATAAGGGGTAGGCCATTTAGGACTGAGATGAGGAGAAATTTCTTCACTCAGAGGGAGGTGAACCTTTGGAATTCTCTACCCCAGAGGGCTGTGGAGGCTCAGACATTGAGTACATTCAAAACAGAGATCGAAAGATTTCTAGATATTAAAGGCACCAAAGGATATGGGGATAGTGCAGGAAAATGGCGTTGAGGTAGAAGATCAGCCATGATCTTGTTGAATGGCGGAGCAGGCTCAAGGGGCCGGGTGGCCTACTCCCGCTCCAATTTCTTATGTTCTTAATTAACTCATAGCATTAGCCGCTTTTGCTGGCAGTCTGCCCATATCCATAAGGGTGAGTGTGGAAATGTGGCATGAATTTATTTACTCTCACCTGAGGCTTGTTAATTTTAAAATATCAGTTCTGGATGCTTAGTCCAAGTTAAACATGCTTTACATCCACATTATCTGCAGTTCTCAGCATTTTGAAGATCTTGGGCCTAACCCTAAGCTTCCTTACTGAAAATAAATCTCTCTTCACAATTTAGGGCTCCAAGTCCTGCAGCTCTTCTCTGAAATCTCTCCAACAGATCAATGTCTTATTGGAATCAGGGTGCCCAAAATTGTACAGAGCATGGCCAATAATGTGGCTGGAGTAAGCACCTATGTACAAATGGACTGGCTTTGCTGGAAAAAGCGGCCCCTCCTTTTGCATAATTTACCACTGCTTTGGACGTGTCTCTCATGATATGCTGGGAATGTCACAGCCACACTGTGAAATGCCAGTGGCCAGTGAAAAGGTGCTGGTTGATCATTATGAGTCAGACACTGTCCTGGCATGGGAGAAGGTGGTTCAAATTTTCTAACACTTTAATGGCAGCTTCCCCTCAGTGCCCGTTTGGAGCAGGCACTGTGTGGATGGAGCACTGCTGAGGTGCTTAATGCTGCATTATAGCCACTTAACTCATAATTCGTATGTTAGTTAAGAGCAGGAGTAGGCCATTCGGTCCCTCGAGCCTTCTCTGCCATTTGATAAGATCATGGCTGATCTGATTGTGACCTCAACCCTACTTTTTCATCTACCTACTATAACCTTTGACTCCCTCGTTAATCAGGAATCTATCTGACTCGGTCTTCAAAATATTCAATGACCCTGCCTCCACCGCTCTTTGGGAAAAGGAGTGCCACAGATTTACGACCTTCAAGAGAAAAAAATTCTCCTCATCTCTGTCTTAAATGGGAGACCCCTTATTTTTAAACTGTGGCCCCTAGTTCTAGTCTCTCCCACAAGGGGAAACATCTTCTCAGCATCTACCCCTTCTAACCCCCTCAGGATCTTACATGTTTCAATAAGATCACCTCTCATTCATCTAAAGTCCAATGGATGCAGGCTCAACTTGTCCAACCTTTCCTCATAAGATAACCCCCTCATCCCAGGAATCAGTCGAGTGAACCTTCTCTGAACCGCCTCCAAAGCAACTATGTCCTTTCTTAAATAAGGAGACCAAAACTGCACACAGTATTCTAGATGTGGTCTCACCAATGCCCTGTACAACTGTAGCAAAACATTTCTACTTTTATATTCCATTCCCCTTGCAATAAATGACAACATTCCATTTGCCTTCCTAATCACTTGCTGTACCTGCATACTAACTTATTGTGATTCATGTGCTAGGACACCCAGATCCTTCTGTAACTCAGAGTTCTGCAATCTCTCTCCATTTGCATCTATGCCATTGTACCAAGTTATAAAACCAGAAAACAAGAAAATGCTGTAAGTACACATCAGATTAGTAAGTATCTGAAAGAGGAAGCTAACAAGTTAATGCTTTGGGTGGGGAGGCAGGGTTTAATCAGAACTGGCATGGTCAGGCTAGACCAGCCTCTTTCTATAACTGTACAAAACAAGAAGGACAGTTATTCTTCCATGGAAATACTCAGCATTTTCTGTTTTTGTTCCAACATCTGCAAGTTTTGTTTTATTGGTTTTAGTTATTCTTCCCTTCCCAGATTGCTTTTCTAAAAAGGGGCGTCTCCAGCGCATGCATGCTAGTTTTAATGAAAGGGTCCACCAAGAATGTTAACCCTCATTCCAGGTGCTGACTGACCTGCTGTGCACTTTCAATCTCTGCTTTTATTTCTGCATTTTAAAGTTTCTATATACACATTCACAAAATTATTCTTTGAGTTTTGCTCTGCTCAAGTGTGCACTTTTTAATAGAAAACTATGGATTGCAAAATTAGGTTGGAAAAAAAATTGCATTGCGTCTCAACATCCAGATCACGACTGCAAGGTAAGCCAAGACATTAGAACAATGGGGCATATGCTAAAGTTGGTGAGGTGCCAAATGGGAACTCAAGGGGAAGAACTTCACCCAGAGTGGTCAACACTTGAAATTATTTTAGGATAAGGCAGCGGAAGCCAAAACCTGAGATTCAATTAAATGATGGCCCAGAATTTGCTGCCAAAATAACGGTGAGGCTAATGGCGCTCACCATTATTTATGCACAAATCGCACAGCAACTTCAGGCGAGGGCAGATGCTCAGTTAATCGTGAAAATCCAGAAGTTGCTGTTCGAGATGCACCACTCTGCCATTAACTTCACGAAAACGGCACCTCGCTGTCTGACTCACCATTGAACGGCATTAAGTTCCTGTATTTGTGTGGTAGATATGAACTAAACTCACCACAGAAAGTTAGAGCCTGTTCCTTTCCGTCTAAGTACCCTTTTAACGGCGTGATAAGTGTTAATCACTGCCAAACAACCTCTCTGGCACAGAAAATTAACTATTACAAGTATGTAGACTCATTCCTTCAGGTTTTAGTTATTGGAGATATAAAAAAAATAATTTTTTTTTAAACTTTGTCTCTTTTTTTCTCTCTCTTAATCTAATCTTTCTTTCTGTACCTGATTTGACATTGAATTCACTATTCTAACTTACACTTCCTTGTTCAGACTCTGCGCTGTTCATTTAACAATCTTTCAATCTGATTGGTTAATCCTATTTCTCATCTACATGCTGCCCCTCGGCGACATCATCCAAAAACACGTCAGGTTCCACATGTACGCTGACTACACCCAGCTCTACCTCACCACAACCTCTCAACCCCTCCAACTGTCTCACTTGTCACACTGCTTGTCCGATAGCCATTACTGGATGAGCTGAAATTTCTTCCAACTAAATATTGGGAAGACTGAAGTCATTGTCTTTGGTCCATGCCATAAACTCCATTCCCCAGCCACCAACTCCATCCCTCTCCCTGACCACAGTCTGAGGCTGAACCAGACCGCGCGCAACTTTGGTGTCCTATTTGACCCCGAGATGAGCTTCCGACCACATATCCGCTCCATCACCAAAACTGCCTACTTCCACCCCCATTATATCGCCCGTCTCTGCCCCGCCTCAGCTCATCTCCTGCTGAAATCCTCATCCATGCCTTTGTTACCGCTGGACTGGACTATTCTAATGCTGTCCTGGCTGGCCTCCCATCTTCCACCCTCCACAAACTTCAGTTCATCCAAAAAGCTACTGCCCGTATCCTAACGCGCACCAAGTCCTGCTCCCCCATCATCCCTGTGCTCGCTGACCTACATTGGCTCCCGGTCCAGCAATTTAAAAATTCTCATCTTTGTTTTCAAACCCCTCCCTATCTCTGTGACCTCCTCCATCCCTATAACCCTCCAAGATCTCTGCGCTCCTCCAATTCTGGCCTCTTGTGCATCCCCGATTTTAATTGCTCCACCATTGGCAGCCGTGCCATTAGCTGCCTAGGCCCTAAATTCTGGAATTTGTTCCTTAACCTCACAACCCCTCTCTCCTCCTTTAAAGACGTTCCTTAAAACCTACCTCTTTGATCAAGTTTTTGGACACCTGTCCTAATATTTCCTTATGTGGCTGGGTGTCAAATTTTGTTTGATAACGCTCCTGTGAAGTGCCTTGGGATGTTTTGCTACGTTAAAGGTGTTATATAAATGCATGTTGTTGTTGAGATGCACAGTTGCTTGCCTTGTTCACACAGATCCCAGATGCCCTGTAAAGGGCGCCGCACCGTTTCCATCTTACAGATTCAGCAACTTGAGGTGCAAAATATAATGGAAATTAAACGGGCGTGGCCAAGTCTAATTAGCACCGGTCGCCGTTCGTTGACCGGCTACAGCAAATTCTGGGCCATTGTGATGGGGGACTGCAAGTGTTTTTCCACTCACTGGATGGATTTGCTGAAATAGGCTGAATGTTCTCCCTCAACTACATTTATCTTGTGGTCTGATGGATGTCAGAAAGATAGACCAAGTCAAAGTGGACCGACATATAAAAGGATGAACAGCTGACCTAGGGAAAGGATGAACACATAATTAGACAGCACTTACATGCTCTTGGTACTTTTGGCTTCCATACATAACGTACTGTGGTGCAAGACTGTAGACCATATAACTTGTGTGCAGAACCATCAGCAGCAGAATCATACAAAGGAAAAGAAGAGCTTGAGGACGTGTTCGGCCTGGTCTAATCTTGTACAACTATTTGCAAGAGGCGAGAAAAGAACAAAGGGAGATTTTAAAGCACCATATTTACTTGCGTTATTTATATGTTAAGCGCTCCTCATTGCCACCAGTAACACTGAATTCTTCAATATTATCCTGCACAACAAACGTATGCAAACATTTTATAAGCACTTAAATTAAAAAATGGTAGAGACATCAAATGAAATTCTCACATAAAACAGCTCAAAGAATGAAGAATTTACAATTTTAGTCTAACCTTAAAATGCCAGGATGGAATTCCAGGCTTGCTGGGCTGGTTTCTTCAAAAAAAAAGTTTCTCATGCATTATGAGGCCGAGTACAGTAATAAAGCTATTTAGACTTTGAGTAAGTTTATTTCTATAACATTAACTGAACTATTACACCATTTTGAAAGTTTTTTTTGGAATTACTTTACATAATTTCACCAAATCTTCCATTCCTCCAACTTCCTAAGTTTTATTTATGAGCATATCCAATTTAAGGTTCACTGAAGGAGTGGTGACACTTACGAAGTAGGTGAAAAGTTACTGTAGGAAGATACAATCATGAACCTTCTCTGGTCTAACCTTCCCTGCCCGTGCAAACCAGAGACCATAAAATCCAAAATTATGGATCCCAGTGTTGTTTGCGATTACCATTTTTGGCAAAATGCTACAAGTCAGCTACCTGTACTGAGAGAACACAAGCGGCATTCCTCAATACACTGGATTTTACAGTGCTCCATAGGCAGAAATTCTGACAGTAGATTTCAATATAGATAAGGGTGAGGTGGTACATTTTGGTAGGAAGAATAAGGAGGCCACATACTCCTTGAAAAATAAGTGTCTAAATGGGTTAGAGGAGCAGAGGGATCTGGGGGTACAGATATACAAATCACAAAGTAGTGATGCAGGTTAATAAGGCCATAAAAAAAAGCAAACAAAGCATTGGGGTTCATTTCTAAAGGGGTAGAATTGAAAAGCAGGGAAGTTATGTTAAACTTGTATAGAACCTTGGTTAGACCACACTTGGGAGTACTGTGAACAGTTCTGGTCTCCATATTATGTTATAAAAAGGATATAGAGGCACTGGAGAAGGTGCAAAAAAGATGTACTAGGATGATACCAGAAGTGAGAGGTCATACCTATCAGGAAAGACTGAACAGGCTGGGGCTGTTTTCTTTAGAAAAAAGATTGAGGGGTGACATTTTTTAAAATTCGTTCATGGGACGTGGGCGTCGCTGGCAAGGCAATTTATTGCCCATCCCTAATTGTCCTTGAATTAATTGCCCTTATGAAAGGGTTTGATAAGAGTAGATGTATCCACTTGCAGGGGAGACCAGAACTAAGGGCCATAAATATAAGATAGTCACTAATAAATCCAATAGGGAATTCAGGAGAAACTTCTTTATCCACAGAGTGGTTAGAATGTGGAACTTGCTACCACAGGAGTAGCTGAGTTAAGCATAGATGTATTTAAGGGGAAACTAGATAAACACGAGGGAGAAAGGAATAGAAGCATATGTTGATGGGGTTGGATGGAGGCTCGTGTGGAGCATAAACACTGGCATGGACCTATTGGACCAAATGGCCTGGTTCTGTGCTGTTCATTCTATGTACAGCAATATCAGTTATTGTTTGTTTTACCATCGAAATTTACTGGTGTGGTCTTCATTTGTTCTCCTTATTCTTCCCTCCCTCCCACCCCACACATAGACATCTAACACATATAGACCAAAAATGAAAATACCCTGATCCAGAAAAACCAGATGCCCATGTTTCGGATCCCTGCCATGGAAGTGAAGACAAGGTACATTGTAATGATAGCAATTAGGATATAGTCCAATGGGAAAACCTGAAGGGGAAGGAAAAGGCAGAAGCTAGATTCTGTGTTTAGAAAAAGAAATAATTTGTAACTATAGTTACATACAATTAAACTGCAGCAAAACAAACAAAATAGCATAGTGTTGTTATGAATAGTGTCAGGCCATTTAAAATCCGCATTACTTAACTAATGTTTGCGAATTCAGATTGTTTGACTTAGAGACAAATTACTTGGAAGTGGAATTTGCAGTTTAGGTTTTTACATGTTTGTCTTCAATAATCTGAAGTCTGGAAAGTTTTAATTAGAAACGAGCCACATTCCCTGGGAATATTCAGGAGCAACAATAAAAACAGTAGCAACGGAAACAAAAAAACACTAATTTTTAGAATCAAAACTTTGGCCCTAAAGGCAATATGAACACAGATGTCATCAGAAACTTGTGAGGAGCATCCAATAATCTGAGCATTTACAAAGCTGAAGACTGAAACTGATAACTCTCAACAGTGTGTGAGCCATAAATGCATCTTTATTTACATGCCCAATCTAAACAGAATGGAAAACTCTCAACCCCAAGTACCACCCCACAGACCCTGCTGTGGCTACCAGATCATTAAAACACACCAGTCAAATGCTGCAACAAGGTGGTGAGCTGCAGGGTAGTGGGAGAGTGGCTACAAATGCACAGAGCACTTCTTTGCTTTCTATGTAGCTATGCTGCTTCTTAAAAACAAAGTACATATAACTGCCTTTGTAACTTAAATCAGAATAGTCACAAGTATGTGACAATTTAGATGTTAAATTTAAATAGTTTTTGACAATTTCAGTTACTACTATTTAATGTCAATTTTGCTGGAATCAAGGTGGATTAAGCAGTAAACTTTCAAATATTAGTAGGTGCCAAGAAGTCTTGGGTTCCATTTCTAGGCTGAAGGAGCTGGTTTCAGCTGAGGGGTCCTACAGTTAGCCTCGACATCCCAGGTGGGACAGAGGGAACACCAAAATAAATCAGTTAGGGTTCCTGCTCAATGGCAATCCAGTGACATCTGCTTAGCTGGTGCCGCCTCTATGCAGAAAGTTGGCTTTGGCTTTGGCTTTGATGGCCAGATAATTGTCCAGATAATTAACCCATGGTCACAAATGAAAAATTACCACTGCCTTCAGAAGAAAGGCAAGAGTGCGGGGGTGGGGGAAGCTTAAGCAAAATTAGAGGGCAACCTCAGTTAAATATATGGCACAACAAATATTCAAGTTTCTCTTTTTTTTAAAAAAGACAAGAGAACCTACAGTACTAAAACTATTTAAATAGTGAATACGCGACACCTCGAAGCTGCCAAGTGTTGAAACCATTCTGATGCTCAAGATGAGATAGCAATCTTAAAATAGTAATCTTGTGTATCAATTTTAAAAAATATAGCTGTGGCATTTGAGGCTCAGTTTTATTTAGTTTTCAGGCATTGACAGGCTGAGGAATGTAAAGGGAAGATAAGACACCAAAATCAGATCGTCTTCATACAAGGGTATTTAAAGAATTGGGTAGCAAAGGTCAGTCATATCCTTGCCACTATCTTTAGGGAATCATTAGAAACAGGAGTAGAGCAGAGGATTGGAAACTAGCATAACATTCATCTTTAAAAAGGGATATGGGGTGATCCACAATACTACAAGACAGGGAACCTAGCATCTGCTGTGGGTCATGTTACAAGGCATCCTGAAAGACGGGATAATGAAATACCTAGATAGGTATAGTCTGACAAGAGGGAGTCAGCATGGATTAACGGGAGGAAGGTTTTGCTTAACAAATTTACTGGAGTTTAAGGAAATGAAGGATCTTGGTGACAACTGAAATTCTATGGATGTGCTGTGCAGTCTACTCTTATTCAAAGTTGATTAATTCAAATTATCTGGTAATTAAATTTTTAGCATTCATTTCCCACTTTGTGGGGTCATTAATGTTGCTTAATTCAGATTACTGGATAATTCACTTTTTCAGTGCAAAAAATGCCTGTTGTCAGTATTTTAGATTTAATTTCAGCAAAACCTTTGATACCTTGCCACACAAGCAATCAAAGCATGGAATAGTGGGGACAACCTTCTGAAGTGGACTGAAAATTAGCTAAACCAGAGAAAGCAAAGGGTGGTTAAGAATAGAGTTGCACTGACGTGGTAAAGGATCATCAATGGGGTGTCATTGGATCAGTGCTGGGGCCACTACTGTTTATGTTTTATATAAATGATTTGGAAACGGGACAGAACCAAAACTGTTTAAATTTGCAGAAGGACACCAAGGTGGAGGAGGGAGAAGAATGGGGGTTCAAACAATAGGGAGCATGCAAACAAACTACAGCGGGCTCTAGATAGATTGGGAAAATGGACTGATAAGTGGCAAATGGGATTTAATGAGAACAAATGCAAGGTAATGATAGCGGGGAAGGCAAATAATATAAACTAAGCGACAGGAGATACCACAAGATAGATCTGGGAACATTGGTGGATTGTGCATTGAAACTAACAGCATGGTGTGATGCAGCAATAAGGATCACTACTAGCTTAATAGAAATAAGTAAATAGTTGAATTACAAGAATATAATCTGTATATGTTGCAGCATTTTATTGTGCAATTCATCTTGTAGTCTTGCAGTATGTTCATACTTACTGTCTGTAGGACGAGCAAGAACTCATTCAAAGGATTGGCCAAGTTAGTTTCAAATATTATAAACCCGGAATCAAAACCCACTGAATGGAGTGCTTTATCCAGGCTGTAAGATATTTGAAAGAAGAAAAACAGTTTAACCTCTGATCTTTTACAAATGGTTAAGAGTCCTCTTTTTATTGAAAACACATTTCAGAACACAAGTATATGATCGTACAATGCGATATCTTGGAGAAGTTGATGAGTCAGTGAAGCAGCATCTAACAGGGGGGCAACAAGAATGACCAAAAACTTATGAATTCTTTTACAGTAAATAAACATAGACCCTTTGCTGTTCCTAACAGCAAAGTTAGCCAAACTAATTATGCAACTCAAAAGGACAAAATGTAAAACTGATGAAAAATGCCAAATGCCTTGCTAGCATCTGAGAGTAGCCAGATAAAAGCACGGTGGAGTTTCTTTCAAACGTATATACAAAAACTTACACAAGTCAAGCTGAAACAATTACCAATAACGCAATTAGTTGCTACTATGTTGTACCATTAGATTTCTATTTATAAGCCTTACAAGGTCCTAAATTTCCATCTTTCGGAATGGAACAGCATTTAGACAGTGGTTCCCATTAAATACCCACTTTCCTAGCAAATGGTCAAATGGTGCCTGAAAATCTCAATTAATATATATTTGACAAGTTGGATTTTTGTAGCAATAAGGTGGACTCATGTCAAAGCACTAGTGGTGGGAGGATTGAATAACAGGCATAGGTGTTACCTATTAAAGGTAATAGAAGCAGGCACTAGTGTTACATTTTAGGCAATAAACAATGTTGCAAAAGCATGACTAAATTGTGACAACAGAAAATAGGCATGACAAACAGGAAGTCACAAGAATATATACATTTCTCCAGCTAAATAAAGAAAAGTGCCATTTGTAGAGAACCATAAGCAACAGATCAACTAGGAGCTCTACAACAAATATTCAAATATTGAAATATTAGTAGTCAAATGAGATGACAGAGTCTTACATTGTGAACCATAGGTATTTGTACCTAATTATTCAATTTACAAAAGGAATACTAGAGTCTGGGCATCATTAGCTATGCATATTTGACAACGTGCACAGTCTATCATGAGAGTGTGGTTAGGTGATCAAAATTACCAAGATCCATGTGTCTTCTGAGGGTACATCAATGCAGACTAAATTGCTCACACAATAAGACAATTCTACTTAAGTTTTGTTCAGTTAATGAACTGCAACGAAAACATGCATTTACATAGCACCTTTAAGAGTAGGCGCTTCACAGAAAAGTAATCAGGCAAAAATTGACATTGAGCTAAGGAAAGAGATATTAGGAGGGTTGATTAAGAGCTTGGCCACAGAGGTTGGTTTTAAGGAGCATCTTAAAAGGAGAGAGGTGGAAGTTAAGGGAGAGAATTCCAGAACTTAGGGCTAGACAGCTGAAGACACGACCGCCAATAATAGGGCTAAGGGAATGCACAAGAGGCCAAATTTGGAGGAACGCAGAGTTAACGGAGGGTTGTAGGGCTGGAGGAGTTAGAGATAGGGAGAGGCGAGACCATGAAGCGATTTGAACATGAGGATGAGAATTTTAAATTGAAGGTGATGGGGGACCAGGAACCAAAGTAGGTCATCGAGCACAGGGGTGATGGATTAGGATATGGGCAGCAGAGTTTTGGATGAGTTCAACTTTATGGAGGGTGAAGGATGGGAGGCCAACTGAGAGCGCTTTGGTGTAGTCAAGTCTAGATGCTACATATGAGGAGTTCAGCAGCAGATGAGCTGATGCAGGGACAAAGACAGGCGATGTTACGGAGGTGGAAGTAGGCATTCTTTGTGATGGATATGGTGTCAGAATCTGAGCTTGGGCTCAAATAGGAACCTGAAGTTGCAAACAGTTGGCTACAACCTGAGACAGTGGCAGAGGAGGGAGAAGGAATTTGTGGTGAGGAAATAGAATTTGTGGCGGAGGCCGAAGACGATGGATTCAATCTTCAGAATGGTTAACTGGAGGAAACTGCGACTCATCCAGGACTGGATGTCAGACAATCAGGGTGGCAACACAGACAGTGGAAGGGTCGAGACAGGTGGTGATGAGGTAGAGCTGGGTGTCACCTGTGTACATGTGGAAGTTGACCTGCAGATGATGTCGCCAAGGGGCAGCATGTAGATGAAGATGATGATGGGGCCACAGATAGATCCTTGTGTAGGGATGGGAGGAAAAGCCACTGCTGGAAATGCTCTGACTTAGGGCCAACATGTATATTTTCACTACTTTCTAACTCCAGTGTTCAAGAGACCACATCCATTGGGCTCAATACAAAGTAAACAAATTTCTATGTACAGTAACATTTCTATTTACACATTTTTGGTCTGCTGTAGATGGAAAGTCCCAGTTACCAAAATGTAGGCAAAATTATCTTTCTTAGCCATTATTAATCTGAAATACACATCAGCTTCTGTAAAAGAAACCGATATTGATTACTAAAATAGTGACCAACTTACTTTGACAGAAAGAGAGCAACAATGAACAGAAGGGCCACCAAGATGAAAAATATCCCCAGAGCAATCTGCAAAATAAGAAACATTGTTAAGTTCACACCCATGATAGTTATCCATAATATTTCATCTAGAACATGATTTAAGCATATGGCAGCAGCTGCAGGAAATCAAATGCAGCAAAGGTAAAGTAGATAGATCAGAGATACTGAAGAGCGCTGTAAAGCATAATTTCTTAGCGGTGATAAGGGACTGTTTCTTAGACGTTGTGAAATGGATACTTCAATGAATGCGATATTAGATTTAGCAGCTCACCAAAAATTATTAGTAACTAACAAGTGAATGAACACTTGGGTTCTAGTGTTCAATGTATAACTTATATTTTGACAAATGTAAAGAATCTTACAACACCAGGTTATAGTCCAACAATTTTATTTGAAAATCACAAGCTTTCGGAGGCTTTCTCCTTCACCTGACGAAGGAGAAAGCCTCCGAAAGCTTGTGATTTTCAAATAAAATTGTTGGACTATAACCTGGTGTTGTAAGATTCTTTACATTTGTCAACCCCAGTCCATCACCGGCATCTCCACATCATTATATTTTGACAGCTTTGATTGTGATAAGACCAGAACAGAGTTTAGAAAAACAAATTTTGGGGAAACTGATGGCACACAAATGAGTTCTGGACCAAACAAATGGATGGGACATGGAACTTAAATGTAAATAAACACAAGACTACAGGGATTGAGGTGTAACTGACCACTCAGAGTCTGGTCAATGTAAACCTGCTCACAGGACTAATTAAATATGGGAAGAATCTAAAGGTCAATTAATTACAGATCAAGTGATTGTAACAATGCATAGATCAGTGGTGAAGCCATATTTTCAATGCTGTGTGCAGTTTTGGTCACTCTACCTTCAAAAGGATATTGATGCATTTGAAAATGTTGAGACAAGCAACAAGAGTGAATTCTGTGACTGAGACCTCTAAATTATGAGAAAAAACTTGGCAGACTTCTCCCTTCCACACAACAGCGATCTCCACCTATTATCTAACTCTCTTCATTCTTTTGTTAATTATTCCACTCCATATTCATCAAATTTCTTCAGATCACACACCTTCAGTCCCCTCTCAGTGCAATGCCTGAATAGCTCTTTTAAAAAAACTATGACCGTAAATGGGAAAATTTAAATATAGGTTTCAATTCTTTGAAGGCCGTTCTTCGTGTGTCCATCTCAACATTGATGGCGCCACTCTTAGACCTCATTCAATGGTACAGAGGAGATGGGCTGCACCTTCATCAAAGAAAAACAAAGAAGCTTGGAAGGAATATCGAGGCAGCAATTGAAATCATTTAAAACAGATAGGTGGGGTGGGGTGACAAAACATTCACAGACAAGTACAGACCCATTAGTCTTACTTCAAAAAACTATCAACAGTAAACTTAAGGATTATCTGTGGAACAACCTGGTAAATAGCAGTCAACATGGCTTTAGACAGGGAAGATCCTGCCTGATCAACCACTTTCCTTCCTTCGAGGAAGTGAAAACCCAAGTTGACTATGGCAAATCCTACCACGTTGTGTATTTAAGACTTCAAATATGCATTTGATAAAGTTCCACACAAAAGGTTACAAATTAAGCTGAAAGCTGTGGGGATTCAGGGCAAGACTTGGGTGAAGGGTAGAAAACAACAGTTATTGGTTGAAGGGTAACGTCAGAGTGGGGAAAAGTACAAAGTTGGGGTGTCTCAGGGCTCAGTATTGGGATCACTGCTGTTTCCAATGTAGATCAATGACTTGGACTCAGATACTCAATGCCAATTGGTCAGATTTACAAATCGTACCAAACATGAAGGGGCAGTGGAATCGAGGGAAGCAGCCCAAAAATTACAGAATGAGTTAAACAAAAAATGGCTGCACAATGGCAGATGAAACTTAATGCAGGAAAATGTACAATATTACACATGGGAAAGAAAAATGGGCAAATACAAACTCCTCGAATGGTGTTGAAATAGCTAACAATTAAATTTAAAGGGACCTAGGAGTCTTAATAGACAATGCTCAATGCGTCCAACCATCGCAGAGAAGCAATCAACAAAGCCAAAAGAATGTTGAACAATATAGCCAAAACAGTAGAATACAAGTTAGAGGAAGTTGTGATCAAACTGTACAGTGCTCTGGTCAGACCACACCTTGAGTACTGTGTCTCGCTTTGGCCACCGGGTAACAATGGAGATATTAAAGCACTAGTGGCAGTGCAGGAAAGAGCCACAGAGCTGATCCCTAGTGTCAGGGGTCTGAATTATGAAGGAAGACTGGAGAAACCTGTACTTGTCAGCCTGGAAAGGAGGCATCGCAGAGGAGATCTTATTGCTCTTTAAACAGTAGCAAATTGTATGGTTAATCCAGAATACTACTTTAAAATAAATAGTGGGAGTAGGACAAGACAACACAGGCTCAAACTAGTAAAAAGCATCTTTAGGACTGACATTAGGAGACTCTTCTTTACACAGGGAGCGATCAATACTTAGAATGAAATTCCAGGTAGTGTGGTGGAGGCAAAAACCTGGAATCATTTAAGAAACAATAAGATATATCAATTAGAGGTGGGGGAGGAGGGGGAGGGTAAAAAGTGTTGTGTTCTTTTGGATGGATATATTAAGATGGGCCGAGTGGGCTTCCCTATTCACAAGTGTCTTGTGATCGTGTGAGACTTCTGCCTCAGACTCTTGGTCTAAACTGGTACTCCCACATCTCTGCCTTCATTTATTTTCTCTTAACAAACCAATCAGGGGTGTGGGGGGTGAAAAGAATCTTCCAGTTATCTCAAGGAAAGGAAAGGACTTGCATTTATATAGTGCCTTTCACAACCTCAGGATGTTCAAAAGCCGACACTTAAACAACTCAGCTAGGATACAAAAAAACTTGTCTAGATGATGCTTCTCTCACCTCCAGTTTCCATCTCTTTTTCCTAAATTTAATGTCCAAAATGTGAATCTGAAGGAAGTTAACGTAGTACTGTATTATGGTCAATTCCTCTCTTGTTCCTAAGCTCTAAATATGCTCCTCGACACATGCCATTCCTCCTCCCTACATCATTACTGTGTTGAAATCAAGATATATCACTTTCCTATTCCAACTCATTTTCCTCAGGATTTTCAAAACTACAGAATCTTCATTTCCCTCAGACTCTCCCTTCGATGTAAACCTACAAACATTTGCAGTCCAAGCTTGGCATCACCCAACTATAATTTGATTTATGCAATCTTCCCTTATGCTATTTTCAACTTAAGTGGTACCCTGCTTTAGGTGTCTTGACGCAAGTTTCTCCCTTAGACCTCGCACTATCCGCCTCATCATGAGTTGCCCAATTATTTCATTACCCAAGGGAAAGATTGAAAAGTTTTTCTTGAATTCCTAAAGGAGATTTTGCCATCTCAGTCAGCATCTTCACCTAGCTGTATCAACTGAAACTTTTCAGCCGTCAGCAAATTCCAACATTCACCCACTTTGCATGTTAATTGACAATGAGGTGTTTACAAAGGCCTCCACTTGCATCCTTACATTCTCTTTCAATGTATATAGCATTTGGTTGTACCATGAATATTTATTCTTACTAAAAGGAAACTATACATGCTGACAGCATATACTTCAAGTTAGTGATTCCTTTGCCACAAGGTCAATACTTCCATCTCAGCAAGGCCTAACTTCAAGTTATCATGATGTGGAGATGCCAGTGATGGACTGGGGTTGACAATTGTAAACAATTTTACAACACCAAGTTATAGTCCAACAATTTTATTTGAAATTCACAAGCTTTCGGAGGCTTCCTCCTTCCTCAGGTGAATGTTGTGGAAATCACAACATTCACCTGAGGAAGGAGGAAGCCTCCGAAAGCTTGTGAATTTCAAATAAAATTGTTGAACTTCAAGTTATCAGGCATTGACAGGCGACTAATGTGATTATGTTTTATAATGTTTATTGATCACTACTGTAACTGTGAAAACTGAACAGAACTAGGGGGCATGGCAAGAACAAGAGGGAAGATGCATTGACAGTTTAAATGGAACAGAGTACCCAAGGAGACAGATAATATGGAAAAATTTATAGATCTATTGATTAGATATTTGAGGGAGTTGGGGATAGGGGATATTTATTTTTGGCTCAGGTAAGGTCGAGTACAGACTTTTTCAGTCATGTACTTTCCTAACTTTCTATGTTTGTATTCACTAGATCTCTCCACTGAACCAAGCTCCCTTTTGAGGTTGACTGCTTGTGCAAGCTAAAACTATTTACCTCTAACTAGATCACTCCTTCTTACTTGCCCCACCATATTTTGCTCTTCATCCTTGGTTTTGCCAGTCATGCTACACAGCATCTATCATGTCAGAAAATCTTGCATTACCTGCTCGGTCATGAATAGCCATGTTAGTAGTCAATTTTCCTCTAGACTAATTGATCCATCTTGAGATTAGATTGTTGGAACTCATGCTTTCTCTACGTTATGTTACTTCCACTACTGCTACATTGATTTCACAATAGCTTATTTGAAGCCACTCCAAGTTTATTTTCAACTTCATTTAAAAACAAAAAGTAATCTGGCTACTTTGGAAAGTAGTACCACAGGCATTTGTACAGTAAAGATATTTAGTGGCAAGGGTAAATAACCTTACAGCAGGAAAGCAACATTAAGAGTTTAAATCCCCACAGCTTTCTGCTCTTAAATCATAAAAGATGTAAACAATCATGATATTACACAAACATGGTTGAATGTAAGCTGTTTTCCTCAATAGAGGGGTCTGAAATCTACTTCAAGATAATCTATAACCGCAACTCAGTGGGAATTGTTGTAATGCGAAAGATAATATGTTGCTTGGACTGTTCATCAGAATGGAAGATTTCCAAGTAGGTTTCTAGATCCCAGAAGTGATTATTCAGCTACTAGGAAACCAATGATGCTGTAATGAAGGTCAATTTTTAACCAAACAAAGGTATTCACTTTACTACTATCAGTCTGTGCACAAGCAGAAACAAGAATAGAACAAGACAGTTACCCCAGATAAAAGAAAAGCCAGCATGTTACACATACACTTCACAATCAAGGTTTATATAGGGTTATTTTTGCATTAAAAAATGTGAATTATCTAATAATGTGAATTAAACAACATGAAATTATGAGTAAACTGTATTCATTGATAGTCAAGGTTTAATGACATCAAAATAATGTTATCAGAGCACAACTGATTAGCTCGTAGGACAATTTTAACAGTCAACAGTTTTATAGATCAAATCATGACTGTAAGCTATGGTGTCCCTTTTCAATATTAACAAGTTGTGACGTACACATTTATTAAATGACCTCTCTGACTGAATCATCATTTGAAATAAACTTTTAGTAATCTTTTTCTCCCTAGCCATCTTCCTTGTCCCTTCACCAGGTAGCCCCAATATCAATGCTGTTCTTCTCGGTTAGGACCACGGAATGATATCATTACAGGTGCAATCAATGCCACTCTCCTCTGTCAACCTGTGGTTATGTATGCAGGAACGGACTGACTCTCCTGAACAGAGTTTTCCTTTTCCTAGAGGATGCTCAAGTGTGAACATTGTGTCATGATTCCAGTTCAGATCTCCGGATTACAAGTTAAGAGCTTGGCAGTGTAGGTTCAACTCAGGGCAAGACACATTCCAACTTAATTTACCACCCCTCCAGTCACAGTCTGGTATCAAATTCCATCTCACACAGACATCTCTTTCTCTATATATTTTTTACACATATACAAACACACGCACGCACAACATTCACTCAATTAGAAACACCAGCGCGGACATGGGCCGAACGGCCTCCTTCTGTGCTGTAAATTTTCTATGATTCTATGATTAGGAGTTGGGATGGGGAAAAAAAACTACTTTAAGCTTCAGTAACTCTGGCTACAATGAACCACCAGATTTCGAAAAACAGCAACTTAATATTCCAACTTTCCCAATCTCTGCATCTCTGCATTAAGGTGACAAGTCTCACTATACAGAGCATGCAAATTCTAGCATAAAATGTTCTGAAAATAATTTAAGCCTTCCAGGCCACTATGCATTTTCAAGTGGATTTTCTATTGATGCACTTGCATGCAGATAAATGTTTTGAGACAATCCATCAATTCTCCCAAGTGCTATCTACTCCCTTGTGGCCATTTTGATCAGGGGCAGGGGAAGGGAGAGGAGAATGCAGTCATGCGCCATTTTATTGAAAGTTTGAATCAGAATAAGAAAACATCTGGAGGGGCTTTGGCACAATTTAAGTATAATTTGAATTCCTCCCTCTGCTCCCCCCAAAAGAGCTGATTAAAAACAAAGAATTGTTGCATGTACCTGAAATTATTTAACAGCGGTGGCTTCTACTGCAACATGAATATTTTCATAACTTTCAGTCATTGTACGCTGCGCTACCTGACTAGATTTTATGCTCCTACTATCCTTCCACTCATCTATACAAATACTGGAGCAGGGAGAGAAACAGAACCGAGCACATCATCTGAGAAACACTTCAACTTAGATCTGTGAAAATGTATTTTTAAACACTCAAAATTAAGCTGATCCACAACCTCTAATATCTATAAGTGAGCACCTAACATCAACTGAATCACTGCACCCAACTACAGTACTTCTTGAAAAACAAAGGAGGTCTTCATTTTTCCCACCCCTCTTAATAATGTATTTTAATTTTTACATTACTTTGCCTCTAGCATAACCAAAGGATACATGCATGATGGTCAAAGTGGCTGGATACTTGTGGGTCTATTCTGACAAAATGCACTATTTGAGTACCATTCTGTTTAAATATCACATCATTCTAGAACCCATTTGTGAGAGAAGAGGCTGTGGTCAATTGACCATTAGAAGTTGCAACTCTGTCCACGTTATAATGCTGAGGCCCATGTTCAAAGGTCAATATATATTCTGCCTGCCTAGTGAATGCATCTTTTGTAAGAGCTATCCAAGTAAGCACAAAAGTGCCCTCAATAAGTTACCTGCAATACATATATGCGCCAGATCTAATATATGCACCTTAAAGGGTCGCAGGGCACAGCAAAACTTCAACCAGCAACTCCTCTCGGCAGTTTCCAGGTGTCTGTCCCTTCTTCTAAGTGTCCGCAGCTTCTCCTCCAGTTTCTGTAAATCTCTTCGGTCCCTTGATGACAGTGGGCGACCATCCGCACACTGTTGTAAAATTCAATGAGTATTACAGATCACAGTTCAGGTAACCTTTTTCTCTGATGCAAGCACATATTCAATCAAATCTACAACTTGGGGATCAGAAACAAAGTTTACATGATGGTGAAAACAATCATAATTCATTTTTAAGAGTTGGTTTTTAATACAATTTAATAATGTTTTATAAAAATATTCGTAAAAGTTAATTGGTTTTATGATTTGGCAAAATAATTTGGATAGTCTCCAGAAATGCTGGAAAATATTTAACGATTTTCTGTGTTGCCACAATGCACTTTGATCAGTTGGACATTTGAAAATTATACTGAGAAAAATTATCTACAAACAGGGTTAAAAATCCCTGGAATTCTAAAAATGTACAAATCATGGTCTACTGCATCATTACAACAAAGATGTAGTTGCCAGATTCATACCAGGCATATCCCTTTGAGAATAAAACTGACAAATGTATTATTACATTTCATAGGCACAATAACCATTACACTTTAGAACATTCCCTAGTTGCATAGCCATAAGTGTTTATATATTTGTCTTTAAAATGTTTACTTTGTGTCTGAATTATTCAATGGACTACATTATAAATTGAATTGCAGCGAGGAATGAAGGTTACAAAGCAGTAACAAATATTTATCCATAAATAAGAGGCTGCTTTCTAAATGATATTACCACAAGCTAGAGAATGGTATGTAGCCTAGAAATACCTATACAACAAAAAGGAAGAAAATGGGGTAGATGATGAGGGGTGGGAGGAGGCTGGAGTGGAGCACAAACACCGACATGGACCTGTTGGGCCGAATGACCTGTTTCTGTGCTGTAAATTCTATGTAAAAAATAAACAAAGACAAAACTTCAATTAAGCTTTTACCACCATTCCCCCAAAGTGAGTAATGTATAACAGTGTAGAATGCTACAAAATATTCCAAATGACTGATCAGTTTTTGGGTTCTAAAACAAGTTTCACAGATCAAGATTAAGCCAAAGCATGAGTTAGAAGTTTAGGGTCTTCCCAGAGAGATTCTCTTGCGTACAGCAGCGCCAGTGGTTCCAAAAAGTGGTAATGCCTCTGTGCAGCTTGGGGTGTTTTTCTATATTAAAAGTATTACATAAATGCAAGTTGTTGTCTGAGCTTATGTTTAGGGATGTGCTTGCACTACCCAATATCTAACGATAAGATAGCATAACCCAGGGATGTAACAGATGTATCCACTTATGATCCGAATTGGATATTCTCGTCTTTTGTACTTATGCTTTTTCAATCTCTTCAAACGCAGGCAGGGTAAATATCTTATAAGACGAGGTGAGAAACAAATCACTAAACAGCATTATTTCGCAGCGAGTGAACATTCAGAGCAACAGTTACGATCAGATTTATTTATAGTTCAAATGGTACATTTCATCTTCACATAATTTTTAAAAATTCATTATGCTTCCCCACATCCAGACACCGCACAGCACAATGGATGTGAGGAGCTTAATGATTGCCAAGACAAGATAAGGAATTGCTTTTTAAAAAAAAAATGATTGAGATGTGGGTGACTCTGACAAGGCAGTATTTATTGCCCATCCCTAGTTGCCCCAAGGGCACTAAGAGCCAACCACATAATGTGTGACTGGAGTCCCATGGCCAGCTGGTATTTTTCTGGTGCCAGCCTACAAATTACCAGATTTTTTTCAATTTAATTTCACAACTCGCCATGGTGGGTTTTGAACTCATGATCTCTGGGTTACTAGTCCAGTCTGATAACCAATAGACTACCCTGTCCCCATTATTATTTACAACCTATGAGGAAATTACATCAAAGCTTAACTCATTAGTACTTATAACTATCCAGCAGTGCTTTTTAGAAAACTTTGTGAATAATCTATGCTTTAAAATATTTTAAATTAACTAATCCTTTCTGTTGAAAAATGGTTGGACGATCCTGAAACGTGACCACGTATATGCTTAACGTCATTTTAATGTTTATAGCCAAACCTTGGATTTAATCTTCTCCACTTGCTGCTCCACTTCTTCAAGGTCTTCAGTATTCTGCAGACGTTCATAAACCACGCTCCTTGTACCTTTTATCAGGTTTAATGGCAATGCAGACATACCGTAAGCCTTGAAGAAAAAGTATACAGAATGAATACTCAAAACAGGAAAAAAAACAACAGAAAACACTTCATGAATAAATTTTATTTTAGTGCAACTTGAAAGGAGCTACCTATTCCAGAAAATTCATGTATGACTAGTGAGGTACAACATCCCACCTTCTTAGTGTAACTCTAAGGTTTATTTATCTAGAACAGCAAAGTTTGATTTGATATCCACTCTTTTGGTACACAGTAAAACATTATTCCACAGATTACTATTTTGGATTAAATTATGAAAACCACAAAAAATAATTCTCCATCGTCATGAATAATCACAATGAGAGAATTTCCCATTAAAAAAGCAGCAACTAAATTGGGTCTTCTTACAGTAAGCCATAATCATAAAGCAAAGGAAATAAGTAAGTTGCTGATTTTAGCAAGAGATCAAGGTTACTTCTTAAAAGACATTTTTTGATAGATTTTCATTACAGTTTGCAGATTCACGCATACACATCTTCACTACCACTAGGCTTGGAAAAAGCAACCATAAATACCATCTAGAATAGACAACTGACAGTTACAAGAAACCAGGGCACGGTCCATCTCACACAAACACCGTGCCAACGTACTCCGTGCAACATTAGGTACTCCTATCAGAACCAGAGGCCCCATCAGACTCATTTAACCTTCCTAACGATGCCCAGCAGGAGTTGAATATTTTAATTTTAAAATACGCATCTCTTCCTTTATTCTGGCAAGAAACTACTCATACATCACCATTCTGCTGATAATAAGATTAGTTTCAAATGTTTTCCTTGTCTAACTATCTAACTACAACAGTATTTTCTATATAGCTATTCTCCAAGAATTTAGGTAAGCTTCCCCCCCACTCAAACACCATCCAACCCACAATTGCTTAGAATTCCCTTAAATAAGGATCAAATTTTGCCTTAGCTTTTGCTATCCTATTTGGACAATAGAACAGCAGGTTTCTTTCTCTCTCCCCTTCACAATTCCATCTTCAGCATTTATTTGAAGGAGAATCAGAAAAAAACCAGCAAAAGCCACTGATAAAAGGACTCTTAGAAGTGCCTCTGTCCCTTCACTCATGAAGCTCCTTTTTATGCCAAAATACATGGGCAATCTGAGGACACAACAGAATCCTATCATAGATGGTGGGAAATAACGTGTACTCGCACTGACATACCAACTTAAATATTAAAATTAAGCTCTTGTACAAAATTCAGTTCTTAAGCCTAAATGCAAAATCATATTCCCACCCCGCAAGGACAGGATGAGGGTCGTACCTGAATTTCCTGGTCCCAGGCTAAATTGTGCCAATGGGAACAATCCCACTGGTCAGAAAATATATTCCAATCTTTCAGTTCAGTTCAGTTCAGATTTTTGTGACAATAGATAAAACTATGGGACAATTCTTGATTCAAATGAAAGTGGGAAGGACTTTAGGTGAAACGACTCCAATCAAAATGGTAAACTAAGTACAGCTGGTCTACAATAAGGGCTTACGGATCACTACGAGGTGAAACCAGTAACAAAACTCTGGTTTTCCGTGAAAGAACTTTAAACTCTCTCATTCAAAAAGAGCTTCAAATGATGGGTGCATTCATTTGTGATGAACTATAGGGAACTAACTGAGCAGAATTTCTAAGTAGCTTGCATAAATCAGAACACCAATAGTTTGAAATAGCTGCTATAGGATCCAAATAGAACTAGGTTTTAAGCCAATGTCTAGCAGATGCTAAAGATACTCTAAAATATGGGGGACATCACACGAGTTATAATTCATCAACTTAGATCATGTACAAACTTTTTTCCATTTTATGTTATAAGCTCTTAGTAGATGCCTTACATGAATCAATCAGGACACACACCAACCGGGGATGGGAGACCTTAGTGCTTAATCTTTCAATAATCAAGCCATCCAGTAGAGGCAGTGAAAGCTTGCTTCTGTACTTGTTGAGCTGATATTTGAAAACCATGTTTGTGATGCCAATAAAGGGTCACCAGTATCATTTTTGTTCTGCCTTCTCATATCTTTTGAAGTACACCTGGGATCAGGGGAAAATGAGCAAACACACAGAGTAACTTCCATTTCCAAGAAAAGGAAAGACCGTTCAGCCTCCAGACTGACACAGCCTGTCCTCAAAAAGGACAGATAATGTTAGGCAAACATGTCTATTTGCCACAGCATCTGACGATGCTCTGAACAGTCCCTGATGGATTCTCTACTCATGAGGATGAACTGTGAGGCAACCAAGTAGCTGCCATTACATTGTCCACTTAGTTAAATGATGAGCCATGAGAATAATCTCACGACCAGGATTGGATCTCAGCAACAAGATCTGGTCCTTCTCCCCCTATGATAGCATTGTATGGCAAGTCACATGCCAGAATGCCCTGCCACTATGGCCTGGAATCCCCATTACCCTTAACTCCAAATCAACTGATGTACCAGGTGGACTGCGTCATCACCCATTTGTCCTGAGCTTACGACTTCTACAGACGAATGCCCCATCTGCTACCATGGCCAACTATGGGGGAGGCAGTCACAAGAGGTCATACAGCAGTATATTGTTCTCCTGTAACCATCTAGGTGAGAGCCACAGACTTGTCTGATAGATCCTTACTGGGGAAGGGAACCACTGGCTGAGCATTTTAGTTGACAAGAGTCAAAGAAAAAGTTAGGTGTTTGGGAACTATAAAGAAAGAACTGGAATTTATATGGACACTGCCATATATGATCTAAAACAAAAATATGCTGGAATTGAGGATGCTTCTTCTAAAGAGGATCTAAAAATACTGTAAACCAATCTGAAGACAGTAAAGCATTTTTCCAGGGTGTCTGGAACAATGACCCAAAAGCATCAGTTCCTGCTTGGGATTTCTAATCGCAGTCTTTGGACTATATTGCATGTCTGCACCTATAGACTGCAAGCATCAGGCTTTGATGCGTGGAGGTAGTGCAACCAAAGCTGTGCTTCAACCATGAACAGACACTTGTGAAAACCCTGGCTGCCAAGGAGAGTACCGTATACAATTAACTTTGGACTTTGAAACTATGGAACCATGCATCCATTAAGTCTATGGCAGCTAACCAGTTTGTTGGGCACAGTGACTGGATAATCCATCTCGAGTTTCTTCTCCTTAGGAATCCATTTAGGAACCCAAGGTCCAGTAAGGCTGTCGGAACTATGGCAACTTTTGGAATTATCCTAGTCACTCCTCTCTGATCTCCGTTCAATGCAACGATAACATTTGGAAAGCAGGTACCCAAAACTGCACACAATATTCGATACACTGGGTCAAAATAATCACATTTAAATTTTAATCGAACCATCTCAAGACATATTTTAACACCTGATTAGCCTTGTTGAAAACTTCAGCCAATTGACAATCACATCTACATCCTTTCCTTCACCACTCTGCCAACAAACACCCATTCATCATTTTTTTTTGTTACAAATGTGCATTACTTTATATTTATAAACACAAATCTTCTGGTCATTCGAATAAGTTAGAGTCTGCAATATGTTTAAACAGATTGTATTATCCAGATGAAAATACTAAGGGTGCAGTTTACGGTTTGGGATCGGATGATCTACTTAAATATTATCATTAACCTCAATTAATCTGGGTGTCCCTGAAGCAGGTGCATAATAATGCAGAAAAGGCCTTCAAACAGGCTTATGTATTTCAGAGAATGGTGGAGCTCATACTGAACCTTATTAGTCTTCAGTAGACATTTGTCCAGTGTCCTGTCTAGTAAGATTATGGTCTGAAAGTCAATGCAGTTTATGAGTTATTTATTACCTGGTGTAAATACAAGCAATTAGATTTGGGAATGGGTAATATTGATTAAAAAGTATTCTCTCCCGTAAAAAACTGCAACATGCAGAGGTCTACCACAGCATACTCTTCCCTTTCCCTAACTTCTTGCTGCTCATCCCCACACTTTCGGGCCAATTCATCTCTAAGATTAACAACTGCCCATTTCTTAAGGGGATGCACACACAAAATCACTTCACTATCGGTGCAAGGATTTTGCTTTGTTTATATTCCAAAAATTCTATTCAGTACTATTGCCTTGTGGCCACATGGATTTATCCAGCTTTCAACAACTAGAGGCTGAATGGTTTTTGCCTGCTGTGTAATTTCCTCATTCCTCTTCTCCCCCAAAAATGGCATGTACCTCCAAACAGCAAATGTAAAGCAGAAACTTGAAGCTCCTGTCCCTCACCCCTACAGTGGTTAGCAGCAAGAGTCCCGAATGGACGTATGTGACTCTTACTACACTCTGAAAAATCTCCTCTTTCTCATAGATTGTGTAGAATCTAAAGTACTTGCGATTCGTAGAATTGCTACTGGATCATTTCCTAAATTGTAGCCCGTCCAGAAAGACATGTAGCTCTTCCCCCCACCACCCCCAGCAATCATTCTGTAACATTTTAAAAAACGGCCTCAAAAGTGAGGAGAAATTCAGGTTAGTTGGGGGTTGGGAAAGAAATCAGTTACGATACTGAGGTGATAGTTCAAGCTATTGAATTGCATCAAATGTTAGAAAAATAAGCAACATATTCTTCATTACAAATACATATTTGCTCAGATCAGAAAATCCAATAGAAAAAGTTAGTTTTTGAAAAGAAAGACCAAAAGTAAACCTATCAACTTTATCTGGTGTAATAGGAATGTTACAATTCTGGTTCACATCCTACTCTATTTGAGCTCACAGCAAAATGCCTATGATTAAAAATTTATACCTTTATGCGTGTTCTGAATTGGAGCAGTGTGCTCCAAGAATAATAATTACTCTTTCACCAAGTTATTTTGCAATGAGGTCTTGCAGGTTGCCCATCACATACTCCTGTCCTGTCTAACTGACAACAAAGCATCACCTGTCAGACTGCATCATTTAGGCTAAAGTTATATGATGAATTTATGATTATACAGTAGAAAGGAGTCAACAGCAAGACCATCAGCAATACAATGTCTCATTATTTTAAGAGGCACAAAGTAAGACAAAGTGCCAGAAATCTTAAGGGTCATTATCAGAAACTTTGAACCAAGTCTTTGATGATGATAACAACATAGGGGCAACTTCTCCCCACAGAATCCCATCTCACCACCACAACATGAAAAATGAATAGTTAAAGCAAGGGAGACGAACATCACAGCTGAGTTGCCAAATATACCAAGCTTCCTTTAAAGTTGGGACCAGCTTCTTTGAAGAACATCCTCAAATAAGCCAGACCTTTCACAGTAGGTATGTAAACATGTTAATTGGTTTTATTTGTCAAGAAGCTAGCACATGAACTGCCAGTATTTAGATAGGTTTTGAATCTTTTAGGATTTCACTTGCGTATCAAATAAGCTTAACCCTCAAATACCCCTTAGTGACCATTTGCATCTGCAAGTTTTGCATGCAAACAGCATTTCAATAACGGGAGGAAAATCCTCAAGTAATTAACATGTAATGGTTTCTGTCAGGGAGATTGTGGACCACCATTCCCACAAACCAATAGCTAAATGCTGGACAGTGTATATTTACTCTATCCTCTGGCTCCCCAGACAAACAAGATCCTTTCAGAGTGAAACAGCAGCATTTCATTTTAAATTCATAATTGGCCCAGCAAACAAATTCATATGCAGAGATATGATATAATACAGAAATGATATCGTGTGATGCAAGATGCAGCTCGGTTTCCATTACGGGGTCAGTGCTTGAAAACTACAGCTCCTGCAGATAGGAACTGAATGAACATTCTGTGCACCAAATAACGTTCAAAAACAGTTGTGAAATGAATAAGTGAATTTTAACTAAGTGTGAGTAGTCGACCTACCACATTTTAAAAAAAATCCCCGTAGCAAAATGGAGCTTGAGACAATATAATACTTTGTGTGCAAGTCAATGTCACACTCTGAAGGGTTGCTAAACTAGCGGCATTACATCACCCTCTACTGGCAAGAATTAACGGCAGACCAATTATAAGCTGACTAGAGATCCATGAAATTCTAAATTAAATTTAAAGTAATCGCATCACTTTCCTATGCAACAGTGTGAATCACAGAGACACTAGCCTCAAGACCTCTGTCACAGCTTGGTTATCTTTTTCTATCCCCATATACACTCCCCCTCCTCCCTCAATACACCTATTCACTCGCAGTTTTGGATGCACATACTGATAATGCTGAGGTTCACAATTCTTAAGCTCACTGAGATGTGCAATATTTAGAATGAGCTCTGCTGAGTGTCTGCCTTGTAGATTCTGTCCAAGGTCACTTTCTTAAATTGGCCCAGGTAGCAATCTTGCACACGCTCCACAAACTAATTACTCAAGTCATAATTTCATTGAAGTCAGAGGTCTTGTAGAAGATAAAGTTGTTCCAACTTTGCAAATGGGTTTGGTTGCAGCCTGGCAGCCATGCAAGGGAATACCTCTTTAGCTTACAGGACAGCATAACCCTGTGGTGAAGTGTTACAGAGAGGAATTTCAGGTGAGATCAAATGACAACCCTGTCACTTATAGTTATATAATAACCAGTTAACTCTACTTGGAGAAATGAACCCCTGGTGTCCATTGCTAAAGTTAAATCTCAAAAAGCTGTTGATTAAAAAAGCTGCACAGGCTTATCTGTGAAAATAAAAGATTCCAAGGAAGAACCAGGTATCAGGTGAGCCAATGTGCATAAAGCACAACCTTTGTCCCCCCTCAGCAGGCTTGCTGTTCCATGCTTCTATTCACAACTTGCCAAATGTGAATGTCACCACAGCTGCTATCAAGTGCTGTTCCCTATCCTGCTCTTTTTCTCCAGTGACAGGAAAATGAGAAAAACATGCATGTAAAAAACAATTGAAAGCATGGCATTCCACTCTCTAGTAGCCCTTCTTGATTTAACAGAGCAAATGAAGAGTTAGCAGCAGAGCAGGCTTGAAGGGATAAATAGCCTCCTTCTTGTGCTGTAATTTTGGCATTTCCATGACTAGTAAAACGACGTGACCCATAGTTTCAATAGGGGTTTTATCCTTTTCTGTGGTTACAGGGACAATCGTGCCACCGAACAGAGTTTTCTTGTCTCACTGATGAGCGAGAGAAGGAAACAGAACACCGATGAATTCTGCACTGACATTGGAGTGTGTGCTGGGCCACAGAAAGAAAGACAGCATGAACAGAGATGAAAAACAAACAAACAATGACAGACTTTCTCTTCCCTGTAATTTTTCTTCTTTACCAAACAGGAGCATAGAATACCAAATCAATGAGGTAATATTTAAGTTGTATAAGACCTTAGTTGGAGTATTCTATATAGTTTTGGGCATCACATTATAGGAAGGATATAAATGCAATGGAACAAGTACAGTGGAGATTCTTCAGGATATTACCTGGGATAAGGGGAGTTAGAGCTGTGAAGGGAAACTCAAAGTTAGGGATTTAAAAAAAATACACTCGAGCTAAGAAGGTTAAGTGGTGAGCTGTCAGAGGTCTTCAATATTATGAATGGTTATGATAAAGGTAAATAATGGTGGATTGTTTCCAAGTGGTCAGTAAGATGGTAACGAAAGAGAGTGGTTAAATTCTGCAATTCATTTAAGCAGAAACCGTTGAGAAACTGTATAAGCAGAGTCCATAAGTTCTGTTAAGAGTAAATTAGATAGTTGTTGGAAAGAAGAATATTAAAGAGTATGGGAAGAAAGCCAGATGTGTAGGATTAAACTAGGTGTCTTACGGAAGATAACACTGACACAGGCCAATATTCCGAAAGGGCCATTTTTGTGTTATAAGATTCCATGATTGCGTCAGGAGAAAGAAAGGACTTGCATTTACATTTTTTTTTATTCGTTGATGGGATGTGGGCGTCGCTGATGAGGCCAGCATTTATTGCCCATCTCTAATTGCCCTTGAGAAGGTGGTGGTGAGCCGCCTTCTTGAACCGCTGCAGTCCGTGTGGTGAAGGTTCTCCCACAGTGCTGTTAGGAAGGGAGTTCCAGGATTTTGACCCAGCGAAGATGAAGGAACGGCAATATATTTCCAAGTCGGGATGGTGTGTGACTTGGAGGGGAACGTGCAAGTGGTGTTGTTCTCATGTGCCTGCTGCTCTGGTCCTTCTAGGTGGTAGAGGTTGTGGGTTTGGAAGGTGCAATCGAAGAAGTCTTGGCAAGTTGCTGCAGTGCATCCTGTGGATGGTACACGCTGCAGCCACTGTGCGCCGGTGGTGGAGGGAGTGAATGTTTAGGGTGGTGGATGGGGTGCGGGCTGCTTTGTCCTGAATGTTGTTGAGCTTCTTGAGTGTTGTTGGAGCTGCACTCATCCTGGCAAGTGGAAAGTATTCCATCACACTCCTGACTTGTGCCTTCTACATTGGCAGCCATGTCTCCAGTAGCCTAGGATCTAGCTTTGGAATTCCCCCTCTAAACCTCCGCCTCTCTCTCCTTCTTTAAGATGCTCCTCAATACCTAACTCTTTGACCAAGCTTTTGGTCACCTGTCCTAATATCTCCTTATGTGGCTCGGTGTCAAATTTTGTTTGGTAACGGTCCTGTGAAGCTCCTTGGGAAGTTTTACTACGTTAAAGGCACTGCATAAATGCAAGCTGTTATTGTTTATCGCATTGCTGTTTGTGAGACCTTGCAGTGTGCAAATTGGCTGTGTGTTTGCCAACATCACAACAGCAACTGCACTTTAAAAGTACTTAATTGGCCATGGAGTGCTTTGGGACATTCTGAGGATGCAAAAGGCAGTATGTAAATACAAGTCCTTTCTTTCCTAGATTTTTAAACCATTTCATAAAGCATTTAAAAAGAAGTTTATTACTGTTTACTAGTCAACTGGAAGTTATAATGGCTTCTATATGAACCTGGATGGGATGAGTCCAAGTACTAATTCCGCAAGAACGGCAAAAGTCAAGGGAAACTGTCGGTACTGTGCGCAAATTGAGTGCCGCGTTTGCCTTCATTACAACAGTTATTACACTTCACATACCATGGAGTACTTTAGAAGTGCTTTGGGATGCACTATGGAGGTGAAATATTTAAATGCAAGTTCTTTCTTTGTCTTTCTTTCTTGTCTAAGCACCACAAGGCAAACTTTTCATTTGACACAGCATTCCCTGGGGCCACAACAGACTAACGACTACTGTTTATGTTCCTTTTATGTAGCAACTGAAGACCAAGTGTAGAGATGCTACCAAATAGAGAGCAAGTTCAGCCTAATTGGAAAAGTCATCAGACAATGGATGAAAGTTTAAAACGTTGATTGCTGTGTGACCATACATGTACTAGGACTCATCTGGGCTGTAAAACTTATATGATTGAGTGCCATGTACTCCAACTTCAAATATGTTTCATGTTGGCACACATGAATGCCATGTCACCTTATCTAGATGGCTTTCAAAAGTGTGTTAACCAGGGTTCAGGGTAAGCACATTCCTTATAAAGTGAAGGGCAAGGCTGGTAGAAGTAGGGAACCTTGGATGACTCAGGAGATTGAGGCCCTAGTCAAAAAGAAGGAGGCATATGACATGCATAGGCAGCTGGGATCAAGTGGATCCCTTGAAGAGTATAGAGATTGCCGGAGTAGAGTTAAGAGAGAAATCAGGAGGGCAAAAAGGGGACATGAGATTGCTTTGGCAGATAAGGCAAAGGAGAATCCAAAGAGCTTCTACAAATACATAAAGGGCAAAAGAGTAACTAGGGAGAGAGTAGGGCCTCTTAAGGATCAACAAGGTCATCTATGTGCGGAACCACAAGAGATGGGTGAGATCCTGAATGAATATTTCACATCGGTATTTACGGTTGAGAAAGGCATGGATGTTAGGGAACTTGGGGAAATAAATAGTGATGTCTTGAGGGGTGTACATATTACAGAGAGGGAGGTGCTGGAAGTCTTAACGCGCATCAAGGTAGATAAATCTCCGGGACCTGATGAAATGTATCCCAGGACGTTATGGGAGGTTAGGGAGGAAATTGCGGGTCCCCTAGCAGAGATATTTGAATCATCGACAGCTACAGGTGAGGTGCCTGAAGATTGGAGGGTAGCAAATGTTGTGCCTTTGTTTAAGAAGGGCGGCAGGGAAAAGCCTGGGAACTACAGACCGGTGAGCCTGACATCTGTAGTGGGTAAGTTGTTAGAGGGTATTCTGAGAGACAGGATCTACAGGCATTTGGAGAGGCAGGGACTGATTAGGAACAGTCAGCATGGTTTGTGAGAGGAAAATCATGTCTCACGAATTTGATTGAGTTTTTTGAAGGGGTAACCAAGAAGATAGATGAGGGCTGTGCAGTAGACGTGGTCTACATGGACTTTAGCAAAGCCTTTGACAAGGTACCGCATGGCAGGTTGTTACATAAGGTTAAATCTCACGGGATCCAAGGTGAGGTAGCCAATTGGATACAAAATTGGCTTGACGACAGAAGACAGAGGGTGGTTGTAGAGGGTTGTTTTTCGAACTGGAGGCCTGTGACCAGCGGTGTGCCTCAGGGATCGGTGCTGGGTCCGCTGTTATTTGTTATTTATATTAATGATTTGGATGAGAATTTAGGAGGCATGGTTAGTAAGTTTGCAGATGACACCAAGATTGGTGGCATTGTGGACAGTGAAGAAGGTTATCTAGGATTGCAACGGGATCTTGATAAATTGGGCCAGTGGGCCGATGAATGGCAGATGGAGTTTAATTTAGATAAATGTGAGGTGATGCATTTTGGTAGACTGAATCGGGCCAGGACCTACTCCATTAATGGGAGAGTTTTCAAACAAAGAGATCTAGGAGTACAGGTTCATAGCTCCTTGAAAGTGGAGTCACAGGTGGATAGGGTGGTGAAGAAGGCATTCAGCATGCTTGGTTTCATTGGTCAGAACACTGAATACAGGAGTTGGGATGTCTTGTTGAAGTTGTACAAGACATTAGTAAGGCCACACTTGGAATACTGTGTACAGTTCTGGTCACCCTATTATAGAAAGGATATTATTAAACTAGAAAGAGTGCAGAAAAGATTTACTAGGTTGCTACCGGGACTTGATGGTTTGACTTATAGGGAGAGGTTGGATAGACTGGGACTTTTTTCCCTGGAGAGTAGGCGGTTAAGGGGTGATCTTATAGAAGTCTATAAAATAATGAGGGGCATAGATAAGGTAGATAGTCAAAATCTTTTCCCAAAGGTAGGGGAGTCTATAACGAGGGGGCATAGATTTAAGGTGAGAGGGGAGAGATACAAAAGGGTCCAGAGGGGCAATTTTTTCACTCAAAGGGTGGTGAGTGTCTGGAACGAGCTGCCAGAGGCAGTAGTAGAGGCGGGTACAATTTTGTCTTTTAAAAAGCATTTGGACACTTACATGGGTAAGATGGGTATAGAGGGATATGGGCCAAGTGCAGGCAATTGGGACTAGCTTAGTGGTATAAACTGGGCGACATGGACATGTTGGGCCGAAGGGCCTGTTTCCATGTTGTAACTTCTATGATTCTATGTGTTAACTTTGCGGATGACAATTCTCACAAAAAAGTTGGATCATCAGGATTTTTAAAAATTTCCCCAATCAAGAAAACACCGCAAAAACTTACAGAAAAGGGACTCTTTTTGGACTGAGTCTTGACAGCAATACAGAAAATAATGCAGCAGCAAGCTCATGCACTTCACCCAGGCCTGAATGCTGCAGGTTTCAACAGACAGCAACTTAACTTAAAAACTGATCAATTACCACAAGACATGCTAGTTGAATTATTCAAATTTACACCTCAATGAATGCAAATAAGGTAGTTGACCTACACTAATGAATTCACACAATGATGATGGAGATGTAGAAAACACAGAAATTAAATATATTTTCTGCTGCTGAAAGCTTTAGGTTTGTCCAACAAGTCAAGGAAAAAGGTTCAAATTTTCACACATCTATTTTTAATCAGCCATCGAAGAGCATAAGGAGGCTACGGATATCCGGGAAGTGGGACAAAATTTCAAATCTTTGATTAAGTGCAGAAACTTGCTGTGAGTATATTAATTATGTCATAAGATCAAAGACCAAACTGAATACAGTCCAGATCACTTCCAAAAAAAGCCCCCAAAAAACAGTTGGCTTTACCAGATGATGGAAAGCAATTAAATCGATCCAGTAAGGGAGACAACAGCTCCTTGCAGCCCAAAAAGCTGAGGAAGTATGGATTTAGGGCTTGATTTTTTTAAAAATGCTCTTTACTAACAGTTTCAAAGCACTAATCGTAACATATTCCTTAAGCCCTTACTAATGCCAGATCGTAAAGTTATGAAATTGCAACTGTCCATATTTTCTGCTGCTAATTTACGGAATGCTCAGTCATGTGTTGCATTCTTAGACCGCGAGTCCTACGAGTAATAATTTATTCATGTAGATGGCATCTTGACTCAAGCCAGTTGATAGAGACATGTCCTTTATCTGGATGCTACATTGTATCCATTTCAAGTGCATCTCTATAAAGAGGGCTTGCTTCACTTGTTGCAACATTGCAAGATAAATTAATCAGTATTACTACACGATCCGGTTACATACATCAACATCATTTACAGCGTTAAAAATTTCAAATTCTATCTTTCATTAAAAAAATCTGAACTATATTGACTCCAGTCTGCCGATGGTAAAGCCCTGGGCAAAATGTGAATAATTATGCTGAAGTGTGCTATTTTAAATCTCAGAATGTGCAAAAAGTTTCAAGTTAATTGAATCCATTTCCAACCATCGTGGAACAATCACAATTACACCTATATTATGCATGACGATCATTTTGTCTTGAATCAGGTCTCCTCTCAAATGAAAATGTGCTTAATTCTTTGAGTATCTCTGCATTAGTCTGCACAATGTTCTCATTCCCATCTCCTTACTGACCTACATAAAAGTAATAAGCTCCCAACTCAATTTAATAAATGTAGGATTTGTCCGCAGTTTATTTCTGAAGATGAATCTAGAGTTCATTTAATGCATCTATCATTTCCAAGTTCACTTATTCCTATTCAATTTAGTTCTTTCAAGAACATTTAGTCTTTATCTAAAGTTTTAAATCAGAGAATGTCCATTTAAGCACACAGCGATTACAGAAAGCATAATCTTACACCAACTACAACTTTCTGCAATAACCCTCATGTACGGAAGGATTCCTTCAGACTTAAAACTGCAGACAGTTCATTTACAGTTATGGCCAGTTCCAACACAGTGATAAAATTTAAATATCACAATTAGAATCTGGCCACTATCTCCACAAACACAGAGGTTTAACATGGCCAAGGTAACTAGGTTGTAGTATACCTCACACTGAGCAACTAGTTATGAAGCACCAGTCAGAGCCAGGGCCTCTACTTACAACAGAATAGCCTGGATTTGCCACCAGAAAAGGTGCTCCCCCAGTCCCCAGTCCCCCGTCCCCATGCACCACTCCTTAGCCCACAAGGCAATCCTTACCCAGGTCTCTGCCACGCTTGCAATGGTTAGAAGCAGCCTGGGGTAACTCTCCCTCCAATGCATCTCTGCAACAAAACACAATCTAAGAACCTACCCAACTGAGATTGAAATTCATCCTGTGAGAAACAAAATCCCTTTGTTTCTTGGCACACCACATTGCAGCTCCAGTACCTTTTTTCAAAAAAAAAATTCCTGTAGATGAACCACCACACATTTCCATGGAGCCAAACAGACCAAAAACTGACCATGGATCAATTCCCAATTTGTGCCAAGTTGGAGCCTTGATGAGCAACAACGGATGCACTAGTTAGTTCCCTGGCGAAAATGGAAAAAGTGATGTTAATGGGGTATAAGGGGGAGGGAAGGAAGAATGGAGGAAGCAGCAGAGATCAGGCAAAAGACTGTTGTTAGAGATGAAAGAAAATGTCCAAGAGCACTTTGTACTGCCAGAAGAAAAGAGGTCGGCGGTTGTAAGGGCAGGAGGTCTGATAAAATGGTAATGGAAAAAGGAGTTTGGGGCATTGACAAGTGCACCTAGGGTAAAAGGCTGTTTGGTGCCTGAAAAGTCAGCTATGGAACAGGTGGAGTAAAGTGTCAAAAATCAATGAAGGTGATGGGCCAGAGGACAGGGAGTCAGGAGCTACAGAGGACATTTGTAACACAATGGAATGGAACACTTCATTTCAGGCAATAGTGTCAGCATCAAGGATTCCAATTCAAATACAGCACAATTAAATTTCTCTCTACTCTGCTCCTCAGCCTCATCCTCATAACAGCACCCTTACTGCATTTATGTGAGGTGAGGTGAGAGTGACTGCCCTTGACATCAAGGCTGCATTTGACCGAGTGTGGCACCAAGGAGCCCTAGTAAAATTGAAGTCAATGGGAATCAGGGGGAAAACTCTCCAGTGGCTGGAGTCATACCGAGCACAAAGGAAGATGGTAGTGGTTGTAGGAGGCCAATCATCTCAGCCCCAGGACATTGCTGCAGGAGTTCCTCAGGGTAGCGTCCGAGGCCCAACCATCTTCAGCTGCTTCATCAATGACCTTCCCTCCATCATAAGGTCAGAAATGGAGATGTTCGCTGATGGTTGCATAGTGTTCAGTTCCATTCGCAACCCCTCAAATAATGAAGCAGTCCAAGCCTGCATGCAGCGAGACCCGGACAACATCCAGGCTTGGGCTGATAAGTGGCAAGTAACATTCACGCCAGACAAGTGCCAGGCAATGACCATCTCCAACAAGAGAGAGTCTAACCACCTCCCCTTGACATTCAATGGCATTACCATCGCTGAATCCCCCACCATCAACATCCTGGGGGTCACCATTGACCAAAAACTTAACTGTGGCTACAAGAGCAGGTCAGAGGCTAGGTATTCTGCGGCGAGCGACTCACCTCCTGACTCCCCAAAGCCTTTCCACCATCTACAAGGCACAAGTCAGGAGTGTGATGGAATACTCTCCACTTGCCTGGATGAGTGCAGCTCCAACAACACTCAAGAAGCTCGACACCATCCAGGACAAAGCAGCCCGTTTGATTGGCACCCCATCCACCACCCTAAACATTCACTCTCTTCACCACCGGCACACAGTGTGTACCATCCACAGGATGCACTGCAGCAACTCGCCAAGGCTTCTTCGACAGCATCTCCCAAACCCACGACCTCTACCACCTAGAAGGACAAGAGCAGCAGGTACATGGGAACAACACCACCTTCACGTTCCCCTCCAAGTCACACACCATCCCGACTTGGAAATATATTGCCGTTCCTTCATCGTCGCTGGGTCAAAATCCTGGAACTCCCTTCCTAACAGCACTGTGGGAGAACCTTCACTACACGGACTGCAGCGGTTCAAGAAGGTGGCTCACCACCACCTTCTCAAGGGCAATTAGGGATGGGCAATAAATGCCGGCCTTGCCAGCGACGCCGACATCCCATGAACAAATAAAAAAAACATTTATGTGACATTTTGCCATTTTCCTCACAAGCCATCCTGTGGCCTGAGAGTGAGATTGCCAATTAGTATTTAATAGGGGGTGGTTATGTGTTGTGCCCATTCAGGATAAATTGAAACTTCCCAACCCATACTATGCAAGACCTGACAGCCCCAGCAGACAAGAGAAATAAAAGTTAATGGCCAGAGTTTAAAAGCACCTATCAATATGGCAGTCTACTGAATTAAAGGATGAAAATATAAAATTTCTAGGCTGTCAGCGTCGGTTGAGATTTTAAGCAAGGTTCTGCTCAAGCTTAAAAGTAATTGCATCTTTTCAGGCCAGTGGTATTGCTGAAAACAGCAGGACATGTTCTAATTACTGCACAAATGCATTCAAGACATCCTCACTGATGTGCTTGATCATTTATCACATTTATCACGTAAAATAAAAATATTGCAGTTTAATTTTACAACCTGTTCACAGTACATCATGCAACTACTATGCTTTAGAACTGACATTACACAGTATATATGCACCAATCTTTTCAATTTACAATAAAACCCAAAATACACTACATTTTTAAAAAAGCTATCCTAGTCCAAAAACAGCAGGAAAAAGTAAGCTGTTATATCCTTTGTGATAACCCAAAGTACTTCCTATCCACATTACAATTTAAAATTATCGCACTGTTCTCCACTAATTATGGTGCAGTTCTTAAAAATTGCATTCACAAGTGCTCTTCAAGAAACAGCAGGTTATCTGAAGCCTCGATGAAACTCAGAGGACAGAAACAATTAATATCAACTGTGAATCATGCTATAATTTACATATCTCAGATGTCATTAGATCAATGAGTTTGTTTTCCAATGAAGTTCCCATATGTTAAGATTTCTGTGTTAAATTCACATGAGCACAAACAGAAATGCATTATTGATGATTTTCTACAAAATATTTCAAATAGGGACTCAAGTTTTAGATTCAATTTATAGTACAATATTCTACAGTAATGATGCACATTAGGGATGGAACCAAGGCAAAAAGACACTGCAAGTCTCAAGTAAGAATTTAAATACTCACCGTCATTTAACTGGTCTATCCTAACTAGGTAAGCTTCACCATACTCAGTTAAGATGGATTATCGCACAAGCAAAGGGGCAACAAGCCCTTCAAATCAAAATTCCTGTAACATCACTGACAATGTCATGAAGCAGAGAGGAACAAATGGGGAAGAAAATGCAACAGAACAAGTGTCAATGTGATGAGTGAAACTTGTGAACTGTCAAGTTGGCCTTGTTGGATTAATGGCCACTAAGTAATGACATGTCTTCATTTACTACAAACTAGGACGCTTTGCTGCAATGGTAAGCAAGAATAATTTTCAGCTAGAACCCACTGCTGGCATGGAACGTAGCTGAAAAGCTCAAGTTGAGGTGACTTACTTTATAAATAGATATATCTTTTGAAAGTAAACAAATGTAGTTGATTACGCTACAGCTGTTTAATGCTTTAGAAGTGCAGTACTTCATGTATCTGAGCTGAACTTTCGACCCCATATCGTCCCCATCACCAAGACCGCCTACTTCCACCATAACGTCGTCTGTCTTCACCCCTGCTTCAGCTCATCTGCTGCTGAAACCCTCATCCATGCCATTGTTACCTCTACACTCGACTATCTCCTTCCGTGGTTCGGTGTCAAATTTTGTTTGATAACCCTCCTGCGAAGCACCATGGATCATTATGTTAAAGGCGCTATGTAAATGCAAGTTGTTGTATCTACAATATGTACGGAAGCCTGGGAAATGCAGCTCAGTAAGTTGAGCAATGGAAAATAAAAAACTTGGTTTCAATTACTCTTCCCTCCTCCACAATCCATTCCCTCATACCTTCCACATATAGCTCAATGCACCCCACCGAGCCACTGAACATCCTGGACTCCAAATAATCCCACTCCCAGCACTTCACAATCCCTACCAAGCTAATCCTCTGAATGATTTCAAAAGAGGATGATTACTTTGAACAATCTTTCAGGCCAAAAGAAATTCAAGACCTATCATCCAAGATAGGCTGGAAGTCCTCCTCTCCTGTACTCTAAAACCATTTGGGAGCAACAGCAGTAATAAAACCTTGGATTCTTAGTTAATGGCCTTCTGTTTGCAGAAAGCAGAAACCTCTGTCTCTTATTTTTAAGATTCCTTGTTTGTACATTCTTCTATTATCCTTTGACAACCACTGCTGAATTTGATGAAGAAACGCTGCCCACCATCTTTTTTATCCAAGCAGCCAAAATAGAGGAGTCATTTCTTAGAAAACTGCCAGATGAGGCTCCACAGCACTTATTTTTTATTCATTCATGGGATGTGGGCGTCGTCGGCAAGGCCAGCATTTATTGCCCATCGCTAATTGCCCTTGAGAAGATGGTGGTGAGCCGCCATCTTGAACCGCTACAGTCCATGTGGTGAAGGTTCTCCCACAGTGCTGTTAGGTAGGGAGTTCCAGGATTTTGACCCAGCGATGATGAAGGAACTGCGATATATTTCCAACTTGAGATTGTGTGCGATTTGGAAGGGGAAAGTGCAGATTCTGTTTTAGGGTGGTGGATGGGGCGCCAATCAAGCGGGCTGCTTTGTCCTGGATGGTGTCGAGCTTCTTGTGTTGTTGGAGCTGCACTCATCCAGGCAAGTGGAGAGTATTCCATCACACGCCTGACTTGTGCCTTGTAGATGGTGGAAAGGCGTTGGGGAGTCAGGAGGTGAGTCACTCGCCGCAGAACACTCAGCCTCTGACCTGCTCTCATAGCCACAGTATTTATATCGCTGGTCCAGTTAAGTTTCTGGTCAATAGTGACCCCCAGGATGTTGATGGTGGGGGATTGGGCAATGGTAATGCCATTGAATGTCAAGGGGAGGTGGCTAGACTCTCTTGCTGGAGATGGTCATTGCCTGGCACTTGTCTGGCGTGAACGTTACTTGCCACTTATCAGCCCAAGCCTGGATGTTGTCCAGGTCTTGCTGCATGCGGGCTCGGACTGCTTCATTATTTGAGGGGTTGCGAATGGAACTGAACACTGTGCAGTCATCAGCGAACATCCCCATTTCTGACCTTATGATGGAGGGAAGGTCATTAATGAAGCAGCTGAAGATGGTTGGGCCAAGGACACTGCCCTGAGGAACTCCTGCAGCAATGTCCTGGGGCTGAGATGATCAGCCTCTAACAACCACTACCATCTTCCTTTGTGCTAGGTATGACTCCAGTCACTGGAGAGTTTTCCCCGATTCCCATTGACTTCAATTTTACTAGGGCTCCTTGATGCCACACACGGTCAAATGCTGCCTTGATGTCAAGGGCAGTCACTCTCACCTCACCTCTGGAATTCAGCTCTTTTGTCCATGTTTGGACCAAAGCTGTAATGAGGTCTGGAGTCGAGTGGTCCTGGCGGAACCCAAACTGAGCATCGGTGAGCAGGTTATTGGTCATGATGTGGAGATGCCGGTGATGGACAGGGGTGGACAAATGTAAGGGATGTCTGTGTCGATATGCGCGATCTTCATGATCTATACAGGTTATTGGTGAGTAAGTGCTGCTTGATAGTACTATCGACGACACCTGCCATCACTTTGCTGATGGCTGAGAGTAGACTGATGGGGCGGTAATTGGCCGGATTGGATTTGTCCTGCTTTTTGTGGACAGGACATACCTGGGCAATTTTCTACATTGTTGGGTAGATGCCAGTGTTGTAGCTGTACTGGAACAGTTTGGCTAGAGGCGCAGCTAGTTCTGGAGCACAAGTCTTCAGCACTATAGCCGGGATGTTGTCGGGGCCCATAGCCTTTGCTGTATCCAGTGCACTCAGCCTTTTCTTGATATCACGTGGAGTGAATTGAATTGGCTGAAGACTGGCTTCTGTGATGGTGGGGATATCGGGAGGAGGCCCAGATGAATCATCCACTCGGCACTTCTGGCTGAAGATTGTTGCAGACGCTTCAGCCTTGTCTTTTGCACTCACGTGCTGGGCTCTGCCATCATTGAGGATGGGGATGTTTACAGAGCCTCCTCCTCCCGTTAGTTGTTTAATTGTCCACCACCATTCACGACTGCATGTGGCAGGACTGCAGAGCTTTGATCGGATTCTGTTGGTTGTGGAATCGCTTAGCTCTGTCTATAGCATGTTGCTTCCGCTGTTTACCATGCATGTAGTCCTGAGTTGTAGCTTCACCAGGTTGGCACCTCATTTTTTAGGTATGCCTGGTGCTGTTCCTGGCATGCTCTTCTACATTCCTCATTGAACCAGGGTTGATCCCCTGCCTTGTTGGTAATGGCAGAGTGAGGAATATGCCGGGCCATGAGGTTACAGATTGTGCTGGAATACATTCTGCTGCTGATGGCCCACAGTGCCTCATGGATGCCCAGTTTTGAGCTGCTAGGTCTGTTCTGAATCTATCCCATTTAGCACGGTGGTAGTGCCACACAACACGTTGGATGGTGTCCTCAGTGTGAAGACGGGACTTCGTCTCCACGAGGACTGTGCGGTGGTCACTCCTACCAATACCGTCATGGACAGATGCATTTGTGACAGGTAGATTGGCGAGGACGAGGTCAAGTAAGTTTTTCCCTCGTGTTGGTTCGCTCACCACCTGCCGCAGGCCCAGTCTAGCAGCTATGTCCTTCAGGACTCGGCCAGCTCGGTCAGTAGTGGTGCTACCGAGCCACTCTTGGTGATGGACATTGAAGTCCCCCACCCAGAGTACATTCTGTGCCCTTGCTACCCTCAGTGCTTCCTCCAAGTGGTGTTCAACACGGAGGAGGACTGATTCATCAGCTGAGGGAGGGCAGTAGGAGGTAATCAGCAGGAGGTTTCCTTGCCCACGTTTGACCTGATGCCATGAGATTTCATGGGGTCCGGAGCTAATGTTGAGGACTCCCAGGGCCACTCCCTCCTGACTGTATATCACTGTACCGCCACCTCTGGTGGGTCTGTATTGCCCGTGGGACAGGACATACCCAGGGATGGTGATGGAAGAGTCTGGGACGTTGGCTGAAAGGTATGATTGTGAGTATGGCTATGTCAGGCTGTGGGACAGCTGTCCCAATTTTGGCACAAGTCCCCAGATGTTAGTGAGGAGGACTTTGCAGGGTCGACTGCGCTTGGTTTGCCTTTGACATGTCCGGTACCTGGTGGTCCGTCCGGTTTTATTATGACTTTTTTTAAGCGAGATTTTACAACTGAGTGGCTTGCTAGGCCATTTCAGAGGGCAATTAAGAATCAACCACATTGCTGTGGGTCTAGAGTCACATATAGGCCAGATCGGGTAGGGAGGGCAGGTTTCCTTCCCTAAAGGACATTAGTGAACCAGATGGGTTTTTACAACAATCCAGTAGTTTCATGGCCACCATTACTAATACTAGTATTTTAATTCCAGATTTCATTTAATTAATTGAATTTAAATTCCCCAGCTGTCATGGCAGGATTTGAACTCATGACTCCTGTTTATTAGTCCAGGCCTCTGGATTACTAGTCCAGTAACATAACCACTGTGCTACCGTACCGCACTGCAGCAACTCGCCAAGGCTTCTTCAACAGCACCTCCCAAACCTGCGACCTCTACCACCTTGAAGGATAAGAGCAGCAGGCACATGGGAACAACACCACCTGCACGTTCCCCTCCAAGTCACACACCATCCCGACTTGGAAAGATATCGCCGTTCCTTCATCGTCGCTGGGTCAAAATCCTGGAACTCCCTTCCTAACAGCACTGTGGGAGAACCTTCACCACACGGACTGCAGCGGTTCAAGGGCAATTAAGGATGGGCAATAAATGCCAGCCTCGCCAGCAACACCCACATCCCATGAACAAATAAAAAAAAGGTGGTGGTGTTCCCAAGTGCCTGCCGTCCTTGTCCTTGTCCTTCTAGGTGGTAGAGGTCGCTGGATTGGGAGGTGCTGGACCAGGTTTGGCAGCAGGGGAGCAGAAAGAAGGGGAGAAAAAGTAACTTCAAAGTCACTGTTGACTAGTGAATGAGGTAGCAGGGCAAGGACCTTTTTCCTCTGGCAACCTATTGACCACCTATCAGAAATAAATCAATCTTTGATCCAAAAGTGAGGCTTCTTCCTGCTGAAGACAGCTCTCCTAGGTAGTGAACAGGGCCTTTAAGAGATTATCTCCAAGAGTGGATTGCAAGTACCTATTGATTATTTTTAAAGCTATACAGGGTGTTTATCAGACAAACCCTTACCCAAGAATGGCAGCTTCCATTAGCCTTTTCTGTAAGGCTTGAGGAAAACCCATACATCCCAACCAAGCACGACTTTGGAAGAACATAACATGGTCACTATTCGAGCCCGAATATCCAGAAGCTCCCCTGCTGACTGCACTGACCTAGCCACCTGCTCCATACTGTCAGTACGCCGACACACAATTCCGAGGTAAGGAAAGTATAAACGCAGAAGCCGTGTCAATCTGGGTGTTTATGCACCAAATTTCATCGAGTGAGGCTAAGAGTAGATACGTTTGAAAAAGTCCCGTGAAATATAGTTCCTCACCTGTGTATTTGGAAGCTCGGACGTCTCCCTGTACAGGTGAGTATTAGCAGTGATGTGAGGTGTCTCATGCTTAACCTGCAACTGCAAGTCAAAGGATGAATGCGCACCTGACAGGGTAAACAAATTCTCCAATTGCTCAAAGGTGGAAAAGGATCCTAGATCCAGTAGTACTGAATACTTTCTATTATTTAATAAAACAAACAACTTGTATTTATATAGCACCTTTAACATAGTATAATGTCCCAAGGAGCTTCACAGGATCGTTATCAAACAAAATTTGACATCAAGCCACATAAGGCGATATTAGGACAGGTGACCAAAAACTTGGTCAAAGAGCTAGGTTTTAAGAAGCATCTTAAAGGGTGGGAGGGGGTGGGAGGGGGGGGATGGGGGTGGCGAGAGGCAGAGATGTGTAGGGAGGGAATTCCAGATCTTAGGGCCGAGGCAGCCAAAGGCACGGCCGCCAATGGTGGAGCGATGAAAATCGGGGATGCACAAGACCAGAAATGGAGGAGCGCAGAGCTCTCGGAGGGTTTTAGGGCTGGAGGAGGTTACAGAATTAAGGAGAGGCGAAATCATGAAGGAATTTGAAAACCAAGGCATTGCCGGACTGGGAGCCAATGTAGGTCAGCGAGTACAGGGGTGATGGGTGAACAGGACTTGATGCCAGTTAGGATACGGGCAGCAGAGTTTTGGATAGGCTCAAGTTTACAGACAGTGCAAGGTGGGAGACTGGCCAGGGGAGCATTAGAATAGTTGAGTCTAGAGGTAACAAAGGGATGAATTGAGAAATAGGAAAGGATCTAAGACTATAGTGGGAGTTGTATATAGGTGCCTGGCAGCAGCTCTGAAGTGCTAGATTGTATAAATGCAGAGATTAGACAAGCGTGTAAGAAAGGCATAGTGGTCTTAATGGGGGACTTTAACCTTCACATAGATTGGGAAAAGCAGACTAGCAACTGTCAGAAAGGTAGTGAATTTCTTGAGTGTGTCCGGGATAGTTTTCTACAGCAATATGTCCTAGAGGCAACAAGGGGGCAAGCCATACCAGATTTAGTAATGAGTAATGAACCAGATTTAGTTAACGGCTTAACTGTGCGCAAACATCTATCCAATAGTGATCATAACATGATCGAGTTCAAGGTAGCGTTTGAAAGGGAAAAAAGTGAATCAGCTGCTAAGATTCCAGACTTGGGCAAGGCCAACTTCAACGGGATGAGACAGAGACTGTCCACAGTAAACTGGGCAAATCTGTTAATGGGTAAAACGACTGATGATCAGTGGAAAATGTTTAAAGAAACATTTAACATGATACAGAATCGGTTTATACCCCAGAGGGGCAAGAACTCTACTTGCCAAAAAAAAACAGCCATGGACAACTAAAGAGGTAAGGGACAGTATAAGACATAAGGAAAGGGCATACAAAAAGGCAAAAATTGGCACAGATCCTGGCGAATGGGAAAGATACAAAGATCAACAAAGGGTCACAAAACAGATAGTAAGGGCTACAAAAAGAGAATATGAAAAGAAACTCGCAAGGGATATCAAAAACAATACGAAGAACTTTTATAGTTACATTAGGAAAGAGGGTGGTCAGGAGCAGTGTTGGCCCCTTAAAAACTGAAAGTGGGGATATGGTCATTGACGATGGGGAAATGGCGGACATGTTGAACAATTACTTTGCGTCAGTATTTACAGTCGAAAAAGAGGATAGCATGCCGGAAATCCCAAGAAAACTTATATTGAATCGGGGACAGGGACTCTATAAAATTAACATAAGTAAAGCAACAGTAATGAAGAAAATAATAGCACTAAAGAGTGACAAATCCCCAGGACCAGATGGTTCCATCCCAGGGTTTTAAAGGAAGTAGGTGAGCACATTGCGGATGCTCTAACTATAATCTTTCAAAGTTCTCTAGATTCAGGAACTGTCCCTCTAGATTGGAAAATTGCACATATCACTCCGCTTTTTAAGAAAGGAGAGGGAGGGAAACCGGGGAATTATAGACCAGCTAGCTTAACATCTGTTGTGGGGAAAATGCTGGAGTCTATAATTAAGGATAGGGTGACTGAACACCTCGAGAATTTTCAGTTAATCAAAGAGAGCAAGCATGGATTTGTGAAAGGTAGGTCGTGCCTGACAAACCTGTTTGAATTTTTTGAAGAGGTGGCTAGAGTAGTGGACAAGGGAATGTCAATGGATGTTATTTATATGGACTTCCAGAAGGCATTTGATAAGGTCCCACATAAGAGACTGTTAGCTAAGGTAGAAGCCCATGGAATCGAGGGAAAAGTACAGACTTGGTTAGGAAGTTGGCTGAGTGAAAGGAGAGAAAGAGTAGGGATAATGGGAAGGTACTCACATTGGCAGGATGTGACTAGTAGAGTCCCGCAGGGATCTGTCTTGGAACCTCAATTATTCACAATATTTATTAACAACTTAGATGAAGGCATAGAAAGTCTCATATCTAAGTTTGCCAATGACACAAAGATTGGTGGCATTGTAAGCAGTGTAGATGAAAACATAAAATTACAAAGCGATATTGATAGATTAGGTGAATGGGCAAAACTGTGGCAAATGGAATTCGATGTAGACAAATGTGAGGTCATCCACTTTGGATCAAAAAAGGATAGAGCAGGGTACTTTCTAAATGGTAAAAAGTTAAAAACAGTGGATGTCCAAAGGGATTTAGGGGTTCAGGTACATAGATCATTGAAGTGTCATGAACAGGTGCAGAAAATAATCAAGGCGGCAAATGGAATGATGGCCTTTATATCTAGAGGACTAGAGTACAAGGGGGCAGAAGTTATGCTGCAGCTATACAAAACTCTGGTTAGACCGCACCTGGAGTACTGTGAGCAGTTCTGGGCACCGCACCTTCGGAAGGACATATTGGCCTTGGGGGGAGTGCAGCGTAGGTTTATTAGAATGATACCAGGACTTCAAGGGTTAAGTTACAAGGAGATTTTACATAAATTGGGGTTGTATTCTCTAGAGTTTCGAAGGTTAAGGGGTGATCTGATCGAAGTTTATAAGATATTAAGGGGAACAGATAGGGTGGAGAGAGAGAAACTATTTCCGCTGGTTGGGGATTTTAGGAGTAGGGGGCACAGTCTAAATAAAAAGACCTTTCAGGAGCGAGATTAGAAAACATTTCTACACATAAAGGGTTGTAGAAGTTTGGAACTCTCTTTCGCAAACGGCAATTGATACTAGTTCAATTGCTAAATTTAAATCTGAGATGGATAGCTTTTTGGCAACCAAAGGTATTAAGGGATATGGGCCAAAGGCAGCTATATGGAGTTAGATCACAGATCAGCCATGATCTTATCAAATGACGGAGCAGGCATGAGGGGCTGAATGGCCTGCTCCTGTTCCTATGTTCCTATGAATGAGGGTTTCAGCAGATGAGCCGATGGCAATGTATTAAACTACAAGATTAGACAACCATTATTTTACTCATTTACTTAAGATCTACCTGTCAAATTTGGATTTTTTTTTGGGAGTTATATAGTGTACATATGCCATCCGTTACTCAGATATAAATCAATAAACACATCTTGTGATCAACAGAAAGCCACAAATACTTTCAGATGAAGTAGAATATGGCTTCTTCTCAGACTCAGTCATACAGTGACACTGACTCAGTGACAGGTGCTGTGCATGAATACTAAAATCCTAAATTTCCCAACAGAACAGTATTAAGGGAATGCGCACATTGCAAATGATAGTGGTCTTCCAATAAGTTTTATACCCCTATGGTACCTAAAGGAATGAAGCACTGTCATGTTGTGCTGCTAACTAAAATTAAAAACTACTCATGTGGCTTACATAATTTTGTGGAAGCTTTATTACAACAGCCATTAAATTTACAAACCATGTAGAATAAACCTCACAGCAAACTAATACAAAACTAAGAGCTCCCTTTTAAACAGTACAATATTACAAATTTACTTCAAAATAAACTGATGTAAATCACTTTCTGCATTATTTTATTAAAATGGTGAAATTGTCTTCCAGCAGGATTTCTTACATGGCACAAATTTTGTAATATTTTATTGGAACATAGGAACAGGAGTAGGCCATTCGGTCCCTCGAGCATTTAATTAAATCATGGCTGACCTGTACCTCAACTCCATTTACCCATCTTTGATCTAAGTCCCCTGATACCCTTACCTAATAAAAATCTGTCTATCTCAGTCTTGAATATTTAATTTGTCCCAGCATTCACCACCTTTTGGGGAGAATTCTACATTTCCACGACCCTTTGTGAGAAAAAGTGCTTCCTGATTTCACTCCTGAATGGCCTAGCTTTAATTTTAAGATTGTGCCCTTTTGTTCTGGATTCCCCCACCAAAGGAAATAGCTTCTCTGTATCGACTATCGAATCCTTTTATCAATTTAAAGATCTTAATAAGATCACCTCTCAACTCTCTAAGCTCAAAAGAATACAACCCAAGTTTATGCAACCTTACTCATGAATTTAAGCTCCGGTATTTTGGTAAATCTCTGCTGTACCCCTCTAATGCCAATATATCCTTCCTGAGCTCTGGTGCCCAGAACTGAATACAATACTCCAGATGGGGTCTGACCAAGGCTTTGTACAACTGAAGCATCACTTCCACCCCTTCCTGTTACAACCCTCGAGGGTAAAGGCCAACCTTCAATTAGCTTTTCTGATTACTTTGTGTACCTGTGCACTAGCTTTTAGTGATTTATGTACTTTGACACCAAATCACTTTACTACTCCACAGTTTCTAGTCTCTCATCATTTAGAAAATATTTTGAGTGCACAAAGGGATGGATGGTCTCATTAAGGTACTTGAACCTGCAGCATCACATCTCCTCCTTAAAAGCCCATTCCGTACCTTCTGTCTTTCAAGTACTGTCCTATTTTTAACTCGTGTTCTTCTCCAAGGCCCTCAAACTTGTCACCACCACCCAAATCCACACTCATCTTTCCCACCAGTCCCTGGTGGAATCCTTCCAAGTCTGTCTTTAGTCCTGCTCATAGTACAGAAGTCATCACAGTCAAAGACACCAACAAATATGCTGCATGACTGCAAAGCATTGCATCTCATCCTTTCTGCAGCCACTGTATCCTTCTCCATCTTCATTCCTCTTTGATCAACCTGTGTGATACCACCCTTTTATGGCTCCATTTGTACCCATCATAACATAGTCAGCACGTCTGCAGCAATGGCATCTCCTGCAGCTTGCCTCAAGGTTCCAATCTCATCCCTCTCCTATACCTGTTAGCTTTTGGAGACATATGTAAAGATGGGGTTAGCATAATATGGAAGCTGGCAATATCCGATTTTAACTCACTCCTACAACCCTCTGTTCCATGACTGTTGCCGCACTATCCAATATCAAGTTGTGTCAGAAATGTCTCCAACTAAACACTGCAAAGATCAACATCATTCTGTTTCATACTTGCTAGAACATCTGTGTTCTAGTCCTCAACCTATTCCCTTCCCTGATAAACCCTATAATGTTGGATCCCGAGAGAAACCCAAAGTCCACATACAGCTGATTATGAAGACCTATTTCCATCTCTGGAATAGTGACCATCTCCACCTCTACTGTAAGCGAAACCTTCATCTGGATATCTCCGATGTGCCCTTTGCTAGGTTCTGACCTCAACCTTATTCAAGCGCCAACTCATCCCGAACTCTGCAACCAGCACAAAATTGCCCTCACCAACCATGACTGGCTTCCCATTTCGTAAAACTTTACTTCAAAAATCCTCATCCTAGTCCATAAACCTCTACAGGTATTTCCCTCCCAACTTAGCACCCTTTTCCAGTCCTACATCCCAGCTTGCAACTTCCACTATTCAGAGTATGAACCATTGTATGCTCCCTTCCTGAAATCAATGGCAGAGCCTTCAATTATCATGGCCCTGCTCCCTTCCTACACTCTTCTGCTTTCCTCCCTCTCTACTCCCCTCAAAAGACTTCTCAACAAATGCCTTTCCACCCTCACCAGTCAACGTCCTTAACTTTTCTCCCAATCCTGTTCTGTGTCTAAATTTTTTCCTCCTCTGGGGATGCTTCACTACGTTAAAGTCATTATGCAAGGGTAAGCTGTATTTCTTGTTGAATCAATCACACAAAAATCTCTACATCCTTGTTCAGAGTACGCTGAAGGAGGATGGAATGTTTGCATCGTATTCCGGAAATCTTCCCAAAAGGGGAGGGGCCATTCTGTGGATGTCTCCGAGACACACTGTACTGAAAATGGAGTGGACAAAAGACCACAGTCCTCACAGTAAAAGCTAGGAGTACAGAGTCTGGCTCAATTCATGATGCTTTCTTTGATTATCGTTTGACAGCCTCCCCAATTTCCTCAGGGGAATATTTAAAATAAGTATACCAATAAGGTATTGCCTGAAAGGCACTTAGTCTTACGAATAAAGAAACTTCAGCTATATCTTCCCAAGTGGGAACCAGGATCTTTTTGCTGGGGAGTCGTATTTATTCATTCATGGGATGTGGGCATCGCTGGCAAGGACAGCATTTATTGCCCATCTCTAATTGCCCTTGAGAAGGTAGTGATGAACCACCTTCTTGAACCACTGCAGTCCGTGTGGTGAAGGTTCTCCCACAGTACTGTTAGGTAGGGAGTTCCAAGATTTTGACCCAGCGACAATGAAGGAACAGCAATATATTTCCAAGTTGGGATGGTGTGTGACTTGGAGGGGAACGTGAAAGGTGGTGTTGTTCCCATATGCCTGCTGCCCTTATCCTTCTAGGTGGTAGAGGTCGTGGGTTTGGGAGGTGCTGTTGAAAAAGCCTTGGCAAGTTGCTGCAGTGCATCCTGTAGATGGTACACACTGCAGCCATGGTGCGCCAGTGGTGAAGGGAGTAAATGCTTAGGGCGGTGGATGGGGTGCCTATCAAGCGGGCTGCTTTGTCCTGGATGGTGTCGAGCTTCTTGAGTGTTGTTGGAGCTGCACTCATCCAGGCAAGTGAAGAGTATTCCATCACACACCTGATTTGTGCCTTGTAGATGGTGGAAAGGCTTTGGGGAGTCAGGAGGTAAGTCACTCACCGCAGAATACCCAGCCTCTGACCTGCTCATGTGGCCACAGTATTCATGTGGCTGGTTCAGTTAAGTTTCTGGTTAATGGTGACCCCAGGATGTTGATGGAAGGGGGATTCGGCGATGGTAATGCCGTTGAATGTCAAGAGGAGGTGGTTAGACTCTCTCTTGTTGGAAATAGTCATTGTCTGGCACGAATGTTACTTGCCACTTATCAGCCGAAGCCTGGATGTTGTCCAGGTCTTGCTGCACGTGGGCACGTACTGCTTCATTAAATGAATTAATTGGAGTCTCAAACCAAATGAATACCTCTACTGCTCTACTGATAGTTATTTCATACGTCTGAGGCATGATTCGTCTGTAGGTTACATCAGAATTGACACCAGTCAGTACCAATGTTCTTAGCACTGGTGTTTTTTCAGTGCTGTCACAACTCTGGCAGTGGGTGGTATTTGCAAGTCTCCTGTGTCAATCAGCACGAGTGCACCCTCAGTGTTGTCTAATGCCAGAGAGTCCCCAGTAACTACAGTTGCTGTTGAGTCCTTGGCACTGCCTGGTACCAATTTCCTCAGCACCAAATTGATGCCACAAGGTACTGACATGCACAAGTGAGGTGTGACAGGAAAACTTGGGTTTACTGTTCTGAACAATTCAGGAAATAATTGTGCAACATCTTTTATACATGCCTTTAGTAAACCCAAGGCACCATATGCCCCAACAGACCTGTGGGTGAATGGCTTGCCCTTTGGTACTGACCATGCTTGCATTTCCTGTACAAAAGTGCACGAAGTTTGGGTCCATATGTCTCTATCAGTCTAAAAAACGCAGTAGTCAATTCATAATTGATGCACACACAGTGCATAAAATGCTGAGGGTCGTAGTGTCATATTTTGGCCCTCAGCATTTTATGCACCGTGTGTGCATCAATTATGAATTGACTACTGCGTTTTTTAGACTGATAGAGACATATGGACCCAAACTTCGTGCACTTTTGTACAGGAAATGCAAGCATGGTCAGTACCAAAGGGCAAGCCATTCACCCACAGGTCTGTTGGGGCATATGGTGCTGAGTGTAAAATTTCAATTCTGGCCCTTAAGCATGGAAATGTTCCTTTACTTTTGCCTGCCGAAGTTGTAGTCAATAGGGTAAGATTTACTTTATGTATTAGTAGTAGCAAAATCATCGATGCATTTATGAAGAACAGTTTACGATTTCACTGCAGCTAGCATGCTGAAAAAAAATCCTTGCCCTATATGACTGAGAGAGCATGTTACCATACAACCTAAAATTTGTTTTGTTTTTCTCTTGCTGGCCAGCATCAATTTTAATTAATCTCTCAAATGCTTGTCCTAATAAGGACAGCCCTGCATACTGAGATTTTCCCCACGCGTTCATTTGGTACCTTAAATTTTCAGGAAACTTGGGAGGAAAAAAACATTGCAGTGGCCAGTTTTGAAAACAGAATATTTTGACACTAAAAGGTCTGTTTAATCTAATCATGCTACAAGACCGAGACTTAATCCTAATGTTGGCATGAAATATTTGACATAAGGAACAACAACATATCTTTAGATGGAGAGAAACAAACTGGTCCTATGGTATAAGGTCCTGGAGCTTTATATCACGCTGGGTAGAAGACCACATGCAGCATTGCCTATCTGCAAAGTCTTTCTCACGTGTATGAATAGCAGGTGGTTTTCTCTTGAACCCATCAAGCTAAGCCTTACTCAAAGTCTGTGGAGAATGTTTAATGGGGGAAGAAAAACATTTGATTTGAGATTACTGAAAAAAATATACACTTTGGGAGGGACGTTGGTGGCCTTGGTGGGGTGCAGAGGAGACTTGCTGGAATGGTGCTGGGGTTGAGGGACTTCAGTTGTGCAGGGAGACCAGAGAGACTGGGATTGTTCTCCTTGGAGCAGAGAGGGTTGAGGACAGGTTTGGTGCAGGTGTTCAGAATTGTGAGGGGTTCTGGTGGAGTGGATAGGGAGAGGATGTTTCCACTGGCAGGAGGGTCGGTGTCCAGAGGACACAGATTTGAGGTGATTGGCAGAGGATTGGAGGAGAGGGGAGGATTTTTTTTTGTGCAGAGAATTGTTATGATTTGGAATGCACTGCCTTGGTGGGGGTGAAAGCAGATTCAATAGTAACTTCCATAAGGAAATTGGATAAATACTTAGAGGGGAAAGATTTGCAGGGCGATGGGGAAAGAGCAGGGGAGTGGGATTAATTCGATTTCTCTTTCAAAGAGTCAACACAGGCACGATGGGCCGAATGGCCTCCTCCTTTGCTGTATGATTCTAAGTTTTTATCAGTAGATTGGCATAAAAGCAGTAGCGAACATTCAATACTTAACACTGGAGCAGATTCTCATTATTTAGGTTTGCCTACTACTATTTATGAGACAAGTTAATATAGTTTGACAGTCACATAATTAAGTTGTCATGAAGAGGAAGTTTTAGTTCGCTTAAAAAGAACGCAAGTAATTTAACATGCACGCTTTATGCGTAGGAAAGGATTTGCTTGCAGGAAGCCTGAGGTCATGAGGGGTTCCGGGTATTCATCATGTATAACGCTACTGAATGCTGCATGATGGTTAGGTTGCTCAACCACAATTAAAGTCCTTTCATCTAATGATATCCTTAAGGAACACATACACCATCTGTTACAACAGTAAACACTGAGATAAAGGTCAGAAAGTTTATTCACCCCTTTGGTCTAGTTCTGCAAAGCAAACATTAAGAATACAGAAATAAAAAAATCATATTCACACAACCCCAAAAGGTCAGAAGATCCCTTTAAAAATATTCTTACACTAAAACCAAACAAAATCTCAAATGACTTCAGATTAACATTTATTTTGTCCAGAAGTGAAATATTTTCATGTATTCTTAATGAAATTCCAGTCGAAACATGAAGTACCTAACATCTAGTGCATGTTAAAGCAGATGGCAAAATAACTACCGAGTGATTATAAATCTCTTTAGAACTTCTGACTCAAAACAGAGCAGGTCTTTCTGTTTACAGGACTACGCAAAGCATCATCTACCGTTTTCCCATTTACCATAATGCCAACATTTTGTTCAAACTATTCCCAGATGAGTAACTACAAATAAGCCAAGCAACATTACACTGCACTTCCCTTGTTGCATTTCCAGTGGGCTGTGCCTACAGACGAAACAACAATCAGAATTTTAACGCCCATTTACAAAGAAACAAACTCTGGCCAACATTTTAACTCTGAATTAGCAGGAGAATTGGGTTTTATTATGGAGAAACAAGCATGGAAGGAGAAGACGACGACTCAAGAGACTCCAAATTTGGTTTTCAAATAAAGTATCAAAGTTAAATGTAGTTTTTGGAAGCTGTAGCCAGCTAAATTGATCGATAATTATTTGCACCGCACATGTGGTACTATAGGACCCACTTCAGATTATTAAATTTCCATGTTAAATCTTTTCATTTAAATTGTAAAAAAATCCAGAGCTCGAAAATTTTTAAAATGGAATTCACAGCTGCTGTTCGTCACCTTTTCATTGGTCCTTTAGGCTCGAGAGCCCGATTGTAAAGCAAATACATCAATTGTTCACAGTTAGTTACTGGTATTTGGGGATGGGTGGATAGTCTCCCACCAGACTGCCAATTGCATCTGTTGATAGATAATTGGTGCCAATGAGAAACTGAGAACTGTTGGATGTACATTCACACATGTGGGAAAATGAGCTGGAGCAATTATCTGGCAGTCGAGTATAGAAATCATAGAAAATTTATGGCACAGAAGGAGGCCATTTGGCCCATCGTGTCCGCGCCACCCAGCCTAATCCCACTTTCCAGCACTTGGTCCATAGCCTTGTAAGTCACGACACTTCAAGTGCACATCCAGGTACTTTTTTTTTAAAAGTGAGTTGAGGGTTTCTGCCTCTACCGCCCTTTCAGGTAATGAGTTCCAGACCCCTACCACCTTCTGGGTGAAAACATTTCTCCTCTGCTCTCCTCTAATCCTTCTACCAATCACTTTAAATCTATGCCCCCTGGTTATTGACCTCTCTGCTAAGGGAAATAGGTCGTTCCTATCCACTCTATCTAGGTCCCTCATAATTTTGTAAACCTCAATTAAATCACCCCTCAGCCTCCTCTGTTCCAAAGAGGACAACCCCAGCCTACCCAATCTCATAGCTAAAATTCTCCAGTCCTCGCAACATCTGCGTAAATCTCCTCTGTATCCTCTCTAGTGCAATTACATCCTTCCTGTAATGTGGTGACCAGAACACTGTGGCCTAACCAGTATTTTATAGAGTTCCAGCATAACTTCCCTGCTCTTATATTCTATGCCTCTGCTAATAAAAGAAAATATTACATATGCCTTAACCACCTTATCTATCTGTCCTGCTACCTTCAGGGATCTGTGGACATGCACTTCAAGGTCCCTCACTTCCTCTACCACCTTTCAGTATCCTCCCATTTATTGTGTACTCCCTTACCTTGTTTGCTCTCCCCAAATGCATTACCTCACACTTCTCTGGACTGAATTTCATTTGCCACTTTTCTGCCCACCTGATCAGTCCATTGATATCTTCCTGCAGTCTACAGCTTTCCTCCTCACCATCAACCACACGACCAATTTTTGTATCATCTGCAAACTTCTTAAATGTAGAGGGCATGATTAAGTCCAAATCATTAATATATATCATAAAAAGCAAGGGACCTAGTACTGAGCCTTGTGGAGCCCCACTGGAAACAGCCTTCCAGTCACAAAAACACCTGTCGACCATTAACCTTTGCTCCTGCCACTGAGCCAGTTTTGGATCCAACTAGCCACTTTCCCTTGGATCCCATGGACTTGTACTTTTTTGACCAGTCTGTCATGTGGGACCTTGTCAAAAGCCTTGCTAAAATCCATGTAGACTACATCAAATACACTACCCTCATCGACTTTCCTTGTTACCTCCTTAAAAAATTTAATCAAGTTAGTCAGACACGACCTTCCCTTAACAAATCCATGCTGATTGTCCTTGATTACTCTGTGCGTTTCTAAGTAACGGCTTATCCTATCCCTCAGAATTGATTCCAATAAAGAGCAGATAAGGTAATTCACACTCTCTTTGCCTGGAAGATATTTGATTAAAAACATGTTTACAATGACTGCTGGGACTTCTTCAAAAGATACTTGCTTAATGAGGAAGAGATTCTTTGGTCCTGGTGTGCAAAACAAATGCTTGGACCAGATATATCTAAGCAGCACCCTAGTTTCATTAGTTCACTTATTTTAATTACATGTCTGAGAGATATAGAACTCCTTGAAGCACAAAGGTTACAGATTTCTGAGAACTCTGCGCTCCTCCAACTCTCGCCTCTTGTGCATCCCCAACTTACTTTGCCCCATCAGCAACTATGCCCAGCTGTCTGGACCCTAAGCTCTGGAATTGCCTCCCCTGGAATTCCATCCCCAAACCTCAGCGTCTCTCCTCCTCCTCCTCTAAGACGCTGCTTAAAATCTACCTCTTTCACCAAGCAGTTGGTCACCTGTCTTAATACCTGTCTTTGGCTCTATGTCAATCTGATTACATCCCTGTGAAGCACCTTGGGATGTTTTACAATGTTAAAGGCACTACATAAATGCAAGTTGTTGTTCTAGGACACACTTATAAAGACACAAAAAAAGGACTCAATAAGAATTTTTAAACACTTATTTTTGTCTCAAAAACAGTTTCAAGTATCAGAGATAAGTACTGAATTACTATATTATCCAAATTATTTTTGTTTCTATATAATTAAATGTCTTACAGTAAATTCAAATTAGTAACATTTTACCCAGAGTTCTACAATAAAAAAAATGCTGGAAACACTCAGCATCTGTGGAGACAGAAACCTTTTATTTCAGATTTCCAGCATTCACAGTATTTTGCTTTTGTTACCCCGAGCTATATGTCTGTTAGGTAGAAAAATGGCATACTATCAGAATGATCAGGTGGTTATAGTGGACAACTTGTACCATTTCCAGTATAGCCCAGCAGTAAAGAGTAATTCGTTAGTCCCCACGCATACTGCATTCCACTCACTATATACATACGGTTAAGTTTCTGTTCATAGGGCCTTTTGCAGCAGGCATGATTAAGTATTGGGAGAGAATCCGAATTGTAATAACATGTACACACAGAATACAAAAGCCTAAAAACAGTGCAGGTGAAGTGGTCTCTGCACAGCATTTAGACTTGTGATGTGGTAGTGAATTTAGTCATTGATGTCACTAAGTTCATCCTCAAATGCTTTTTTTGTACCATATTCTATAATTTCTGCTTTAGAATTGTAACAACATTTCAAATAAGTTGTCAGGACTAGCAATTAAGGTCCAAACTGAAGGACATTTAGTAGAAAATCCAGCAAGATATGATGGAATTAAAATTCCATTTGTTTTAATATTTGATCCTAAGTTTATGATCCTTGAGCATCCAATCTTGAAAACCACTTCCTGAGAAAATTAAGAGATGGTCATAGCTGAACTGTTGAAGATAGACCATTGTCACCAAAACCCTTATTGCAGCAAGCATGAAGGTGGAAGGTTTTAAAGGTACTGTTTGAAAAAATTGAATGGAGAAGTCAAGAGGATTTTGTTTAGTTTAGCATTTGCTACAAATTAATTTAACACACAATCTTGACGTATGAGAAATATAGAACAGGAGGCATGATCTTGTGTTTCTTTTTAACTGATGACCCAGGAGCTGTTTATAATGGAGGACTCACTAAAAGCAAAACCCAGATGCCATCACTAGCCATTACTGTGAGATGGAATCAAATGGATGCTAAGAGGATTCAACTTTGATACAATGGTCCATTGCCTACACACTATTGCCTTCACCCTGAACAGAAAGCACAAGATAGCTATTATGCTGCTGCACAAAATTTATAGACTACATACAGTGTAGTTCTTGATTTTGCAATGCTGAACAGACAAGTTACTTTCAGCTAAAGCCAGTTAAGGCTGAGACCCCAATGCTGAAGTGAATTATGTATTAAGTTGAACTGAGCTACTACTGTGCTGTGGTGACTGTGAAACCGAGTTACTGTATCATTTTGCGATAATTCAACTATTTACATATTCATTTCTTAATCTCAGGTGAGCTGAGAGTTAAACAGTTTCAACTATTGTACTTTACTCAAGCTACTGGCAGAATATTTTCTTATTATTCTAAATGGTTTACTGTTCAAGTCAAAGCAATCTAATTATGGCATAATACACTAAACGTGACATTAAACAGTAAATTCTGAGAGTTATATTTGTTACATTAATTATGACCATCTAAGTTTGGGATTTTCCATCTAATTATGCCACTTTATTGGATATTCAGGTTCAAGTTCATTTCTAGTGTTAATGGGGACTGTTCTGGGAATGATTATTGGACCACTCATTTTGGGAATGCAATTCTTAATATATCTAAAATCTGCAGAGCATTTTTTTAAAAACTACAAATCATTTTAAAATTGGGGGGGGGGGTGCTCGACCACGAGGTGTGCAACGTTAGAAACAGGATAGAGAGAATGCATAGATGTAAATAGTCCAAGTAATTTAATGTGTCACAATATGTGCTGCACAACAAAAATTAAAAAAACAAAAACAAAGTGCAACTCCAGATCTGTTATATCAAATCAAACCTCTTTCCATTGTGTGCTGGTTGAAATGAAGAACCCCAAGAATGTGGAAAGAAAAGGAGACAGTCACAAACCTAATGCCCACATTCAATGAAGTTAGGACTTTATTATTGGGGATGGCTTCTAAATGAAGTTAAGTGGATTTGAAATTCTAGTGAACACAGGAAATGTTAGAGTATTTTTCCTTGAGGCTGATCCAAACTTAATCAAACTTCACTGATCGCTTCTCTAAATATGCCATGCACAATACCTTATCATGATATCCTCACAACTTGAATTTCTTTCAGCATCCATTGAACAATAAAAAGCATGCTGATCTTTCTTGTCGAATGCACGAGATGCTCACCACTCTACCACCAACGTTTACAAATTATGGGCAACTGAATCCAAAAATGACAGTAAGGCTCTATGGCTCATACATATCTCATTTAATGGAATCACATGCAAAGTAACCACTGCTTCGCCACTGTATTGCATCTTAACTTCATCAGCTTCAGCAGTACATTTACATTACAATGATCCATTAACAATTTGAAACAAAGAAAACCTAGTCATCTCTAACATTTCACCTGAATTGCATGCAATTCAATGCTAATGAGGCAGCGAGTAATAGCCATTGGCACTTACCGTGTAGGTTATTACTGCTAGCATCCCAATCAAGGTCAAGGTGCTTATGGAGAAAGACAAGGCAGCCAGGCCATCTGCAAGCAAAACACAAAGTATTAAATGTATTAACTGAGAACATCAGCTAATTTCTTTAGTATCCACTGTACAGTTTTAAAAGGAAACTCACTATAGGTTACAAAGTACCCATGCAGCTGGTGAAATCAGCAGAAAGTAAACTGGTTAACAATATACAAATGGAAATAGTGTGCAATGTAGACAGTTCAGCCAATTAAAAACATTTTTTTTTAAAAAAAAAGCTTGAGGACACATTAAAGTTAAAATGTTTTCATCAGGTTCATTAGTGAGAAAGGGTATGATGAGAAATAAACAGTAGAATTCGACAAGCTCCATAACAAAAACAACATTTGCTACACCCAAAAGGCATTGCTCTGTGATTGCACTGCCCAGGCCACTGATGCGACAACTCAAGTGGTAAAGGGTTTCCATTCGACTTGATTGCAATGGTAAATCATTTTCAGCAAATTGAGGGACCTGGTTTCCAAAATAGAAAGTGGGACATTGGAGGCTTGAAATAAAGGCAAACAATAAATCCGGTTATAATAGAAATAAAATAAATCTTAGTAATAAAATTTCTTCTTCCTCACTGAAATACATTTTCCCCCTTTCCAATTGATTATTTTCTACTTTTCTTATGAGTGATGTATATCCTTCTATGATACATTGGTGCTAAGACTGTTCCTCACCCACTCAGCTACACGAGTTTATCAGCCTTAATAGCGATACAGTGCCAGATCATTATCATGTCCATATAGAATGGCGATCCAGGATTGCTAGAAGCCATAAGTTTAGTTAAAGACATAAAAGATTAAATGATGTCTTACAAATCTTTAGGTATTTTTACAGTTTGCCTTCATTTGTTTATTAAGCATAACTATACAATAATCGCCAGATGTTGATTATTTGCCCATTTCCAGGTTATTAATCAATTCTCATTGATTCCTAAATACTAAATCTATCACATCATCCACCCTAGTATTTCATGTTGTATTGAGAAGTGTCACAGATTACCTCTGAAAGTGCAACATTTTCACTTCTACCTTTTATACTTCCCAGGTTCGCCCACTTCATCTGTGACTAAAATCTGCTAGGATCATGAGAATAATTCCTGCAGCCACACGTACTTTTCTAAATAACATTTTATTGGGCTGTTCACTTTCATCTATTTGAATATTTATGTATGCAGTGGCGGAGAGAGTAGCACGACAGCGTGGACCTGAGCAGGAGGTCCAGGAACTACTGCCTATAAAAGTGGTGGAGAGTGTAGCACGAGAGCGTGGACCTGAGCAGGAGGTCCAGGAACTACTGCCTATAAAAGTGGTGGAGAGAGTAGCACGAGAGCGTGGACCCGAGCAGGAGGTCCAGGAACTACTGCCTATAAAAGTGATGGAGAGAGTATCACGAGAGCGTGGACCTGAGCAGGAGGTCCAGGAACTACTGCCTATAAAAGTGATGGAGAGAGTATCATGAGAGCGTGGACCTGAGCAGGAGGTCCAGGAACTACTGTCTATAAAAGTGATGGAGAGAGTATCACGAGAGCGTGGACCTGAGCAGGAGGTCCAGGAACCTATCACTATCAAACGGTGAAATCAAAAACAAAAAAAAAATCAAAGAACGATGTCACAGGACAGCGGGTAGGTGATTGGTTGGTAAGTATTACCATTTTTATTGCTCTGTAAGCTAGGGCAGCGGTTTAAACTAAGAGCAGGGAAACTATAACTCGCTATTACCTTATTAAATTAATAGCTTAAACTAGATAAACTAATTAGTTAATAAAACTAAAAATTGCGAGTGAATAAAAACTTTAACTAATTAAATATATAAAACAAGGCAAGACAGAAATGGCAGGTCAGGTGGTGTGCCCTACCTGCAGCATGTACGATTTGGTGGAGACCAGCGAGATCCCGAGCAACCACATCTGCAGTAAGTGCCTGCAACTCAAGGAACTTCGGCTCAGAGTTGTTAAGCTGGAGTCCGAGCTGCAGACATTGCATCAAGGAGGGAGAAGAGTTCTCTGATCCAGGAGGCAATCACACCCATTAGGTTAGGTAGTCATTTAGATTTGGTCAGTGGTCAGGGAGAGCAGGATGTGACTGCGAGTCAGGCAGGTATGGGGACCCAAGATGCAGTGATGGAGGAGCCTCAGCCTTTGACCTTGTCCAACAGATACAAGGTACTTGCTACCTGTATGAATAAGAGCAAAGACTGTAGCGACGATGGACAATTTGACCACCGCACTGTAGAGGAGACCATTCAAGTGGGGGGAGTAAAAAAGAATGTGGTGGTGGTAGAGGATAGTATAGCCAGATGAATAGATATTGTTCTCTGCAGCACAACCGGGAGTCCCGAAGGCTGTGTTGCCTGCCCGGTATCAGGGTTAAGGATATCTCTTTGCAGCTGGAGAAGAACTTGGAGAATGAAGGGGAGGATCTAGTTGTCTTGGTTCACGTAGGAACCAACGACATAGGTAGAACTAGGATTGAGGTCCTGCTGAGGGAGTTTGAGGAGCTAGGGTCCACTTTAATAAGCAGAACCTCAAAGGTAATAATTTCTGGATTACACCTGAGCCTCGTGCAAATTGGCCTAGGATCAAACAGATCAGAGAGTTAAATTCACGTGGCACTGGCACCAGTACTGGGAAAAGAGGGAGCTATTCCGTTGGGATGAGCTCCACTTAAAACGGGCTGGGACCAGTGTCCTGGCAAATCAAATAGCTAAGGCTTTAAAATAAAAAAAGGCGGGGGGGGGAGTTCAGGTAAGGGTAAATTTATAAATCCGAAGAGAAAAGTCAAGGCCATAGGAGCAGTGTAAAGATAAGCAGCGTGTGTCAGGAAGCGACAGAGTTTCAACGGTAATGGTGCATCAGTGAATAAGGTCAAATCAGGGAAAAAATAATTTAAAAAGTTAAAATTAAAGGCGCTTTATCTGAATGCACTAAGCATTCGTAACAAGATAGACGGATTAAAGGCGCAAATAGAGATAAATGGGTTTGATCTAGTAGCCATTACTGAGATGTGGTTGCAAGGTGGCCAAGTCTGGGTACTAAATATTCCAGGGTACTTGACTTTTCAAAAAGAAGGAGGGCGGGGGAGTAGCCCCGATAATGAAGGATGACATAAAGATAGTCGTGAGAAAGGATCTTGGCTCGAAAGATCAGGAAGTAGAATCAGCATGGGTGGAGATAAGAAATAATAAGGGGCAGAAAACATTGGTAGGAGTAGTTTATAGGCCCTCCAACAGTAGTTATACTGTTGGACAGAGTATTAATTAAGAAATAAGAGGAGCTTGTAACAAACGTAATGCAATAATCGTGGGGGACTTTAACCTTCATATAGACAGGGCAAATCAAATTGGCAAAAGGAGTTTGGAGGACGAGTTCATGGAATGCATTTGAGACAGTTTCCTAGAATAATACATCGTGGAACCAAACAGGTAACAGGCTATTTTAGATCTTGTCTTGTGTAATGAGACTGGGTTAATTAGTAATCTCATAGTAAGGGATCCTCTGGGGCAGAGTGATCATAATATGCTAGAATTTCACATTGAGTTCGAGAGTGACGTACTTAAGTCCAAAACTAGAGTCTTAAACTTAAACAAAGCCAATTACATAGGTATGAGAGGTGAGTTGGCAAAGGTTCATTGAGAAATTAGATTAAAAGATATGACGGTAGATAAGCAATAGCGAACATTTAAAGAATTATTTCATAATTCTCAATGAATATACAATCCGTTGAGGAATAAAAACTCCACAGGAAAAGTGATCCATCCGTGGCTAACTAAAGAAGTTAAGGATAGTATTAGATTAAAAGAAGAGGCTTATAATGTTGCCAAGAGTAGTAAGCCTGAAGATTGGGAGAGTTTTAGAAACCAGCAAAGGATGACCAAGAAATTGATAAAGATGGAGAAAATAGAATGAGAGTAAACTAGCAAGAAATATAAAAACAGATTGGAAGAGCTTCTACAATGTAAAAAGGATGAGAGCAGCGAAAGTAAACGTGGGTCCCTTAAAGGCTGAGACAGGAGAAATTATAATGAGGAATAAGGAAATGGCACAGACATTAAACAAATATTTTGTATCTATCTTTACAGTAGAAGACACAAAAAAACCCAGAAATAATGGGGAACCAAGGGTCTAATAATTAGTAAAGAAAAAGTACCGGAGAAATTAATGGAATTCAAAACCGACAAATCCCCTGGACCTGATGGCCTACATCTTAGGATTCTAAAAGAGGTGGCTGCAGAGATAGTGGATGCATTGGTTGTGATCTTCCAAAATTCCCTAGATTCTAGAATGATCCCAGTGGATTGGAAGGTAGCAAATGTATCATCGCTATTCAAGGAAGAAGGGGGAAGAGAAAACAGGGAACTACAGGCCATTTAGCCTGACATCAGGGGTCAGGAAAATGCTGAGATCTATTATTAAGGACGTGGTAATGGGGCATTTAGAAATTCATAATATGATTAGGCAGAGTCAACAAGGTTTTATGAAAGGGAAATCATGTTTGACAAATCTATTAGAGTTTTTCAGGATGTTAGGCTAGATGAAGGGAAACCAGTGGATGTAGTATATTTGGATTTTCAAAAGGCATTCGATAAGGTGCCACACAAAAGGTTGTTACACAAGATAAGAGCTCATGGGGTTGGGGGTAATATATTAGCATGTTTGAGGATTGGTTAATAGACAAAACAGAGTAGCAGAGTAGGAACAAACAGGTCATTTTCAGGTTGACAGGCTGTAACTAGTGGGGTGCCACAAGGATCAGTGCTTGGGCCTCAGTTATTTACAATCTATATTAATGACTTAGATGAAGGGACTGAGTGTAATGTATCCAAGTTTGCTGAAGATACAAAGCTAGGTGGTGTGGAAGTGCATGAAGGGATACTAGACTATATTAACTCTATTAACTCACATGATAGGATTAGCCACAAACACAGAAGCACAATTGTGTAATTGCGTTTGAGCCTTGGTATGTTGATAATTAAGCCTAGCACAGCCTGGCTTTCCTTGAGACTACAGAAAATAATAATAAATAATAATAATAATAATAATGAGTTGATGAATGGCCATGAAGCCTTGAGACTGGCTCCAGCCTTACTGATAACAAGGAACAGGAATGGAGAGAGAAAGAAAATAGCTAACATCTGCTCAGGCCTACGTGATTGGCTATGGACGTTCGGGGGCAGGCTCACTACTTGATTGACCAACTACCTGAGCCAATAAAGAATGTACGTGTACACCCATATTCTGTAACAGGTGGGCGTTGCCTAATGAATTGTATAAACATGAGCTGTTTCATTGACTCGGTGAAGTTGCACCCTCAACCATTGTTTGAGGTGCTCTTCCACTTGTATACTGGGTCAATTGTATACAAGTTAAAATAAAGTTTCTCCTTGTACTACTTTGTTTGGGTGTTAATGCATTTGTATAGTGTTAAGTTTCGACAGTGGGAAAGCAAGCTGTGAGAAGGACAGAAAGTCTGCAAATGGATATAGACAGGTTAAATGACTGAGCAAGAAGGTGACAGATGGAGTATAATGTGGGGAAATGTAAGGTTATTCATTTTGGTAGGAACAATATTTTTTTTTAAATGGTGAGAAACTATTAAATGTTGGTGTTCAGAGGGATTTGGATGTCCTTGTAAACGAAACACAAAATTAACATGCAGGTACATCAAGCAATTAGGAAGGTAAATGGTATGTTGGCCTTTATTGCAAGGGGGTTGCAGTAAGGAAGTCTTGCTGCAATTCATAGAATCATAGAAATTTACGGCACAGAAGGAGGCCATTCGGCCCATCGTGTTTGTGCCGGCTGAAAAAGAGCGATACAGCCTAATCCCACTTTCCAGCTCTTGGTCTGTAGCTTTGTAGGTCACAGCACTTCAAGTACTCATCCAAGAACTTTTTAAATGCAATGAGGGTTTCTGCCTCTACCACCCTTTCAGGTAGTGAATTCCAGACCGCCACCATCCTCTGGGTGAAAAAAATTCCTCAACTCCCCTCTTATCCTTCTACCAACTATCTTAAATTTATGCCCCCTGGTTATTGACCTCTCTGCCAAGGCAAACTTTTACTCCTGGTCTATCTTTGTCCTTTTCCATAACAATGCTAAATCTAATTGAATTATGATCACTACCACCAAAATGCTCTTCCACTGATACCCCTTCCACCTGCCCAGCTTCATTCCCTAAAACTAAGCCCAGAACTGCCCCCTCTTTTGTTGGGCTTGCTACATACTGGCTAAAAAAAGTTATCCTGAATGTATTTTAAGAATTCTGCATCCTCTATACCTTTTACACTGATTCTATCCCAGATAATGTTAGGGTAGTTGAAGTCCCCTACTATTGCTGCCCTATTGTTTTTGCAATTCTCAGACATTTGCCTACATATTTGCTCTTCTATCTCCCTGATTGTTTGGGGGTCTATAGTACACTCCCAGTAGTATGATTGCCCCTTTTTTGTTCTTCAGTTCAACCCATATGGCCTCACTTGATGATCCTTCTAACATATCATCCCTCCTCACAGCTGTAATTGTTTCTTTATCAATATAGCGACCCCTCCCCCTCTATCTTGTCTGAAAATTGTGTAACCTGGGATGTTGAGCTTCCATTCCTGCCCTTCTTTAAGCCATGTTTCAGTAACAGCTACGATATCATACTTCCACATATCTATCTGTGCCCTCAGCTCATCTGCCTTATTCACTAGACTCCTTGCATTGAAGTATATACCATTAAGCACTGCCAACCTTCTTAGTTGTCTATTTTCTAGCCTCTGTTTCTTCTGCCTTCCAAACTTGCTTACTAATTTTACAAGGCTTTGGTGAGACCACATCTGGAGTGCTGTGTACAGTTTTGGTCTCCTTACCTAAGGAAGGATATACTTGCCTTAGAGGCGGTGCAACACAGGTTCCCTAGATTGAGTACTGGGATGAGAGGGGTGTCCCAGAGAAGAGATTGAGAGAATGGGCCTATACTCGAGTTTAGAAGAATGAGGAGTGATCTCATTGATACATGTAAGATTCTGAGAGGGCTTGACAGGGTAGATGCTGAGAGGCTGTTTCTCCTGGCTGGTGAGTCTAGAACTAGGGGAATAGTCTCAGGATTAAGGGTCAGCCATTTAGGACTGAGATGAGGAGAAATTTCTTCACTCAGAGGGTTGTGAATCTTTGGAATTCTCTACCCCAGAGGGCTGTGGATGTTCAATCGTTGAGTATATTCAAGACTGAGATCAAAAGATTTTTGGACTCTAGGGGAAATCAAGGGATTTGGGGATCGGGCAGGAAAGTGGAATTGAGGTCGAAGATCAGCCATGATCTTATTGAATGGCAGATCAGGCCTACTCCTGCTCCCATTTCTTATGTTCTTAAATCCTGTATCATATCCACTTAACTCCACCTCTGCAACATTGCCGGCTTCATTCGTACCTCACTCCTACTGCCACAGGAACCTTTAACATTTTCATTATCTCCAGACTCAACTTCTCTTGAGTTTTAAGATACACAAACTTCAACTCATGCAAAATTTCACAGTTTGTATCCAGTTCTTCACGGCCCTGCTTGCCCATCACTCACTGACCTCCAATGGCTCCTTGGCCCCAATGCATCAAAGTCAAAATCCTCATTTATAAGTCCCTTCCTAGCCTCATCCCATCTTATATCTACAATCTCCCCCAGCCTGTGCCTTTGGTTCTCACAATCTGACCACCTGTGCCTCCACCCCCTCATTACCACTGGTAGAGGTTTCAACCATCGTGCTCAGTCCATGCCCTTAAAAGCCTGCTTAAACCCTATCTTTGACCATGCTTTGTCCATCTCCGAATTCTTCTACTGTTGCTCATGTAACGCATTTCATGTTAAAAGAAAATAAATAACTTGCATTTAAAAAGCATCTTTCACAACCTCTGGAGGTCTCAAAAGGCTTCATAGTCAATAAAGTACTTTTCACGTGTAATCACTGTTGTAACGGGGGCAAATACCACCAATTTGCGCAAAGACCCACAAACAGCAATCAGATAAAGGACTAAATAATCTGTTTTAGTGATGTTGGTTGAGAGATTGATGGCCAGGTTAACTCCCGTGCTCGTCTTTGAATAGTGCCATAGGATCTTTTATATCCACCCGAGGGAGCAAGTAGGGCCTCCGTTTAAAGACTGCACCTCAGACAGTGCAGCACTCCCTCAGTACTGCATTGGAGTGTCAGCCTAGGTTTTGTATTCAAGTCTCTGGAGCGGGACTTGAACCCACGGCGTACTGAGGAGAGAGTGCTACCACTGTGCCAAGGCCAACATCGAGACTCAACTTCGATCTGTGGCAGTGATTTATGTACTGAGAATGCCTCCAGTGCAATTGTTATACATATAATACACCCTTCTATTTGGGCTTATTTTTATCCCCTCTCCATCCTCAACTGCAAAACAACTTTCTTTGGTGTAGATTCTTTCCCTTGGTGCACCACTAACATCTAGTGATCTTAATAGTCAAATCTTAAATCACATATGAACAGAAATAAAAAAGGTGTTTGGCAAAGTTAATGTATGGTTATAAATAAGTCATGTACATATGCACGTGAAATAAAGTGTTGACAAAAATGACTATGATGTTTTAATGTTTATTTCTCTGATTAAAATCAGTTCTCTTAACAAAATAACCTGGGGCTGCAAATTCATTAACAACCTGCATTTATACAGCACCCTTAACGTAGTAAAACGTCCCAAGGTGCTTCACAGGACAGTTATCAGGCAAAATTTGACACCAAACCACATAACGAGATATTAGACCAAAAGCAAAATATTGCGGATGCTGGAAATCTGAAATAAAAACAGAAAATGCTGAAAATACTCAAGGACATCGACCTGAAACGTTAACTCTATCTTTCTCCACAGATACTACCTGACCTGAGTAGTTCCAGCATTTTCTGTTTTTATTAAGGAGATATTAGGACAGGTGACCAAAAGCTTGATCAAACAGGTAGATTTTACGGAGCGTCTTAAAGGAGGAGAGGGGTGGAGTAGCAGAGGGGTTTAGCGAGGGAGTTCCAGAGCTTAGGGCATGGCAGCTAAAGGCACGGGCGCCAATGGTGGGGCAGTGAAAATCAGGGATACACAGGAGGCCAGAATTGGAAGAGTATTAAGTCAGTACTTTTATCTAGAGAAGTAAACTGGGTACAATGAGACAAAGTAATCTTTGCACGCTAACACTATAATTAAGACATTGATTAACTGCTCACTTTGTTCTGAAATTGATCACGATAATTGTTAGCAAATGAGGAAAAACAGCTCACTCCATCTCAGCCACTCGAAACAGTTAAATCTAATCATGGGCAGGAGACTGGCTAATCAATTTTGAGTTTGCCGACACATCAGGGGGTGCAATTCCATGGTAACTGACAATCTATACAGATGATTGACAGCTTTAATGATGACAAGATATCTTTTTCATTCCCTTTGCTCTGGTTCCACACTTGTCTTCAGTAGATCTTCACTTCACTAATGAGAGCTAAGCTGGGGTAAGCTAAACTTCACACACATTTGTTACAGATCCTGATCCAGGTGAGGTATTATTAGGAGCATTAGTGAGTGATGAAGCAGTGTGTCCCTTATTATTTTTGTATCCAAGGAGGTGGCAGTTAAAAATTCTATAATCAAGTGCAATCTGCTGCATTGATTTTCATCTACTGTTTAATAATACAATCTGTAGATAGCGAGGGCTTGCTTTTGGTTAGTAAAATCCTAAAAATGCAATGTTGATAACCCCCATTTTCCTCCCAAACCCTCGCACTAATTCCTTTTATTCACCAACACGAAATGATTTTTCTACTTACGGCTGCTTCCTAGTTCCTCAAATAAAAGTTTCACCTTTTCCCATTCTGTGGAGTTCTGACTTGTTGGAATATTCAAAGGAACAAAAGCGCTGCAATAGAAAAATGTTTTTTTTTAAAAAGATATCACAGTATATCTACTTTACACACTATATTACAATAAGGACTATTCTCAGCTTGATACATATTTTATTCATGCTTCAATACATATTCATTGCATTGAATTTCTTGCATCTTTTAGAATTACATGGGAAATTTCACTCCCTGCAACAAATAAAACTGACTCAAAGTGTCATGGATTATGGATTTAAAATTTATTTTAGATCTTTCCAATTTTATGAATTCAATTACTTACATTTTAAATAGTCTTTTGTGAAAAAGATAATTTACTGGTACAAAGAAGTGACAGGAACTAATTGCACAGAAAAGGTTCTTTAGCATTCAAATTTACATGGCATTTTTTCAAATTATATTTCTAGGAAATGAAAAGGTTTTTGATTTGGAAGAATGAATAATTATTTTTATCTAAGCTTTAAAAATTCCATTAATTTTTTACAGCCTGATGCTACTATAGAGTAACTTGCAATTTTAAGTGATTTAAAAAAAAATTATTTGGATTTGCCTTAAGTGCCATCCGTTGAACTCTGAAAGCATTGCCGACAAAGGAATTCAGTGACTAGCCCTTTGTACACTTTGTTCCAATTGAAATATAATGCATTACATTACACAACTGGAGAGTTTAAGATATGGGGGGTGGAGATTTTATTCCCCAAGAACGGGTGGGTTGGGGGCAGGTGGGAAGTTAAAATAATAGAATTTTGAAGTGCAAACGTAACCAGGCTCCAAGGCGCCCACTTCCGGGTTTAAGGGAGGCAGGTCGGAGGGCGGGCGACAAACCCGCTCTTAGGAGGCAGGTCGGTCAGTAAAATCTTTTAAGGAGACTGCGTGACTCCACTTTTATTTTTAACCCAAGGAGGCCGGGTTTCCCAGGCTGCAGGATTCTTGGCAGGATAAAGCAGGCGAGAAGTGCCGGATCCACGAGGTCAGTGCATTTAAATCACTGCTTGTGGGTCAGGAGGAGCAGGAGTTCTTCCCCCGGCCCCACCAAGCTAACCTCTTTACAAACTCCGCGATCTCAGACTGCTCACCCCCCACCCCCGAAATCTCAGATTTCCTCCACACCCCCCCTCCCCATCTCAGACTTCCCCTATCCTAGCCCCCCCACCCCCCCACCCCACCCCGGGCGATATCCGACTCCCTCTGCGATAGGCCCCCACCCCCAAGCTCTGACGTACTTTCCATCCGTTCACCGGCTGCTTTCCCACGCGACAGGCAGCCAGCCTGTCAATCAAGCTGGCTATCAGGCGGGAAACCTTTTGAAAAATTTTAAAACTGGTCCTACTGTTAAATTCGACAGGACCTGTGGGGAACCCTTATTTCCGGGTTTCCATCCCACCCCCGCTCCCTTCCCAGCACCAAGTTAATATCAGGGCCTTGGTGTCGGTTGAAAACAGAACTTGAAAAGGAAAAAAAAATCCAATTTGGTTTCTTCCCGGAGAATTTCACTTCCTACAATTAGGTTATTGTTCAGCTCTCAAAAGCTAAACAGACCAAACAACAGTCTCCTTTGTGACTATCTGTACACTTCGCCCTCTATTGATTTTTAGGGCTGTAACAGCATTTTCTACACTCTTCAAACTTAGTTAACAAAACAGGGCTGTCCAATTAATCACAATCAGCAAATGTCCCCACTGGCAAAACCTTCTAGATTAATGTTGTTACATGACCTTTGGGCAAATGTGATTTTTCCTAGAAATTCCTGTTTGTAAAACAACCTGAAAATAATTAAACACCTGTTTGGAAGAATGAGGAGAGGCAATATAAACTAAATGGTACAATTTTAAAGTCGTCAAAGGAACAGTGAGACCTGGGGGTTCACATACATAAATCTTTGAAGGTGGGAGGACAAGTTGATATGGCTTTGAAAAAAGCATACGAGATCCTGGACTTTATAAATAGAGGCATAGAGTACAACAACAAGGATGTTATGCTAAACCTTTATAAATCACTGGTTCAGCTGGAGTGTTGTGTCCAATTCTGAGCACCACACTTTAGGAACGATGGCAAGGATATGGAGAAGGTGCAGAGGAGATTTACTGGAATGTTACCCAGGATGAGAGACTTTAGTTATGTGGAGAGACTAGAGAAACTGGGATTGTTATCCTTACAGCAGAGAAGGTTAAGGGGAGATTGAATAGAGGTGTTCAAAATTATGAAGGGTTTGATAGATTAAATGAGAAGCTATTTCCATTGGCAGGAGGACTGGTAATCAGAGGACACAGATTTACAGTAATTGGCAAAAGAACCAGAAGGGAGACGAGAAGTTTGTTTACGCAGCGAGTTATCATCTGGAATGCACTGCCTGAAAGGGTGGTGGAAGCAGATTCAAGAGTAACTTTCAAAAGGGAATTAGATAAATACTTGAAGGCGAAAAATTTGCAAGGCTATGGGGAAAGAGCAGGGGAGTGGAACTAATTGGATTGCTCTTTCAAAGGGCATGATGGGCCAAATGGCCGCCTCCTGTACTGTATGATATTTACAAATAGAAAAATTACATGGATAACCAATTTTATACTGTCATTAAACCACCAATGTAGTATTAATGTAGCGGGTTTTATCAGTGCAGTTACTGTGTCGATTGAAAAATAATTAAACAATTGGTTAAAATTAAGTAAATGAGTATCGGACTCATTTGTCAATGATAAAATTAGGAGTGACTGCTACAGTCTCATGCCCACTGTAAAGTGTGGCATGATCGCTATGTTAAGTGGGAGAGATCAGGGACAAATCTTACAGCCCAAAACTGGGTCTCCATGAAGCATAGCGTGACATCAGTAGCAGCAACATTGTATACCACCACACTCTGACCGCAAAGCCTGGCACGTCCCTTGGCCCTCCATCACCAAGCCAGAAAACCAACCCCGATTCATATCAGGAATGTAGAAGGGCATGCCAGAAGTTTATTTAAAAATGTATAAATGGGCAAAGTTTTTCAATCAGCAACAGCATTTGCAAGCATTGTATGGATGGAAGAAACAAATAAAAATGTTTTAAAATCTGGTCACTAGACATCTTTAGTTTAATATAGAACTACTCACCTTACAATGAGGCACACAGCTACGAGAGGGCTACTACCAACAGCAGCAGAGCTAAACAGTCCCACAGCAGTAGCTCCACCAATTGAGAATGGTGGGGGTCAATCAGCCAACTAACAGGAGGGGGCTCCATGGACATCCCCATCCTCAACAATGGTGAAGCCCAACACACAAATGCAAAGACAAGAGAAGTGTTTGCAAATATTAACAGCCAGTAGTGCCACGTGCACAAGCCTGCTCAGCTGCCTCCTGGGGTCGCTACCATCATAGATACCTATATCCACCCAATTCAGCTCACTCCATATAACATTATGTAGCAGCTTCAGTACATTGCTCACAACAAAGGCTTTGGGCCCTGAAAACATTCCGACTGTAGTGCTGAAGACCTATACATGAGAGCTAGTTGTTCCCTAGCCAAACTATTACAGGTGTGTCCTATCCACAAAAGAGGATAGTTACATAGAGTCTACAGCACACAAACAGGCTATTTGGCCCAACTGGTCTATGCTAGCATTTATGCTCCACACAAGTCTCCTCCCACCCCTTTTCATCTAACCCTATCGGCATAAGCTTCTATTCCTTTCTCCCTCATTTGCTTATTTAGCTTCCCCTTAAATGCAATTATGCTATTTGCCTCAACTACTCCATGTAGTAGCAGGTTCCATATTCTTACCACTCTGGGTAAAGAATTTTCTCCTGAATTCTTTATTGAATTTATTAGTGACTATCTTATATTTATGACCACTAGTTTTGGACGCCCCTGCAAGTGGAAACATCTTCTCTACGACTACCCTATCAAATCCTTTCATTATCTTAAAGACCTCTATCAGGTCACCCCTCAGCCTGCTCTTTTCTACAGAAAAGAACCACAGCCTGTTCAGTCTTTCCTGATAAGTATATAGTTCTGGCATCATCCTTGTGAACCTTATTTGCACCTTCTCCATTGCCTTTATATCCTTTTTATAATATGGAGACCAGAATTTGCACAGTGTGATCTAACCAAGGTTCTATACAAGTTGAACTTAACTTCTCTGCTTTTCAGTCCAATCCCTGTATAAATGAACCCCAGTGCTTGGTTTGCTTTTTTATGGCCCTATTAACCTACATCATTACTTTTAGTGGTGTGTATCCATACCCCGAGATCCCTTTGCTCCTCTACCCCATTTAGACTTATTATCCAAGCAGTATGTAGCCTCCTCATTCTTCCTACCAAAATGCACCACCTCACATGCCCATTCTGCAAGTTTAGTAATGCATTCCTCTATTTTTTCAAATTCTTCATTTGTATTAACTACACCTCCCAATTTGTTGTCATCCGCAAATTTTGAAATTGTACTTCCGTTTCCGAGTCCAAATCATTAACGTTAATTGTGAACAACAGTGGTCCCAGCACCGATCCCTGTCGAACACTACTTCCCACCTTTTGCCAGTCTGAGTAATTACCCTTAACCCCATCTCTGTTTTCTGTTTTGTTGCCAGCTTGCTATCCATTCTGCTACCTGTCTCCTGACTCCACATGCTCTGACCTTAGTCATGAGTCTACTATGCGGTACCTTATCGAAGGTCTTTTGAAAATCCAAATATATTACATCTACTACATTACCCTTGTCTACTCTTATTTCTCCAAAGAATTCAATAAAGTTGGTCAAGCGTGACTTTCCCTTTTGAAATATGGATAAACCCAACCTGGCCAATTACCAGCCAATCAGCCTTTTTTCAATTATCAATAAAATACTACATTGGCGGTTTGGTGGCCATAAAACTAGTTATGTGTCGAACAATTATTCTATTTGTAACTACACGGACGTTTTTTAATTGTATTCGTTAGAACTTATTGATCGTGCTATAATTGGCACTTACCTACCAACAACCTGTTCACCAGTTCGGGTTCTGTCACACCTGATCACAGCTTTGATCCAGACATGAACACAAGAGCTGAATGCCATGAGAGAGAGGAGAGTTGCTGCCCTCAATATCATGACAGCATTATATACTAGCATGGCACCAAGAAGCCCTAGCATAATTGAAGTCATTGGGGTCAAAATGGAAAACCGTTAAGTGCCTCGAGTCATACCCAACATAAAGGAAGATGGCTGTACTTGTCAGGGGTCAATCATAGCAGCTCTCAGGTCATGACTGTAGGAGCACCTCAGGGTCCTTGGCTTAACCATCTTCATCTGGTTAATCAGTGAGCTTCCCTCTGTCAGAACTGGGGCCATTCACTGACCATCCTACAGTCTTCAGCTCCATTCACAGCTTATCTCTCTGAAAATGGAGCCACCCAAGCTAGCTTACAACAGGATCTGGGTAGCACCCAGGCTTCAACTGACCAGTGCACCATTTAAGTGCCAGATAATGGCCATCTCTAACAAGAAAAAGCTCAGCCACCTCCTCTAGCCTTCAACAGCTCCATCAACATCTTGAAGAATCACCAAATACCTTGTTTAACTGGGCCTGCCATTTGGTTATTCAAAAAAAATGTTGCATTTTCTTTCTAATCAAAACTCTATCCTCAACAGATGGATTGTATAAAACCAACTAAAATTTAGTCAGTCTTTGCTCAGTGGCAGCACTCATGCCTCAGTTTTTTTTAAAAAAAACTTTCAAGTGTTGAAGACCATAAAAATTTAATACATAAGGAAATTATATATATTCTGTAAGGTAACATCCAATTAAGGGGTATTTTGCCACATTACTGAAAATCATCTCATCCAATTTCAGAAATATTAAAATTAAAGTATATAACCTCGTATTTGTGAATCATTTTTAGAGCTAGCCACAGAGCAAGTTAGAACCTCTAACCCAGTGTATCCACACTTTTTGCTGAACACACACACACACACACACACACACACACACAAAGTTGGACTAAATGTTGGGCCTTCATCTGCATTTATGTTGTGATCTTGTGAAATAGCAGCCTTGGATGGCACAACTCTAAAACTTGTTGTATACAACTTTTTAATCTCGTGACTAATTAGCTTGGCAATTATTTGCTATTTAGTCTGCTTAGAATTTTCCCAGTCATGTTAATCTATCCTTAAGGAACATATATCTACAGAAATTTGACTAAAATTTAAATTATGTAATAGAAAGAAACAAAGAACTTGCATTTATATAACACCTTTCATGACCTCAGGACGTCCTAAAGCACTTTACAGCCAATGCAGTATTTCTGAAGTTGAAATTTAGGTCAAATAGCATATATTTGAGGACAACATATATGACGTGTAATGATGACTTTAGTGTCAACAGTTACTCACCAATTTTTCACTCAAGATCAGCAATTTAAAATGAATGGCATGGTGCATTTCAAAATGCACAAAAGTTTAATGTGATATATTAAAGTTAAATGTGCCCTCACTTCATGTTTTTCCTTTTTTTAAAAAACAAGAGTATATTCCCAAGCTGCTGTTGCACACCCAACAGCACTGAAATAGATCAGACAAATTCTAGCTCACTGTGTGTGAGGCACTGATGTGGGGGATTAGGGGCAAAAATAAATTGGTAAAACATACCTTTTCACCAAAAGGAAAATAAAAGTGAACTTCTAAGTTACACATGTTATGCAGACTTCAGGATGGCTGGTGCCTAATGATTTAAAAAGTAAGATTTTTAGAAATGCTGTACCCTTGGAATTTTCATTAAAAAGGACATCTGTGTATGCACAGCGTGAATCCTTTTATAATCACAATCCTGGGCTGGAACTGACACAGTGAAGCCACTACCCTTATGCTCCACACCTGCTACATATTGTCCAGAGACACACAGCAGAGCGCCACTGGACTGAGACAACTTTTCACCTTAAAAATAACAAATGGCATGACAAAATGATAGATAATTCTCTCATGTTCCAGTTCTGCATTTCCTAAAATAGGGCTGATTTATTAGATAAAGTACTGCTGTACAGTGTCTTCTATATTACAATTATCAGTTCAAGAAACTGTCCCTTCTTACCTTATGCCTAGGATTTCATTTGGTACACAAAAAGATAGAATAGGGGATCTATTTCTTGTATGAAAATGGATCAGAACAATTAACTTGAGAATAAAGTCTCTTCTCCTTCTCCCCACCAAGAAAAAAGTCAAACTCCACTATGAATTATTGCATTCATCAGAACAATTTTCAGCATAGCTAAAGGAAAGGGGCAATTGAAATATACCCCACCCTTTCCCGATAGCTACGGAAACCTAACAATCTAGAATTATCCAACTAATGGCCAAATAAATTGACAGAGGGAGAGCCTGAAAATGGGTTTGGCTCCAAAATTAACTGCAAAGTCATATCAACTGTTTGTACCATAGAATTTTGCAATACAGAAGGAAGCCATTTGATCCATCGGGTATGTGCCAGCTTCAGGAAAGAACTGTCCACTTAATCCCATTTCCTTGCCATTTTCCCCAAGCTCAATTTTTTTCCTTTTCAAATATTTATTCACTTCCCTTTTAAAAAAGTTATGACATCTGCTTCCACTACTGTTTTTGGTAGGGCATTCCATGCCCCAACAACCATCTACATAAAAAAAAATTCTCCTAATCCCTCCCTTTGTTCTTTTGATGATAACCTTAAATCAATGCCCTCTAATTACCAACTCACCAATCAGTGGAAATAACTTTTCCCAATGTACCTTATCAAAACTCCCTCACAATTTTGAAAACCGGCATCAGATCTCCTCTTATCATTCTCTGTTCTAATGAAAAGAGCCCCAGCTTCTCTAGTCGCTCATCACTAAAGCCTCTCAACCTTGGTCTCATCTCCACAAACCTCTTCTGTATCCTCTCCATATCCTTTGCATCTTTCCTAAAGTAAGGTGCCCGAAACTGGATACGAAATTCTAACTGCAGCCTAACCAATGATTTGTTTAGATTCAGCATTACCCCTTTGCTTCTGTACACTATACTCCTATTTATAAAACTGGGATACCTTATGCTTAATTTTTTTTTTAAAGTTATCAGCTGCTCTTCCCACTTTAAAAGATTTGTATATCTGAGTCGTTCTGCTCCTATACTTCTTTTAAATCTTTACCAGTGTGCATGTCCTCTTAATGATCCTGCAGTATAAATTTGGCTCATTTTCACTACCAATGATTCGAATGTGTACTTTGATATTACATAAAACTCTTTTTTAAAAAAGCTATTTCCAAATTTCAAACATATACAACGACGCACACTCCGACACATTGCTAATGTTGTGGAAATACTTATCTCGGTTCATAGATGAATATTCACATCAATAACATTTCCCCCCCATTTGTAGCTAAGTCCATTAAGGCTGGGAGAGAGCTAATGTTCTCTTTTCCATTTCAGAATCTCTACTCCCACTGTATTTTTGTCAACAGTTTCCACACTTTTGTATACAGTCATCCACACTTGTAACGCCTTGCATAAACTCCACTGCAATTACCATCAGGGGAAAGCATTGGGGAGAGGTGTATAAGTTTAGCAAAGCCTTCTCTGAATTAGAGAGAAGCTAAACACCATACATCCTATTTTTAAAATCAATTTGGGATGAATTCAAGAATCTTGCGACCAAAGATTTAATTTGCTATCAAAATGAAGTTTTTTTAAAAAAAACTTACGCCATTTCTCTTGATGTCCTTCAAGCCAAAAGTGAGAACAGAAGGACAAGAGAACCAAACTGCAGGTAGATAGAAGGTAAGATACGTATGTAGGAAGCATCAATGGGAGAAAGCCAACTTAATCACAGGCTCTAACAACTTCTATACAGAGTTTTGAAACTAAATTCAACATAGCAGCATCCACTAAGCTAACCTCCCCAAACTAAAGTGTGGGTCAGTCTTAAAGAACCAGAAAAGTAAATACCCAAGATTAAAGAAAGGAAACTCTTTGGGGAGGGGTGGGGGGGGTGGAATCCTGGAAATGCTAGAAAACACACACTAGCAAGAAAATACTAGAAATCCAGAGATCCACATTTCTATTATTACTAGATCATAGCAAATTGTGATTTCACTACACAGCTGCGTAAATATATGTCCTCAGCCTCATGTAACAGGTTGCAATTATATCACCACCTTCAAGGGGGGGGGGGGTAAAAATCACTATTTTAGAAGGGAACTTCAATTATTTTGTTCTGAAAGTCTTTAATGTTAGCGTACTGATCCAGTCAAATGACACAAATGAGGCTTTTGATAGTTCACTTTAAAACAGTTTATAAACAGATTTTAAAAAAACTTAAGTGGCAGATAGGTCCATCTGCAATAGATTGGCCAAGTCCTGCTGATTCCACCACTACAAATTAAAAATAATATACAATAGCTTAAACCAAGAAGGTTTGAAAACTATTCCCCTTCAGCACAGGCTTAATGATCATTTAAAACTGTAATTAGAAATCCTGGATGAGAAAATTCCCTTTTAATAAACATCAACTATCTGCAGAAAGGAAAAACAGAATGCTTGACTCTCGAGTGGGGAGTTAATTAGGTGGCAATTAATGAAGTAAATTAGCACATGCTTAACAGTTAAGAAGGTAGGCTTTTTAAAAATTCTTCAATTCAAACAATGGTGTGTGAAACTAATTATTTAAGGAAATGGAAAAAGTAAATGCAGAGTATTACTTTACATTAAACTGCAAGATCGGAATAAGGGGGCAACGATTTAAACTAGTAAAATGTAATTTTGGGAATGATATCCAGAAATTCTTCTCAAGTGACTAATGTATGGAATAGAATTTCAGATAAGAGCACTGGAAGTAGAAACCCTAGAATAGTTTAACAAACAATTGGATGCTATAAGCCAGGAACTTCAAGGTCTTTCTGGATGGATCAATTAAGATGGACCAAATGGCCTTCCTCGTCTATGATTATCTTAAGATAAGGGATAGTTTCACTGATCTGGATAAAGAACTCCCCAAAAACCTTGAAAGTAATCACTGACAGCCTAGGTTCTAAATCAATCCCACGTAAAGGGAAATCCACAGGATTTTGATTACAAGAAATAAAACGGAAAATGTAGAGCAACCACCAGGAAAGGGACTTTCAAACAGTCTTCAATATTGCCATTAAGGTGGACCATTCCTAGCTATTCTGACTCGTTACACTTGTGGATTTCACTGCAGCCGAGGCAGTAGGCCATCCATTCTCTGAAAAGGAATATCCATAGTTCATACACCTCCAGTTTCTACACTAGTGGTTACAATTGCAAAAAAAAAATACAAAATAACTCACTCAAGGTAAGCAATTCCCTTTAATGAAGACACTGCATCCCCCTAGCAATTTGCTCCAGCATATTCTCCCAGGGAAACTACAAGACATTTTAAAAAGAGCACGGAAAAGCATTTGAGATGGAGGAACACCTGCTCTTTGCTCTCATCATTTGATTAAGTATTCCTCTGGAAACATCCTTGTAAGGATTAATAACAGACATTAAATGGATACGGCAAAGATCCACTTTCATGTTGGTCTTTGCCACATTTAATTGATCGCAAGAGTTGCTGTTATGTACACTACCCAAGGATTTATTAATATCAGCTTGTATTCTAGATTATCTAGAATCTTTAAACAATCACTGCTATCAGATGATTTGTGGCAGAAGTTATTTTAGGACATTTTACAAGTTAATTACTTGAATACAGTACTTTGAAGTTACGAGCACTAATCAACTTTTATGCAGACAAAGAAAATAGGAACCTAGCAAAGTGAAACTACAATGTGAGGGACTGGCTCTCTTTTGTCACTCATTCAAGATAGTAGTGTGGCACTTAACTAAATTATACTAAAAATGTCCAGGATCGAAAAAGTTCAATTTCAAAATCAGTGAAGTAGGAGAATAAGTTGATAAAGCTGTGACCAACAGTTTAAAATTCCTGTATAATTATCTGTATTCATCGTGTACAGTTTAAGACTACCATTTAGCTCATCCATCTAAAACAAAAATGCCTACAGTCACCCAATCATGCTGTCCAAAAGGGTCTTGGAAGAGCAAGTACCTCAAGACTAATTACATCAAAGTAATGCTGAACATTTACCTTTACAGTACCATTTAATACATTGCATACCTTTCTATAAGGTTCTGCTTTAATCACCTTTCAAGGCCAGAGCGCAAGTTGCTCTAATCTACCGTCCGAGCTCAGGGGCATGATTTTAGCATGGAGCCAGGAATTGAGCAAAAGGGTAAATAACCGCATGGGAAACCTGGAAGTAATTTGAGCGCATTGGAATGTGCGATCGCAACTCAATTAAAGGCACTTAATTTTACTTCCGGCTTTCACATCTCCAAGCTGCGCATGATGCGATCTGAAGTCCACTATTTAAATACCCAATGCAAAAATGGATTTTGAAGGAGAAAAGGGGGAAAAACAGATATGGAAAGACATAGAGGAAAGGCAGCATCCAGGTTCTCGGGCACATCCCTTGAGGTATTACTGGCTGCTGTGAGAAGCAGGAGGTTTTATACCGAAGTGATAGGAGGAAGAGACCTGCTTTGGCCATCAAAAAGGCATGGCTCGAGGTGGCATAAGAGGTCCGCAGGTGGAACAAGAGGTCAGCAGCAAGAGCATGGCGCCCAGGTCTTGGCAGCAGTGCAGGAAGCATTCTAATGACCTAACTAGGTCAGCAAGAGTGAGTACATTTGCTGATTCACCCACATCCTGTGTTGTGCAACACCACACCCAACCCCCTCACTGTGTTGGCACGCCTACTTCATCGCATCACTCCTCACACCCAGTTAAGTTTCAGCATCAACCATCCTTCACTTTCTATGCACTTCCTCACTTCCCCATTCATGCACCCACCACTGCCACTCACCCCAATCCTGATGCAATGTGATGCATATGTCTGATAGTCAACCTCTGCTGCATCTGTTTAATTGTCAGCCTCACCCAAAGCAATGCATCCATCAGGTGAAAATGTTACCTTCAGTCACTCATAGGTCTGTTCTTTCTCCCCCTAGGAGGAGAGTGCAAAACACAAGAGAGAGGATGAGGGCTGGAGGTGGGCCCCCACGTATAGTGCAGCTGACAGATGCAGAGGGGACGGCCATGGAAATAATGGGACAGTTGCATCCCTAGCCATCAGAGACGGAGAGACTGGGAACCAGCAGATGGCAGAACTTTAACATCTTTCACACAAATGATTCATTGATAAAATCAATGTGTGAACTGTGACAGACCTCAGTATGGTCATTGGAAAGATTGTCACTTTTCCGATGAATACTTAATATTGCTTTGTTGTCTTCCAGGCCCTTCACAACTTCAAGAAGAATGAGGCGAGATGGAAGACATTGAATCCTTAGAGGAGCTCATTCCTTCTAAGGGTGCACCGTTACAGGACATGCCAACAGATACTGACACTGCAGTGGGTCCTGTTAGACAGTTAGTTGGGTTGTCACCTGGTGATTAACCACTCAAGTGAGCACAAGCACACGCTGATGGCAGGGGCCGCTATGAAGAGTATGCATCGGGGGGCACATTCCTCTCCAAGCTCTGCTCAGCTGGACACAGATGCTGAATCGTGGGTGCCATCGTTGAGAAGAATGACTGAGGTACAGATTCAGCTTTGCAATGTACTGGAAAAAGTGCCAGGCACACTATCCACAATAGCGGAGAGGATGGAGGAGCTCCAATAATTGTGGATTGTTGTCGCAGGTAAGTGCAAGAATGTCTGCAATGGAGAGAGTGGAGCCTCCATCGAGCCTCAAGCACGGCTCTCAAATGAGTCTATGCAGGCCATGACAACGGCCGTGAAGGCTCTGGATACAAACATGTCTGACGCCTTAAACGGACGGACAGATACCTCATCTGTGGCCTTACAAGGCAGAACATCTGTTCAGCAACCTGCTGTCCAGCAGACTGGTGGAAGTGATGTGGCACTGGCCCGGGAGAGGGATAATGGCGAAAGGGGACATGGAAGTGGGGACTCAACTCAAAGCGCTCCCACATCTCACCTGTTACCCTGCCCTCAACCAGCACCCGAAATGCTGCCTCCTCTCCCGATGGCCGAGTCTGCCTCTGCACAGGTGCAGGTGGAGCAGTCTTTGGCAGGGTTCCAAAGCCCAGAGGGCATCTCAGTAGTCAGGGCAGGTATCTTCCACTACTTCTGCTGAAGCCACAGGGGATGCACCACGTAGAAGCGTTAGAAAGCGCAAGGTTAAGCAATTGTAGTTCACCAAGGGTATGCACAAGGGTGTTTGACAAAATGTCATGTTTATTTATATATTTTTTTGTATTGGCACATTAAATTTATTCATTATTACCACTTCCACGTCTTGGCCATTATTGCGTCCAGAGTGTGAAGTCGCCCTTTGATTTGCTTCATCATGAATGTCAAGATATGACACTCAGGTGTGAAAAGGATGTATGCATAGTTGAAGGACCGTTCTGTGCAAAGGGAAGGAAGTTGGTGGTGGTGCTGGCTGTTCCAGGCGGCTGGAGTATCTCAAAATTATTCATTTTGCACCTCCAATTATGAGAACCTGTTACAGATGAGAGCATCCCTGGCATCACAGGCAGCAACAAGCGCGGTTGCTCTGGCGATGGGTTCCCCATCTTTATTTTCTTCCTCTACCTCCTCATCCTGTTCCTCAATGTTGCCTACAGCAGAAGATGCTTGATGAGCATATGCGCCCTTCTCCACCTGTAAGCCTTTCTGCTGCGCTATGTTGTGCTGGATGCAGCACAAGACAATTATTCTGGACACTCTCGCTGGCGAGTATTGAAGGGCTCCCCAAAATCTATCCAGGCACCTGAAGCGCATCTTCAACATGCCGATGGCTTGCTCAATGACACACCTGGTGGTCACATAACACCGGTTATACCTCAGTGGTGGGGTTTCTCACAGATGTCATGATCCATGTTTGCAGGGGGTATCGCTTCTCTCCAACGAGCCAGTCATTAAGTCTGTCTCCTGTCTGGAAGAGGTCTGGAATGTTGGACTGGCATAAAATGAACGAGTCGTGATAGCTGCCAGTGAATCTGACGCACACCTGCAGAAATCTCTTCTGGTGATCGCACACCAGCTGTGCATTGATAGAGTGATAGCCCTTTCGGTTTATGAACACTCCTGGCTCATGTGACAGTCCTTCAATTGCACCCTGCATCCATGGGAAGCCAGCCAGAGTGGTGAAACCCACTGCCCTCTCAGTCTGGCTGATGTCGTCACGGTGGATGTTCATGTAATCATGCCCTGACAAACAAGCCACCCGTTACCTGTCTTATACACTTATATGCAGAGAAAGACCCTGGAGATTTCACCGGTGGCGCCCTGGGATGGTCCAGATGTAAAGAAATTAAAGGTAGTGATAACTTAACTCCAATGGGCAATGCATGACCACCTCCTGAAGGAGGCTGCAGATGTCTGCGACCACCCGACAACTCAATCTGAGCCTGCGTAGGCACTGCTCCTCAGTGCGGTTCAGGAAGCTCAGCAGATCCTCTGCCTGTATACCCTTTCACATGGGTAGTGCCTCCTGCGACATCGGCCCCTCTGCTGTTCTCCAGGTCCTAGTTGCGCTCCTCTGTCTTGTGCACGAGCATATCCCAACACAGCACGATGTGGTTGTCCATTATCTTCCTCCTCAGATGTCCTCTGGAGTACATCCATTGCATCCTCAACCTGATCTTCCTAAAGCTGTCTTAACAAAGAGCTCTGAGTCTCAACACTAGAAGAACTCTCGGTCAAACTTTTGCCTGAGAGAACTGAGAGACCAGCTGCAATGCTTTTATTGCGATGTGTCAATCACAGGTTTAAAGGGCCAAATCAACTTCAGCATTAATCTCGCCTCCGTTGCACTGGCAGGTTTGAGAAGCCATGGGAAACCCATGCAGGTATGGTTGAATGTGTTTCAGGTTCAGAATCACAAAAAAACACGAAGTATTTGAAGTAGGTAAATTGCCGCTTTAACGATCTGTCTGCTGGCACTAATAGGGGACCCGACTTCCAGGTTTCGGATGTGCGCACGCATCCAAAAGTGCCTGGCTTAAGTCCAGAAGTGGGTGCGTTGGGGATGGGTTGCAGCTCCGCTGAAGAAAGCAACAATTTTTACTACCCACCCACCCCCAGCCCACCTATTCTTGGGGTTAAAATTACCCCGGAGGTCTGTGATATTGGGCTCTTGTCTGAACTGCCTACAGGGCTTGAATGTTTCCCTTCGTGTCCTGCCAGGTTTTGGGTGACCAAAACTAGACAATGCTCAAGGTATACAGCTTTAGCACAATGTCCTCTGACTTGTACTCCACCGATCTCAACTGTATAGCTGTGGGAAAATTTACTAGGTAGAATCTAAGTACCTGCAAAAGAGAGGGAAAAAAGCCTCTGTAAATGGAGCAGATCTGCTATCATTCCTCTCAAATATATGCAAGGCAAGGATGGAGGGGAAAAAAAAGAAAAAAACATTACCACATTTTGGGTGGGAGGGGGAAAAGAGGAGAGGAAGACTAGGAAGAAATTATTTCTCTACCTGCCATGTCTGTCTCTTCTCTCATTCCTTCGTTCTTTTGTTATGATCATACGCATAACAACAGCATAACAAGCACGAGCACAAATGAGGTGCTTCAAATAACTGCCTCATGCTAACAGGATTGTAACTCCTCCAAAAACTTGCTCAGGTGTATCCCGTTGCTTGTAGACTGGCAGAGATGGAGGAAACTGGAGCACCCACACCATGTGCACCTCACTACATTCGAACTCACATAATGAAAAAGCCTCTGCTAAAGACAGTTGAAGCTCTGCTAACTTGTCAGAGATACAATTGTTTAGTGTGCTTCATGTCCAGTTATGCTGTTCTTACAGATATAGCAGCAACAAAATAGAGCAGCAAGATAAGAAACAGAATATAGACACAAACTTCCTCATCTTTATCAAACGGCCCACTCCCAAACCTCCACCAAGCTTTATAGCCACTTAAAAGTGCACATGGAGTCCAGGGTGACTGTGAATCTGATTCTTTCTTGCTCCTCTCTCTCTAGCTGGCATGCAAAAATTCCCACCCTGCCTCAGCAACTTCCCTTCAATTTCCCTTGAACATGGCCACAATGAGGAGCTTGCAGTGTGAGGCCTGCATTTCACCGTGTGCGGCAGCACAGGGGCAGTCATAGGACGCAGTTTGAAGTTACCACAGACAAAATTTTAAATCCCTGATTACACCAATGATCACCCATCTGATAAGCTATTGTGACTAAATATTGCATCAAAACGTGGCACATACAGCGATGCTTGTGGAGTAATTTTAATGAAAGATAAATGTGGTATACTGAACTTGCAGATTAAATAGAGGGGTTTAACCTGGCAGCAGCCATTAATCAAGGTTTGCGAGAACAGATGGATGACAAAAAAATCATTGTTCTTGCACCACTGCAGTTACAGTTGTTATATTAAAGGTGATTAAGTACAGAAGCTCTAACAGGGATCTGGACATGTTCCATCTGTTTGAGAAACTGGAACATGCAGCACAATTTTATACATTGTTGTCATGTTCATTCTACAGCAATTTTGGAATGGGATATTTTCCACCATTGTTTACATATATACTCCTTTCAGGGTTAAACCTGTAATCATGGTAGTGTCCCGGTGGATCAAAATCATGCAACAATATTTGATCAGAGAAATACTGGGAAAGGTAGGCGTACAGACAAGAGTTGTTTAACTTTTATTCCAATTTTCCCTCTTTCCTTTTTTGGGTGGATTTTTATTTTCTGTGTATTTATTATTTAGTAAAATTACCCAACCTCTGCAGCCAGTAGCTATGGTTTTTTTTTACTTTGTATTCTTGGATCCTGCAGATTCATATTTGCCCAAGGAACCGTTTCTCTATTTCAATGTTTAGGATAATTTGGTTTGGATAATCCTGGTCTGTACTTGAGGCATATCCATTTAGTATTGTGTCCCTACTCACTGCGTTATTGACACAGATATCTCCTACAAATGCTACTGACTACTGTCATGGTAGGAATTTGCATGGTTGCATGTTTGGTACAGTTTCATTGTTATTTTAAATAAATTGTAACACATTTGTCAGTAGACAAATAAATAAACCTCAATAAAACTTGTTTTTAATAAAAGGGTTGCAACATAGCACAATCTTGAACAGTTTTACTGTACCTTCTTTTGGTGGTGGGGGGGGGGGGGGGGAGAGAAGAAACAGCTGCAGCAGCTAGTATGAACACAATAGTCTTATATCAGCACTAATCAATATTGCTGCAAGAGAAAAAGGAATGAAAAGGAATGCAAAGTAGGACAACAAGTCTAGCGCTTGAGCCCAAAGATAGATAATTAGGGTTTCACATATCTGCGGTACGTTCACACCTACAATCCTTGAGCTTCCAAATTCTTGATCTCAGCTGCACTGCTGCAGTGGGCAGACTAAGAGCAGCCAGGCACTTCCCCAGGATGGGGTGCTGAAGGATGAAGGAAGATAAGAAGTAGTTACCTCCTTGGATTTGTTTCTGAGCAGTGTTAGCTGTATCCGGGAGAAGAAGAAATCCACATCGTCTCGTCAGGCCCCAGCTCCAGATTTACATTACAAAATTTTAATAAAGCCATGGTGTTGACTCAGCCTTTAGTCACCACGTGGTACAAGAACAGAAGAATGTACAGGACAAGAGACCATCGGGCAGGTCCCAAAATTCAAAAATTCTATACTAGCCTCTATCTCTCATACTGCTCAATCATTTATTTCTCCAAAATTTATCATGCTCACTCTTGCAGTTGCTGACATGGTCTGCCTCTCTGAGCACTCTGCTCCACACATTCCACAGCCACTCTGATTTAAACAGTCTGATCACTTTCCCTCTTCTGAGCTTCATTCCATGACCCCATTGAATATACACAACAGAATTTAATAGGTGATCAGATAAATCCTGTAAGGACCCTATTCCCTTCTCCCAGTTTCTCTGTCTCCGTCGCAACTGTTCTGACGACGCCACCTTCCACACCAGTGCTTCAGATATGTTTTTCTTTTTCCTCAACCGAGGATTCCCCTTCACTGTAGTTGACAGGTCCCCCGACCATGTTCGTCCTACATCCTGCACCTCTGCCCTCACCCCTTCCCTTTCCTCCCAGAACCACGATAGGGACCCCCTTGACCTCACCTTCCACCCCATCATCCTCCACCATCTCTAGCACGATCCCACCACCAAACACATCTTCCCCTCCCATCCCAGCATTCCGAAGGGACCGCTCCCTCCGCGACACCCTGGTCCACTTTTCCATCACCCCCAACTCCTTCCTGTGCAAGCGCAGATGCAACATCTGCCCTTTCATCTCCTCCCTTCCTGCTGTTCAGGGCCTCAAACACTCCTTCCAGGTGAAACAGCGGTTTACTTGTACTTCTTTCAATTTAGTACACTATTCGCTGCTCACAATGCAGTCTCTACATCGGGGAGATCAAACACAGATTAGGTGACCGCTTTGCTGAACACCTCTGCTCAGTCCGCAAGCGCGACCGTGACCTGCTGGTTGCTTGCCACTTTAATTCCCTATCCCACTCCCACTCTGACCTCTCTGCCCTCGGCCTCTTACACTATTCCAATGAAGTTCAACAGAAGCTCGAGGAACAGCACCTCATCTTTCGTTTAGGCACTTTACAACCTTCTGGACTCAACACTGATTTCAATAACTTCAGGTCATAACCACTGTTCCTAATTTTTTTTTGGACAGCAGCTGCTGGTAATGGTTCTGCTGTTGCTCCTCTAGACAGATCTTTTGTTTCTTAACTTGTCCCATTACCACCTCCTTGCCTTGCACCATCATCCCTTTTGTCAATTAATCACTCTTACACTCTACCCTATTACAGACCTTCCCCTTTGTTCTTTCCTCCCCTTTCCCTGGCTCTGTACTTCCTTAAAAACTTCAACTTCCAGTTCTGATGAAAGGTCTTTGATCTGAAACATTAACTCTGTTTCTTTCTCCACAGATGCTGCCTGACTTGCTGAGCTTCTCCAGTATTTTCTGTATTTATGTCAGATTTTCAGGATCCGCAGTATTTCGCTTTTGATCTAGCTAAATTCTGTCTTTGAAAGTCACTCAGTTTTGGGCTTACAGATTCTGAAATCACTTGGTGTTATCCATCACTGAGCCCCCACCCTGTTTCCTCTATATATTGGATTTGAACACATAACTCAGCGCAGTACTGAGCGAGTACGCCATTGTGGAGGTGTTATCTTTCAAATGAAGCATTATACTAAGACCCTTGTCTTCCCACTCAGTAGGCACAATTTGATGACGAGCAGGGAGTTCTGCCAGTGTCCCGGCTAACAGAGCTCTCTCAATGAATACCACTGCAAAAAAAAAAAGCTGTTTCCATTGGCAGGAGGGTTGATAACCAGAGGACACAGATTTAAGATAATTGGCAAAAGAACCAAGGAGAGATGAGGAGAATTTTTTTTACGTAGCGAGTTATGATGATCTGGACTACACTGCCTGAAAGGGATATTGGATATATATTTAAAAAGGAAAAATTTGTAGTGCTACGGGGAAACAGTGGGACTAATTTGATTGCACTGGCAAAAAGCCGGTACTGGCACGATGGGCTGAATGTCCTCCTCCTGTGCTGTAAGATTCTATGATTCTATTCTATGAAAACAAATTATCTGATTTTGTTTGTGGAACCTTGCTGTGAACAAATTAGCTACTACTTTTGTCAACATCAGTGACTGCACTTCAAAAGTAATTCATTGCTCATTAAACACTTTGGGCAAATCCTGAGTATGTAAAAAGGCACTGCATAAATGTAAGTTTTGTAGTTTTGCTTTGCACAGATGCTGTAATTATAGTCTAAATGCACCCTAAGACGTTAAATGTGTGATTGTTGGGGTGTTTGGGGGGTGGGAAGAGAGGATAAATTATAGAACACACTATTTAGATAGAAATTTGGCATTTTGAACATGAATACACCACCCACACAGCAAACAAAAACTTTGCCTTTTATTCAGATAAACTTACCCAATTAAGAGAAGGATGGAACAGACAATCACAAAACCCATGGTATACTTCAGTGCATTCTTCACTTGCTGAAAAGAACAGAAGCAATTAATGTCAATATCAACATCAATCATAAGTGAGAGTTGCATATATCCGATTTTTAATAGCTGCAGGTACAACTTGGCAAGGTGAAAAGGAATGGACCTTAAGGCCTAGATACAGAATACCTGGCATGTCAATTCTCGAAGTAAATCTCCTTTAGAAAAGAAAAATCAAAAAACAGCATTCCTATCACCATAGTATCACTGTTTTTGACAACTTAAGATGGCTAAATGAGTTGCAGCTGCAGTCTGACGTCCATTTCTAAGGTTGTAATCCATATATAGATGGCTAGGTACAATCGGTTTACTAACACAGCTATCGCTGTACTAGAAACAGTGCAAAGACCAGTGGTAGTAACTGATTTAACAGCACTGTTGAGTCATAGAGTCATAGAAGTTTACAACATGGAAACAGGTCCTTCGGCCCAACATGTCCATGTCGCCCAGTTTATACCACTAAGCTGGTCCCAATTGCCTGCACTTGGCCCATATCCCTCTATACCCATCTTACCTATGTAACTATCCAAATGCGTTTTAAAAGACAAAATTGTACCCGCCTCTACTACTGCCTCTGGCAGCTCGTTCCAGACACTCACCACCCTTTGAGTGAAAAAATTGCCCCCTGGACCCTTTTGTATCTCTTCCCTCTCACCTTAAATCTATGTCCCCTCGTTATAGACTCCCCTACCTTTGGGAAAAGATTTTGACTATCTACCTTATCTATGCCCCTCATTATTTTATAGACTTCTATAAGATCACCCCTTAACCTCCTACTCTCCAGGGAAAAAAGTCCCAGTCTATCCAACCTCTCCCTATAAGTCAAACCATCAAGTCCCGGTAGCATCCTAGTAAATCTTTTCTGCACTCTTTCCAGTTTAATAATATCCTTTCTATAATAGGGTGACCAGAACTGTACACAGTATTCCAAGTGTGGCCTTACTAATGTCCTGTACAACTTCAACAAAACATCCCAACTCCTGTATTCAATGTTCTGACCAATGAAACCAAGCATGCCGAATGCCTTCTTCACCACCCTATCCACCTGTGACTCCACTTTCAAGGAGCTATGAACCTGTACTCCTAGATCTCTTTGTTCTATAATTCTCCCCAACGCCCTACCATTAACGGAGTAGGTCCTGGCCCGATTCGATCTACCAAAATGCATCACCTCACATTTATCTAAATTAAACTCCATCTGCCATTCATCGGCCCACTGGCCCAATTTATCAAGATCCCGTTGCAATCCTAGATAACCTTCTTCACTGTCCACAATGCCACCAATCTTGGTGTCATCTGCAAACTTACTAACCATGCCTCCTAAATTCTCATCCAAATCATTAATATAAATAACAAATAACAGCGGACCCAGCACCGATCCCTGAGGCACACCGCTGGACACAGGCCTCCAATTTGAAAAACAACCCTCTACAACCACCCTCTGTCTTCTGTCGTCAAGCCAATTTTGTATCCAATTGGCTACCTCACCTTGGATCCCGTGAGATTTAACCTTATGTAACAACCTGCCATGCGGTACCTTGTCAAACGCTTTGCTAAAGTCCATGTAGACCACGTCTACTGCACAGCCCTCATCTATCTTCTTGGTTACCCCTTCAAAAAACTCAATCAAATTTGTGAGACATGATTTTCCTCTCACAAAACCATGCTGACTGTTCCTAATCAGTCCCTGCCTCTCCAAATGCCTGTAGATCCTGTCTCTCAGAATACCCTCTAACAACTTACCCACTACAGATGTCAGGCTCACCGGTCTGTAGTTCCCAGGCTTTTCCCTGCCGCCCTTCTTAAACAAAGGCACAACATTTGCTACCCTCCAATCTTCAGGCACCTCACCTGTAGCTGTCGATGATTCAAATATCTCTGCTAGGGGACCCGCAATTTCCTCCCTAACCTCCCATAACATCCTGGGATACATTTCATCAGGTCCCGGAGATTTATCTACCTTGATGCGCGTCAAGACGTCCAGCACCTCCCTCTCTGTAATATGTACACTCAAGACATCACTATTTATTTCCCCAAGTTCCCTAACATCCATGCCTTTCTCAACCGTAAATACCGATGTGAAATATTCATTCAGGATCTCACCCATCTCTTGTGGTTCCGCACATAGATGACCTTGTTGATCCTTAAGAGGCCTTACTCTCTCCCTAGTTACTCTTTTGCCCTTTATGTATTTGTAGAAGCTCTTTGGATTCTCCTTTGCCTTATCTGCCAAAGCAATCTCATGTCCCCTTGAGCTTTTAAAACAGCAATACTTTTGACAGTTATGAAAGTTTTCACTATATTGCCCCTTTCAAAACCTAAATTCTTCAACTAATATTATGATTCTATCATGTATTTGGTAATTAATTTTAAAAAAGTTAATTTGATAGCTGCTAGGGTCACTATTTAATATGTATAAAGTAATAAGCATGCTGTAGCTCCATCTCCATTAGGCTGTGGCCTGATCCCATTGCCTGGACAATCCATGGTACCTAGCTTTTAAAAAATACTGTTCTTTTAAGACTGTTTCAAATCTCGATCCGAGATGTCCAAGTTTTTTCTCTGTGGAGTGCATAGGTTTGTAACATGAAGTCACAGAGGCCATATATATATACAAAGTTTAAAATCAATCTATCAGTATATATCTGAAGTTGCCGATACTAACAGATTTAGGTATTCTAATTTAGGATTTAATCCACCATTGAAGCAACAGCACCAAGAAAAGCTACTTACAAACCTCCAGGCCCACAAAATTCAAACAGGTCAAAATCAGCAAAGAACAAATACAAACACAAATAGGACTGAGTTGGTTGGGCTTTGAAATCAGATGTGTTCTGTTCTTCCAGATTGTCAGACTCAGACACCACACAGCCCACATGTAACCGTTTGGACACCCCAATCTAGACAATATGGTGCACTAGTCCAGAAAGTCTGCAGCTGGGATTACAGTGGGCAGGGGGAAGTAGATATCTGACATAATTAATGTTTAAATGGTCATAAAGGTACTTGGTGAAAAAGGAGTGTTGTGTTATCAACGCAAGGTGCCTACGTTCAGTTCTATTCAATATTCAGAGTGAATTTTGGCTCTGTTGCTATAGAGTTGGGGGGCTTTTCTTGAAACTTGAACTATGTTCCACCTAGAATGTTAGAGGCTTTATTATTTTCACTAATATTGGTTCAGAGCACAATTTCACAGTAGCCTATGAAAAAACAGATCACATCCCATTTCTTAAACCTTTATGTATTCAATGCACAAAATAATAAATGAAGTGCAGCTGCCTCCTATAGCTAAGAAAATGCTATTTCAATTTGCAACAATGATGGATTGTAGGAGTCATCTATCAAGGAGACATTTCTTCCTTTCCCACATGAAGGATGTTTCTCCTTGAATACCCAACAGAACTCATTCTGATGCACAGAAGAGTAAACCTCTCATTAGTAGCAGATGCTGCTGCCAACATAATATAACAAGTTATAGAAATGTGAATGCGCACAGCTGTATTCCAGTTCAGGAGTACTCTATTCAACTACTACAAAGCAGAGAAACCTTTGCTGAGGGAGACACGTGATTGCATCTCAGCCCCAACTAGCATCACGGTGACTAAGTAGTAGTATGATGCTGAGCAACGAGGTCACATCATTACACCATGTCGAAAGCCTAGAATCCTTATTTTAGTGTTTTGCAGGAACTTACAGAACATTTATTGGGATCATCCTCCTCTTTCTCTTCATAGTAGAAGTAGACAAACGGGATCCACAGGAAGACACAGAACAGGATGATGGAGTACAAGGCTGTAACAAGAGAATAGCAATTATGTTTGGAGATACAAAACAACTCCATTTAATCAACATAGCCTGAAAAACATTTACATGGGGCAGAGGCAGTTTCTCTTCTCCAGGTAGTCTTCTGAATCCCACACAAACCCTTCAACTGGGTTCTGATTCATCCAGTCCAGCGTTCTTCATGAATACCACTAACACTGTTCCAGCAGGAACTCCAAGATATGACTGTCTCCTCTCAATCTGCAGGTATCAGAAGACACTCCACCTAGTGACTCAACCAAGAACGCAAATTTGTCCCAACTAGCATTCCTTCAAACTAAAATATCTAGCTGGCTCAATTAACTGCTCAGCTTTAAACTTTAATCTTTCAGTGCACTGATAAAAACAGAAACAAGTGACTTAAAATAATTCACTTCGACCAATTAAATGTTACAAAAGAACAGATTTTAAATGGGACAATTAAAAATTAGTTTCAAATGAAAAGTAATATTCAATGTTACAATCAAGCATGCAACAGATACAGGTGTAACACACCATTGCCCACCAACTGTGATGAATCATTCAGGAAAATCTACACAGATGTTAAGCCATGGGTGAATATAACTTTTCTATTAAGAGACTGCATCTGTTACTTATCGGCACATGTAGGAAATAGATGCACAGATTGCCTTCACCAATTTTAAAAGCAGAATACACTATAGCTATTCAAAACAATACAGAACGACACAAAGGAATCCATGCAGAGCACCACATCAGATCTAATGGCAGCAAAAATACTGACAAAAAAAAGATTTTGAACACAGGATTACCAGATTCTATGCTTTTTGGGATAGCAGTGATCCAAAACCTGACAAAATATTTAGGTGTATATTGCTAGCATGGAATGTGTAGCCTAGCGATTACAATACTGGATCCAGAGGTTGCGAGTTCAAATCCCACAATTTCATAAAGCTGGTAATTTGTGGCCTAGCACCCGAAAAAAATGACCAAGAAGGCGGCCAGATTGTTGTAAAAACCCAACTGGCTCACTAATCAGCCTTGTGTCAGCATTATCAATTGATTCAGAGTCTGAAAATTGTGGGTTCAAGTCCCACTCCAGAGACTTGAGCACATAATTTAGACTGACACTTCAGTGCAGTACTGAGGGAGTGCTGCACTGTCAGAGGTTCCAACTTTCGGATGAGACATTAAACAGAGGCCCCATCTGCCCTCTCGGGTAAACTATTCTAAAAAGAGCAGAGGAGTTCTCCCTGGTGTCCTGCGCAATATTTATCCCTCAACCAATATCACTAAAACCGATTATCTGGTCATCATCTCGTTGCTGTTTGTGGGACCTTGCTGTGTGCAAATTGGCTGCCACATTTCCTACATTACAACAGTGGCTACACTTCAAAAGTACTGTGAAGCGCTTTGGGACGTCCTACGGTTGTGAAAGCCGCTATATAAATGCAAGTTCATTCTTTTTTTTAGATCTTGTTCAGGGAAGGGAACCTGACATCCCTACCCGGTCTGGCCCACATGACTCCAGTCCCACACTACATGACTGATTCTTAATGCCCTCAGACCAACCAAGGATTAGCAATAAATGCTGCCTTACCAGTAATGCCCACATCCCAAAGAACAAACAAAAAAGGGTCATTTGTGCACTCTAATTAGCCAAATATTAAAATAACTATATTACATGCTACCAATTACTATGAGATGCACAAACATCTACAGAATCCACGGTAGTTACAGATGCATGGAATGTCGTGCCCAGTTTTGATCACCATACTTGCATAAAGACAAAGAAATTGAACACATTCAAAAAAAGATAGCGAACATAGCACTGGTCGTATGTCAATTATCTATTACAAAGGGAGGCTAATATCCTAGACATATTGACAAAGCAGTTCAGTGCTTCAATCACTAGTATAGAATTGGGAGTGTGTGAGTAACCTGTGCTCTCCACCAAACCTTTTCTTCTGATTGGTGACAGGAAAATACACTGCAATTCAAGAGATGGGATTTTTAAAAAAAACAGTAACAAGGAGCTGTGTCAGTTGGTGAGCAGCATAAAGAAAAGAATGCAGACAGTGGTACTCAGGTAGAACTGTCGTGCTATACTGCATTTCTTCGACCAGGCAATGATTAAGCACCAAAATAGAGTTTTTGTGTCCCTTGAAATCATCATGCAGGGAAGCTGGGTTGGATGAAGTAGGGTGGGAGGAGGCTTGTGTGGAACATAAACCAGTTGAGCCGAGTGGCCTGTTTCTGTGCTGTAAATTCTATGCAACAGGTCTCAATATCTTTGAAAAAACAGCAAATTAAAATTCCAGGTGCAATGTTCTTTCAATCTAATTTCTGCTGCACCCAAAAAATCATTTCTGGGGGTGGAACACTAATTTGCATACATGAAAGTCCTAAAATTTACAGCTCCCACTTACCTTTATTAACTTTTTCCCTCTACTCACTAGTCTATAAAAGCTGATCTCCAAACATGGAATCCTAATATAGGGCAGCTTTCATTAAAATGGTGCCAGCTGTAAGTTGCATTCAGTGCTTGAAACAGGTGCTCCTAAACAGGGCAACTTAGTGCACTGATTCAATTCTAAGAAACAATGATATTTTTTTTAAAAAGTTTTATGTAAAACAAACACACAAAACTGGGGTCGCTACCTTGAAACGGTCTCCCTTATTCTTTTAATGATCTTAGTTGCACATTTTAAATGCAATGGTAATTTAGGCAATTTACACTGAGGTACTACCAAACTTTCTTCCATCATCATTCTTCCTAATTTTGTACCCGTAAAGGCAGAAATATGCACAAGTAGAATGAACACAAGCAGCATTATATATCATGATGAGATCTACTGTTAGGTGTATACATAAATGATGCTGCTAAAATGGAGAGCGCATATTAACAATGCATACTCCAGGAACGCGGACAGCAACTGCAAAATTATATTAGTACACAGCAAAAATGAAAGCATGAAAGCTAATACAGTGTGGAACATCAAACCTTCATTTTAAATAGGAGAATTATACAAATGCTTAATGCAAAAAGTTGAGTGTCTGCAAGTGGCATTTCATGGAAAGCTTTGGCTCAAATCAGACAAAAAGATACTAAAAACAGTGAACTCCTACAATCCAGATGTACATGGGCAATTGCTATAAACACTTACAAGGCTAGCTCTTTAATGTCCTAACAAGGAAAGTAAATGGTCTAAGTGGGCTCAGAAAATTGACCCAAATGGCAGGGAAATGGATGAGCTGAATGACTCATTCCTACCATACGAAGCACAAATGTAAAGTACTCAACCGGCTGCAAGACTAATAGCATATAGTTTATGCTTTAGGAATAATGGCAATCATGGGATCAAAATTATAGTGGCAAAATTTGCACTTGTCTCAAAAAATGTTCTTTTCAAGATTGCAATTAGTTCATTTCTTCTCACCGTTCCATAGTTTTTTTTTTAAATGCAATAAAATCTACCATCTCTAGCCATTTTTCATCTCTGCAAGCTTGGCACAGTTGTTTGTTTTTTAAAAAAAAATACTCTGGATATCAGACTCCATACCAATCTACATTTACTATGATCTTTTTCTCTGGCAGCAGTCTTGAGAAATTGGATGAAGGGTAGTAAATGGAATACTGATCGGAGGCATCATATGGCTTGGCCGGGGTTGGGGGGGGGGGGGGTGGTAGAGGGAGAGGGGGGGGGGGGAAGAAAGAGAAATAAAAGCACTGAGTGCGCTGCCCAAGGATTAGTGTGGGTACCACTGCTGTTTTGAATTTACATCACTGACTTGATTTCAGAAACTCAATGCAAATTGGTCCAATCTGAGGACCATTCCAAACTAAGAAACAATGAAACTAAGAAAAGAACATTTTATATGAAACAAAAACACACAAAACTAGATTCTCTAACTTACAACCTCAAAATTACATAACAAGGGAAACAAAACGTGAGTGGGCTGAACAATGGCAGGTGAAATTTAACACAAGCACTGCATATGGGAAGGATAACTGGGTGACACACGTACTCCATGAATGGCGTTGAACTAGCAATAGATGAAATTGGAAGAGATGCAGAAGTCTTAGTAGACCAGACTCTATTAATGTACAGCAGCAAAGACAATAGAATGTTAAACTAGATAGCCAAAACAGTAGAATGCAAGTCAGATGAAGTCATGATAAAACTATATGGCGCTCTAGTCAGACCACAGTAAGTAGTGTCCAATTTTGTACAGCCCTCCGAGATTGCTGCGCTCCTCCAATTCTGGCCTTTTGCACATCCCCAATTTTCATCACGCCACCAGTGGCAGCTGTGCCTTCAGCCGCCTTGGTCACAAGCTCTGGAATTCCCTCCCTAAACCTCTCTACCGCTCTTTCCTCCTTTAAGAAGCTCCTTAAAGTCTACCTCTTTGACCAAGTTTGGTCACCTGTCCTAATATCTCATGTGGCTCAGTGTCAAATTTTGCTTGATAATGTCACTGTGAAGTGCCTTGTGACGTTTTACTACATCAAAGACACTATATAAATGCAAGTTGTTGCTAGCTGGTAGCCAAGAAACAAGGGAGGCTCTTAAGTGCTGAAGGCAGTGCAGAGAAGATCCACAAGTGAGGGGCCTGAGTTATTTGGAAAAACTAGCAAGCGTAGGCTTCTCGGTGTGAAAAGGAGGCTTCAGAGGGTTGATCTTATACAAGGTAGTTAAGGAAATGAAAAAAGTAAATCTGGAATATTTCTTTAAATTAAATTGAGAGAGTAGGACAAGGGGACCCAGGTTCAAAACAGTAAATGGTAGTTTTGGAGCTCATAGCAGGACTTTCATTTTCACAGGGGAAATCAACCCTTAGAATGGGCATCTAGATAACATAGTGGAGACAAAAACCTTGGAATAATTTAACAAACAATTAGATGTAGCAATGGGGACACCGTAGGCTCTTTCTGGATGGCTGGACTAAAGATGAGCCAAATGGCCTTTCTCATCCATAAGTATCTTGTGATCCTGTGGACATAAACGTTAAATACACACTGAACTGAATAGGAATTCACTTCAGGCCTAATGTGGCTTTCTTCAAAGTTAGGATGAACACAAATAATAATTTCACAATACTGTAAGACTAATTCAAGAAGGCGGCTCACCACCACCTTCTCAAGGGCAATTAAGGATGAGCAATAAATGCCGGCCTCGCCAGCGACGCCCACATCCCATGAACGAATAAAAAAACTAATTGCACAATAGTTCATTAAAGCAAAATCAGATTAGATTTCTTTTTATATTAATTGATGCACAATTGGTAAAGCTCCAATACCTACTCAAGTCTTCGGCAGGATCTATGGAAACTATTAAAAGATTGTTTTTAAAAAAGCAGAAATTTATGGAATGTACTACATACTTTAATAATGCTACAGGTCCACCCATGTTTATCAAAATTTGAAAGATTGCTTGGTCTTATAAGGACAATAGATTTGAGGCATGTGGCTGCTGTACATGAGAAGTGTCCTAAATATTTCATTCCCTTAGCTACAGCAACAGGCCATTACCACCGGCTACTATGTTAACAAGAGATCTCAGATCAGATTACTTACATTAAGTGTGGTACAAAAGGTTCTCTGAAACAAAGCAGGAACAGTTTATTAAATTAAGTATTCTTTAGTTATCCTTAAATAAACCATTTTAAATTCATTGCAGCCCAAATGATGATTTAATTATAAAAATTAAAGCAAAGTTAGGTTACTCACATTTTATTTTCCCAGACAGCAGATTTTGTTGACACATGGCTATGCTGTTTGAGGTAGCCCTAATGCACATTCCATTCCATCTGTCATAGCACTAAGCCTTCTAAACAACATACAGGATATTAAATAAACTGACATTCAGCATTCTTTGGAGAAAACTTGTTCTCCACTGTTTATAACCTTTTCAATCCCAACTGACTCATCTGGGAACAAATGGGATACTAAAACCCGACAACACACCACCAGCATATGGTTGGGGGAGTCTAACAGACGATATTCATCACGCAAGCATGAATATTTACACTCAATGGGAATGCATAAAACAGCGTGAAGTCCTGTTTCAACCAATACACCGTAACAACAATAAAAGCATAGGAGACTACATATGACCAAAAAAATCTAATTAATTTCCTCAGCAAAACAAGACTGAAAATGCAAAATGCTGAACACCGTTTTCAGATACATTTATCATTTACTATTGCTGCCAGCTGTTGCAAAGAGATCACCACAAATTTTGCTGCTCTTAACAGATTGTCTGTGCACACAGCAGCCAAACCTACAGATTTCAGATTGTATTCCAAAACCAAATCTCATTTACAGTGCATATTCACACAGTAGGGCATGGAAAATGGTCAACACAGGAATTACATTTTCACCATGGATCTATAAAAGTCCACAGTAATCATACAATTGGAATAGATTACTATTCCACAACCATCCCCCTTTTAATCTCTAGGTTCTACAGTAAACAGTTGCTCAAGTTTAATGCTGGGATGCTTTAACACAACAGGGACTACTTTAGATCCAATATCCAGATGGGACTGAATATTCCACTACAATTACAGACATGGCACACTATGATTGCCTATTAGTTTCATGAACATGGTTTTATGGTACACTAATAGGACTGCAATCAATTTTTTCCATAGCTTTGAAAATTTAGCTACTAAAAGGAAACAAAAACTGGGTTACTGGAATGTAAATAAGGACCACTAGAAAACTGTGTTCTGTCATTTTTTCAGCACCTCTACCATGAACAGCTCCTAATTCCAGATCTTTAAAAAAAATCTCACTGTTCTATAAAAACACCATTAAGAATGCATCACTATTACATCTCTCCACTCTCAGCTTCTGGGTGTGCAATGCTGACAATGCAATGGCTCTCCAATACAAACTGGCTGTCCGGTAGTTTGAATACTTACACACAAACTCAACATTCATTTACCAAACTCACAAATAGCCTCTTCACCAAAGAGTTTACAGTCGCTAAGCCACCCTTCTCATCCTTCCCAATCTTAAACTGCATCCAGAAAACGTCAATATAGCTAGGCGAGGGGGCTCGAAGAAATATTTTTCCAGTTTTCTTGCTCAAAATAGATAGCATGCCAGCTTTTTGTTAAACGTTTGAAGCAAACACAGTAACATGCAGACTAGAAAGCAGAAGTGTTAAAATATCTAACATTTTTTCCCATTAAAAGTTGACAATGTTTAGTTAGGTCTGCACTTCTGCAAAGAAAATGGGAAGAAAGCACTTATAGCCCCAAAAAATTAAAATCAGGAGCTCAGTCCAGTAACAAAGTCATTGTATAATGGAAGTCTCATTAAAAATAGTGTTGTTACAGCCTTATACAACAGAAGAACTCAAACACAAGAGTTTAAAATGGTTGCTATGAATATTTACAGTGACTACATGAAACATACTAGATTGAGAATTAAACATTGGAATGTAAATACTTTGTTCAAAAACAAAGACAACAGTAAATAATTTTATGATTCAATTACCTGTTCTATACACCTCAATGTGCCTTATGATATTTTTGCTCTGGATTTATAAGCCTGCAGAAAGGTCCTTTGGAATTATCAAATCAAAACACCTGGAATCAAATTTATATTTCTTCTGCTTTTTCAGTCTATCTTTAATAGAAACTATGATTCCAAATTAAATGTTGCCGATGAGGGAGCTTTGCACATGGAGACTGAACTTAAAGGAGCAAGGAGTTAATACCGAAAATCTACAGTAGTTAATATTCTTTTGTATTTTTTTTCAGCCTCCACATAAAAAGATCATATACCATAAATCATGCAAAGGTTGATGGTGAATTGCTGAGAAGCTATACTTTCACGTAAGCTCACAGCAGCAGAGTATCAAAAGCATCTGCAATCTTGAACTTTAAATCTTGGCAGCGATGCTTAAATAAAATGCATACACTAATCCAGACAATTAAGTTACAAATTGTCTTTTCCTATTTAGGCTAAAAAGTAGCCTCAGTTACATTTGTGGGCTCTGACCCTGTATGGAACAGCAGAACATGGAATTGCATTTGTATAGTGCCTTTAACAGAAAAAGCATTCCAAGACACTTCACACATAAGGATGAGGTAACTGGCAAAAGAATCAGAGGCGAGGTGAGGAGACTTTTTTTTCACAATTTATGATTATCTGGAATGCACTGCCTGAGAGGGTGGTGAAAGCAGATTCAATAGTGACTTTCATAAGGGAATTGGATAAATACCTGAAGAGGAAAAAATTGCAGGGCTACAGGGAAAGAGCTGGGGAGTGGGACTAATTGGATAGCTCTTTCAAGAGCCGGCACAGGCACAATGGGCCAAACGGCCTCCTTCTGTGCTGTATCATTCTATGATTCTATACGAAAAATGGATGCTGAGCCCGGAAGGTAGAGATTAGGAGAGGTAACTGAAAGCTTGATCAAAGAGATGGTTTCTAAAAAGGAGCAGAAATACCCCATCATCCAAGTAGGTAAGATTTCATTAGTAATGAGTTTACCTGGAAAATCATTCCGAAAGGATGCAGACAACTAACTGGAATGACAAATCCTTTCCCCCGCTTATGCAACAGACTAATGCCCTGTGCGCGCATACTGAAGGATACTTCCTTTCAAGAGAAGAAGGTGGGATACAAGATTCCAGCATCATGATTTCCTAAGATCTGTGAACTCAGGAGCAATCTTGCACTTGATCTTTTCTTATTAGCAATAAATTGACCTCTTGGTGTCAAGCAAAATACAAGTCAGTCCCCAACACCAGGCCAACGGAGAATTAATAAAATTGCTTTGCTTGAGAAATACAAGCTTACAAAAACCAGGACACTCAAACTCCTGATATGAACTTACTCAAACAAATTCAAGTCCCATCAAGGGATCATCTGAGTGACAGGGCATCCATTCTGAATGAGGACACCATCACGAACAAAATTCCTTCCACACTGGGTTTTACCTTCTGAAACTAGGAATTATAACTCCTCTCAGAGACAATAAACAATGTTGAAAACAAGGCAGTTCACACACATTCTGATTTTAGACCACACATAAGGGAACTGTGCAGAGTTCTGGTCTCCATATTATAAAAAGGATACAGAAGCACTGAAGGTGGTGCAAAAAAGATCGACAAGGGTGATACCAGAACTGAGAGGATATAAATATCAGGAAAGACTGAACAGGCTGGGGCTCTCTTCTCGAACCAAAGAATGGTTACAGCACGGAAGGGGAATATTCAGCCCATTAAGTCCGCGCCGGCTCTACTCAAGAGCAATCCAGCTAGTCCCACTCCTCCGCCCTATCCCCGTAGCCCTGCAAATTTTTTTTTTAAACTTTCAAGTATTTATCCAGTTCCCTTTTGAAGGCCATGATTGAATCTGCCTCAACCACCCCCTTGGGCAGTGCATTCCAGATTCTAACCACACACTCTGTAAAAAAAAGGTTTTCCTCATGTCACCTTTGGTTCTTTTGCCAATCACCTTAAATCTATGTCCTCTGGTTCTTGACCCTTCTGCCAATGGGAACAGTTTCTCTCTATCTACTCTGTCTGGACCGTTCATGATATTGAATACCTCTATCAAATCTCCTCACAACCTTCTCTGTTCCAAGGAGAACCACCCCAGCTTCTCCAGTCTATCCATGTAACTAAAGCCCCTCATCCCTGGAATCATTCTAGTAAATCTCTTCTGCACTCTAAGGCCTTCACATCTTTGCTAAAGTGCAGTGTCCAGAACTGAACGATACTCCAGTTGTGGCCGAACTAGTGTTTTATAAAGGTTCATTATGACTTCCATACTATTGTACTCTATGCATCCATTTATAAAAGCCCAGAATCCTGTATGCTTTTTTAACTGCTTTCTCAACCTGCCCTGTCACCTTCAACGATTTGTGCACATATACCCCCAGATTTCTGTGTTCCTGTACCCCTTTTAGAGTTGTGCCCTCTAGTTTATATTGCCTCACCTCGTTTTTCCTACCAAAATGTATCACTTCGCATTTTTCTGCGTCAAATTTCATCTGGCACTTGTCCGCCCATGCCATCAGCCTGTCTATATCTTCTTGAAGTCTAATCGCTATCCTCCTCACTGTTTACTACCCTTCCAAGTTTTGTGTCATCTGCAAATTTTGAAACTGTGTCCTATATACCCAAATCCAAGTCATTAATACATATCAAGAAAAGCAGTGGTTCCATTACCGACCCTCCGGGCAACACCAATGTACACCTCCCTCCGAAAAACAACCATTCACCACTACTCTGTTTCCTGTCACTTAGCCAATTCTGCTGCTGTCCCTTCTATTCCATGGGTCGCAATCTTGATAAGCCTACCATGTGGTACGTTATCAAACGCCTTTTGAAAGTCCATAAACATATCAACTGCACTGCCCTCATCTACCCTCTCTGTTACCTCATCAAAAAACTCGATCAGGTTAGTTAAAACACGATTTGCCTTTAACAAATCCGTGCTGGCTTTCTCTAATCAATCCTCACTCGTCCAAGTGATTGTTAATTCTGTCCCAGGTTATCATTTCTAAAAGTTTCCTCATCACGGCGGTTAAACTGATTGGCCTATAGTTGCTGGGTTTATCCTTGCACCCTTTTTTTGAACAAGGGTGTAACATTTGCAATTCTCCAGTCCTCTGGCAGCACCCCCATATCTAAGGATGTTTGGAAGATAATGGCCAGTACCTCCGCAATTTCCACCCTTACTTCCCTCAGCAACCTAAGATGCATTCCATCCAGACCAGGTGACTTATCTACTTTAAGTATAGCTAGCCTTTCGAGTACCTCTTCCTTATCAATTTTTAGTCCATCCAGTATCTCAATTATATCTTCCTTTACTGAGACTCTGGCAGCATCTTTTTCCTTGGTAAAGACTGACGCAAAATAAGCATTTAGTACCTCAGCCATCCTCTCTGCCTCCACGAGTAGATCATCTCCTTTGTGGTCCCTAATCGGCCCCAGCTTTCCTCCTACTACCCGTTTACATGCCTAAAGATGACTTTTGGATTCCCTTTTATGTTGGCCGCCAGTCTATTTTCATACTCTCTCTCTGGCCCCTTGTTTCCTTTTTCACTTCCCCTCTGAACTTTCTATATTCTGCCTGGTTCTCACTTGTGTTATCAATCTGACATCTGTCATACGCCCCTTTTTTCTGTTTCATCTTTCTCACTATCTCTTTTGTCATCCAGGGAGCTCTGGCTTTAGTTGCCCTAACTTTCTGCCTCGTGGGAATGTGCCTAGACTGAACCCGAACCAACTCCTCTTTAAAGGCCGTTCACTGTTCAATTACAATTTTGCCTGCCAATCTTTGATTCCAATTTACCTGGGCCAGATCGGTTTTCATCCCATTGAAATTGGCCCTCCTCCAATTGAGTATTTTTACTTTAGAGTGGTCAGTGTCCTTTTCCAAAGCTATTCTAAACCTTATGAAACTATGATCATTGCTCCCTAAACGCTCCCCCACTGACACTTGCTCCACTTGGCCCGCCTCATTCCCTAGAGCCAAGTCCAGCAATGCCTCCTTCCTCATTGGGCTGGTAATGTACTGGTTACTTCTCTAGAAAAAGGCTGAGGGATGACCTAATAGAGGTCTTTAAAATTATAAACTGGTTTGATAGGGTAGACGTAGAGAGGATGTTTCCACTTGTGGGGGAGTCCAAAAGGGTCATAAATATAAGATAGATAGTTACTAATAAATCCAGTAAGGAATTCAGGAAAAACTTCTTTACCCAGAGAGTGGTTAAAATGTGAAACTTGCTACCACATGGAGTAGTTGAGGCGAATAGCATAGATGCCTTTAGGAGAAGTTAGGTGAGGGAGAAAGGAATAGAAGAATATGTGGATAGAGTTAGATGAAGTAGGGTGGGAGGAGGTTCGTGAGGAACATAAACACCAGCATAGACCAGTTGGGCTGAATGCCCTGTTTCTGTGCTGTAAATTCTATGTATTAAAATTTGCCACAAAATGTGCAGCATCTTAACTTTGGGAAATGGATCCAAAACCTAGCAGCAAATATCATAATATTTCCATGACAACTGCTGTTGCCAACTCGAGTGCATGAGGTCCCCACCACAGAAAAGTGTAATTGAAATATAATTCAGACAGTGTATGTTTACGCAGGACTTTCCAGTTATATTTAGGATCCAACACTGATTCATACAGCTCTTTAGGATTCACTGCAACCAACTTCAACCTGGTGCTTGCTGAAACTGTGCATTTGAAATTGCTATCTCTCCAGAGAACTAATGGGAATTCAAATTATAGCTGTAGCAACCTTTTTTTCACATATTTATATGCTCGGTCCCTTCCCATCCCAGATTTAAGTGATAGCGCTTTTTACAAGATTGGTTTCTGAATGCACTGGAATCCTCCAACATTTAAATTTCCACATCAGTCCATGTTAGCAAGTATATTAGACCCTATTCACAATAAACTAAATGAAATAAAATGACTTTTTTGAAATATAACCATGTAATTACACTAAAAACTACATTGACTTCCATATAGATGGCAGATGAATGGGATTAAACACAATACATCCTTATTTCAATCCAATTCTTTCAATGAAACTCAAACAGAATTAATTGGAAACTTATCAAAATATAAAAGGGTCGGACACCTCAGCTGGAATTCACTTAAATACAAATGCAGCTGTCAAATTGTAGATGACAAGTGACCTCCGGTGTTATATTTATGAGAATTCTGTTGCCAATTCAGAAAGGCTTTTAAAGAAGAGGTTACAGTAGCAAAACTGCAACTAGAGGACAACATTCATGATAATGTCATACTCATGATATTTCCCCTGGGTTAATAGTGCAAACACATCTCTTCAAAATAATATTTGAAATCGCACAGTGTGAGCTGCATTCATGTCCAAAGCTACCAGTTCATGTCCAGTCGTCACGTTTGTCAAAATAGCAAATATACTGCCGCCATTTCCTCCTTCCTTCAATCTTCTCCCATCTCTCCTGACAATAGCGGCTCACATTGGGATACAGCTCAACAGCCTTAGATCATGGTTATTCTTTGCAAGTGAGCCAAGGTAAATGAGTGGTGGCAATTTATTTAATCCGTGGCATACATTAGAGCTGTGCCTAAACCTATCCTCACCCAATATCTACACACTTAGAGGTCACCGGGTAGTGATCAGTCATGGGAACCCAGGCTGCTTCTTCCCTCCCAGGACCAATTGTAACTACTGCTGCGCCAGAGATTGGTCTGTACATCTCTGTACCAAAGCACTTAAACGCAAGCATTATGTTTAAATTAACAAATGGTGCGGGCTCTTCAAAAAGATGGGAAAATTCCCCAGTTCTGATGTCAGATATCCATCCAAAATAGTAATCTGGATTTTCTCTTTCATCTGCTGTATATTTCAAGCATTGAGTTTAATTTACAATGGGTTAGCAATGTGTCATGATATAGGACACAGAATTATACCAAGCAGAGGTGAAACTTTCAGTTTTAATAGGAGTATAGTATCTACGTAAAAAGAGCTAATGGAGAAAAGATGGACCAGAAACACAAGTCATTGTCAGTCTAAAGTAATGAAAGCTTCAATTACTGTCCATCAAGAGAATGAACCAGTTACAAGTGTCTTACTGCCTCTATGCAGATATAGTCAATTTACTTAAAGCCTGAAAGATAATCAACAGCCACAGTATAGAACCCTTAAACTAAATTCAAAAAAAGTGTGATCAAAATTCAACTTCAAGAATATTATTAAGTGATGAGCAATTCTTGATCAGCTGTTATCACAGTAACACAGTGGACCATGCAGTGCATTTCATCGGTGTTGTCAATTGAACTGGTTAATAGAACGCCAGTCTTTAATGATCAGTGAGTGCCTGGCACCGATCAGTGCTGGTTTGTCAGCCTGCATATTTATCTGTTAGTGATTAGACAATACAAAAAGTTAAAAATCGAGAACTCACTGAATGATGCTTGGTACAGACATTTCAAGCTGATCAGCTTACCCTACACTCAACTTGAGTTCATCTAATCTGCAATTACCAAAATGGATGATATTTTGTCCTACAAAAATCAGTCCGCCAGGGGCCTGCATCAGTAAGTATTATAATGCTGGTAATAATAAAATGCACTGCTCATGCCTGAAGGCAATCATAGGATCATAGGAACAGGTGTAGGCCATTCAGCCCCTCGTGCCTGCTCCGCCATTTGATAAGATCATGGCTGATCTGTGATCTAACTCCATATACCCACCTTTGGCCCATATCCCTTAATACCTTTGGTTGCCAAAAAGCTATCTATCTCATTTAAATTTAGCAATTGAGCTAGCATCAATTGCCATTTGCGGAAGAGAGTTCCAAACTTCTACCACCCTTTGTGTGTAGAAATGTTTTCTAATCTCACTCCTGAAAGGTCTGGCTCTAATTTTTAGACTGTGCCCCCTACTCCTAGAATCCCCAACCAGCAGAAATAGTTTCTCTCTATCCACCCTCTCCGTTCCCCTTAATATCTTATAAACTTTGATCAGATCACCCCTTAACCTTCGAAACTCTAGAGAATACAACCCCAATTTGTGTAATCTCTCCTTGTAACTTAACCCTTGAAGTCCTGGTATCATTCTAGTAAACCTACGCTGCACTCCCTCCAAGGCCAATATGTCCTTCCGAAGGTGTGGTGACCAGAACTCCAGGTGCGGTCTAACCAGGGTTTTGTATAGCTGCAGCATAACTACTGCCACCTTGTACTCCAGTCCTCTAGATATAAAGGCCAGCATTCCATTAGCCTTATTGATTATTTTCTGCACCTGTTCATGACACTTCAATGATCTATGTACCTGAACACCTAGGTCCCTTTGGACATCCACTGTTTTTAACTTTTTACCATTTAGAAAGTACCCTGTTCTATCCTTTTTTGATCCAAAATGGATGACCTCACATTTGTCTACATTGAATTCCATTTGCTGCAGTTTTGCCCATTCACCTAATCTATCAATATCCCTTTGTAATTTTATGTTTTCATCTACACTGCTTACAATGCCACCAATCTTTGTGTCATTGGCAAACTTAGATATGAGACTTTCTATGCCTTCATCTAAGTCGTTAATAAATATTGTGAATAATTGAGGCCCCAAGACAGATCCCTGCGGGACTCCACTAGTCACATCCTGCCAATGTGAGTACCTTCCCATTATCCCTACTCTGTCGCCTTTCGCTCAGCCAACTTCCTAACCAAGTCCGTACTTTTCCCTCGATTCCATGGGCTTCTATCTTAGCTAACAGTCTCTTATGTGGGACCTTATCAAATGTCTTCAACACTGTGTTCAGAGGAGAACAGGGCAGCAGCTCACATCTCCAAAGCACCCAATCATTCCTCATCTCCCTCCCTGCCTCTAGCCATAAGGAGGATGCCAATACAGAAAAGAACTAGGGTAAATATGACCGGGGGGGGGGGGGGGGGGGGGGGGGGGGTGGAGTTTAGCCCCAATGGCAATAAATTGCATGGGCAATTCACCCTGCTATTGAATAGCAGTAGTTCCATATCCATCCTTAAGCTTAACTACCCATAGTCAGTCTTCTAGCTATGTGATTTGGAGACCTTGCAGAGAAGTTATTTTTCTCCAAGATCAGGATGGATCCAAATTCCCTTGCATCAGTTTAACTATAGCAAAACGCGAAGTTTTCCCAGCCTAGCAGAACCTCCTCTTAGCCATGTTGAGGTACAAAAGCAGTTGTTGCTCAGGTCCTTTGCTGTCTCCAAAGCCTGAGACAATCACAAGAAGCAAGTTCTCTGGAACCTGGACACAATTTTCTCTTGTAATTTGTATGCATGGATCCAATGAAAGACCAACCATTTCCTGTGACTCCATTCCCCTCTTCTCACACTGGAGTTTCCTCTTACAGTTGAGAGATGCAGAGAGTCATAGTTTGGCTGAGGGAGAGGTGAGATAGCAGGTTTTTTCCCCCCCCTTTCTGGATATCCTATTGGCCTCCCTGATGGGTATGTTTTAAACCTGAACAAATTCTCCTTTGGGCCAAAAAGGTAGACTGCTTTTTTTGTAAATCAAGAAAGTCTAGCTAATATCCCTGGGATTGCTGATGAGTTTGCATGTGCTTCTTAAAGCTTCCCAATATCTCATGCTGGCTCATACATACCAGGAATGTGTTCTGTTCAAGCACAGCCTATACTAAATTAGCAGACTTTGGCCAGGTCAGCAAGTGGGAACAGTATAATTAGCCTCAGTGGTGAGCTGGAAGGAAAGAAACTCACTAAATGCTCAATCCTGGCCTCTGCTGGAAACAGCATGCATGGGAACTAGAATGAGAAAAGGATTTGACTCAGATGTGGTAGGTCTTCCACACACACAATTAAGGATGCTTCCAGAGCTGGCTTCAATTATATCTCGGGGCAAGAAACATTATTAGAATCATTCCACATAAATTCCCACAGGATATTTAGACACGTTTTCAGAACGCAGAGAAATTCAGGCACAGACATAAACAACAGTACTCTTCTCACACCTCCTAACTGCATCTCAAATTACTTAGGCCTGCTTGGACTTGGGAAGGAATAAGCCTTGCTCCAGCTGGACTACCATTAAGCTAGAGATACAAATAAAATAGGTTTCTCCTTGGTTGCATTGGCTCATGTAATATTAGGGTCACTAATGAAGAAATCTTAATCTAGAGGTTAGATGTTATAGAATTTAAAGCACAGATAGCACTTAAAGTCTACTCTGCCTCTATGACATCCAGGTAAATTTGCAAACAACCAATTATCTACTGACAAGTCGATTACAGAAATCGACATGCTTTGCAAACGCGGTTCGGGATAATGACATTAATCCATCAGTAAGCCATACAGTACAGTTCCTTCCTCCATGAAAGAAAAAGCAAAATGTAGTTTCCAATTAGAGGCTTGTATTAAGACAAGATAGTTTTACCACTGGTCTAAAAGATCTAGACATAGACAAACTTGGGATTGCCTGATGAGATAGGTATTAACTATCTTAATATAGTCAAGTAAAGGTATAAAAACCAACAGTCAACTTGCAATAAATAAGAATATTCAGTGCTCAGCTGAAGGAACTATAACCTACATGCGAGAAATAATAAGAACATAAGAAATAGGAGCAGGAGTAGGCCAATCGGCCCCTCGAGCCTGCTTCGCCATTCAATAAGATCATGGCTGATCTGGTCCTAACCTCAAATCTAAAATCATGTCCAATTTCCTGCCCGCTCCCCATAACCCCTAATTCCCTTTACTTCCAGGAAACTGTCTATTTCTGTTTTAAATTTATTTAATGATGTAGCTTCCACAGCTTCCTGGGGCAGCAAATTCCACAGACCTACTACCCTCTGAGTGAAGAAGTTTCTCCTCATCTCAGTTTTGAAAGAGCAGCCCCTTATTCTAAGATTATGCCCCCTCGTTCTAGTTTCACCCATCCTTGGGAACATCCTTACCGCATCCACCCGATCAAGCCCCTTCACAATCTTATATGTTTCAATAAGATCGCCTCTCATTCTTCTGAACTCCAATGAGTAGAGTCCCAATCTACTCAACCTCTCCTCATATGTCCACCCCCTCATCCCCGGGATTAACCGAGTGAACCTTCTTTGTACTGCCTCGAGAGCAAGTATGTCTTTTCTTAAGCTTGGACACCAAAACTGTATGCAGTATTCCAGGTGCGGTCTCACTAACACCTTACATAACTGCAGCAATACCTCCCTGTTTTTATATTCTATCCCCCTAGCAATAAAAGCCAACATTCCATTGGCCTTCTTGATCACCTGCTGCACCTGCATACTAACCTTTTGATTTTCTTGCACTAGGACCCCCAGATCCCTTTGTACTGCAGTACTTTCCAGTTTCTTGCCATTGAGATAATAACTTGCTCTCTGATTTTTCCTGCCAAAGTGCATAACCTCACATTTTCCAATATTGTATTGCATCTGCCAAATCTCCGCCCACTCATCCAGCCTGTCTATATCCCCTTGTAGGTTTTTTTATGTCCTCCTCACTCTCTACTTTCCCTCCCATCTTTGTATCATCTGCAAACTTTGATATGTTACACTCGGTCCCCTCCTCCAAATCGTTAATATAGATTGTAAAGAGTTGGGGACCCAGCACCGACCCCTGCGGAACACCACTGGCTACTGGTTGCCAGTCCGAGAAAGTACCATTTATCCCAACTCTCTGCTTCCACCCATGCCAGAATATTACCCCCAATCCAGTGATTCTTTATCTTAAGCAATAATCTTTTATGTGGCACCTTGTCGAATGCCTTCTGGAAGTCTAAATACACTACATCCACTGGTTCCCCTTTATCCACCCTGTACGTTATATCCTCAAAGAACTCAAGCAAATTTGTCAGGCATGACTTCCCCTTCGTAAAGCCATGCTGACTTTGTCCTATTAAATTATGTTTATCCAAATGTTCCGCTACTGTCTCCTTAATAATAGACTCCAAAATTTTACCCACCACAGATGTTAGGCTAACTGGTCTATAATTTCCAGCCTTCTGCCTACTACCCTTTTTAAATAACGATGTTACATTAGCAGTTTTCCAATCTGCCAGGACCTTTGCCGAGTCCAGAGAATTTTGGAAAATTATTACCAAAGCATCCACAATCCCTACTGCCACTTCCCTCAAGACCCTGGGATGTAAGCCATCAGGTCCAGGGGATTTATCCGCCTTGAGTCCCATTAATTTACTGAGTACCAATTCCTTAGTGATTTTAATCGTATTTTTAAATGCAGCTTGCCCAAGCTGATTTTCTAAATGCAGCTTGGACAAAGAGTTTGACAACAATTCCAAATAAGAGGACCCACAGTCAGGAGCTCCAAATTATGGACAGGAGAATCAACAAAATGAATTCCTCTGATTGCTTTTTGTATACTAACTAGGAATATTTTGATTCATCAAATTAACAAGTTGGCATTTCAAATCAGATATTCTGCAACCAAGGTAATGATTTTCAGGAATGCTGAGATACACTGCAAGCACGTGATCCAGATCAACATCACAGTCATTACATCACCCAGTTGCTTGATACTACTTTGAATGTAGGTCAGGTTTACGCACTACAATCGGTAATTACTCAGGAAGAGCAGACATAGTGATCCCCTCATTCAGCTAGAAATCTATTCTACTCTCGTTGGAAGAAAAGACAGACTTGCATTTATATAAGAACATAAGAAATAGGGGCAGAAGAAGTCCATACAGCCCCTTCAGCCTGCTCCGCCATTCAATCAGATCATGGCTGATCTTTGACCGAAACTCCACTTTCCTGTCTGATCCCCATATCCCTTGATTCCCCTGGAGTCCAAAAATCTCTCTCAGCCTTGAATATATTCAACGACTCAGCATCCAAAGCCCTCTGGGATAGAGGATTCCAAAGATTCACAACTCTGAGGAAGACATTTTTCCTCATCTCGGTCCTAAATGGCTAACCCCTTATCCTGTGACTATGCCCCCTAGTTCTAGACTCTCCAGCCAGGGGAAACAACCTCTCAGCATCTACCCTGTCAAGCCCCCTCAGAATCTTAAATGTTTCGATGAGATCACATTTCATTTTTCTAAACTCCAGAGAGTATAGGTCCATTCCACTCAACTTCTCCTCATAGGACAACCCTCTCATCCCAGGAATCAATCTAGTCAACCTTTGTTGCACCACCTCGAAGACAAGTATATCCTTCCTTAGATAAGGAGACCAAAACAGTACACAGTACTCAAGGTGAGGTCTCACCAATGCCCTGTAACAATAGTAAGACTTCATTACTCTTATACTCCAACCCCCTTCCAATAAAGATGATGTGGAGATGCTGGTGATGGACTGGGGTGGACAAATGTAAAGAATCTTACAACACCAGGTTATAGTCCATCAATTTTATTTTAAAATCACAAGCTTTCGGAGATTATCTCCTTCGTCAGGTGAGTGAGTGAGTCACTCACTCACTCACCTGACGAAGGAGATAATCTCCGAAAGCTTGTGATTTTAAAATAAAATTGTTGGACTATAACCTGGTGTTGTAAGATTCCTTACATTTGTCCCTTCCAATAAAGGCCAACATGCCATTTGCTTTCCTAATTGCTTGATGTACCTGCATGCTAACTTTTTGTGTTTCGTGTATGAGGACACCCAAGTCTCTCTGAACACCAACATTTACCAGTTTCTCACCATTTAAAAAACAATCCTTGCGGCACCCCACTAGTTACAGCCGGTCAACCTGAAAATGACCCGTTTATTCCTACTCTGTTTTCTGTCCGTTAACCAATCTTCTATCTATGCTAATATGTTACCCCTAACCCCATGAGCCCTTATCTTGCGTAATAACCTTTTATGTGGCACCTTATCGAATGCCTTTTGAAAATCCAAATATATTACATCCACTGGTTCCTCTTTGTCTATACCCTGCTAGTTATGTCCTCAAAAAACTAATAGATTTGTCAAACACTATTTCCCTTTCATAAAACCATGTTGACTCTGCCTAATCATATGATATTCTAAGTACCCTGTTACCACTTCCTTAATAATGGATTCCAGCATTTTCCCGACGACTGATGTCAGGCTAACTGGCCCGTAGTTCCATGGTTTTTCTCTTCCCTCCTTTCTTGAATAGCAGGGTTACATTTGCTACCTTCCAATCCGCCGGAACCATTCAAGAATCTAGGGAATTTTGGAAGATCATAACCAATGCATCCACTCTGCAGCCACCTCTTTTAGAGCCCTCGGATATAGGCCATCAGATCAAGGGGAGTTAGTCCCATTAGTTTCTCACCTTTCATGACCTCAGGACATCCTAAAGCGCTTTACAGCCAATTAAGTACTTCTGAAGTGTAGTCAAGGTTGTAATATGGGAAACACGGCAGCCAATTTGCACACAAGGTCCCACAAATGGAAATGCGGTAATGATCAGGTAATCTGTTTTCCTGATGTCGGTTGAGAGATAAATATTGGCCAGGACATCGGGGAGAACTCCCCTGCTCTTCTTCGAAAATAGTGCCAATGGATCTTTTACGTCCATCTGACAGCGCAGACAAGGCCTTGGTTTAACATCTCATCCAAAAGATGGCACCTCTGACAGTGCAGCACTCCCTCAGTATTTACACCGGAGTGTCAGCCTAGATTATGCGCTCAAGTCTCGAGTGGGGCTTGAACCTACAACCTTCTGACTCAGAGGCCGAGTGCTACCACTGAGCCAAACCTGACGCTGAAGAGCAAAAAAAGTACAAGGGATGGTTGTAAAGCATCACACAATACCTTTGATGCATGCCACTTGAAATTTGCACCGCTGATTAGATATATCAGCTGAGAAGTCAGGAAATTACTCTGCTGCTGAATGCTCTGCATTTCCCAGTGCAATGGGGATCTGATTCTTATTGCAGGAATCAGAAAACGTCCAAGAAAGGGAGGTATCCACCCTTCTACAGATCTCTGCTTGTACCATGCTATCTGTACTTTTAAGTTAGAACCCATGAAGAATAAACTGCAGAGTTTAATCATATTCTCTCTCTGAAATACTGACACTATTTCTTAGACTCACTCAAGATGATCCACATAAGCTGCCAGTCCAGCTGTGTTTTCCTTCCCTCTCCATTTAAGCCATTTTACAATACTTTTGAAAATACACCGAATCACTAAACATCATTTACAGTGCAAATGGGAAAAGCACTGGCCAATGCAAAATATACAACTACAACCGGAGCGAATCTCTAACTAAAAATGTAGTCAAGAACATAAAACTGCTATTCTAAGCTGTCCATGTTCCCAGCAATTAAACTAGCTGGTTACTTTCCAGCACTGGATCGAAAGTAGCTCCCATTCGTTTTCATAAAGCTTCTTAAAGTTCCACTGAATGTTCACATCTACCTTTTTAGATGGAATTGTCCTAGGTTGGCATCTGTATTTTCATCAAATGCTTATTTACATCAAATGAACATTGCAAAGACATTTTTTAGTACCAGTAGCAGCAATGAGGACATGAGAATAAAACAGTATTAGTTAAGCAGTTACCCTACCAATCCATTTCAAGTCTCACTTAAAGCTCTAGAAAGTTTTTCTTAAGAAAGTAATTTTGATGAATGGATATACATGCACGAATACAAATATAGAAAATGTTGGAAACACTCAAGTAGGTGTGTGAGCTCCTGTAAAGAGAACAGACAAGTTAATGTTTCATGTGTAGAGAACCGAATAGGTTTTATAACACATTAAATTGACAATCTTGATTTTATGGACACATGACTCTATGATTCTATGACATTTTGAATTGCGATGCCTTGGAGGCCACATATTCAAGAAACTCTACAGACATGCACTAGTTGAAAGACTTTAAAAATGTTCAAATAAATAACCAATTCTTCTAAAGAGAGAAGTAGAACACTGAACATTGCACTTTTCAGTTGACTAAATTTATATAAAAACAAAAGGGGAAGAAAACAAAGTCATCATGGTTGAGGCAGAAGAGGGGGAAACAAAAGGTGAACAGTACAATAATAAATTGGCCACACAAAGGAGGCCTAAAATGACCTACGTCTAAGCAAGACAGAAACACTGTACAGAAAAACATGCCATCAAGTATTTATTGGATCAAAAAAGTTGCTTTCTCCAGAGCAACTGTATCTTGTAACTGCCCCAGCTATACATACAGATTTCAAATCATTAAGGACTTCCAATTTCAGAAACAGCCTGCCTTGCAATCAGAAGACCATTTAAGAACAACCTGGTCTTATCCAGGAATACAGAAGATAAAAGGTGGTTTTAATGGAGACAATTTTGAATGATTTAACCTTCCTCTAGAATTTCAAAATCATCCCATAGCCTCCAAACATACTGTCAACCCCCTCTTTATACCTAGAGTATAACCGGTTGTCTTGGATACCTACCCTACTCAATTTACTTGGATAATTTTTTTTAAAATTGAATGAGCAAAAGCATTCATGGATACACTATATATTGCCTCACTAATCTTCCAACTACCAAGCAAGATGGAAGTACCAAGAATACAGGTACACAGAAGTGACATGGCGTGCCATGATTCAGCCATCAACTGAATGCACAATTTGCATCCAAAAAGGAGTTATTCAGACAACCAATTAACCAGGTTAAGAGTTTGGATTTATACAGCTTTTCAGCAGTGTTATTCAATTCATTAGCTACTAGCCAAATGTGGCTAATTGAGAATCCAGATATGGCAAATTGCATTTCTGATTAGTGAATAAAAAAATGAATAAGAGACACCGTCGTTGGCCATGTGATCTCAATACTCATTTGTGTGGCGTCTGCTTGTCTACTGTAAGCTGTGAGAGATTGTTGGTGAAATGCCAAGATGAAAAGTAGAGTGAGTGAGTGTTTTTCCATCGTTGAGTGCTCTATTTCCTTGGTTAGTGTAGGTGACATATGTTTATGTAAATATACACGATGTACATTTACCTGTATTGTGTATGTGAGGTGTTATCTACTAAAATTAGTGCATGTGGCTAAAACAGTGTCGCTGTAGCCACACCTGTGGCTAGTAAGCAATTTCTATTGGACAACACTGCTTTACAGGAGCAGTACTTGCAGAATAAAATATGCTCTTGTATTGTGTAAAATGTATCCCAACAGCAAGGCAAACTTAGCTAAGATTACAAATAAAGTTCCCACTACTTTCATCCCAATCATGATCCAAGAGAACAACAGCACAACCGTACCTCCTACTCACGCAGCATGGTACTAAACTGAGGATGTGACGGAGGAGCCACAATATCAAAACGATGGCAGGATGGGGATAGATCAGGTAATAGATCTTACAGGGAATCTATTCTCTAAACTGAGGACACTATCAAGTCTGACCAGGTGCATCATTATTCCTCATTCTACACATAGCCACACAGGGAATTGTTTCTTTGAGATACAGATTTGTAGCCAGTACATGGAATCTCACTAAACTATTAATAAAGCAGAGGTGTCAGTTAAAGCTTTCCATTGCTCATGATAGCCAAGAAAGGGCGAGACTCCATTTATGACTCTATTACAAGAACTATGACCTTTTTAAAAACTCCAGTAAGTGAACAAGTGGGAGAAGCATCAAGACAATTTATTTGAATTTAGGCACAACCATCATTCCAATTAATTTAGATTTCACCCATAAAGAAAAAGACAGATCTGACCAATTTTTGACAATCCACAAGATGTAGAGTAGTGGCTGACAGTTGTAATTTGCAAAAGTGATGTTCTATCCTCTTTCCTAGTCATGCTGATGCCCTTGTGCTGTAAATAATCATGGATTTTTGCTGCCAGAAACTTAATAATCATTTTTGAAATCAGAAGCAGGTGTAGTTTTGGGACGGGGTGGGGGTGGGGGGGGGGGGGGAAGGAGGCAACCACCCCATCTGTGCCTTTCTGTAAAGTAACTCGGAAGGTGGTGTCCTCATTCACCAAAACTGATGGAGTATGTATAGGGAGTGGTAGGGAATGTTAAGAAATCATCTCCAATTGCAATCTGCCACATAATATGGAGAAAGTATTATTCTACCATAACATGTTGCTACAGCATATAGGAGGTACTGCAGTGTTGTGCACTGGGAGCAATGGTATTGATACACATCTTGTGGGATGCTATTAATTCATTACCTCTATTGCCACCACAACCACTGCCAATCCTCCAGCCTATCCAGTTCTATCATTCAAAATTCTGGTATAACAGACATTTGGAAGGACATTAATATATAATCACATTGTTGGATGATTTCCAACTTAAAATGTTCATCGTATGAAAATTTCACACATCCTGCAGTACACTTCAATGAAATCCTAGTGACAACATTGTGCTGCAACTGGAAGCAGATCATCCTCACATCCCAAGATCACATTTGGGAACGGATGCAGGCATTCAAACCAAATCTCCAGAGAATAAAAATGCTTTGATTTACATGATGGTGTGTTTTAAGGCATATCATGCCGTCATGGCCACAAAATTGCCTAGTGGGTTTTCATCCAGAATAAACAGATTTTCAGGGGAAAATAGTCTTTTACAAAAACTGCTTTGAGAGGTTTATCTCCGGAGTGGGTATGGGACCATACCAATTTTTGTAAATTTCTGATATAGTGATCAGCAATACAAAACTAGGAAGGGAGATTACCTGTGCAAACACGAGGATTATATACATCGGTAACCAGCATTTCTAAAAAGCACTTTGCCTCCATCTACTGGTAGAATACTTAACTGTTATGATAGCAAATACATTTCATCCAGATTTAGAAGCAATGTTCATGAAAATAACAAATAAATTTTTTATTGAATTCTTACATTAGGAATATTGACCTAAATTTTGCTGGTTCCCATTTACATACAGTCTTAAGTTTTTGTCGGTGAAACAGCAAGTACAAGTAAATCCAAGCAGATATTATAGAAACCATGTGGCAGTGAGCTAAAGCAATATTCTTTTTTGGACAGGAAAGCAAAAAGTCCACAGTGTTATCCAAAATGAACAGAAAAATTATGATCCCAGACTAGAAGGAAGAGAACAGTACAATTATAGCACTCCAAAGAAGAGGCATGTGCAGAGATCAGTAAAAAGGAAAATAAGCCTCTCTCATGTCAAATTAGAGTACAAGATTTGCCTAACAGTGGGGGTGACCTTTTAATAAATCTCAATCTTCCTATTTGTGTGTTCTACAGTTTTTTGGGCTGTCAATCGTGCAGGGAAGAGAATGATGATTTAAAAAAATAAAACTAAGGTTGCTAAAAACATGAGGAAAATCCCAAATTACCATCTCTTATCCAATGGATTGACATCACTAACATGCTACCTGCCACTACAGTGGCCCCGATATAGAAATGATTTCAAGAGTACAGCTACTGTGGTGGACTAAGTTCCCCCAAGGACAGATTGAGAACATTGATGGGCAAGGTTGTTTTTCTTGTGTAGGGTTGTGAAGATGATGGGGGGGGGGCTAACAGAGGACAGGAGAGAAGAGGAAGATTCTGTTTGACTGAATTCAATGTCATAAGCAATTTGGGCACAAAGTCACACACAGTCATCTTCCGTCTCTGCCTGCTCCTGTTTTCTTGATGTCAATTCAGATTGTCTTGCAAATGCTCAGTATTTCAGCTTTCACCTTCCATGCTGTCTCTTCCCACCTATACTCCATTGCATTATTTTCCCAAGGGTGCCCGCCGTGAGCCACGTTGCAAGCAAGTCCATTTCAATCTTCTCACAGATCAGTTACTACACACAAGCGATGCAATACCGACCATCCTCCCTGCAGAGCATTCAGCCTCGGTTTCTGGCTAGGTCTAGCTCTCAGCACTGCACAAATCAATTAACCTCATACGTACCAGTTGGGTAAATGACAAAAGAAGCAGGACTTCAACAACAGCTTCCTGAAGGCCACTGTACCTATAGTATCCAGGGGAGCATAAAAGGCTGACGTCGACATTGAACAGCAAGGAGATGGAAGTGACGTTTGAGCTCAAGTACCTTAGAAGTCATGATGCAAAATACACACAAAAATGGATTGCTCCTCCAAGATATGCACAGAGTCTTTCTGCATTGCAGGAATGAGATACCACTTTAGTCAGCACCGCCTTACAAGATATCTTAAAATGGATGCCATCCATTGCATGGTTTTCCCAGAATGTGATCTGAGCCTGGCCAGGGAAGGATACAAAGCATTAAATAATGTTGAAAGTCAAAATCAAAACTCCAATCTGTAAAAATCAATAGGAATTTATGGGCTTTTTTTTTTCAAGACTCAATGTTTTCTACATATTCTGTGGAATATAATACAAACACTTGAGTGAAACATTTGCTTAATCCAAGTAATTATTTTTTTTAAAAAAACAGCGTCTGATTAATTATAAAAATGAGGCTGTTTCTTTAACAGGTAGGCGATCTGCTCCAGCAGATTGCTGCCCTTGTTCTCTGAATGCAGCTTAAAATTTCACAAACAAATGGAAAGGCTGATGTGAAAAATGGAACAGCTACTAGGACCCTGTTCCTTTAGAAATTTGGACAATATGGGGGCAATTTTGACTTTGGGCGAAATCGTAAAACGGGTGATATCGATTCAGCCGCCCGTTATACATCTCTCCTGATTTTCATTTTCGTTGAAGTCAATGGAATCGGAAGAGATGTAGAATGGGCAGCTGAATCGATATCGCCCATTTTACACCATCACCCAAAGACAAAATTACCACAATGTCTTTCCCTCTCTGAATAAATTAGCATCTTCCTGAGAGCCTACTTCAACTTTTGAAAAGTAAGCAGCAGAAAAAATAAATTAGTACAAGGAAGCCATACAAAGTTTTCATTAAGTCAGATAAAAGGTAGTGCATTGTTCAGTTAGTCTCAAGGATTGATTAAGACCATTCTCTAACACTGGTAAGGAGATGGTGGTATTTTGGTTCCCACTATGACACTAATGAAGCAGGGATTCGAAGTCACAAATCTATTGTATAATTCATAAAACCAACAGGACGCAAGTGCAGTATCATATTCAAACTTGTGTGGTATATTTGCATTTATACAATGGGTAGGAATTCTTTATAGATTTTAAAACATTTTTAAAAATGTTAAGTTAGGGAATAATGCAGCAGCTGCAAACAATGATGTGCAAATTTGAGGTACAAGAGATTATGGGTAAATTTGAATGCACCCAGTGAAGGGATTTTGTTACTGTGATGCAGCTTTAATGTTTTCATACATGTAAAGGTTATCTGATATTTCATTGCTGGCATGCTTTATTTAAACTTAACTTTTTCACATTTGAATGTAGAAAGATTGCATTAGTATGAAAGCTTGCCATGTCGTGCATCTTGCAGCAATTGAAAACAATCTTACAGAAAAATAGCATCATTGCTTCCAGTGGCACAGGCTACTGTATAATTTCACATTCTTCTTCATTCAATCTCCAGATACAAAGAAAATATGTCAGCAGATTAAAGTAGAAGATCAGTAATCATGTATATGACTCTACATTGCTGTTTTTGCAGACAGGATCAACCAAGATTTGTTTTTTTTCAGAAAGCTTTTGATCAGGTAGCTCACAATAGGTTAATCTGCAAGACAGAATCTTGTGGAATCAGTGGGAAGTTGCTACCGTGCATTAAAAATTGGCTGCATTCCTGTTAATAACTTTGTTATTCCCAGCTTAAAAGAACCTTAGTTATTCAAATCGGCTTGAAAAGCTGGGTCTAGTCACTTTAGAGATGTAGAGACATCAGGGTGATTTGATAAAAGTAGTTAAAGGGCTAGATTATGTTCCTATTCCTAGAGTGGAGAAGACCAGAGCTCATTCATGTGTTACGCAATGGTAGGGCTAAGTTAGACGTGAGGCGGTTCTTCTTTTACCAGAGGACAGTAAATATGAAACAAGTTGCCAGCTCGTGCGGTGGTTGCTGACTCCCTGGATACCTTCAAGAGAGAGCTGGACCATTTCCTGGCTGGGGAACATTTTTGTATGCTCGTAAGGCATGTTGGCCCATGCTGCATCATAGTTGGAGTAGCATAATTAAATTCTTCATCTTCAACCAACTTAGCCAAACACTTCATAAAAGAAAAATGGTTTTACCAAAATGTTTTCACAATAGAACTTGACTCCATAAATAGGGAGTAGACTATCAGTACAAAGATTTCCCTATACAGCTTTATGCTGACAGTCTTCACAATGTTCTTGTCCATAATAGCAGCCATTTCCAGACAAGGGCACCTCCATGTTCAGCCTTTTCTAAAATTTTAGACATTCAATTTCACTCACAATCTACACTACATAAATCTTGATCCAGCAGGTCAGTGCCAGGGCATACTTGCAGACTCCCCTAGGAAATACATTTTGCACCAGAGCTTACTTCCCCATCAAAAATTTCTAAATTTGCTACTGCAAAAAATTGTACATTTGTATACTTTAGTGTTTTTACAATTGACGGAATACTGGCTCCAGCTGTAGCTTAAGACATGAATGTTTATGTTCCATTGTACTCCCACTGTAACTAATTTATATGCCATGTGAAAATATTGGGTTTCAGTTTTCACATAAAAGCAAACTGAAATGTGGAACAGGATTCCAAAGTATTAATAAAACTCTAGAAATCCAATGTAATGAAAAGGAATTTAAACTTATTCGGTGAGTGGCCTTGGTCATGAGTCTTCATCCAGCACCTTTTTTTTTTGATTATCTGATATTTAACACAGACCAATAGTGACAATGCTGGTGTCTTGGAGATGCCAGAAATTGAGTTATCACAAACCCAAGTTTAAGATGGTGTCTTTGCTAGTATCCAGGCCCATTTTGATATGGAGTCCCAACAGTGTAGCTATGTAGAATTTAGCAGAGAGTTAAGACTCGGATAAAGATGCTGAGAAAGTCTCTCTCTTTGGTGTTTTCCAAGGCTATAATCAACCACCCCCTCAGAATACAGGATTTTCACCCCATTCTTCTAGTGATAAATCCAATTGCTTCAGAAGATGCAGTCAGTGCCATGAGCTCAGTGACACTGAAAAATGCAGCACTAGGGATCAACGGTTACAGTGTAAGTGGCGACAGAGCCCTAAGCTGCCATCAAAACTGAAGCAGGCACGATAGTAAGCTGTCTTCATAAAATCTAGCATGTTGCTGAAATAAGTGCAAGTACAAAAAGGGCAAGAAAAGAATATCAATCCCATCGATGCTCACTCTGCTAAATGCATCACATTCTCGAATCACTAGTAAAGCTACCTGCAGTGGGAGTCAAAATTCCAGAGAAAAAGGACCTGTGGCCAATTTAACTCCTAATGTACATCCATAGAAGCACAAGAGCCAAAAATGGAAAAGGCCACTTTCATCGATCAGGTCAATCCCACAGGCTACAGATGTCCAACCCCACCTTAGGTCTCATTCCCTTCAAAAACAGACTGCCAAACGTACCCATTATCATCAAAGGCAACATCAATATGCGTACAAATCAGGATAGTGAGACTTGGAGGTCAATGGTGTTCCCACAATATTGATATTTCATTATCAGAAGAGTTCTGAATGAAGCTGAACACTGTGCAGCCCCACTCCTAAACATATGATGGAGGGAAGGTCATTGACAAAGCAGCTGAAGATAGTTGAGCAATGGGCACTTCCCTGAGGATGTCCCAGGGATGTCCTGCCACTGCAATGATTGGACAATCGCGACCATCCTTTTTTTGTGTACTTTATGACTCCAACCATTGGAGGTTTTTCCCTTTGACCCCCATTGCCTTTAGGTTTTCTTAGGCTCCTGGATGCCCTCAAATGCTGCCTCAATATCGAGGGCAGATACTCTCACTTCTCCTCTGGCATTCAGCTCTTGCATCAAAGTCTGGATCTAGGCAGTGATGAGGTGTGGAGCCAAGTGGTTCTGGGAGAACCGAAATTGGGCATCAGGAAGCAAGCCACTGGTAAGGAGGTGTTACTTGATGGTATTATTTATGACTCTTTCAATCACTTTACTAATGATTAGGAGAAAGCTGATGGCCCGTAATTCCTCAGGTTAGATTTATCCTGTTTTCTTGTGAATAGGATATATCAGGGCAATCTTCCACATTGTCAGGTAAATACCAGTGTCATAGATGAACAGAAACAGCTTGACTAGGAGAGCAGCTAGCTCTGGTTTACAGGTTCTAATGTTTTCTCCTAGAATATTTATAAAAATCTTTCACAATCCCAATATGTATATCTCTTGGCTCTCCTAATAGACTTCATTACCTCTTACCTTGTCCCAATACTCATTCTTTCTTTAATCATCCGAGAGAGAGAGGAGAGTCCGAGAGGTAAGCGCAGTGTAAAAGGAGAGTGTTGGGGGAGAGGGCTTATCAGGGGAAAGCAGCAAGAGCCAAGTTCGTGGCACCACGGGTGGCTCTACTGCACAGGAGGGGAGGAATAAGAGTGGCAGGGCTATATTGATAGGGCATTCAATTGTAAGGGGAACAGATAGGAGTTTCTGCGGCCACAAACGTGACTCCAGGATGGTATGTTGCCTCCCTAGTGCTAGGGTCAAGGATGTCAGAGTGGCTGCAGGGCATTCTGGACGGGGAGGGTGAACAGCCAGTAGTCTTGGTCCATATCGGTACCAACAACATAGGTTTAAAAAAAAGGGATGAGGTCCTGCAAGGTGAATTTAAGGAGTTAGGAGACAAATTAAAAAGCAGGACCTCAAAAGGCAGTGATCTCAGGATTACTACCAGTGCCATGTGCTAGTGAGTATAGGAACAGGAGAATAGACCAGATGAATTCATGGCTGCAGGGAGGGATTTAGATTCCTGGGACATTGGGACCAGTTCTGGGGAAGGTGGGACCTGTACAAGTGGGACAGGTTACACCAAAGCAGGACCGGGACCGATGTCCTCGTGGGAGTGTTTGCTAGTGCTGTTGGGGAAGGTTTAAACTAGAATGGCAGGGGGATGGGAACATGAGCAGGGAGGCAGAGGAGGGGGAAACAGGAACAGAAACAAAAGACAGAAAGGGAAGAAGCAATAGTGGAAGGCAGAGAAAACAAGGGCGAAAAACAAATAGGTTTATTTTGTACTATGGCCCTAAGATGACTAGCAATCTTAAAAAGACAAGTCGAAAGGCAGTGTCTAAATGCGCGGAGCATTTGCAATAAGGTAGATGAATTAACAGCGCAGGTAGATATTAACCGATTATGATATAGTTGCGCTTACGGAGACATGGCTGCAGGGTGACCAAGGATGGGAAATGAACATCCAGGGGTATTCAATATTTGGGAAGGACAGGCAAAAAAGGGAAAGGAGGTGGGGTAGCGTTGTTAGTAAAGGAGGAAATCAATGCAATAGTGAGGAAGGATATTGGCTCAGAAAAATCACGATGTGGAATCTGTATGGGTGGAACGAAGAAACACCAAGGGGCAGAAAACATTGGTGAGGATTGTCTATAGGCCCCCAAACAGTAGTAGAGATGTAGGGGAGGGCATTAAACAGGAAATTAGAGATGCATGCAAGAAGGGTACAACAATAATCATGGGTGACTTTAATCTAAATATAGATTGGTCAAACCAAATTAGCAATAATACTATGGGGGAGGAATTCCTGGAGTGTGTACGTTGAGGAACCAACGAGAGAACAGGCGATCCTAGACTGGGTATTGTGCAATGAGAAAGGATTAATTAACAGTCTTGTTGTGCGGGGTCCCTTAGGGAAGAGCGACCATAACATGATAGAATTCCTCATTAAGATGGAGAGTGAAGTAGTTGAATCAGAAACTAGGGTCCTGAATCTAAATAAAGGAAATTACGAAAGTATGAGGTGCAAGTTGGCTATGATAGATTGGGGAACTTTACTAAAAGGGATGACGGTGGATAGGCAATGGCTATCATAGCTGTAATTTATACTTAAAATAAAATTTCTTGTTGACTCCATTATCCCCTGCATTACTTCTCTTGTTGCTCATGTGACAACAACTACACTTTTAATCTAATGAAATGCACTTGTTTTGCAATCTCCCAATTACATCCTTGAATGTATTCTATTTCCTCACTATATCTACCCTATTCAATAGTGCTCCTTCCTCATCTCCTCAAAGTCTGCTTTCTTGAAATTAATAGCCTTTTTCTACCTCAAGTCTTCTAAACTCCACCATATATGGTCACAATTAGCCAGCTATTCTCTAACTTTGATCAACATCTGGCCATTACATAAGACCAGGCCTAATACTGCTTCCTCCCCTGCTTCACGACTGATCATTTAAGTCACCAGTCATCAAAATCTGGTCAAGATAAGCTCCAGTGAGCCAAGGCAGAAAGGAAACAAAGCATGCAGCAACCAATGAGTCAATACAAGTAACCTTCAAAAATGTAAATTCAAAACAAGTTAATACTAAACTTTCAGAAATAATTTTCAATAAGTACAGTACTTTACATAGTGAAAGGAACAGCAAAACGAGAGAGAATTTTTGTGCACCAACAATACTAACAGGAGGAAAAGAACAGAGGGTAGCATAAAACAAACATTTCTTTGAATTCTTCCAAACGACAACCATCGGAAAAATCATTCCTGCTCCATTACCGATTTTGCTGAATTCAGCCAGGATTTAAGTATGTTACAAAATTAAATTTACTAGATCTAGAACAACTCAAAAAACAGAATACCTACTGTAATATCCATACAGTACAGTGTCTTCAATATTCTGCCTTGTGATGTTATCTGCTGCCCATTCCTAAAAAAAAATCAGATGTGAGGTTATTGGGAGCTACTAGTTGCTCTGGTAAAACCTTGTTTTGTTCAGATACAATAGTTCCTATTAATACCTTTGCAGTCTGATAAACAATTAAGGATTATGTGGGCTTTCAGTTTTCAGATATGGTCATGGATGTATTTGCAAACTTATGTAAAGCCTAAGAGTGCACCAAATTCTCTCTCAAAAAACGTTTTGGGACGTGTTTGTCACAGCTCAGGTGTCCCACACGCACATTTGTCTCACAAAAATCTGCTAAAAGCAATCAGCCTCTAACTGACCTCAAGACTACACATAATTACACCTTGTGGCCTTATATCAGCACACCAATTTATGCACAGCTGCAAGTTAACATAGTGGACATTAAATGGTACAATGCTCTTGCTTTTTTAAAAAAAAAACATAATTACGTGGAATTAACAACACAGAAACAGGCCATTTGACCCAACTGGTCTACCGGTGTTTATGCTCCACACAAGCCTCCTCCGGCTCTACTTCATCTAACCCTATCAGCGTATCCTTCTACTCCTTTCTTGTTCATGTACTTATCTAGCTTCCCCTGAAGTACATCTATGCTAATCGCCTCAACCATCCATGCAGTAGCAAGTTCCACATTTTAACCACCCTCTGCGTAAAGAAGTTTCTCCTGATTTCCTTATTGGATTTATTAGTGGGTATATTATATTTATGCCTTTTTAAAAAAAAATAAAGCATTGCATCCTCCAACCTACCATGAGCAGCATTAAGGGAGATCCACTAGTAGACTATGAAAACACAAATTTGTTGAGAAAAAAACATTAGCTTTTAGTCTTGCAGTTGAAGTCATTACAGACCGAAAGCAGCAGTTCGACAAAGTCACTTTTACCTTGCAGAATAAACCTTCATTTGAAGCTTTCCTTCACAGGACACATCTCAACTCTGGCTCAAAGTCATTCAGGCACTATGAATAATGGCACTTTGCATTCATGGGGTGGGTCACTATTACATTACTGTTAATGGAACCAGTGGTTAAAACAACAAACAAAACCACATATATCACTGGGGAAATAAGTCCAAAAATAAGTGAACCGGCACAGTAGTAATCAGAACAGGTTGCAGAACATACAGACAAATTATTCTTTTGTATGTACCTCTTCATACTGTGTGTTGCTGTGTTTGATTTACTCTATTAGTTTCATTGTTTTGGCAGACACTTGGGAGAAGAATTGCAGATATTGTAATGATAATAATCCAGTTATTCTCCAAGATTTTAAAAGCTATTGCTAAACTGTAACTCACAGTGAAGCATCATATGTTATACTGCACTGATGGGCAATGACCTTCTAAAGCTCCATCAATTACTTGGAACTACATTATTAGGTTCATGCACAAGCAAAGCTGTAAGACTAGGGAAAAATGAAGAGATTTGTCCACAATAGAGTATTTGTTCAGGAGCAAAGCTAGGAATTTTCTTTTATATATAGAAAACAATGAGTGCTAATGAATTTTCTATTTTGTAGACAACTTCTTGAATGGGTTAGAAGAGATCATAACTACACAGGACAAGTCTAAGGGAGATGGAAATACAAGAGATAGCAGCTAAAGAAAGCGGGTGTTGGAAGATGCAACGGTAGCCAGAGCAGATGGGAGGTAGTTAGTGAGGATGGACTGCAATCATTCCACTTCTCCACCCTCTTTCATCTCTTTCCCAACTATGTTACGCCAATGATATTCCAACATTACACTCAGAGCTATAGCATTTTCTTTCCCCACGTAATGTGACACTAATTTGTTTGGTCACCTAGAGAATTGGTCAGTGCAACACTCTTGATCAGAGGAGTATTTTACTGTTGTCAAGTTTTAACCGTTCCTGGCTGCTGGAAAATCCTTCACCGACTCAGCAGACGCGTGGGTTTGGGGCAGTGGAGAGATGAGAGTTATCTAACATTTCAAAAGTTTGGAGTTTGCAAAGGATGTTGGAAAAATATTATCCATCTAATAGTCTTCCCTATTCTTTGAATGAAGTTTATTCTCCACATACCTGAAAGCACCACCACAGAAGCTACAAAGGGTGAATATCTTAGAATGAAAAACCATTACTATTTTGATGCATAGTTTACAAACCATTTTAAATGAAAGATAGAGGAAAGACAGACAGTGAAAGTTTGGTAAATTAGGAACAATTATATTTAAAAATCAAGGAAGATTAAACCTCATCGGTAATGCGACAGTGGATAAAGTAATGGGCCAGAATGGACTCAAGAATTTATTACTGGAAAAATTGTCAAAAAGTGGATGATCTCGTTTTAAGACGTTTTGAGATATGATGTCACAGGCTACAAGGGGAGAGTAGATGTTGGGTACTCTGCGATGAGTGGCTCACGTCCTGACCCTCTAACACTTCTCCACCAACTATAAGGCTCAACCCAGGAGTGCGATGAAATACTTACTATTTGCCTGGATAGGTGCAGCCACAACATCTGAAGATCTACACAATCCAGGACAAAGCAGTTTACTTGATTGGCGCCCATCATTAAGTTCAATAGTCAGCCTATCCACTACTGGCACATTGTATATACTGCATCTACAATCTACAGAATTCACTGCAGCAACTAGTCAAGCTTACTTAACAGTACCTCTCAACCCCTTGACCTCTACCACCAAGAAGGACAAGAGGAACATCATGGGAACACCATTAACTATGAGTTCCTCTCTAAGTCACATACCTTCCTGCCGTTCCTTTGTTGTTGCGCGTAAAAATCATGGAATTTCCTATCTACCACCATAACAGGAGCACCATCAGCACCAAGGCTGTAGCAATTCAAGGAGAAGGCTGGCCACCATCCTCTCAGCGCAATTAGGAATGGGCAATAAATGCAGTCTTGCCAGCATTGCCCACATCCTAACAAAGTCAAGCTCTTAGAATGTAGTCAGTGAGTAGCTGGTGGATGGCTGTCCCAGCAATCTCTTCATAAGGAACTTTCACAATGCCAGACATATGCTGCAAAACAGATAAATATTCCTTAAAGACCCTAGGGACTAAGGAAAGGCTAAAGAGGAGAAAAGAATAGTAGCTAACTGTGAAAACTGCACCCAAAAAAACAGCAATGACTCTGCCAAATGGCAATGTGAAAGTAGGCATCTTTTAGAACTATTGCTGTCAGCCAATCTGATGAACATGCTGCCTGAATAAGTTTTGGTATGATCACCATCTTGAACCAGTCCATGCTCCAAGATCAAATATGGATGTTATCCTCTCATCTTTTTGGGAATGAAAGACTGGTGAGTAAAAACCACCAACCCTGCTTAATCACTGCAAAAGACATTTTATCTCAACATTCAGATGACCAACACAAAAAACACCAGGATTCAGCTTGAAAATGAATCTGTTGATGGTCTCCCGAACCCAAGTACTGTTCATGATTCTCACTTGCACGACCGCAAAATTAGGTAAACAGTCGGTCACCTTTGAAGGTGAGGAGTTGGGGGGGTGGGGGGAAGGATGAGATCGAGGAGAGGAAGGTAGTTGGAGCTGGAGCTGCACCTGCTCTCACAGGGCATCAGCAGCAAGCACCACCTGAGGCCATAAAATATTGATGATGCTGCACCCGTTCAGACATGTAGATGGGGTGGCTGCTTCCACCACAGAGATTCTGCCTTAGTAACCATTCCAGGAATGGTCCACAGGTTCTATAGTTCTCCATCTCTGCCACTTGCCTACCAAAAAGCACCTCATCAACCACCGACTGGTTTAATAACTGCTGCAGTTCCTGAGGGAACCTGAAGAAGTACAGTCAAGCAACTCAACAAGCAAGAATAGTTACCCATAATATCAAGCATATTGCCTGTATCTTCCTGTTGCATCAGTATGATCTTGAGAATGTCTTCTGCCAGTGGTAGGGACTGATCCCTAAAAGTAGCATGAGCAGTTGCCTCAATTTGGAAATGGGATGCCAATTAATAGGAAAACCCAGACCAGTGAATTTGGTGGCATGCAATCCTCACTTGGAGAATTGGACACTTGCAAAGGGTGTGACACAAGTCTAGTCACTTTGGACTAACCCTTCAGGTGGTGCATGATTTGTAGCCAGAGTGGATGGTTTGCCAGTACTTGAAGCACAGCCAATGAATTAGTGGTTATTTGAGTGTATAACAGGATGGTAGTGGCATATGGACCTGGTACATCTCATCTGTTTGGACCAGAACCAGGAGCAGTTCTGCAAGTTGATCCAAACTTAATGTCTGCATTCCAGAATGGTGGGCAGGATGAAGTTCCCAAAATTTGAAACCTGGGGGCTCTGGGAGATCCTAAGCAAATGTTCAAAGCACTGTAGAAGGACCTATGGAACAGATACAAATTGTGAGACAACCTGGTACGAGGTGCATCAGTGAAGGTTAACAGATAAATCATCACTGCTTCTTCTTAGTGAGAGTTGGCTTCCCAGTCAACTTCCCATCTTCCAGAAGCAGGATGGTTTTTGCATTGGAATGACAAGGGAAGGTTGGGCAGAAGGCATGTGGGTGGGCCAGTGGCTACTAAATGAGCTACAAATTGAAGGAGTGAGTGTCAAACTTTCGACAGTACCTCCTGACACTTTGGGAGGGGGAGGGGGTGGGGGAGGGGAACTGTGCCTATGTACCTGAGGAAATCTCAGTATAATTTCTGGAAAAGAAGGTCCTGTCTCACCAACTTGGTGAATGTTGGAAGCCCAATCAACACTACATATCTAGACTTCCAAAAAGCCTTTGACAAAGTACCACACAAAAGTCTACAAAGTCAGATTGAGTCCTTTGGGCAGATTTGGATTGGATTAGGAACTGGTTGCATTCAGGTAAAAAAAAAGTAGTTTTTAATGGTGGTAATGCTGCATGGGCACCAGCCACTAGTGGGGTCATAAGAACATAAGAAATAGGAGCAGGAGTAGGCCATAAGGCCCCTCGAGTTCCACAGGGATCAGAGTTGCTCTGCACGATCTTTATCAACAATCTGAATAAAGGCATCAGGAGAACCAATAGCAAGTTTGTGCATGACAAGATGATGTGTGGCAGATTAAGGGCAGATCTAGATGCAACGGGAGAAGGGGCCGAAACTAGCAGATGTCTTTTAATATAGACAAATGTGGCTTGAGGCACTTGGTAGGGACAACTCAGAACATGTGCATATAATGCAGAGTTGTGTACTCGAGGCTGCTGAGGGGGTGAAGGACTTGGGGATTACAGGGCATGATTCATTGAAGATCAATGGTCAGCCCCAGAAGATTAATCCAAGAGCAAATGGGATATTAGGATGTATTGGGATGACAATTAAATATGAAACAAGAAATACTATCCTTTCTCTGTAAATGGCCCTGGTCAGGCCACATCTAGAGCACTGGGTCCATTTTTGGTCCCCTCACATGGTGAGTGATATTGAGGCACTGGAAAGGCTTCAGGGACGGCCACTAGATTGATACCTAGGTTAAGAGCCCTAAGTTAACAGGATAGACAGAGTGCTGTGGCTTTTTATTTTAGAAAAGCAAAGATTTTTTGGAGATTTCATTAAGGTCTTTAAAAAAGCAAAAGTGTTCGACTTGGGCCAGAGCTATTTAAGCTAGATAGGTTAGGGAGGACTAGTGGATGCAAGTATAAGTTACGTAAATATAGAAACAGGTTAGGTATAAGGAAGTATTTCTTTTCATAGAGAATCAACGACCTCCGGAATAAGTTGCTGGCACATGCATTGAGTGCAATTCACTCCAAAAGGGCACTGGATGAGTTCCTGAGAGTGTCACAGAAGGTAGGTATATTAGTGGGTGTCATGTCACCCAGTAACTATGGCCTCCTGGAGGTTAATTGATCGTTTTGGGTGGGGTTGGAAGGGAATTATCCACAGTGTTTACCTAAATTGGACGAAGGTTTTTTGTCTGTCGTTTTTTTTCCTCTCCCAGGAGAATGTGTGGCTGCCTGTTGGTTGGGGTGTGGGGCAGTGCAGATGTCCCACCACGCCAAGATAGGATGGGCTCAATAGACCACTTTCTTTTTCACATGTTCGTATGTTCCCACGGAAAGCACTTTTGTGGCCATGCTTCCCTAGCAGTAGACAACCCATCAACATGGAAACATAGAAAATAGGAGCAGGAGTAGGCCATTCGGCCCTTCGAGCCTGCTCCACCATGCAATATGATCATGAATGATCCTCTATCTTAATACCATATTTCTGCTCTCTCCCCATACCCCTTGATGTCTTTTATGTCTAGAAATCTATCCAGCTTCCTCTTAAATATCTTCAGTGACTTGGCTTCCACAGCCTCCTGTGGCAGAGAATTCCACAGGTTCACCACCCTCTGAGTGAAGGAATTTCTCATTTCAGTCCGAAATGTCCTACCCCGTATCCTGAGACTGTGACCCCTCGTTCTGGACCCACCATCCAGGGGAAACATCCTCCCTGCATCCTGTCTGTCCAGCCCTGTCAGAATTTTATATGTTTTAACGAGATCCCCGCTCATTCTTCTAAACTCGAGAGTCTACAAGTCGATCCAATCTCTCCTCATACAACAGTCCTGCCATCCCAGGAATCAGTCTGGTGAACCTTCGCTGCACTCCCTCAATGGCAAGTATATCCTTTCTTAGGTAAGGAGACCAAAACTGCACACACTACTCCAGGTGTGGTCTCACCAAGGCCCTGTATAACTGCAGTAAGACATCCTTGCTCCTGTACTCAAATCCTCTTGTGATGAAGGCCAAAATACCATTTCCCTTCCTAACTGCTTGTGCACCTGCATGTTTGCTTTCAATGACTGGTGTACAAGGACACCCAGGTCCCTTTGTACATCAACATTTCCCAATCTATCTCCATTTAAATAATTTGCTACCTTTGTTTTTCCTTCCAGAGTGAATAACTTCACATTTATCCACATTATATTGCATCTGCCATGTATTTGCCCACGCACTCAACTTGTCTATAGCGCCTTGAAGCCTCTTCGCATCTTCCTCACAACTCACGATCCCACCTAGTTTTGTGTCGTAAGCAAACTTGGAAATATTACATTTGGTTCCCTCATCCAAATCATTGATATATATTGTGAATAGCTGGAGCCCAAGCATCGATCCCTGCGGTACCCCACTAGTCACTGCCTGCCACCCCGAAAAAAACATTTATTCCTACTCTGTTTCCTGTCTGTTAACCAATTTTCAATCCATGCCAGTATATTACCACCAATTTTGCACACTAACCTCTTATGTGGAACTTTATCAAAGGCCTTCTGAAAATCCAAATAAACCACATGCTCTGGTTCTCCCATATCTAATCTACCAGTTTTTTAAAAATTCGTTCATGGGATGTGGGCATCGCTGGCGAGGCCAGCATTTATTGGCCATCCCTAATTGCCCTAGAGAAGGTGGTGGCGAGCTGCCTTCTTGAACCGCTGCAGTCCATGTGGTGAAGGTTCTCCCAGTGCTGTTAGGAAGGAAGTTCCAGGATTTTGACCCAGCGACGATGAAAGAACGGCGATATATTTCCAAGTCGGGATGGTATGTGACTTGGAGGGGAACGTGCAGGTGGTGTTGTTCCCATGTACCTGCTGCTCTTGTCCTTCTAGGTGGTAGAGGTCGCGGGTTTGGGAGGAGCTGTCGAAGAAGCCTTGGCGAGTTGCTGCGGTGCATCCTGTGGATGGTACACACTGCAGCCACTGTGCGCCGGTGGTGAAGGGAGTGAATTTTTAGGGTGGTGGATGGGGTGCCAATCAAGTGGGCTGCTTTGTCCTGGATGTTGTCGAGCTTCTTGAGTGTTGTTGGAGCTGCACTCATCCAGGCAAGTGGAGAGTATTCCATCACACTCCTGACTTGTGCCTTGTAGATGGTGGAAAGGTTTTGGGGAGTCAGGAGGTGAGTCACTCGCCGCAGAATACCCAGCCTCTGACCTGCTCTCGTAGCCACAATATTTATATAGCTGGTCCAGTTAAGTTTCTGGTCAATGGTGACCCCCAGGATGTTGATGGTGGGGGATTCGGCAATGATAATGCCGTTGAAGGTCATGGGGAGGTGGTTAGACTCTCTCTTGTTGGAGATGGTCATTGCCTGGCACTTGTCTGGCGCAAATGTTACTTGCCACTTATCAGCCCAAGCCTGGACATTGTCCAGGTCTTGCTGTATGCGGGCTCGGACTGCTTCATTATTTGAGGGGTTGCGAATGGAACTGAACACTGTGCAATCATCAGCAAACATCCCCATTTCTGACCTTATGATGGCGGGAAGGTCATTGATGAAGCAACTGAAGATGGTTGGGCCTAGGACATTGCCTTGAGGAACTCCTGCAGCAATGTCCTGGGGCTGAGATGATTGGCCCCCAACAACCACTACCATCTTCCTTTGTGCTAGATATGACTCCAGCCACTGGAGAGTTTTCCCCCTGATTCCCATTGACTTCAATTTTACTAGGGCTCCTTGGTGCCACACTCGGTCAAATGCTGCCTTGATGTCAAGGGCAGTCACTCTCACCTCACATCTGGAATTCAGCTCTTTTGTCCATGTTTGGACCAAGGCTGTAATGAGGTCTGGAGCAGAGTGGTCCTGGCAGAACCCAAACTGAGCATCGGTGAGCAGGTTATTGGTAAGTGCGGCTTGATAGCACTGTCGATGACACCTTCCATCACTTTGCTGATGATTGAGCGTAGACTGATGGGGCGGTAACTGGCCGGATTGGATTTGTCCTGCTTTTTGTGGACAAGACATACCTGGGCAATTTTCCACATTGTTGGTTAGATGCCAGTGTTGTAGCTGTACTGGAACAGCTTGGCTCGAGGCGCAGCTAGTTCTGGAGCACAAGACTTCAGCACCACAGCTGGGATGTTATCGGGGCCCATAGCCTTTGCTGTATCCAGTGCACTCGGCCGTTTCTTGATATCACGTGGAGTGAATCGAATTGGCTGAAGACTGGCTTCTGTGATGGTGGGGATATCGGGAGGCGGCCGAGATGGATCATCCATTCGGCACTTCTGGCTGAAGGTGGTTGCAAACACTTCGGCCTTGTCTTTTGCACTCACGTGCTGGACTCCGCCATCGTTGAGGATGGGGATGTCTACATCCTCAAAAAACTCCAGTTGGTTTGTCAAACATGATTTCCCTTTCATAATTCCATGTTGACTTTGTCTAATCCCGTTGATATTTTTTTTAAGTGTCCTGTTATCACATCCTTTATAATAGACTGTAGCATCTTCCCTGCTCCTGATGTTGAGCTAACTGGTCTGTAGTTCCCTGTTTTTTCTCTTCCACCTTTTTTAAATAGTGGGGTTACATTTGCCACCCTCCATTCTGCAGGAACTGTTCCATAATCTACCGAATTTTGGAAGATGACAACTAATGCATCCACTATTTCCATGGCTACCTCTTTTAGTACTCCGGGATGCAGATTATCAGGCCCTGGGGATTTATCGACTTTCAGTCCCATTAATTTCTCCAGCACTTTTTTAAAAAACTGATACTAATTTCCTTTAATTCCTCCTTCTGACTAGTCCCTTGGTTTCCTAGCATTTCTGGGAAGTTATTTGTGTCCTCTTCCATGAAGACAGAATCAAAGTATTTGTTTAATTGCTCTGCCATTTCCTTGTTCCCCATTATAAATTCTCCCGTTTCTGAATGTAAGGGACCTACAGTTGTCTTCCCTAATCTTTGCCTTTTTACATACTTGTAGAAGCTTTTACAGTCCACTTTAATGTTCCTTGAAAGTTTACTCATACTGTATTTTTCACCTCAATCAATCTCTTGTTCCTTTTTTGCTGAATTCTAAACTGCTCCCAATCCTCAGGCTTGCTACTTGTTCTGGCAACTTTTATATGACTCATCTTTGGATCTAATACTATCCTTAATTTCTTTTGTTAGCCATAGTTGGGCCGCTTTTCCTTTTTTTTTGCGCCAGAAAGGAATGTATAATTGTTGCAATTCATGCATTTGTTCCTTTAATGTTAGCCATTGCCTATCCACCGTCATGCCTTTTAATGAAGCTTCCCAATCTATCATAGCCAACTCACTCCTCATACCTTCGTTGTTTCCTTTTTTTAGATTTAGGATCCTAGTTTCCGATTGGACCACTTCACTTTCTATCTTACTGAAGAATTCTATGTTATGGTCACTCTTCCCTAAAGGACCCCGCACAAAAGGACCAAGAGATTATTAATTAACCCCTTCTCATTGCACAATACCCAATCTAGAATAGCCTGTTCTCTGGTTGGCTCCTCAATGTACTGGTCCAAAAAACCATTTTGTACACACTCCAGGAATTCATCCTCCACAGTATTATTGCTAATTTGGTTTGGCTAGTCTATATGTAGATTAAAGTCACCCATGATTACTGTAGTGTTTGAACCCAATGTGACATTGGTCATAATTTTTTTTTAAAAAATGAATTGCAAAATAGTGAAGAATTACAGTCAAAAATCATCGGTACCATAAACATTTGAAGGTGAAATACTCGCACGAGTGAATGTTCACTCTATGCTGGGGAACAAGACACCGCAGGAGTTACTATGTGGGAGCTGGGTTGTTCGCATGGGGACACGTCTGGCATGTGATTTCATGATGTTACACAAATATCTGAAACGGGAGGTTATCCCTTGCACCATTTTCCCAGTCAGACTAATGTACAGAAGAACGTCAACTTATTATGCACTTAGACAGCAATCAATCTGCTACACATCCCCAAGTATTTTTGTTTTTATTTCAAATTTTCAGCATTTGAAGTTTTCTTTTTAGTCCCGGTTAAATCATGCAAAATTGTTGAAGAAAATAGTTGTAAAAGCCAATTAAGATATCACGATCTGTGCAACCAGTAAGTACGTCAATAACACATTTAGTATCTTAGAATATTTCAATTTAACAAAAAAACATACTGTAGGTGCTTGATAATTAATTGGCAGAGAACATCTTAAGTAGGCTCGGCTGCATTGCAAATCAACTTATGTAATGATCCTCAATAGTGAAAAGTACCACTAATAAATTGCCAATTTAGCAAATCAGGGAGGTGGATGTGTACTCAAAGGTAATGCTGCTGAGAGGATATCTTTGTACCATGTTGACTTTCTCTGTATCAATTGCAGAAGCGTCTTGTATTTGCAAACAGTTTAAGCCAGCCATAATTAACACAAGGCAAAGTCGATCTCAAATGTCTAACAGCCCTCCGGAAATGTCAATGACAGTGCAGCAACACTGATCACATCTGGTACTCTTCATTCTTTGTGAACCAGATACTCACATTATTACTCTCATATGATGCCCTTAGTGAGCATAATTTGTGACCAAATACATAAAGGACTGCTAACAGAAAAGATTGATCAAGTTCCTGCTTTTTACCCAAACCCAGAGCAGGTTCTCAAAATGGCCAATGGTTTGTAGGAGGAATATCTAAAGCAATCCACTTCAAATAAAACAAACTGCAACATCGTACATCTGACTAAAAGGCTAACGCTAAAGTAAAGATTCCCTTAAGTAGCAATATCATCAGGATATTGTCTATATCTGCCCATCTCACCCTGGCAGTTTGCACATAGAAGTTGAATAAATAAATGAAGTTGTACTCACTACATTGCTATAAAATACTCCAAAATTCAGGGGAAAAAACAAAAAATAATTGTAAAAGTTAAAGCCAAACCTGAAAATTCTGTAAATAAATTTATTTGAAGTGTATTGCTTTAGACATTCCTCCTACAAACCACTGGCCATTTTGAGAACCTGCTCTGGGTTTGGATGAAAAGCAAGAACTTGATCAATCTCTACTGTTACCGATCCGGTCTATAAATTTCGATCCACCAACTAATGTTCTATCAAATAAAACTGCTATGGAAAATTAACTTTCCTCCTCTACAAATTAAACCTCCCTCTCCTGCAAGCACCAGGAACTACTAAATTAAACTGCACATGGACATAAATCCTACAGCTTTAGGAAATAACCATTTCACTATAAAAGTTACATTTTCAGAAGCATGTTTAAATCACTGTTCAGTTTATGGGTCTGAAGATAGCGATCATCAGTTGATACTGGACTTGCAAAATAAGCCCGGTGTACAGTACCTTGTAAGACCCTCTGGAATCCTTCATGTAAGAAACAAGGAATATGTCAACAGGCAGCAATGATGAAGTGATCAGTGCAACAGCAAGTGCACAAATTGCAGTTATGGTGGAGACAACCTCACTTTCCTGTTGACTCTGATATCGACGGATATATGTCCAGCAAAATATTAAAATAGCCTGCAAGAGCCAAAAGAAAAAATTAATGGAAGTGATCATTTCTGACTGAACCCTAACATCCCAAATATACATGCAAAGTGTATTAGCAATGACAAGTACGAACAAACTTGTTGAAAATTCTTGGTGTAACTGGGACCCCCTTAAAGATCTCAAGAAATTTATGACCAGCACTTGAAAATAAAACCTAACAGTTTGATATTGAGCTGATATTTCATGGGGGAAAGTCTCAATATGCATTTAGTAAAACCCACGCTGAACTAAATCCAATCAAACTGTATGGACATTTCCACTGCTGACGCAACACAGGTTTCAAAGTCAAATTGAAGCTGTAGAAATACACAAACCTTTTTAAAGTGGCTTGATCAAAAATGTGTTAGTCACTAGTGTTAAATTCACCTACGGCTATATTATAATAATTGAGGTCAATGCAAAGTAGTTCCATTTTCCACTGATTAAGATCTGGGTACAAATCTAGAGCCTGAGCCCAACCTGACGCCGAAGTGAAGCAGAAAAAGACCTCCTCCTCCTATAATTCACCCTTAAAATGCTCAACATTTTATAGGACACTTTCATTTTGATAATTATTACACCAAAGTTTTCTTAAAATGTATCTTAAATTGTCTTAAATCACATTTACTATTTCAGCAAAGATGTGAATATCCTTACACTTCTCTATATAAAGCAACTGTCTGCTAATGTTAGTCAACATGTGCAAACAAGAGTGAGGGCAGGGCCTGTTGACACGGAAACATAAATAAGCCCCAGGAGTCTAACTTGCACTAAAAAAACTTACAAGCACAAGCTCTGCAGCTGACATCACTGTTTCTTTTCCACTTGCCACCAATTTCAATCATATCTTGCAGAGTCAACTGGATATCTAGTTCAATGTGGGAAAATAGATTTTTTTGCTAACTGCTCAAGGCAAAGGATGCTATTACTGGGAAATAAAGCAATTTCCCATTTCAAGCAACTAGTGCCAGCCTCAGGTACTTCTAGGTCAGGTGTGGCAAAGCTCCCTACCCCCATTATGGCCCAAGAACATGCCTTAACCCCAACTTGTTCCACTGCCTGGTAAAGCAGCAATTCACCAAAGAACCTTGATGTGGGGCAATAGTTATACTGACTCTTTGCTTTGAAATCTGCACGAAGACAGCATCCCTGATGTGATAGATCAGAAATCAATCTTATTTCAAGTTCTAAGACACTATGTACAAAAAATAAAATACTACAGACGCTGGAAATCTGAAAACAAAAATAGAAAAAGCTGGAAATACTCAACAGGTCAAGCAGCATCTGTGGAAAAACAGGAGTCAGCTGACGTTTCAGGCCTGAAGACCCTTTCTTAGGACTATGGGAATAGTTCATGATTAGTTCACTTGTAATAGTGAATTCAAGTCAGTATAGAATTGTCCTCAAAACAGTTTATAGAAGTCATTTTAAAATGGCCACAAAGCTGCAAGTTCATAAAATATATGTGGAAATCCTGTGGGTCATAAGACACTGTTTTCTGAACCTGTAGTCTGCCAGTTTTGTGTCCACTTTAAAATGACTTCTATAAATTGCATTTTGATGCAAATTCTACACTGACGAGTTCACTCTGTTGGACGAGGGAACTCATCACTGATAGGTGTGTGAACAGCCATATCAAAGGCTGATGACTCACCTTTGTTTAGGTGGACTGTTCAACAAGTGAAAAACTCAAACCTCATCCAGGTTATGGAAATAATTAATAATGGATCACTGGGCTGTGATTTGTCCAGATTTACAGTCTATTTTGTGTATTATGGCACCAGGTCTTTGAAAAGCCATAGGCTGTGTTTACCACATGCTCTGCTCTTTGTCCAGAAGGTAATGAATGGCCAGAGGATAGCACTCAGCCACCCTCTTCGATACCTGTGGAACCTAATTTGATTGACAGGTCAGTCCCTGCAAGAGGTGTTTTACAGTGAGTCAGCTTTAATTATGAGTGATATTAGTCTATTTTCTTTTGTCACAGTTTGACTAATTGTAAAATATACTTTTCTTGATATTCCTTTGTCTTAGTGCAGATTTCAAAGCAAAGAGTCAGTATAACTATTGCCCCACATCAAGGTTCTTTGGTGAATTGCTGCTTTACCAGGCAGTGGAACAAGTTGGAGATAATGGAAACAGACTGAATACCTGATTTCACACATAAGCATTTTCTTAAAGATGTGTGTTGGAAATTATAAGTATTATGTACTTCATTGGTTATAAAGCACTTTAGGACACCCTGAGATTGTAACAGGCTCTCTATAAATGCAAGTCTCTCTTTCTTTTTATTGAATCGTGATATTTATTAATTTGAACAAGGTTTAAAATACTGCAATCTAGTGAAATCTGCTGTGTTAGCTCTTGCTTCTGTTTAACTTCATTTCTTGATAAATCCAATTCGTAGCTGTAGTCTGTGATATAAGACAAATCAAAGTATTATTTGTCAGAGAGATTAGCATTTTGCTACATATATATTAGTTGTAAATGGTCTGATTGTTCACCCAGGGCACACTACCTCCAAGGTTGCTTTGATTAGGAGATCACCTTTCAGTTCATTAGAAGTGTAGGCTTGCCAGTGGAAGCAATCCTTTCGTTGCAATGGGCACAAGAAAAAATATCTGGAAACCACCGACATTGCAACACGTGCCTTAGTCCCAAATACACGAGAGCAACCCGACTAAGAGTGTAAAATCTCCTTTTCTTACACCAGCAATTCTTGCAACTTCTGACTGAGGTTGGTATCAATTAGTACTAAATTAGAAGAGGCAATTTTTTTCCCATCACTAACAGAAATAGGTTGAATACCTAAACTCATTGCATCACGTACTCTTAGAGCGAGCAGCTTGACTTTCATCCTAGTCTGAACAATATATAAATCTAAATCCTGGAGATTAAAAGGACAGCATGCAATTAAACCAACAGCACCATCCACTGCCATTTGTCCAAGGTACTGAGGGACAGCAGAAAGTCATTTGAAAGGCATGAACTAATCAAAGTCAGTCCGCATGGATTTAAGGGAAGGTCGTGTCTGACTAACTTGATTGAATTTTTTGAGAAGGTAACAAGGGAGGGTCGATGAGGGTAATGCGTTGATGTAGTGTACATGGAATGCAAGGTTTTTGACTAGGTCCCACATGGCAAACTGGTCAAAAAAGTAAAAGTCCATGGGATCCAAGGGAAAATGGCTAGTTGGATTCAAAATTGGCTCAGTGGCAGGAAGCAAAGGGTAATGGTTGCCGGGTGTTTTTGCGACTGGAAGGCTGTTTCCAGTGGGGTCCCACAAGGCTCAGTACTAGGTCCTTCACTTTTTGTGGCATATATTAATGATTTGGACTGGAATGTGGGGGCTTGATCAAGAAGTTTGCAGATGATACAAAAATTGGCTGTGTGGTTGATAGTGAGGAGGAAAGCTGTGGACTGCAGGAAGGTATCAGTGGACTGGTCAGGTGGGCAGAAAAGTGGCAAATGGAATTCAATCCAGAGAAGTGTAAGGTAATGCATTTGGGGAGGGCAAACAAGGCAAGGGAGTACACAATAAATGGGAGGATACTGAGAGGTGTAGAGGCATAAATGGCCTTGGAGTGCATGTCCATAGATCCCTGAAGGTAGCAGGTGGTTAAAAAGACACTCGGGATACTTTCCTTTATTAGCCGAGGCATAGAATTTAAGAGCACGGAGGTCATGCTCGATCTGTATAAAACATTGGTCAGGCCACAGCTTGACTACTGTGTACCGTTCTGGTCACCACATTACAGGAAAGATGTGACTGCACTAGAGAGGGTACAGAGGAGATTTACGATGATATTGCCAGGGCTGGAGAATTTTAGCTATGAGAACAGATTAGATAGGGTGGGGTTGTTTTCTTTGGAACAGAGGAGGCTGAGGGGAGGTTTAATTGAGGTATATAAAATTATGACGGGACTACATAGAGTGGATAGGAAGGACCTATTCCCTTAGCAGAGGGGTCAGTGACCAGGGGGCATAGATTTAAAGTAATTAGTGGAAGGATTAGAGGGGAGCTGAGAAGAAATTTTTTCACCCAGAGGGTGGTGGAGGTTTGGAACTCACTGCCTGAAAGGGTGGTAAAGGCAGAAACCCTCAACTCATTTAAAAAGTACTTAGATGAGCACTTGATGTGCCGTAACCTACAGGGCTACAGACCAAGTGCTGGAAAGTGGGATTAAGCTGGATAGCTCTTTTTCGGCCGGCACAGATACGAATGGCCTCTTTCTGTGCCATAACTTTCTATGATTCCATGCTTGGGAATTTTTCACAGAAGTTAGTTGGCTTTCACTGGCAGCTTGAAGATTTCTAGCTTTCACTTAGGACCCAAGCCCAGTCCATACCCACTAACTCTTTCCACACACGAAAAGGATACTGGACAGATGATGGCAGCCGGCCAAAGAAAATGTGTTAGAACAGGAAAGTGTGAAAGACACACCTGAACTACAGTACAAGGAAGTTTACAGCACATCTTTTAGAGTGCATCCAGAGAAAAATAAAACCATTATTGCTCAGTGAACCAGTGTGTGGTATAAACCAAGATAACAGCAGCTATAAAAAGCTTTAATGATGCACTACATTTCTTTGCAGATTAAATCTAGTGTAGCTGGAGGCAGTTATCTGGCTAATTAGGCTATTGATATTTGCTGTGGGTTTAAAACATTTATGCTTTGAGCACACACTTGAATTCTCAGAAGAAAAACAGTTCTAATAATTAGACTGTGATGTGAAAAATAAAAAATATATTTGTGTTTGTTATGTAGTACAAATTATTCTACTGTACCTGCACTGGTTCAACATCAGGAACACAAGTCACGGTGGTTAGGAAAAGTGCGAGTGCAGATAGATGCCTTCCACTCACATCTCACTCCTGCTTTTCCCACTGGCCATCACTTTTTAATCTACCTCAGTCCTGCTTTCATTTCAAAACTCTGATTTCTTTTGATCTTCTTCCGAGGCTTCGATCATTTTGTTTAAGTGCATTATTTCCCCCCCATAATCCTGTTCCCGCCATCTCCCTCAGTTAATTTTCCTCATTCACCCCCATAATTAGACCCATTCCTCCATACTTTCCTTATTTGTTTTCTCGCCGTCCTATTTATGTCCATGTTGTTCTTCTGCTAGTTCTCCTTCAACTACATTGACTGTTCTCCTATTTTCTCTCCCTCCTCCCATTTTGGAGTGCAACATTCCTCAAACCTCCTCTCTCCCAGTTATAAATCCCCTTCCTTATATTTCATGCACCTGCTTTCTCCCCCTATTTTCACTGTTATTGTCTCACCATTTTCCTTCCTGTTTGAATTTTTCTTCCTCTGTCTAAAAATATATTTGCTCCCTCTGTCTAAAAATATATTTGCTCCCTCTGTCTAAAAATATATTTGCTCCCTCTGTCTAAAAATATATTTGCTCCCTCTGTCTAAAAATATATTTGCTCCCTCTCCCCTACCTCCATTCTTCCATCTTCCAATGTTGAACACCCACTCTTCAAGCAGTACCGAGGGAGGACTGCATTATTGGAGGTGCCATTTTTCAGATGAGACATTAAACCGGGGCCACATCTGCCCTCTCAAGTGGGCATAAAGTATCCAACGGCACTATTAGAAGAGGAGCAGGGGAGTTCTCCCAGTGTCCTGGCCATAATTTATCCCCCAACCAACACCTAAACTAGACGATCTGATAATTTGTTTCATTGCGGTTTGTGACAGCTTCACGTGTACAAATTGGCTGCTGCATTTTCTACATTACAACAGTGACAACACTTCAAAAGTACTTCATTGGTTGTAAAGCACTTTTGGACGTCCCAAGGTCATGAAAGACGTTATGTAATTGGAAGTCTTTCTTTTCTTTGAGTTGAATTACATAGAATATACAGCACAGAAACAGGCCATTCATCCCAACAGGTTCATGACAGTGTTCCAAGCATGATCTAACCAAGGTTCTGTACAAGTTGAACATAACTTTCCTGCTTTTCAATTCTATCCCTCTAGAAATGAACCCCAGTGCTTGGTTTGCTTTTTTTTTTAAAAATGGCATTAACCTGCGTCGCTACTTTTAGTGATTTGTGTCTCTGTACCCCTAGATCCCTCTGTTCAATGCCATTTAGACTCTTATTTTCCAAGGAGTAAGTGACCCCCTCATTCTTCCTACCAAAATATAATACCTCACACTTATCTATTTTGAAATTCATTTGCCAAATACATGCCCATTCTGCAAGTTTATTAATGTCTTCCTGTATTTTGTCGCAGTCCTCCTCGTTATTAATTATATCCCCCAACTTGGTGGAGTCAGCAAATTTGAAATTGTACTTCCGATTCCAGAGTCCAAATCATTTATATAAATGGCAAACAGTGGTCCCAGCACTGATCCTTGTGGAACAGCATTTCCCACCTTTTACCAGTCTGAATAGCTACCTTTAACCCCTGCTCTCTGTTTTCTGTTTTGAAGCCAGTTTGCTATTCATTCTGCTATTTGTCCCGTGACTCCACATGTTCTGACCTTAGTTATGAGTCTACTACGCGTACCTTATCAAAATCCAAATATATTGCATCTGCTACATTACCCTTGTCTACCCTTTCTGTTACTTCTTCAAAGAATTCAATAAGGTTAGTCAAGCATCACCTTGAGAAGGCTGTTTAAAAAAGCATATGGGATCCCGGGCTTTATTAATAGAGACATGGAATACAAAAGCAAGGAAGTTATGCTAAACCTTTATAAGACAATGGTTAGGCCTCAGCTGGAGTATTGTGCTCAATTCTGGGCACCACAATTTAGGAAGGATGTCAAGGTCTTAGAGAGGGTGCAGAAGAGATTTAGTGGATTGTTACCAGGGATGAGAGACTTCAGTTATGTGGAGAGACAGGAGAAGCTGGGGTTTTCCTCCTTAGAGCAGAGAAGGTTAAGGGGAGATGTGATAAAGGTGTTCAAAATCTTGAACGGTTTTGATACAGTAGACAAGGAGAAAGTGCTTCCAGTGGCAGAAGGGTCAATAACCAGAGGACACAGATCCTCAGAGTCTGAGCTTGGATTCAAACTGGGTTGAGTTTGAAAGGATCAGAAAAGCAGTTGAATTCCTGTAATAAAACAGAACAAGATTTTCCCAGGTTAAAGCAGCATCCAGGACGATCAACACTAGACCTTCAAAAAGGAGATTACGTGCAATTTAGATTCAGTAATCTCAGCTCAAAGCACAGTGGATAGTAACAGATGGGATAAACACAGCAGCACAAAATGGTTGGTCTCAGTGCACAAATGAAAAAACTACAAGCAACACAGTCCTACCCAACAAGCCCAAAAATTACAACTACTTGAATTAACACAGCACCTTTAATGTACAAAATATCTCAATGTGCTTTACCGAGAACGAAGAGGAAAAGACACCAAGCCATGGGAGAGGTGGCGAAAGGCTACATTACAAAGATTGGTTTTGAATAGGTTTTAAAAGGGGGATGAGAAGTGGAGAGGTGGAGCGGTTTAGGAGGAAGTTCCACGGCATAGGGCTAAGGCAAATTAAAGTTCTGCCGTCAATGGCAGGACAAAAGATTGGGGGGGGGGGGGGAAAAAGAGAAATGGAGATGTGCACCAAGCCAGAGTCAGAGCACATATGCATGTAGGGATATGGAGCCGGAGCCTTTTTTTAATTATTTCTCAGGATGTGGGCAACGCTGGCAATACAGCGTTTACTGCCTTGAGAAGGTGGTAGCGGGACTTCCTTTTGGACAGCTTCAGTCCTTGTGGTAATGGTACTTCCACAATGGTATTTAGTTGGCAATTCTAGGATATTGACACCACTGTGTCAGTCAATGAGTTGGAGGCGGGGCAGGACTTTTGGCAATCGGTATATTTTACAGGAAACAAAGTCCATTTACTCAGCAAATGTAGCCTATTTAAACAGCGCACGACAGCAAACAGTCTACAGCGTCTACTTCAAAAGCGTCTCTACGAACTAGAGGAAACAGAACTCGACCAAAATTACAGCAAATTTTCCCGATAAAAGCAGGGTGATTTCTTCAGCAAAATGCAGTGAGTGGAGGATAGTTACATACAAATTACGTGAGTAAATTCAATCCCAGTCACTTATAGCAGGGAGGTCTCCAGGCACGATTGACGAGGGAATTACCCAATCATCTCCATTTTGGTCGGGAATATTGAACCAGCAATAATATAGGAACAATGATATATGCCCAAGTCAGGATGGAGTGTGACTTGGAGAGCAACCTGGAGGTGATGGTGTTCCCAGGACATTGCCATCAAGAAGGACCAAGGACGGCAGAGATCATAGGGGAGGGGAGGGAAGTGCTGTCGAAGTTGCTGCAGTGCATCCTGTTGATTGTACAATGTGCCGGTGATGGTGAGGGGGGAATATAGAGTCCAGTTGCAGGGACACCGATCAAGCAAACTGCTATGCCCTGGATAGAGTCAATCTCCTTGAGTGTTGTTAGGCTGTGTCTATTTAAGTGAGTGGCAGGAATTCCAAGTAAGAGTATGAGAGTAAACTTGCAAGGAACATAAAAGTGGACTATAAAAGCTTCTACAAGTACGTAAAAAGAAAAAGATTAGTGAAGACAAATGTAGGTCCCTTACAGTCAGAAACGGGAGAATTTATAATGGGGAACAAGCAAATGGCAGAGCAATTAAATAAATACCTTGGTTCTGTCTTCACAGAAGAGGACACAAATAACTTTCCGGAAATACTAGGGAACCAAGGGACTAGTGAGAAGGAGGAATTAAAGGAAATTAGTATCAGTTTTTTAAAAAAGTGCTGGAGAAATTAATGGGACTGAAAGCAGATAAATCCCCAGGGCCTGATAATCTGCATTCCAGAGTACTAAAAGAGGTAGCCATGGAAATAGTGGATGCATTAGTTGTCATCTTCCAAAATTCTATAGATTATGCAACAGTTCCTACAGATTGGAGGCTGGCAAATGTAACCCCGCTATTTAAAAAAGGAGGGAGAAAACAGGGAACTACAGACCAGTTAGACTAACATCAGAGATGTTAGTCTAACTGGAGAGACTACACGATAACATCAACAAGTTCCATCCCACCATCAAACTCACCATGGACTACTCCTCAGAATCGGTTTCTTTCTTGGACACACGAATCTCCATCAAAGACGGGCACCTCAGCACCTCACTCTACCGCAAGCCCACGGACAACCTCACGATGCTCCACTTTTCCAGCTTCCACCCTAACCACGTCAAAGAGGCCATCCCCTATGGACAGGCCCTACGAATACACAGGATCTGCTCAGACGAGGAGGAACACGATGGACACCTACAGACGCTGAAAGACGCCCTCGTAAGAACGGGATATGACGCTCGACTTGTCGATCGACAGTTCCGACGGGCCACAGCGAAGAATCGCATAGACCTCCTCAGAAGACAAACACGGGACGCAACCAACAGAGTACCCTTCGTCGTCCAGTACTTCCCCGGAGCGGAGAAACTACGCCATGTTCTCCGCAGCCTTCAACATGTCATCGATGACGACGAACACCTCGCTAGGGCCATCCCCACGCCTCCACTACTCGCCTTCAAACAGCCACCCAACCTCAAACAGACCATCGTTCGCAGCAAATTACCCAGCTTTCAGGAGAACAGCGTCCACGACACCACACAACCCTGCCACGGCAACCTCTGCAAGACATGCCAGATCATCGACACGGATACCACCATCACACGAGAGGACACCACACACCAGGTACATGGTTCATACTCCTGTGACTCGGCCAACGTTGTCTACCTCATATGTTGCAGGAAAGGATGCCCTGGAGCATGGTACATTGGCGAGACCATGCAGACACTGCGACAACGGATGAACGGACATCGCGCAACAATCGCCGGACAGGAGGGTTCCCTCCCAGTCAAGGACATTCAGCCACCGATCTTCGGGTAAGCGTTCTCCAAGGCGGCCTTCAAGACACACGACAACGCAAAATCGTCGAGCAGAAATTGATAGCCAAGTTCCGCACCCATGAGGACAGCCTCAATCGGGATCTTGGGTTCATGTCACGCTACACGTAACCCCACCAGCAAGGGGGAAAAAAAGTTATTTGTTTTTAATATCCTCTCTCTCGCTCTCTGCCTTTTGGGTCTCTTTCTCTCGGTCTGTGTAATTTGACACAATGTGTATTCAGCATACTGGGGCCTACTGTTTTCCGTGGCTAACCTGTCTGAACACCAACGACACCTTTTGATTGGTGTGATGGTGTCCCAGCCTAATATAAGATATGCGATTTGAGAACCTCTTATTCATTCACTCACCTGACGAAGGGGATAATCTCCGAAAGCTTGTGATTTTAAAATAAAATTGTTGGACTATAACCTGGTGTTGTAAGATTCATTACATTTGTCCACCCCAGTCCATCACCGGCATCTCCACATCATAACATCAGTAGCAGGGAAGATGCTAGTCTATTATAAAGGACGTGATATCAGGACACTTAGAAAATATCAACAAGATTAGACAAAGTCAACATGGATTTATGAAAGGGAAATCATGTTTGACAAACCTACGAGAGTTTTTTTGAGGATATAACTGGTAGGATAAGGGAGAACTAGAGCATGTGGTTTATTTGTATTTTCAGAAGGCCTTTGATAAAGTCCCACATAAGAGGTTAGTGCGCAAAATTAAAGCACATGGGATTAGTGGGAATATACTGGCATGGATTAAAAATTAGTTAACAAACAGGAAACAGAGTGTAGGAATAAATGGGTCTTTTTTGGGGTGGCAGGCAGTGACTAGTGGGGTACGCAGGGATCAGTGCTTGGGCCCCAGCTATTCACAATATATATCAATGATTTGGATGAGGGAACCAAATGTAATATTTCCAAGTTTGCTTACGACACAAAACTAGGTGGGATCATGAGTTGTGAGGAGGACGCAAAGAGGCTTCAAGGCGATTTAGACAAGTTGAGTGAGTGGGCAAATACGTGGCAGATGCAGGACAACTTCGGAAGGAAAAACAGAAAGGCAGAGTATTATTTAAATGGTGATAGATTGGGAAATGTTGATGTACAAAGGGACCTGGGTGTCCTTGTACACCAGTCACTGAAAGCAAACATGCGGGTGTAACAAGCAGTTAGGAAGGGAAATGGTATGTTGGCCTTCATTGCAAGAGGATGTGAGTACAGGAGCAAGGATGTCTTACTGCAGTATACAAGGCCTTGGTGAGACCACACCTGGAGTAATGTGTGCAGATTTGGTCTCTTTAACTAAGGATATACTTGCCATAGAGGGAGTGCAGTGAAGGTTCACCAGACTGATTCCTGGGATGGCAGGACTGTCATATATGAGGAGAGTTTGGGTCAACTCGGCCTGTATTCACTAGAGTTTAGAAGAATGAGAGGGGATCTCATTGAAACATAAAATTCTGACAGGGCTAAACAGACTGGATGCAGGGAGGATGTTTCCCCTGGCTGGGGGTGGTCCAGAATGCGGGGTCACAGTCTCAGGATACGGGGTAGGACATTTAGGACTGAGATGAGGAGAAATTTCTTCACTCAGAGGGTGGTGAACCTGTGGAATTCTCTACCACAGAAGGCTGTGGAGGCCAAGTCACTGAATATATTTGAGAAGGAGCTAGATAGATTTCTAGACACAAAAGGCATCAAGGGGTATGGGGAGAGCACGGGAATATGGTATTGAGATAGAAGATCAGCCATGGTCATATTGAATGGTGGAGCAGGCTTGAAGGGTCCTATAATCTATGTTTCTATGTTTCCATCACACTCCTGATTTGAGCCTTATAGGTAAATGGGTCATAGACTTTTAGGGATCAGGAGGTGAGCCACTTGTTGCAGATTATCCAGCCTCTGCCCTGCTCTTGTAGCTCCAAGTTTTCATATTGCTGTGGTTCAGCCTTTGGTCAAAGAAGACCTCCAAGAATTTGATGGAGAGTTGGGGGGAGGGGGGCGCGGATAAAAGAGAAAAAAAACTCAACAATGGTGGTATCGTTGAAGGTCAAGAGAGATGTCTGGGCTCCATCATCACCAGCCACAAGGCCCAAATCAGAAGTGATGGAATACTCACCACTCACTCTTGTGCGAGGTGGTATGACCTGCCACTTGTCAGCCCATGCCTGTATATTATCTAGGTCCTAATTAGGCCAGCATGGACTGCTTCATTATTGGTGGAGTTGTGAATGGGGCTGAATGTCAGCAAACAGCCTCACTCCTGACCCGATAATGGAGGGAAGGTCATTGATGAAGCAGGTTGGGCTTAGAATGCTTCCCTAAGCAACACGTGCAGTGACGTCCTGGGGCTGTGATGACTGGCCTCTGCTGACCACAACCATCATCCTTTCCGTATGACTCCAGCCACTGGAGGGTTTTCCCTTTGACCCCTCTAACTTTAATTTGGATAGAGCTCCTTGATGCCACGTTTGGTCAAAAGCCGCCTTAATGTCGAGGGCAACTACTCACAGCTCTCCCTCTGACATTCGGTTGTTGCATCCATGGCTGGATCAAGGCAGTGATAAGGACTGGAGCCAAGTGGTTCTGGCGTAACCTGAACAGAGCATCCATGTGCAGGTTATAGGAACAAAGAAACATAGGAACAGGAGTAGGCCATTCAGCCCCTCGTGCCTGCTCCGCTATTTGATAAGATCATGGCTGATCTGTGATCTAACTCCATATACCTGCCTTTGGCCCATATCCCTTAATACCTTTGGTTGCCAAAAAGCTATCTATCAGATTTAAATTTAGCATTTGAGCTAGTATTAATTGCCGTTTGTGGAAGAGAGTTCCAAACTTCTACCACCCTTTGGTAATTGGTAAGTAAGCATCGTTTGATGGCACAATTGATAACTCCTTCAATCACTTTACTGATGATTGGGAGAAGGCTGATGGGCAATAATCATAGAGGTAATGAACTACAAGACCGAGGAAGCATTTGAAGACGAAGGCAAGGATTTTAAGTCGGATGTGCAAAGAACAGGGAGCCAATGTAGATCAATAACGAGAGGTAATAGGCGAGTGGAACTGGATATGGAGAACTGTGTTTTGGATAAGTTGGAGTTTATGGAGGGTGGACAATAGAAGTCCAACAAGGAGAGCACGAGAGTAATTCAGTCTGGAAGTGACAAATGTGTAGATAAAGGTTTTAACAGTGGGAGGCTGGTGTAAGGCTGGAGGCGGGCAATGGTGTAGAGGTGGAAGGTCAGGAGGCTTGGCAAAGGAGGGGATGTGGGTTATGAAGGGTCACACTTCGCCGAGGCTGCATACAGTTTTATGCAGCCTAAGTAAGTGGCCAGAGGTTACATTACTACACATTCTGCAAAATAACCAGTTAAGAATTTTTTTTTCTAGAAATTCATTTGTTGGCAAGTGAGAAGGTAGATTATTATATCGAAGTCTGTACAGAAGAATTTGGGACAGTAGCAATCAAGTCATATGCGACAGCCCTTCTTGTTACAGCAGTGTATAAAGTGCTAGACAGTATGTTGGCGCCTTTTGTATTACGAACATACGAAATTGACGGGCAAGAAAAGGCCAGCTGGTCCATCACACTCATGATGACCATCACCTCCCTCCCTCCTGCAGCCATGTAATCTCCTCAAACCCCACCCCACCCCCCCAGCAGCCATGTAATCTCCTGGAAGAAATTTTGAAGAGAGAAAAATAACAGGGCTAATAAGAGAAAATGTACTCTTGAAAATTTCTCTCCGACACTCTCAGGTGATCAAAACCAGCCCGGGAAATCACAAGGAACAACTGTCATCTATAAAGACATTACAGATGACACTTACTTCTATATTGCTCCATCAAATTCTACTTGCAAATTTAATGTTATCGCTGTGTAACAACAGATTTTGCATCTGATTACTAGTTTATCACACTCACTATAGAACTGGATTGTAGATAAGGTTTTGGCATGCAAGGTCTTCACAGTTTAACAATATTAATTTAACAGTCTTAATTCTCAGGATGTGTTTATAGTAGGCAATTACTATAAAGTCACTTGCATTTGTGCAAGGTTCATCTTGAGTACCTGCTAAATTCTACTAGTTCAAGGACCAGTGTTGTGCTAAAAGTTTCCTCATTCAAGATAGAGAGCTCTAATATTTAGATGCCACTCACTGAGGACCTCTAGTAGCAGTAGAATATCCTTCATACATCCTCCATTCATGGGCAACAAAGATACAAATCCAGAGGAATCTAAGCATTTGGAAAGACAGACATTCTCGAAGAAATATTTTTCCAAATGTTCCCATTATAACAAGAGGTCAAAATATAATTATACTGAAAAAGGAGAATAAGGGACTTAATGTATTATGTGATCTAAACCATATAAGTTTATAGCTCAGAAGGTAGCCATTCATCCCATCATATCTGCATCAGCTCTTTGCTCAAGCATTCCAATACTAGTCCTACTTCTCTGCGCTCTCTCCATAGTGCTGTATCTCCCTCTGCTTCAAATATTCATCCAATTTTCCCTTAAACATGCAATGGTGTCCCCCTCAATTGCTCCCTGTGGCAAAGCATTCCATACTCCAACAATCTTCTGCACAAAGAAACGTCTTCTAATTTCTCTCCTCACTGTCAGTGAGGATCCCTCTCTTCACATCAAGCCACTGTATGGAAAGAAACAAAATTCACTCCATCATCATGAAGTCCCTCAACAAAGAAAGGAACAAATCATATAAGCCTTCAGTAAATGGGTAGACTATCACTTGAGGAATAGAAATCTCACAACCTGCTGCCCGATAAAGAAACCTAATTTCTTGTTATAAGATTCAATTGTTATTTCAGATTGCATATTGTTCAGCCTTAGCGACAACTATTTCACACAATACTCAAGGCTCCTTGCTCTGCACAACAATCATGCCACCGCCTCGAATTCTCAACAGCAAATATCCTTGCAATCACAGGCATCGCAATACGCAGATTAAAGCCGATCACTGTAGAAACAATGGACATTAGTGGCATAACAGAATACAACAGAACAAACTTTTATGAGAATGAGATGTCTCATGAAATAGATTCTGATGGTTGCTATAATCATATAAAACGTACTTGCCTATTGAACCAGTACAATTTCTCCCATAGTAATTGTACTGGTGCAAAAACTTAACTATTTTGAACTATTTCGCATTTATTATTTACCACAGGAGAGGCCAGAGATTTAAAAAGAATGGCGGCAGCAGAATCAGCAGAGCGCGCGGAGCACCACGGGAGAGGTCTGAGGAGATTTAAAAAGAGCGGCGGTAGCAGAATACGGAGCATCACGGGAAAGGCCTGAGGCGTACAACATACATCAAGAGAATTTGAGAAGGTGACGTCACAGTATTCAGAGGAGGAGCTCTGAGCGCACCACGGAATAAAAGGGTAAGTAGATTAAGGAATAGTTAAAAATAATCAAATTAATTACTAATTTCAAATCACATTAAATCCATTTATGAATAGTTGATCAAGTAAATATATAAATAATCAGGGTAATTAATTAGATGCAAGGGGATAAAATAAACTCGCTAGGGGACACTAACACTAAAGGGATCCAAAATTGTATTAAATAAAAATCAGGTATACATAAATATATAATAGGAGTTAAACAGGTATTAACCCCATCCACCACCCTAAACATTCACTCCCTTCACCACCGGCGCACAGCAGCTGCAGTGTGTACCATCCACAGGATGCACTGCAGATACTCGCCAAGGCTTCTTCAACAGCAACTCCCAAACCCGCGACCTCTACCACCGAGAAGGACAAGAGCAGGAGGCACATGGGAACAGCACCACCTGCATGTTCCCCTCCAAGTCACACACCATCCTGACTTGGAAATATATCGCCGCTAGGTCAAAATCCTGGTACTCCCTTCCTAACAGCACTGTGGGAGAACCTTCACCACACAGACTGCAGCGGTTCAAAGCGGCAGCTCACCACCATCTTCTCAAGGGCAATAAATGCTGGCCTTGACAGCGACTCCCATGAACGAATAAAAAAAAATTAAAAGATCACACACACACACACACACACACACACACACGGGAACAGCTGAGAGCCATGTGGGAACGCCAGGACGCTTCAGGTGTCCTGGATAACCACATGTGCAGAAAGTGCCTCCAGCTGCTCAAGCTCGAGGTTTCTGAGCTTGAGGAGAGGCTGGAATCACTGCAGGACATACGAGAGGCTGAAAATTTCCTAGATCGTGCGTTCCAGGAGGTGGTCGCTCCACAGCCACAAAGAGTTCAGGATAGTAAGTGGGTGGCCATCCAGCAGGATAGGATGAGGCATGCAGTGCAGGAATCCTCCAGGAGTGTGGCACTCTCAAACCGGTTTTCAGTACTGAATACTGGTGAGGGTGACGACACCTCAAAGGAGTGCAGTCCAGAGCATGGCACATGGGGCAAAGGACTGCACTGGGGGGAGCAGCAAAGTGTAGTAATGCAGTGGTTAAGTGATAGTCAGGGGTGGACAAGCAGCATTAGAGTAAAAAATAGTTCAGAAATAGGAGAGATCAGAGAGGGGATAAATGCGAGGCAGTCTAAGATGAGTTTGCAGTGCATGTGCGTAAATGCATGGATCGTGATAAATAAAGATAAATAAACAAGCACAGGTAGTTACATGGGACTATGATATAGTGGCAATAACAGAGACCTGACTCAAAGAAGGTGAGGATTGGAAACTTAATATTCTTGGCCACAAGGTATTCAGGAAAGATAAAGAAGGAAAAAAAGAGGGGGTCGGCAGTATTGATCAAAGAAACTATTACAGCACTGGAAAGGGATAATGTAGTTGATGGGTCAAAGACAAAATCTATTTGGTTAGAATTAAGGAACAACAGAGGAGCTATTATGCTACTGGACGTATACTATAGGCTACCAAATCGTGGGAAGGAGATAGAGGAGCAAATTTGTAGGCAAATTGCAGAAAGATGCAAGAAGTATAGAGTAGTGATAATGGGAGACTTCAATTATCCTAATATAGACTGGGATAGTAACAGTGTAAAGGGCAAAGAGGGGGAGGAATTCATGAAATGTGTACAAGAGATCTTTCTTGATCAGTATGCTCCCAGCCCAACAAGGAAGCAGTGCTGGATCTAGTTCTGGGGAATGAAGTGGGGCAAGTGGAGCATGTTTCAGTGGGGGAGCATTTGAGGAACAGTAATCACAATATCATTAGGTTTAGGGTAGTTACGGAAAAGGACAAAGAACATTCAGGTGGAGGGCAAATTTTAGTAAGTTGAAAAGGGATCTGGCCCAGATGGATTTGAATCAAAGATTGCCAAGCAAAACAGTAAGTGAGCAATGGGAAGCCTTCAAAGAGGAGATAGTTCGGGTATAGACTAGACACATTCCCATGAGGGGGAGAGGAAGGGCATCCAAAGCTAGAGCTCCCTGGATGACTAAAGATATAGAAATTTAAAAAACAGGCTTATGATAAATATCAGGTGCACAATACAGTACAGAACCAAGCCGATTGCAGAGAGTGCAGAGGAGAACTGAAAAAGGAAATAAGTGGTGCAAAGAAAGAGTATGAGAATAGATTAGTGGTTAACATAAAAGGGAACCAAAAAGTCTTTTATAAACATATAAATAGTAAAAGGATAATCAGAGGAAGGGTGGGGCCGATTAGGGACCAAAAAAGAGATCTTCATATGGAGGCAGAGGTACTAAATGAGTACTTAGCATTTATCTTCAATAAAGAGGATGTTGCCATTGTCACAGTAAAGGAGGAACTGGTAGAGAAATTGCATAGGATAAAAATAGATAAAGGAGGTATTAAAAAGACTGGATGTTGCCAGCGGCACTGGCAGCCTAGATATCCTGGTGATACGTCCGGCCTGCGGCCCAAGCCACCCAGTCACAAAGTCGCACAGCCGACTCCACCAGGTGTATTGAGGAGGCTCAAGCACGTGGAGTGAATCCGTCCGATCTTACCCCCGTTCTGGCGGAATTTCTCATCAGCGCAAGGCCCCAAAATCTCCCTCATGAACCTCTGCCTCATAACTCGAGCCTCTCGGAAATTCCCTCCGTGCTATTCTAATCTGCGTGGAGGGATTTCCTGTATGGGCTGTTCCTGCATATTCTCCACATCCTCGCCCTCGTCTTCCATCTGGACACACCTTGGTGAACTATTATGCCGTCCAGCGGAGGCAGGGTACCCCAGTGGAAGGCTCTCTATGCAGGGGTCGTTCCCTGTACCATTGGGGATCTGGGGTGGAGAGCGTTACACGGAGCAGTAGTGTCAAAAATGTTTTAACTCATTTTACGGATACCCAGGCCGCTTGTAACTTCTGCGGCCTGGATGAATCGGTTTTTCAAGCGTATATGGGAGTGTGAGAGGTTGCAGCTCCTTTTTCATTATTTAAAGGAGCTTCTCCTCAATTTTTGGTTAAATTTCAGCCCCACCTACCTGATCTTTGATCCCCTCCCCCAATAGAGGGGAGCCGGCAGGTGGGAGGATCTTCTTGTGGGTCTTTTCCTGGGACTGGCTAAGATGGCCATTCACAGATTCAGGATGAGGGTGGCCAGCGGGGTGGGTCACTCTGGCTGCCTGCCTCTCTTCCGTTGCCTTGCCCATGCCTGGGTGGCCCTGGGGAGGGAGCATGCGGTGTCCACTAGTACACATGGGTCCTTCTGCGACCGGTGGGCACCGCAGGGAAAAGTGTGTCTGATAGGCACAGATAACAATATTATGATTTAGATTTACACGTTTCCTTTTTGTTTGGTTGGGACTTTATGTTTAAATTACTCTATTAGTTGTGCCTCCTGAAAGAAGGGGCAATGGTAGAATTGTATTTTTGTTGATGGCATTGGGGCAACCCAGTGTCACCCTTATTGGACATGTCAAAAATTGGTTGGGGTGGCAAGTTCGCACCCCAGAAGGACATTAATGATCAATTGGGTTTTTACGACAATCCGCAGCTTTCATCACTTTTCAGGTGCTACCTCACAGATTTACTGAATTCAATTTCACAATTAGCCTTAGTGGGTTTTGAACTCTCAACCTCTGGGTTGCTAATCCAGCATCGAAGCCACTACATAACCAAGTCTCTCACCATTCACAAGTGACAACACCGCAAAAATATTTCAAATCCTCACACTGCCAAACGAAAAGCTCACCATGATCCAAGATGAAAGCAGTCTGAATCAGACAAGAAGCTTCTAGCTTCCCAAATGCTTAGCAGGTTTACATAGCAATTAGCGAGCCGCTGGATCCAGGCGCAATCCCAAGTCTGTGCTACATCAGTTGACCTCAGTGGAGGAGTAGTAGGGGCACTGGAGTTGACCTCAGTGCCCCTTGGTTAAGGACAAAAAAGTGCAGGTTTTCCACTCCTGATCATTACAATCAGGAGTGGGAAACATATGAGGGCACTAAGTTAAGGCAAGACTCTGCTGACACTAAAAAGTGGCATATGAATAATGACGAGATACTGAAGGCTTTTATTAATAACCCCTATACAACCTCGGGCTAATCTTACAAGACAACAACTTTTTTTACAATATGCATTAAAGCCACAGCAGCCATGAACAAATTTTGATTGCAAAATCCATGCAGAAAACCCTTAAAAGCAGTGACAATCACAACTGGATTTTTTTTTTAAATGAGATTAAACTTTGTTCACTTTGTTTTCTTATAAACTGCATTTTACCTTTATTGAACCACATTGTTTATGTTGAAACAAAATTACAACATCTTTAAATACACACCCAACAGAAACATTCAAATGGAGAGCGCCCACTCAGCTCATGACAGAACAAAAGAATTTTGTGGCAATTGCAAAAGCATTTTTGTACAAACTGGATCATATGCACCCCTTTCAAAAATTCTTTATGCCTGAATTACAAGCATAACAATATTTATACAATTAGAACCCCAGTGCACAGAAGGAAAAGTTCCAGACAGTAAAGTTGGGTTTTAAAGAAACATGCTTTTCTCACTTGTCAATGCTTTGTTTCATGAGTAGAAGCCTTTTGAAACTTATTTCATAATTCATACCATATTATGTAAACAAAAAGAAATATGCCCAACTCTCATTAACATGGCACCCTTTTCAATTGCAAACTCAAACAGAAACTCCAACACAGCTGTTGCAGTCTTTCAAAGTCAGCTGACACCAAAACAATTTTAGTAAAGGCAATTACAATACAACAGTTATTACATTTCCTAAATAAAACTATTCACACCTGTGGGAGAATGAAATTTACTATCTAAAGACTTAAATAGATTGATACAACACAGCACATGCACCTCTGACCAGGATGATACAAAGATGATGAACTTATTGGCTCCCGGGGTCCACCAACACCTCAAATTTAAAAATATCATCTTCATGTTCCAATCCCTTCATGGCCTCGCCCCACCCTATCTCTGCACCTCCTCCAGCCCTTCAACCCTCTGAGAACTCTGCGTTCCTCCAACTCTTACACGTCCTCCAGTCCCTTCACTTCAACGTTGGCGGCCGTGTTTTCAGCCGTCTGGGATCCAAGGACTGGATTTCTTTCCCTAAACCTCTGCCTCACCACCTCTAGCTCCTCCTTAAATCCTATGTCTTGGACCAAGTTTTTAAATCAGCCCTTCTAATATCTCCTTCGGTGTCAATTTTTGTCTGGTTATACTTCTGTGAAGCACCATGGGACATTTTCCTACAATAAAGGTAAGGAATCCCCTTCGTCAGGCAAGTGTGGGATTCAGATTCCACGGAATCCGAATCCCACACTCACCTGACGAAGGAGAAAGCCTCCGAAAGCTTGTGATTTTCAAATAAAACAGTTGGACTATAACCTGGTGTTGTAAGATTCCTTACATTTGTCAACCCCAGTCCATCACTGGCATCTCCACATCATGGCTACAATAAAGGTGCTAATTAAGTGCAGGTTGTTGTTTAACATGTGTAACTACATTTATAAGTCAGCACGCACAGCGTATCAGCATCACATAAGAGCAGGAGTAGCTATTCAGCCCCTCAAGCCTGTTCCGCCATTCAATTAAATCATGGCTGATCTGTATCTTAACGCCATCTACCCGCCTTGGTTCCGTAACCCTTAATACCCTTGCCCAACAAAAATCTTATCAATCTCAGTTTTGATAAGAACGTTAGTAAGTAATGCCACCTTTTTGGTTTTTCAAGTGCCATAATCCAGAAGTTTTTTTTAATTAAAAAAAATGAAGTGTAGACACCAACGATTTGCATTTATATCTGATTGCTATTTAAAGTGCATTGTTTTGATGTGGACGCACTAGTTTTCTGTGAATTTTCATTTCCAGAAAAAAATGTCAGAACTTGACCTCTTGTTCAGGCCTTGACTTCTGGCCCAGCCCAAAATTCCTGTTCTCAGTCCCTTGGGCAAAAGTTGGTAATCCTAGTTCATGGTCTCCCACCATTATTATTATTATTGGTGAATGCGCCAGACCTGGGCCTCCATCGACAGGCCTCCCGTCCGAACCAGGTTTTTAAAAAAATATATATATAAGTCTAGCGAGAAAGGCACAGGGTCAAACCGCCGCGAAGGACAAACACCAACACACACACACACACCACCCCCAACCCCGCCGCTCGGGGCATTTGCCTACCAGTAAAACGAGGGCGAAGATGGACCAACCCCACACGGACTCAGTCAGCACCGAACCCATCGCTTAATATACCTCCTCCACCACCACCCCAACAACTCACAACACACACGCCGGCACTTCCTGCGTCACCCGCCGCCCTAACAACCAGCGCAGGGAGCAGCGTGCGCGCGCCCGCGCCGTTACAACCCGCCCGTCGAGTCAGGCGGCCTGCGCCCGCGCCCGCGCGCCCGCGGGTCGGGAGAGGCCGACGCACGCGCGCGCTCGCGCGCGCGTGCGGGGCCCACGCCGAGTCCAGTAGGCGTGCGTGCCGTGCGTGTGCGTGTGCGCGCGCAAAACACCCCCCCCCCCCCCCCCAACACCGAGCCGGCCTGTCGATCAAGTGCAGGTGACTGCCACTTGCTGAAACCACCGCGTTACTTGCTGGTGTCCTTAGTTGTTTCTCGATTGTTCCTCTGGAATTCAACCGTGATTAATAATAAAATCAACACATCTCACTGCGGTTGATTGGAGAAGGTGAATTCGAGGTCTTTCTCGAATGAAAGAAAAACTGCAAATGGTGGAAACACGTAGGGGAACAGGAGTAGGCCGTTCAGCCCCTCGAGCCTGTTCCGCCATTCAATTAGATCATGGATGATCTGTTTCTTAACTCCATCCACCCGCCTTGGATCCGTAACCCTTAATTACCCTTGCCCAACAAAAATCTATCAATCTCAGTTTTGAAATTTTCAATTGACCCCCCCCACCCCCCCAGCCTCAACAGTTTTCTGGGGAAGAGAGTTCCAGATTTCCACTACCCTTTGTGTGAAGAAGTGCTTTCTGACATCACCCCTGAACGGCCTAGCTCTAATTTTAAGGTTTCTTGAAACAAAAATTGAAAACTTACAGAAAGTCAGTGAGCATCTGTGGAGACAAAGAAGAAAGAAAAATTTGCATTTATAGAATGCCTTTCACAGCCTCAGGACATCCCAAAGTGCTTCACAGCCAATTAAGTGTTTTTGAAGTGTAATCACTGTTGTAATATAAGAAACGGAGCAGGCAAGTTAATATTTCGGGCTGGTCCTTCCAAGCTGAGAAACGAGATGAACAAGCATGTTAATAGAATCGGAAAAAAGAAGGGGGAAAAAAAACAAACACGGATCAAGTATTGATGGCATGACTGTTAGATGATGTAACAGATCATCTCCGTCAAGGATAGAAAGAAGCATCAAAGAAACAAAGGTAGTGGGAGGAAAAGACATCAATGTGTTGGTTTACTCCACAGTTGCTAAATGGCCTGCTGTGTGTTTCTGGCTTTTTTCTGTTATAAGACTTTCCTTTCTCCATTTCTTTGCCTCAACCAATCCTCTCAAACAACAGTTTTATTTTATTAGATGACTTAATGTAGTGAAAACAATTAATGCTCTGCATCTTTAAGGAAGAACTGTAGTGCTGAAAATAACACGCAAGACCAAAAATCCTAACTGTGGGACTTTCTGTCACTAGTCAACTGCATACCAAAGCACAGGTGGGCCACAGGTGAGGACATGTCCGTGTTTTAATCTCAGGTCACTGTTGCTTCACTCCAAGTCAACACTTTTCTTATTATTATAGTTAATGTAAATCACAATCAATCAGGAGTTGCTTGGATAGGCTAGGCATCGGGTGTAGTATACAAGCAAGCTTTGTGAAGCACAGCCTGCACAAGTACTGCTCCTGTGTCAACTAGACGCAAGGGTGCCTTAGATCGCCATGTTCTGGTTTGGAGGTATCAGTGAGTGGGTGCCAAGCTCCTCCTATGCTGCCTGATGAGCATAGTCTCCTTCCCTGTTACATAGAAATACTTAGCATTTACAGCACAGAAACAGGCCATTTGACCCAACTGGTTTTTTTTATGCACCACATGAGCCTCCCCCCACCCCTCTTCATCTAACCCTATCTGCATAGCCTTCTATTCCTTTCTCCTTCATGTGTTTATCTAGCTTCCCTGTAAATGCATCTATGCTACCTGCCTCAACTACTCCTGGTAGTAGCGAGTCCCACATTCTAACTACTCTCTGGGTAAAGAAGTTTCTCCTGAATTCCTTATTGGATTTATTAATGACTATCTTATGTTTATGGCCCTTAATATTGGTCTCCCCCACAAGTGAAAACATCTTCTCCACGTCTATCCTATCAAACATCTTCATAATTTTAAAGACCTCTATTAGGTCACCCCTCAGCCTTCTCTTTTCTCGAGAAAAGAACCCCAACCTGTTCATTGCTTCTTTCTTCTTCCTCCAAAAAAGCACGGGTATTCCCAATGTGCTCTCTTTAGAATGGGAAGGGAGGAAATGGGAGTCCCGCAGCAGAAGGCACAAAGATAGAGAGGAAAGAAATAGTCTTGAGTGACAAAACATAAGCATCATGTATGTCACTACTGCAGAGAATGATGAACAAGTGCAACGGGTTTGCCAGGAGGCCAAGGCACTGAATTTGCTGAAGAAACAACTACATGCTATAATGGGTAGATGGTAAAGTTGGTATTCTGAAACAGGGAAATCAAATAGGCTGAAGGACTTTCTTCATTTGGACTGATCTTGTGAAGCTGAAAAGAGCAAGAATCTACTATCTATCTCTTGCCGGCAGTGGCACTAAGCTTTAGTGCTCTAACGCTCAGCACATTATTACTTTGAGATGTTGCGATGTGAAACGGAGGGATCAGTTACGTACAGTAGTGTACAATCAGCATAGAGTGATAGTTTGTGCTCTGTACTTCTCCCTGTATTCCATGGAAATCCACGATTAATCTTGTTGGCGAGAGTTTATTTCGTAAGTAACCCTCCTATTTTAAATTATGAGAATGTTAGATGACAATTACAGTGCAATCATACATTTGAAAAAGTATTGGAGAACAACAAATGAACACAGCTACATCAATTAAATAACTTCAGGTTGTTGCATGAACCACAGTAAATCAGACAATCAGTGTGGAGACAGTTACGACATTCTTTACTTAACTTGCTCAAAACGGAATGCACTGTATGTATTTGCTTCACATAATACTTAAATACTATGCAGAATCCAAATCAAAAATCATTAATGTATGCCAAGCAAATGCTATTTGGCCCAGGTGCAATAAATTTGTAGCAAGAAATAATTGAAAGCAATGTCCAGGTAGTGACCCCCCAGCCCACTTACTGCAATCAGCAGAATTACTTTCATGGAAATTAAATACATTCATCCAAGAAAATGTGACATGGTAATGATGTTGTAAGTCTAATATCTGAGGAGGTGGGGGGGGGGGGCGGGGGGCGGGGAGGCAGCACATTGCTGAGCCAATGCACTGTACTACTGTGAAGGGAGACAGCTTGAGCCCCATGAATTTTCACAGAATGATTACTTGATCTCCGACAAAAGGGAAAGTCTGAGTGCAAGTATAAATGGGATGGTACATTTTTATTTATTAGGTTACAGTTGTTACTGAGGTAAAATGGAAACTTACCACCATAGGCTGTAAAAATGTTACAGCAGGACAGTCAGCACCAAGATTTAGTTCTTGCATGCATAAAGTTATTAATTTGCAATATATGCAGAAATAAACTGCTGATAAGCATTATATTTAGACACATTAAGGAGCAGTATTAATGTCAGCAGCTCCTGTAAACAGTGGAAAATTATGAGTCACTTCATCGTAATAAATCTTTCTATTTACAGCAGTATGGGTTAAGCTTTACTGATCACAGCGATAAGTGCCAGCTTAGAAAAGTTTCCCTAGGGTTTTTAAAGTATATCTTGCCTGTGCAATGTCCTAATAACCAATAGAACAGGCAGTATGGAGAGAAGAGATGGACGGTGTCGTGATCTATGAAATTGATTTATGTCCTTCTAGCCATAACAGTGACGCCCTGATAAATTTGATTCATATTCTTCGAATTGTAACTGCAGCAAACTCATTTCAACTGTAAAAGTGACATTCTCTGTGCTTTAATGACCAGGAATGACTTGGCGACCTGTATCAGCAATGCAGTGTATCATGCTTCCGACGTCCTTTATTTTGGCGACATAATGTGACAAAAGAGCTCAATCAACTTAAGAAATATTCAAATTTCAAATTCAGGCAAATCATCAAAATAAAATTGCGTCTTAAATTAATTTTCTGCTCTGCCAATATGTGTAGCATTTTAACTTTTCTTTTTAATAATAGCATTTTTTTAAATCACTAATGCATCATAAGTTATTGATGTGGTTTCAGCAGTGCCCAGGCATTCCAGCAATTTTGAAGAATTCTGTTGACTGTTTTCTGGCACCTCGCTGGTTGCCATTTTGCTATTTGTGCCTGAAAGTAAAGTTTGGAATTTTGTCATTTGTTTTACAAGTCTGTGAAAAGCCAATGTGGAGGATTTGAGTTTATAACGTACATTTGCAGAAGATTGTGTCTTCCTCCAGGAGAAATTGTTTCCACTGGTGGGTGGGTCAGTAACCAGAGGATTAAGATTTAAGATAATTGGCAAAAGAACTAGAGGGGAGATGAGGAGAATTTTTTTTTAAACTCAGCGAGTTGTTATGATCTGGAATGCACTGCCTGAGGGGGTGGTGGCAGCAAATTCAATAGTAACTTTCAAAAGGCAATTGGATATATACTTGGAAAGGAAAAATTTGCAGTGCTATGGAGACAGAACGGGGGAGTGGGACTAATTGGATAGCTCTTTCAAAGAACTGGCACAAGCACAAAGGGCCGAATGGGCTCCTTCTGTGCTGTAAGATTCTAGATTCCATGATTTGGTTGCCTATGCAAAGGGGAAAAATTGTTTTCTGTAAATTGATGGGCTTCATTCCAACAGTTACGCCAGTAATTTTAAAGAGTTACAACTGAATACTCATTGGCTATTTTTATGGTGGTGGGAAAAGCTTTCTGCTGGCAGAAAGTTTTGTGTTGTGGTGAATGATTCAGAAGAGGTACAGCATAGATTTTTTTTCCTCAAAAAAGGTAAATGTCTTCCAGAAATCCTTACACAATTTGGAAGACAACTTGAAAATGTTTAAGATGGATGGAATGTGTTTTTATTTTCTGAGTGAATTTTTTTTAAACATTAATAGAAATTTATAAATGTGAAACTGACGCAAAAATATTTCAGTGGAAGACTTCCCAAGAGCCTCCGGTTTAGCAAAAGGAAATTTGGCCAGGTTTTCCACTCCTAATCACCCAACGACCACTGGCAGATAGTATGCATTTGCGTGGATGTCAGGCGAGGACAAGGCTTGCCAGGGTGGGTCCTTGCAAACAAAAAGCCTGCCAACACTCACTGTCAAGGCTCACATATGAGTAATGGTGACTTGGGTGAAGTATTGGCGGACAGGCAGAACCATGCAACTACCCCCCAATGAAGAATCAATGACTTCAGAAAAGGGGGGAGGGGACAGAGGAAAATTGCTAAGAAAAAGTGCAATGCCAGTAAACTAGACAGCTGGAAATAGTGCAGAATTCTTTAGTGGCTACACATACCCTAACTAAATGTAAAAACATAGACCTGTATTGTGTACATTACATTGAATTACATAGATTGTACAGGACAGAAACAGGCCATTCTGCCCAACCGATCCATACCAGTGTTTATGCTCCACACGAGCCTTCTCCCACCCCTCTTGCGCAATGTTTTAGATAAGATCGACTGCGCGTGTACAGGTGTGAACTTAACATGACACATCATGACTCTGTTTTTAATTGCCCTGTCCTTTGTGGAAATGCGCCACACAAACTAGGAGGTTCTCAGGTTCATTCCCCAGTCTGTGATATGTCGGAAGCCTCAGCAGTGGTGGAGGTCAGCATTTGCAAAATTAGCACATCCAGGCTAGAGAGAGAGGAAAAAAATCCAACAAGTTTTCACTCTTCACCTTTATCCAGTAATTTCTGCTGGAATGTGCATGAGTGTGATGGTAGGATCAGGCTCCGTTAAGAAAACCTCCATAGTTCAATCGCCTACCGACACTCACTGTCTAGACTCGTGTGAAGAAAGGCCACTCGGGTGAATGACCTGAGGACAGCCATTACCAAGGAATCATATCCCGGCATGAGTCAGTGCCTTCAGCAGTGGAGGGTAGGAATTGGAGGGGCACAGAAATAGTGCCACTCAATGCAACCTAATTTGTTTACCCTAATTCTGACCATGATTCACAAGATTGATAGATAATAATGGATCAGGAAGGGCATTCGGACCTTTTGGTTCACCATCCAGAGAGACCCTCATGACCTCCTCCTCTCGTAGCATTTAATTGTTTATTGAATGATTCCAGAGTTTTTTACTCCATTACTCTATCTGGAAGTTTATTCCATATGCTGATTATTCTTTGTGCGAAGATGGATTTCCTGATATCTGTCCTAAAAGGTACCTATCTCTAGTTTGAAGCTGTGCCGCCTAGTTCTACTCCCACAGTTTAATTTAAAGTAATAATCCGGGTCAACCTTTTCAATACATTAGGGTTAGGGTTAGGGTAGGCCTAACAATCTTATATCGAATGCACTTTCACCTCTGAGCTGGAAGGTTGTGGGTTCAAACTCCACTTCAGAGACTTGAGCACTTAATCCAGGCTGACATTTCAGTACAGTACTGAGGGAGTGCAGTACTATTAGAAGTGCTGTCTTCTGGATGAGACATTAAACTGAAGTTTCATCTGCCTTCTCATGTGGACATAAAAGATCCCACGGCACTATTTTGAAGAAGAGCAGAGAGTTCTCCCTGGTGTCCTGGCCACTATTTATCCCTTAACCAACATCACTAATGATCTTTGGTGAGACCACAGCTGGAGTACTGTGTACAGTTTTGGTCTCCTTACTTAAGGAAGGATGTACTTGCCTTAGAGGCGGTGCAACGAAGGTTCACCAGATTAATTCCTGGGATGAGAGGGTTGTCCTAAGAGGAGATATTGAGTAGAATGGGCCTATACTTTCCAGTTTAGAAGAATGAGCGGTGATCTCATTGAAACATAAAATTCTGAGAGGACTTGACAGGATAGATGCTGAGAGGCTGTTTCCCTTGCTGGAGAATCTAGAACTAGGGGAATAATCTTAGGATAAGGAGTCAGCCATTTAGGACTGAGATGAGGAGAAATTTCTTCACTCAAAGGATTGTGAATTTTTGGAATTCTCTACCCCAGAGAGCTGTGGATGCTCAGTTATTGAGTATATTCAAGGTTGAGATTGATAGATTTCTGGACTCTAAAGGGAATCGGGCAAGAAAGTGGAGTTGAGGTCGAAGATCAGCCATGATCTTATCGAATGGCGAAGCAGGCTCGAGGAACTATATGGCCTACTCCTGCTCCTATTTCTTATGTTCTTACTAAAACAGATTACCTGGTCATTATCGTATTTCTGTTTGTAGGACTCTGCTGCTGCGTTTCCTACATTACAACAGTGACTACGCTTTACAAAAAGTACTTCATTGGCTGTAAAGTACTTTGGGATGTCCTGAGGTCATGAATGGCGCTATATAAATGCAAGTCTTTCTTACCCTGAATTTCCACAACTTTGAATTTAATTAATAGCCTTTCATGTAGAAATTTGTCAAAAGCCTTTTGGAGATCAAAATACACCATACCACAAGGCTTACCACACTCCACTTGGGTTGTCATTTTCTCAAAGAAGTCGAGGAGGTTGGTCAGACAGGATCTTTTCCTTCTGAATTCATGTTGTCTACTGTTAACCCTGGTTAAAGTTTGAGCTTTTCCTAACACTCTTATGCTCATGGCAACAAGGCAGCTTGGGTAAGCAGACAAAGTCTTCAATGAACCAAAATCTGCACTCTTATTCTTGCCATGAACATGCCACAGAATTAACAATTAATTCCCAAATTGTGGTGTAAACCACAGAAGATCCTGTCTCCTTTGTAAGGTGGAAGATATCATGCTCTCAAACCAATGTGTACAGGCTAAAATTAATAGGTTTATTTACAACTAGAATAATACATTAAAGCATTGAGACACAGCAAGGTAGAGACAGAACAATACTTAAGATATAATTAATGCACAAGCGACTAAAATGCTATTTTTAAAATGTATTTGTTTCGCAGTTTGATAATGAACATGACTTTCAGGTGAAACAATCTTTCAGGATGTGGGTGCTACAAATTTCTAACCTGAATAATCCTTGATTAATATCACAATGGTACATATCATGTTAGCATGTTCACACCTCGTCCAGGTCTCTCATCTGTGAATGCTTTGGCCAGATATCATTTAATTAGCACCTACTATAATATTGTGTATCCACACTGATTTTCAGATAAAACAACCTGGGCATGGCACCCACAAACAATGGGCTCGAATTTAGCAGGCCTGCGGGTTCCCAGCGGGTGGTCCTCCGGGAGCGTGGAAAATGCGGACGGCTAATTGCGTGGGTCCCCCACGCGATCGCGGGATAATTGAACAGATTAAGCCCTGCTTCCGGGTTCTCCGCTCCCCAGCTGCGTGCCGGCCGGCTGCGCATGCGCAGTGCCGTCGACGCGATGTAGGAGCTCCATTTAAAGGGGCAGTCTCCCAAAGCCCCTCCTGCTGCAATCATTAGGCTGTTGATGATGGCTCAGCCAAGGGGAAAGGCTGCGCCCCGTTTTTCCGACCTTGCGCTGCAGCTGATGCTGGAGGGCGTGAGGAGGAGGAGGGACACGCTCTTCCCGGAGGATGGACGCAAGTTCCCTGCCGCTGCCACCAGGAAGGCATGGGCAGAGGTGGCGGCGGAGGTGAGCAGCAGGGCCAACACCCCAAGGACTTGGGAGCAGTGCCACAAGCGCTTCAATGACCTGACTAGGTCTGGCAAGGTGAGTACACCAACACACCCTCCCACAGCCCGTCCCCACCATCACGCCAAACAGATCACAACCCCTCCTGCAGAGCCACCACTGCGCTCCAGCAGCAATCCTCACAGCCACTCATTCACCATCCTCGCCGTGCCCGCAAGTACCCACCGTCCCTGTCCCCACCCGAACACTACCACACACCCCGATCCCCATGCAATGGGATGGGCACATGGCACACGCATCCTCCCATCCATCTGCGCCACGCTCAACCCACCCACACCGATGCTCGATGCGTCTCACAATGCAATACGCACCCACTCACACATCTGTGTTTTGCCTTGACAGGAGAAGAGGAGCAAGAACAATCGTGAAAGGGCACGCACCGGAGGTGGCCCGCCGCAAGTGGTAGAGCTCACCGACGCCGAGGTGGAGGCGCTCGACCTCGCCCGCACGCGACATTGCCTGTCGGTGGCTGATGGCGAGTGTGTCGCTGCAGAAACGGCCGATAAGGGAAAGCTGACACTCAACACCCATGATCGCGAGTGACCGTATCATCACCTGCCATCAGGCGCACCGTAAAGTTGGTCCACATGCCTCATAGTGCCCTCTGTTCTCTTGCAGGGCCGTCTGCGAGTGAAGCGATCGGGGAGGGAGATTCCTCAGAGGACATGGCGGTCTCTGAGGGTGCATCGTCACATCAGAGCCAACCATCCACCAGCGCAGAGACACGCACCTCGGTGGGTCCCCCTCGCCAACTAGTTGGGGTAGCACTTGGTGAGTCACCGCGCACGAGTGAGCATGAGCAGACCCTGGTGGCAGGGGCAGCCGCGGAGGGTCCGCGTCGGAGGGAGCACTCATCTCCAGGCTCTGCTCAGCCGGACCCAGATGCTGAACCCAGGGGGCCACCAGTGAAAAGGAGAGTCGTCGAGGGGCACCAGCTAATTGCTGAGGTACTGGGAGAGGTGCCGCGCGCATTGTCCACAATTGCGCAGGCGATGGAGGAGTCCAACTCCTGCATGCGGGCATTGGTGGCGCAGGCACAGGAGGGTACCGGCGACACAGTGTCGCGGGTAGGTGCGGGACTGTCTGCGGTGGAGGACAGGCTGGCCTCCCTCGAGCGTCACGCACAGCTCCAGATCGAGTCCTTGCAGGCCCTGACAACGTCTGTACGGATTCAGGGTGAGCAACATTCCGCCGCCATCAACAGGCTGACGGATACACTAGGGGTGGCCTTGCAAGGCCTCACACATGCCATCCAAACTGCCGTCCAGCAGGGTGGAAGGGGTGATGTGGGCCGAGGCCACGAGAGGGATGATGGTGACCGGGGACATGGAAGCGGGGACGCTTCTCAAGGCGCCCCCACGTCCCACCCGTTGCCCACCTCTCAACCAGTACCCGCAATGGTGCCTCCTCTCCAGGTGGCCGAGTCTGCCCCTGGCCCGGTGCAGGAGGAGCAGTCTGTGGAGGTGCCCTCACGGGCACCGAAACCCAGGGGCCGTCCGCCAAAAGCATCTACCCGGTCAAGGCGAGAACACGAGCAACCTGCCACTACCTCTGCTGGAGCCACAGGGGTAGCACCACGTAGGGGTACCCGCAAAAGAAATCCAAAGGCGTTATAAGCACAAAGGGAATACACCAGGGTGTCTATTAATTTGTACATTTTTTTTTTATATCATGTCACATTGTACATATTAAATACTCTATTCTCACCACTCCTGCCACCTCGCGTCCATTCTTCCGCGGCCTGTGCAATAGGTGCGTTCCGTGGAGGCCATCATGACGGCGAACACCTGCTGCCGCCCATTGGGCACACTGCTGTGGGTGCAGGAGTACTGGCAACAGTCTTCAGTGGAGGGGGCTGGTATGGCCGCTCGCATGTGCAGGTGAGGAGATGCGAGCGCCTCGCACTGTCTGACTCTAGGAGAACCATTGACGTATGAGTTCCTCCCTGGCCCGGCGACCATCCCGGTGAGTCGTGGTTCGGCGCATGGGTCGTCCACTATCCTCGTCCTCGTCCTCCTCCTCGTCCTCCTCCTCGTTCTCCACCTCCTCCATGTGGGTGGTGGGTGTGGATGGGGCCTCCTCCAGCGGCACCCCTCTCTGTTGGGCCATGTTGTGCAGGGCACAGCAGACAACTATGATTCGTCCCACTCTGAATGGTGGGTATTGCAGCGCTCCCCCAGAACGATCAAGGCACCTGAAGCGCATCTTGAGCAGCCCTATGGTCTGCTCAATTGTAGACCTGGTAGCAGTGTGGCTGTCATTGTACCGACGCTCCGGCTCGGTGATGGGGTTCCTCAGAGGCGTCATGAGCCACGTGTGTAGGGGATACCCCTTGTCGTCGAGGAGCCCGGCGTTGGGTGCCTGCAGGATGGGCGGGACGGCGGACTCCCTGAGGACGAAGGCATCATGGCAGCTGCCGGGGTATCTGGCGCACACGTGTAGGAATCTCTGGCGGTGGTCACAGATGAGCTGGGCGTTCATGGAGTGATACCCCTTCCTGTTGATGAACAGCCCTAGCTCATGTGGAGGTGCCCGTATTGCGATGTGGGTGCAGTCGATTACACCCTGTACCCGTGGGAAGCCAGCCATGGCATGGAATCCAACCGCCCTCTCCATCTGGCTGCGCTCGTCCATGGCGAAGTTGATGTAGTGCGAGGCCCTGCGGAACAACCCATCGGTGACCTGCCTTATGCACTTGTGTGCAGAGGACTGACAGACCCCGGTGATGTCCCCGGTGGCACCCTGGAAGGAACCGGATGCGAAGAAGTTGAGGGCAGTGGTGACTTTGACGGCGACAGGTAAGAAGATGCTGCTTGGTCCATCAGGGAGCAGCTCGTCGTTAAGGAGGCTGCAGATGTCGGCGACTACCTGGCGATTGACTCTGAGCTGACGTATGCACTGCTCCTCGGAGAGGTCCATGAAGCTGAGCTTCGCTCTGTACACCCTGTGCGGAGGGTAGTGCCTCCTGCGACGCATCTCTCTCTGCGGTTGCCCTCCCTCCTGCTGTGCAGGTGGGTGTGCCACCGCACCGTGTTGGGGGGCTCCACGTCTCCAAGGCGGACGGCGTGGACTGCGAGGCTGCTGGGACTGGTCATGCTGTTCGTCCTCCGACGATGTCAACGCACCACCCATCTGGCAGGTGTTGGTCTGAGGGGTTGTGCAGGGTAGGTGGGTGGTTACTCGGACTGGGGCTGCGGTTTTGTGTCGGTCTGTCCTCTGGCTTGGCGGGGGGTGGTGGAGTGCAGGGGTTGCCCTATGTGACGTGGTGGCCTCCTGCATGGGTGAGGGCTCTCCCCCGTGGAGTGCACCTTGGCAACTGCCACAGGCTGCTGGCTGCAACACGCCTGGTTGGAGAGAGACTGTTTCCCCCAGTGTGTGAAACTCACTGCCTTGAACCTAAAATCCCACACTTCCTCTTTTGACAGCTGCTTCAGCTCATTAAATGACCTCAACAAGCAAGGTAAGTGCACTCAAGTGGAACCCCGCTGGCTTTAATTGCCTGCGGGATTCCCACCAGCGGGGCTTGCGCGCGCAGCCCCGCACGTCAGCGCGGTACCCGGAAGTGGCCGGGATTTCGGCGCGATCCGGTCACGTGACCGGATATCGGGATTTTCGGGGCCACACCGCTGGAAACCCCCCGGAAACCCGACGCGAAAATCGAGCCCAATGTGTCTCCAAGCCTCTATCTTGTAAGCATGTAAGGAAAGACAGTTTTAATTTTAACTCCAGCGATTTCAGAACGGTGTGAAATCAAATTTAGTAAAGTCTTTATCTATCACAGGATGAAAACTTATCACATCCCTTTTGATAATTTTACATAAATTGATCCAAAAGCTTTTCTTTCATTTACTGCTAGCAAAGGAATAGCAAATATGTTAATCAGAATCTAAAAGTTAAACCAACCTTTATATTGGGCCATAATTTGCTGTAGCAGGGCATCTAATGTCAATTTTCAGTGCCAGAGAGGTTGATTAGCACTAATTAACACTTATCACTTCGTTAAAAGGGCACTTTCACTTGAAATGACAAGATTTAACTTTCTTGGCGAGTGGTTTGTATCTACTGCGCAACTACAGCAACCTCAGGCCATTCAATGCATTTTAATGGTGAGTCAGACAGAGAGATGCCGTTTTTGCGAAGCTAACTGCAGAGCATCACAATTCGGAAAGCAGCTTTTGGATATTCGCGTTTAACCGTGCATCTGCCCCTCGCCTGAAGTTGCTGTACCAATTATTCACTAATTACGGCGAGCGCCATTAGCTTCACCGTTATTGTGACAGCAAAATCTGGCCCAATAAATATTGTAGCCTAAGCCACATGATGTATAGTGGACTACATGTATTTCACATGGTTTATTTATGTTCCTAAAAATAACTTGCCAAAAAACATATTTCTTTTTTAATGATGTTACTAGCTTGAGTTTAAATAATTTAATTCCTTAAGAAAGGGAATGCATCAAATAGCCATCAGGAATTTATATCTACATGATCACTTCTACGTGTAACTAATTGTATTCTAATGAATTATAAATAAATTCATAACTTCACATCATAAAACTGTTTCTATTCTGTGACCCATCGCCTACGCCAAGTTACTGCAGAACATGCAAGGCATCACTAAATGAAAACCTTCTTGTCACTATTTTAAATTCTTTTAGTGCCTTTTTTTTCCTCTACTACCTTTTTTGTAAAGATTTCTTCCACCATATTTTTCTTAGGGCTGAAATTTCAAATATCTAAAATAAGGATAGAAACCTGCCCCATTCCCGTTGGGTGGGTTAGGTTAAAAATTGGGGCTTATGAGATTGTTTCCTGACATCAGAGGACTAAGTTATAAGGAAAGACTGGAGAAACTTAAGCTTTTTGGCTTTGAAAGGAAATGACTGAAGGTGATCTTAAAGAGGTACTAAGATAGCAAGTGGTATATAAACGATAAATCCAGAACACTACTTGAAACTAAACCATAACAATGAGACAATGACACAGGTTCAAACTAATAAAGGCAACCTTAGGACTGGTGTCAGAACGTTCTTCACGTAGACAGTCACCAACATATGAAATGGAATTCTAGGTAGGGTAATGGAGGCAAAAAACCCTGGAATTATTTAAGAAACAGTTGTATGTGATGATGAGGGGTCTTTTGGGATTTATTACCCAAGATGGGATGAATGGCCTTACTCATCTGTAGCTATCTTTTGACCTTGCAAGCAGAGCAGCTTTGCTCTTCTAAGATAGACCTCAATGCAGGTGGCCTTGGCTTGTTTGGGGGTCTCATCACTTAATGCATGTGACAAACCTCAGCTGTTGGAGGTGGAACCTGACAAGCTGCCGAATATGATAGTGTTAACATGTCCAGGAATCGCATCTATATAAAATTGTGGTCATGAAAGTAACCCTGTACACTTCTAGCTTTGTTATGAGCTGGGTCTGGACACACTTTTTCAGCCTTCCTAAAAACAATGCTGGCTTTTCTGATACGAGATGGCACTTCATCTATTTCTGCATCATTTGACAATATGCTACACAGGTAAGTAGACTATTGACAAAATTTAGATCAGTATCGTGAATGGTAATGGATGATTGTGGTTTCCCTGCGGTTGGCTGATATATAAAAAAAATATCAAACAAAACCCCTATTTTCTTCAGAGTTACGGTAAGGCTGTATGAGCTGGTATGGAAGATAATGAGCTGCAAATCCTCCTGAGTATACAAATCTAGAGTGCAGTCATCTGCAAACAAAAGCTCACATGTGACCTCCTCTGATCTTTGTCAAGGCTCAAATCTACTGAAGTTGAAGAGTTATCTGGATGTTCAAAATCCAATTAACTATTTGGGAGTAGAAATAGAGGTCTTCCACTGAAATTGCCATGTAAAAATGGCTGTAAACCTTTTATTAAAAAAATACTGCTGTAGTTTTTAGTTTTCACGGCTGAAGTTCATATCAACATCAGTTAGGCCCACGCAAAAAACAGAAACCCAGAATGTATGACCACTAATTTTTTTTTTAATTTAAAAGAAAAATTGACACACTATAAGTGTGAGGTGGTGCAATTTGATAAGAAGAATAAGGAGGCCACATAGTCCTTGGATAATAGGAGTCTAAATGAGATAGAGGAGTAAAAGGTATCTAGGGGTACAGATACATAAATTACTAAAAGTAGCGATGCGCGGTTAATAAGGCCATTAAAAAAAAGCAAACCAAGCACTGGGCTTCATTTCTAGAGGGATATAATTGAAAAGCAGAGAAATTACATTAAATGTTTAGAACCTTGGTTAGTCGACATTTGGAATACTGTGCACAGTTCTGGTCTCCATATTATAAAAAGGATGTAGAGGCACTGGAGAAGATGCAAAAAAGATTCACAAGGATACCATATCTGAGAGGTTATACTTGTATCGGGAAAGGCTGAACAGGCTGCGGCTCTTTTCTCTATAAAAGAGAAGGCTGAGGAGTGACCTGATGGTGGTCTTCAAGATTATGAAAGGGTTTGATCGGGTGGATGTAGAGAAGATGTTTTCACTTGCGGGGGAGTTCAAAACTAGTCACAAATATAAGATAGTCACTAATAAATCCAATGGGGAATTTAGGAGAAACTTCTTTACCCAAAGAGTGGTAAGAATGTGGAACGCGCGACCACAAGTAGTTGAGGCGACTCGCATAGATGCATTTAAGGGGAAGCTGGATAAACACATGAGGGAGAAAGGAATAGAAGGATATGCTGATAGTTAAAAGAAGAGGGGTGGGAGAAGGCTCGTGTGGAGCATAAACATCAGCGTGGACCAGTTGAGTCAAATGGCCTGTATCTGTGCTGCAGACTCTAAGGGCCCGATGTTAGCAGGGCTGCGGGTTCCCGGCGGGGGGGCTATCGGGCGCGTGGGTAACGCGCCCGGTGAAATTAGTCAGTTTCCTGCGCGATTGTAGGATCCAATCCACTAATTGGATCCACTTACCTGCTGCTCCGGGTTCCCCACTGCTGGTCGGGCGGGCTGCGCATGCGCAGTAAGATCTGTCAGCTGGAGGCGCTCTATTTAAAGGGGCAGTCCTCCACTGACAGATGCTGCAACAAATAGCAAAAATTACAGCATGGAGCAGCCCAGGGGGAAGGCTGCTCCCAGTTTAATGATGCCTCACTCCAGGTATCAATACATGGGGTGAGGAGGAGGGGGAGGACAGAGATCTTCCTCCCGGCGGGGGGGAGGAAGCGGCCTGCCTCTGCCACCAGGAAGGCCTGGCTTGAGGTGGCAGAGGAGGTCACCAGTGCAACCAACATATCGCCCACCTGCATACAGTGCAGGAGGCGCTCCAACAACCTCAGTAGGTCAGCCAAAGTGAGTACACGTAGTCTTTCCCCTACACTCCGTCTGCCACATCACTGCCCCCACCCCACATCTCCTTCAGCACTGCCAACACAACTCTGTCACATCACCCCTCATACCCACTCAAACCTCATCCTCATCTTACCTGCACCTACTCACCTCGCCAGTACTCATCCCGCCACTACCACTCAACCCAATCCTCATACAATCTCATGGCTCTCTCTCATACTCACCCTCTCGTGCATCTCTTTCACGGCCAGCCTCACTCAACCTGCCACTACCTGTGCTGCAGCCACAGGGCATGCATCACATATGTGCAGTAGGAAGCGTAAGGCAAACGTGTCGTGAGCATGAAGGGGATGCACAAGGGTGTCTGAGGGTTTGTCATGGGTGTTACTTACATTTGATTTCTGACCAACTCACATTACATATTATATTGGCACCACTACTGCCATGTCTTCGCGAATCCTGTCTGGTTTGTGCAATAATGCCCTCTCCTGAGGATCACTATGAGGACCCACAACTGATGCCACCCATTGTGTCACTGCAGAGTGGGTGTAGGTGTATTTGCAGGGCTCTTTTGTGCAGACGACTGAGAGACGTCAGCGATGTCCCCGGTGGCACCCTGGAAGGATGCGGAGGAGAAGTTGTTTAGGGCAGTGGTGACTTTGACAGCGACAGGTAAGAAGATGGTGCTCGGGCCAGCCAGGAGCAGCTCGGCATGAAAGAGGCTGCAGATGTCCACGACTACATGTCGAGTAACTCTGAGCCTCCGTGTGCAATGCTGCTCAGAGAGGTCCAGGAAGCTGAGCCTCGGTCTGTGGACCCTGTGGCGAGGGTAGTGCCCTCTGCGACGCATCTCTCTCTGCGGTAGCCCTCCCTCCTGCTGCGCAGGTGGATGTGTCACAGCACTCTGTTGTGGAGCTCCACGTGTCAGAGGTGGACGGCGTGGATGGCGAGGCTGGTGAGGCTGGTGATGCTGTTCGCCCTCCGAGGAGGTCATGACTGCAGCTACGGCGGCCCCCATCCGCAAGATGTACATCTGAGGGGGTCCGCGAGGTAGGTACATGTCTCTGGACCCCGGGGTAAGTGTGCAGGTTGGTGACTTTGACTGTCAGGAGGAGGGTGGTGGAGGCCAAACTTTGTCCCAAGTGACAGAGTGGCCTCCTGCAATGGGTGAGGGTCTCCCCCCCCCCCCCCACCCAACCTGTCAAATGGACCTTTGCAGCTGCCACAGGCTGACAGCTGCAACACGTCCATTTGACCTGGGAGTGTTTCCCCCAGTGTGGGAAACAGTCCCAGTTTGCTCTAAAATCCCACATAATCCTTTAATCAGGTCAGTTAATGACCTGAAATACCTAAATAAATACCTTCAAGTGGAACCCCGCTGGCTTTAATTGCCTGCGGGATTCCCACCAGCGGGGGCTGCGCGCGCACGCCGGCGCGTCAGCGGGGAACCCGGAAGTGCGCGGGTTCGGGGCGGGCTCCGGTACCGCGCCGGGATTCTCCGATTTTCGGAGCCCCTCCGCCAGGAACGCACCCGATAGCGGGTGCTAAAATAGAGCCCTAACTCTCTGTAATGTGCAGAAGCATAAGCAAACACTCACACCAAGATCCCCTATTGCACCATCAAGTGTAGCTGCAAAGAAGAGCCCAAATCAAAGCAAATATCCTTGTTTGACACCATTGTCTGATGACAAAGGGCTCAGACTATCATCATTCACTCTTTCAAGTATTCCACCATGGAGCTGGTTCGGAATCCAGACAAAAAAGTGACTTTGGGCACCCAAACTTGGACAGCAATTTTCACAGAACCAGTCAGCTGACTGTGTCATAAGCCTTGGCCAAGTTAATGAAGATTGTTCAGAGGTTTTTGTTGCTCTGGAAATTTCTTTTCAACCTCTTGCTGTTCACTGGAGATTTGACAGTCCTCCCTGGTGCAGCGCTAAGCCAATCGCAGCATCTGCTAGAACTACAAATCTGACATGGAAAGGAAGGGAAGAAAAATATCTTCTGCAAATGCACCATGAGAGCTAACAAAAAACATTTAAGGTGTAAATAACTGAGAATAAGAGGCTTTGGGGAGGGAAGAGTAAATAAAGTTATTTGCGTCTTAAGCAAGTTTTCTAAATTGGTAGATAACAAAAATATCTGATACCTTTATCTTTCAATATCAGTAATGCGTAAAAATTTACCTTGCATTAGTCATGTGATATATTGAATTATATCAATTTGCTTTACAAGCAGTATATTGCTTATATATCAGTTTACTGCTCTATTTATTTGTGTACATAATACTTTCATTTTCAAATGGTAAATGTATTCACTGGAGTTGGAATGTACTGTACAAGGCAGTGCAGATACTTACTGAAACAGATTATGATCTATGAAGGGCCAGGTGAATAATTTATCTTTCAGTGTATATTGTTTATAAAGAATATGAACATAAAGCATATACCATCCTTTACTCCATTTTTTTGTTTCTTCCTGCCGTGCTTTAGCTTTATATACACATCACTTGTATTACGGCAATGGACAAACCACCATTGCATTTAAGCTGCTGCGAGATCATGATAAGCTTCAGAAACCATGCTGCAGATACTGGACTACCCATGAGCAATGCCATAGGAAGTGAATATTCTCACTGGTGCATATACCTCCAACTCCGGCATTTTGTTCCTGGTGTTCCATACATTTGTATAAAAACATTTATCTATCATTCAAGACATTTCTTTTGTCATTGATATCATTAATGACCTTCCTTTTCATCTGTTTTGTTTGCCTTTTATAGAATCATAGAATGATACAGCACAGAAAGAGGCCATTTGGCCCATCATGCCCGTGCTGGCTCTTTGAAAGAGCTATCCAAATAATCCCACTCTCCTGCCCTTCCCCCATAGCCCTGCAAATTTTTCCTCTTCAAATATTTATCCAATTCCCTTACTAGTTTAAATCCTTCCCCCCGCCTCCCCCATTTCCCCTTTCTGCAAGGACATTCTAATTTAGATAAATTCCGTCCTCTCTCCACTTCCCGTGCTCCAGAACCTGTCCCAATATCCTAGGAATCTGAAACACTCCCTTTTCCAAGTGTGTCCATCCTTATACTATTTTAATCTGTTGGATGCACATTCTGGCAGTGGGACAGCTCAAGTAAAATGTTAAACACTTACAATCCAAGCAGTCATGGGTTCTTAATGTATCTGTAGCCAAATAGCTGCGAGTGCATCTAGCTATCAGCAATTACATCAGAACCGGTGCATTAGCAAAGCTTCTCCTTAATCTCACAGTTTCCAATTTCTTTCTGTCAGTAAGGGTTGAAGTTGGGGCCCATTTTTGCAGCAAAGTTAAGGGAGCTTTCCTTTGCATTTGGCTCATGTTATGCTTTGGAAATGCTTGATGCTGACACTGGGTGCCTGAGGTGTAAAAAGTACATCTTTGCTCAGCATTGTTAACTTTGACCTTAAAGATCATGACATTTTGTTTTATTTTATATAGAATTGCATGTCATTATGATTTACATGGAATTTCAGCACAGAAACAGGCCATTCGGCCCAACAGGTCTGTGCCGGTGGTTATGCTCCACACGAGCCTCCTCTTACCCCTCTTCATCTAATCTTATCAGCATAACCTTCTACTCCTTTCTTCCTCATGTATTTATCTAGTTTTCCTTTAAATGCATCTATGCAGTTGCCTCAACGACTCCTTATAGTAGCGAGTTCCACATTTTAACCACTCTCTGGATAAAGAAGTTTCTCCTGTATTCGCAATTGGATTTATTAGTGACTATATAATATTTATGGCCCTTAGTTTCGGTTTCCCCACAAGTGGAAACATCTTCTTTATGTCTACCCTATCAAACCCTTTCATAATCTTAAAGATCTCTACCAGGCCACCCCTCAGTCCTCTCTTTTCTCGAGAAAAAAGAGCCCCAGCCTGTTCAATCTTTCCTGATAGGTATAACCTCTCAGTTCTGGTATCATCCTTGTATATCTTTTTTTTGCACCTTCTGCGGTGGCTCTACATCCTTTTTATAATATGGAGACCCAGGGCCCCCATATTACCAGGGAGGCGGTTGGCAGCGGGGGGGGGGGGGGGGCACGACTGGGCGCGTGGGTAGCCCGTCCAGTAAAATTGGTGCGTTCCCCAAGCGATCGCGGGTAAATTGAAGCTACTTACCTTGGCTTCCGGGTTTCTCATTGGAAACCTGCACAGCGGACGGACTGCACACCCATATCACAGGCTGTCAGCTGGAGGAGCCCTATTTAAAGGGGCGGTCCTTCAATGCTGGTCCTGCAGCAAAGAACCAAAAGAGCAGCATGGAGCAGCCCAGGGGAAAGGCTGCTCCCAGGTTTAATGATGCCTCACTCCAGGTGTTACTGGATGGGGTGAGGAGGAGGAGAGAGATCTTCTACCCGGCAGACGGGAAGAAGTGGCCTGCCTCTGCCACCAAGAAGGCGTGGCTCGAGGTGGAAGAGGAGGTCAGCAGCAGCAGCAGCAGCAATGTATTCCACAGCTGGATCCAGTGCAGGAAGCGCTTCAATGACCTAACTAGGTCAGCCAAAGTGAGTACACTTACTCATTCTCCGACACTCCGTCTTCCACATCATCGCCCCCCACCCCACAACTCATTCTGCACTGCCAACACTACTCTATCACATCACTCCTTACACCCTCTCAAACTTCATCCTCAACTTACCCACCTCCCCAGTACTCATCCTACCACTACCACTCAACACAATCCTCATACAATGTCATGGCTCTGTCGCATACTCAGCTCTGATGCATCTCTTTCATGGTCAGCCTCACCCAAACCAACGCATTCAGTGGTTGGCCAAGTCACCATCCTCAGTCACCCCTCTCTACTTTCTCCCCTTATAGGAGAAGAGAGCCCAGAATGCACGGGAGTGGGCGAAGACCGGAGTGGGGGCTGCAACATCAGGTCGTCTCACTGACGCAGAGCAGAAGTCTCTCGAATTGAGCCACACCCTCGAGTGCCTGTCCGTGGGGGATGCCGAGACTGCCACCCGACAAACGGCTGGTGACAGAACTTTAACATTCAGCACTCACAACAGCAAATGATGTTAACATGCCTTGCCATCTTCAGCACCTCAACATCTGTCATCATGCAAAAGATGTGATAACAGAACACTTGGAATGCATTAACGGGACTGGACAAAGTCAGCATAGGTTTATGAAAGGGAAATCATGCTTAACAAATCTACTGGAGTTTTTTGAGGATGTAACTAGTAGAATAGATAGGGGAGAACCAGTGGATGTGGTGTATTTGGATTTTCAGAAGGCTTTTGATAAGGTCCCACACAAGAGGTTAGTGTGCAAAATTAAAGCACATGGGATTGGGGGGAATATACTGGCATGGATTGAGAATTGGTTGACAGACAGGAAACAGAGAGTAGGAATAAACAGGTCTTTTTTCGGGTGGCAGGCAGTGACTAGTGGGGTACCGCAGGGATCAGTGCTTGGACCCCAGCTATTCACAATATATATCAATGATTTGGATGAGGGAACTAAATGTAACATTTCCAAGTTTCAGACGACACAAAGCTGGGGTGGAATGTGAGCTGTGAGGAGGATGCAAAGAGGCTCCAATGTGATTTAGACAAGTTGGGTGAGTGGGCAAGAACATGGCAGATGCAGTACAACGTGGATAAATGTGAGGTTATCCACTTTGGTTGTAAAAACAGAAAGGCAGATTATTATCTGAATGGTGATAGATTGGGAAAAGGGGAGGTGCAACGAGACCTGGGTGTCCTTGTACACCATTCGCTGAAAGCGAGCATTCAGGTGCAGCAAGCAGTTAGGAAGGCGAATGGTATGTTGGCCTTCATTGCAAGAGGATTTGAGTACAGGAACAGGGATGTCTTACTGCAGTTATACAGGGCCTTGGTGAGATCACATTTGGAGTATTGTGTGCAGTTTTGGTCTCCTTATCTGAGGAAGGATGTCCTTGCCGTGGAGGGAATGCAACGAAGGTTTACCAGACTGATTCCTGGGATGGCAGGACTGACGTATGAGGAGAGATTGGGTCAACTAGGCCTATATTCACTAGAGTTTAAATGAATAAGAGGTGATCTCATCGAAACATATAAAATTCTAACAGGACTAGACAGACTAGATGCAGGCAGGATGTTCCCGATGGCTGGGGAGTCCAGAACCAGGGGTCACAGTCTCAGGATACGGGTTATGCCATTTAGAAACGAGATGAGGAGAAATTTCTTCACTCAGAGGGTGGTGAACCTGTGGAATTCTCTACCACAGAAGGCAGTGGAGGCCAAGTCATTCGATGTATTCAAGAAGGAGAGAGATATATTTCTTAATGCTAAAGGGATCAAGGGATATGGGGAAAAAGTGTGAACAGCGTACTGAGTTAGACGGTCAGCCATGATCATTTTGAATGGCGGAGCAGGCCCGAAGGGCCGAATGGCCTACCCTTGCTCCTATTTTCTATGCTTCTATGCTTAATATTGCCTTCTATTCTCTTCCAGGGCCTTCAGCGACTGCAGTGACAGCAGAGGGCGATTCCTCAGAGGACCTGCCGGCCTCTGAGAGTGCACCGTCACATCTGAGCGAGCCATCCACCAGCGCAGATACACGCACCTCGGTGGGTCCCCATCGTCACCTAGTTGGGGTTGCACATAGTGAGTCACCACACACGTGAGCATGAGCAGACACTGGTGGCAGGGGCAGCAGTGGAGAGTCTGCGTCGGTGGGAGCATTCTTCTCCAGAATCTGCTCAGCTGGACACAGATGCTGAACCCTGAGGGCCATCCATGAAAAGGAGAATGATCGAGGGACAGCAGCACATTTGCGAGGTGCTGGAACAGGTGCCACGCGCACTCTCCACAACTCCTGCATGAATGGAATACTGTCACAGGGACATGAGGGCATCTCTGAGATAGTGTCGTGGGTAAGTGCAGGAATGTCTGCGATGGAGGGAAGGCTAGCCTCCATTGAGCTTCAAGAATGGCTCAACAACGAGGCTATTGAAGCCCTGACAACGGCTGTTCAGACTCAGGGTGAGCAACTATCTGCCGCCTTAAACAGGCAGGCAGATACACTAGCACTGGCCTCACAAAGCTTCACACATGTCCTCCAAACTGTCGTCCAGCAGAGTGGTATGAGTGATGTTGGCCTGGCCCAGGAGAGGGATGATGGCGAAAGGGGACATGGAAGTGGGGACGCTACTCAAAGCGCTTCCATACCTCAACCGTTGCCCCCCTCTCAACCAGTACCCAGGTGGTCGAGTCTGCTCCTGCACAGGTGCAGGTGGAGCAGTCTTTGGAGGGGCCCTCATGGGCACCGAAACCCAGAGGGTGTAGGCCCAAAACATCTAATCGGTCAGGGCATGAACAAGAGCAACCTGCCACTACCTCTGCTGCAGCCACAGGGGAAGCACCATGTAGGAGTAGCCGGAAGCATAAGGCAAAGTTTTTGTGAGCACAAAGGGGATGCACAAGGGTGTTTAACGCTTTGTCATTTTTAAAAATTTATATTTGATTTTCTTTTCAACCACAATAAACGGTATTATTATCACCACTATTGCCACGTCTTGGCCATTCTTGACTGGCTTGTGCAATAAGTCCCTTTCATGAGGTTCACCATGAACACCCACACTTGATGCCACCCATTGGGTCACTTTACAGTGGGTGTATGTGTAGTTGCACAACTATTTTGTGCAGGGGGTGGGGGAGGGGACTGGTGTGGCCGCTGCTCTGTCCAGGTGGTGAGGACTGGACTCTTCACACTGTCTGATGTTAGGAGAACCGTTCACATATCAGTGACTCCCTGGCCTCACGAGCAGCCAGGTGAGCCACTGTTCCACCCATGGGTTGCTCCTCTTCCTCGGCCTCCTCCTCAATATGGGTGACAGATGTGGATGAGGCCTCCTCCAGCAGCACCCCTCTCTGTTGTGTCATGTTGTGCAGGGCACAACAGACGACTATAATGAGTCCCACTTTGGCGCATATTGAAGCGCTCCCCCAGAACCATCAAGGTCCTGAAGTGAATCTTGAGCAGCCCTATAGCATGCTCAATTGTACACCTGGTAGCGATGTGGGCTGTCGTTATAATCGATGCTGTTGCTCAGTGGTATGGTTCCTCAGAGGTGTCATGAGCCATGTGCGCAGGGGGTATCCCTTGTCCCCGAGGAGCCAGCCCTTGCGGGGGTTGGGTGCATGGAAGAGGGGTGGGATGTTGGACTCCCGGAGGATGAAGGAATCATGGCAGCTGCCAGGGTATCTGGCCCACACGTGAAGGAATCTCTTGCGGTGGTCACAGATGAGCTGAGTGTTGATGGAGTGATGGCAGATGCAATACAATATTGGAAAATGTGAGGTTATGCACTTTGGCAGGAAAAATCAGAGAGCAAGTTATTATCTTAAAGGCGAGAAACTGGAAAGTACTGCAGTACAAAGGGATCTGGGGGTCCTAGTGCAAGAACATCAAAAAGTTAGTATGCAGGTGCAGCAGGTGATCAAGAAGGCCAACGGAATGTTGGCGTTTATTGCTAGCGGGATAGAATATAAAAACAGGGAGGTATTGCTGCAGTTATATAAGGTATTGGTGAGACCGCACCTGGAATACTGCATACAGTTTTGGTGTCCATACTTAAGAAAAGACATACTTGCTCTCGAGGCAGTCCAAAGAAGGTTCACTCGGTTAATCCCGGGGATGAGGGGGCGAACATATGAGGAGAGGTTGAGTAGATTGGGACTCTACTCATTGGAGTTCAGAAGAATGAGAGGCGATCTTATTGAAACATATAAGATTGTGAAGGGGCTTGATCGGGTGGATGCGGTAAGGATGTTCCCAAGGATGGGTGAAACTAGAACTAGGGGGCATAATCTTAGAATAAGGGGCTGCTCGTTCAAAACTGAGATGAGGAGAAACTTCTTCACTCAGAGGGTGGTGGGTCTGTGGAATTTGCTGCCCCAGGAAGCTGTGGAAGCTACATTATTGAATAAATTTAAAACAGAAATAGACAGTTTCCCAGAAGTAAAGGGAATTAGGGGTTACGGTGAGCGGGCAGGAAATTGGACATGAATTTAGATTTGAGGTTAGGATCAGATCAGCCATGATCTTATTAAATGGCGGAGCAGGCTCGAAGGGCCGATTGGCCTACTCCTGCTCCTATTTCTTATGTTCTTATGTTCCTGTTGATAAACAGTCCTAGCTCCTGTGGAGGTGCTTGTATTGCTATATGGGTGCAATCGATTACACCCTGCACCCGTGGGAAGCCAGCCACAGCGTGGAATCCCACTGCCCTCTGTTTGGCTGAGGTCATCCATGGGGAAGTTGATATAGTGCGAGGCCCTGTGAAATAAGCAGTCGGTGACCTGCCTTATGCACTTGTATGCAGACGACAGAGACCCCAGCGATGTCCCTGCTGGCACCCTGGAAGGATCCAGAGGCGAAGAAATTGAGGGCAGTGGTGATTTTGACAGCGACTGGTAAGAAGATGGTGTTCGGGCCAGCCGGGAGCAGCTCGGCATGAAGGAGGCTGCAGATGTCCGCAACTACCTGGCGACTGACTGAGCCTCCGTGTGCACTGCTCCTCAGAGAGGTCCAGGAAGCTGAGCCTCGGTCTGTAGACCCTGGGGCGAGGGTAGTGCCTCCTGCGACGCCGCTGTCTCTGTTGTTGCCCTCCGTGCTGTTGTGCAGGTGCGTATGGCGCTGCACTATGTTGTGGAGCTCCACGTGGCAGAGGCGGACGGCGTGCCTGGCGAGGCTGGTGATGTTGCTCGTCCTCGGATGAAGTGATGAACGCAGCCATGGTGCCCCCCATTTGAGGGGGTCCGCAAAGTAGGTAAATGTGTTCGCACAGCAGAGTTTAGGGTATAAATTAATAATTTTAAGTGGAAAGACAAAAGTTGTTGCAGCCAAAACTTTGTCTGAAGTGACAGAGTGCCCTGCTGCAATAAATGAGGTTTTCCCTCCACCTGTAAAAGAATCCTTTGCATCTCTTACTAGCTGCTGGCTGAAACACGTCTGCTCCAACGGGGAGTGTTTCCCACAGAATGGGAAACACGCTGAGGATACTTGAAAATTGCACCCCTGCCAAAATCTCCTGTCAATGAGATCTGTCAAGGACCTCAACTATCTAAATAAGTATGTGAATTGTCATCCCACCGTCTTTAATTGCTGGTGGGAGTCCCGCACGTGCGAGTTGCGCGCACCCGAACACGTCATTAGGGAACCCGGAAGTGGGCGGGTTGGAGCCGGGCTCCAGACCCGCTTCGAGATTCCCCCATTTTACGAGCCCCCTCGCCCCCAACGCACCCGCTCGGCCATCCGAAAATCGGCCCCCAGAACTGTGCACAATACTCCAAGTGTGGTCTAAGCAAGATATGAATATGAATGGACATGTTATAGCAATATCGTCCAATTAACAATACGCCCATTTACATTTTTGTTTTGTCTACATAATGCAGAGTTGTCAACATTAGGCAAATCCAAGGTGTGAGACTTTCAGTCATGAGTCAGCCACATACTTAAGGTGTTGCCTAGCACCAAAAACATAAAAGTGGCAGGCCGCATCCAATGCATGGTTGGCCCAAGGGGATAATGACCTAACTTCACTGTTTTGTCACCATTTTTGGTGTCATCACCAGTCATTGATTTTCTTTCACAATTGTTGCAGTACCCAAGCCATAACTCCTATCAATTACAGGAAGAAGTGCTATCAGCCAAACATAGAAACAGGAGTAGGCCATTCAGCTCCCCGAGCCTGTTCCACCATTCAATTAGATCATGGCTGACCTGTATCTTAACTCCATCTACCACCCTCAGTTCCGTAACTCTTAATTCCATTGCCTAACAAAAATCTATCAATTAATCGGACATCACGCAGAAGGGATGGGCGTGCGCTGGTAAGGCCTGCAACTGGCTGTAATGTAAAGCAGCTATTTTTTTTTATTTGTTAACAGGATGTGGGCGTCGCTGGCGAGGCCAGCATTTATTGCCCATCCCTAATTGCCCTTGAGAAGGTGGTGGTGAGCCGCCTTCTTGAACCGCTGCAGTCCGTGTGGTGACAGTTCTCCCACAGTGCTGTAAGGAAGGGAGTTCCAGGATTTTGACCCAGCGACAATGAAGGAACGGCGATATATTTCCAAGTCGGGATGGTGTGTGACTTGGAGGGGAACGTGCAGGTGGTGTTGTTCCCATGTACCTGCTGCTCTTGTCCTTCTAGGTGGTAGAGGTCGCGGGTTTGGGAGGTGCTGTCGAAGAAGCCTTGGCGAGTTGCTGCAGTGCATCCTGTGGATGGTACACACTGCAGCCACAATGCGCCGGTGGTGAAGGGAGTGAATGTTTAGGGTGGTGGATGGGGTGCCAATCAAGCGGGCTGCTTTATCTTGGATGGTGTCGAGCTTCTTGAGTGTTGTTGGAGCTGCACTCATCCAGGCAAGTGGAGAGTATTCCATCACACTCCTGACTTGTGCCTTGTAGATGGTGGAAAGGCTTTGGGGAGTCAGGAGGTGAGTCACTCGCCGCAGAACACCCAGCCTCTGACCTGCTCCAGCAGCCACAGTATTTATATGGCTGGTCCAGTTAAGTTTCTGGTCAATGGTGACCCCCAGGATGTTGATGGTGGGGGATTCGGCGATGGTAATGCCGTTGAATGTCAAGGGGAGGTGGTTAGACTCTCTCTTGTTGGAGATGGTCATTGCCTGGCACTTATCTGGCGCGAATGTTACTTGCCACTTATCAGCCCAAGCCTGGATGTTGTCCAGGTCTTGCTGCATGCGGGCTCGGACTGCTTCATTATTTGAGGGGCTGTGAATGAAACTGAACACTGCCCAGTCATCAGCGAACATCCCCATTTCTGACCTTATGATGGAGGGAAGGTCATTGATGAAGCAGCTGAAGATGGTTGGGCCTAGGACACTGCCCTGAGGAACTCCTGCAGCAATGTCCTGGGGCTGAGATGATTGGCCTCCAACAACCACTACCATCTTCCTTTGTGCTAGATATGACTCCAGCCACTGGAGAGTTTTCCCCCTGATTCCCATTGACTTCAATTTTACTTGGGCTCCTTGGTGCCACACTCGGTCAAATGCTGCCTTGATGTCAAGGGCAGTCACTCTCACCTCACCTCTGGAATTCAGCTCTTTTGTCCATGTTTGGACCAGGGCTGTAATGAGGTCTGGAGCCGAGTGGTCCTGGCGGAACCCAAATTGAGCATCGGTGAGCAGGTTATTGGTGAGTAAGTGCCGCTTGATAGCACTGTTGACGACATCTTCCATCATTTTGCTGATGATGAGAGTAGACTGATGGGGCGGTAATTGGCCGGATTGGATTTGTCCTGCTTTTTGTGGACAGGACATACCTGGGCAATTTTCCACATTGTCGGGTAGATGCCAGTGTTGTAGCTGTACTGGAAAAGCTTGGTTCGAGGCGCAGCTAGTTCTGGAGCACAAGTCTTCAGCACTACAGCTGGGATGTTGTCGGGGCCCATAGCCTTTGCTGTATCCAGTGCACTCAGCCGTTTCTTGATATCACGTGGAGTGAATCGAATTGGCTGAAGACTGGCTTCCGTGATTGTGGGGATTTCGGGAGGAGGCCAAGATGGATCATCCACTCTGCACTTCTGGCTGAAGATGGTTGCAAATGCTTCAGCCTTGTCTTTTGCACTCACGTGCTGGACTCCGCCATCATAGAGGATGGGGATGTTTGCAGAGCCTCCTCCTCCCGTTAGTTGTTTAATTGTCCACCACCAATTACGACTGGATGTGGCAGGACTGCAGAGCTTTGATCTTAACCGTTGGTTGTGGAATTGCTTAGCTCTGTCTATAGCATGTTGCTTCCGCTGTTTAGCATGCATGTAGTCCTGAGTTGTAGCTTCACCAGGTTGGCACCTCATTTTTAGGTACGCCTGGTGCTGCTCCTGGCATGCTCTTCTGCACTCCTCATTGAACCAGGGTTGATCCCCTGGCTTGTTGGTAATGATAGAGTGAGGAATATGCCGGGCCATGAGGTTACAGATTGTGCTGGAATACAATTCTGCTGCTGCTGATGGCCCACAGCGCCTCATGGATGCCCAGTTTTGAGCTGTTAGATCTGTTCTGAATCTATCCCATTTAACATGGTGGTAGTGCCACACAACACGTTGGATGGTGTCCTCAGTGCGAAGACGGGACTTCATCTCCACGAGGACTGTGCGGTGGTCACTCCTACCAATACTGTCATGGACAGATGCATTTGCGACAGGTAGATTGGTGAGGACGAGATCAAGTAAGTTTTTCCCTCATGTTGGTTCGCTCACCACCTGCCGCAGGCCCAGTCTTGCAGCTATGTCCTTCAGGACTCGGCCAGCTCGGTCAGTGGTGGTGCTACCGAGCCACTCTTGGTGATGGACATTGAAGTCCCCCACCCAGAGTACATTTTGTGCCCTTGCTACCCTCAGTGCTTCCTCCAAGTAGTGCTCAACATGGAGGAGGACTGATTCATCAGCTGAGGGCGGGCGGTAGGTGGTAATCAGCAGGAGGTTTCCTTGCCCATGTTTGACCTGATGCCATGAGATTTCATGGGGTCCAGAGTCAATGTTGAGGACTCCCAGGGCCACTCCCTCCTGACTGTATATCACTGTACTGCCACCTCTGTCGGTGGGACAGGACATACCCAGGGATGGTGATGGAAGAGTCTGGGACGTTAAATTCTTAAAATTAAAATTAGTAAAGTGGTTATGATATTGGCCGAGTAACCCAGACACTGTGGGTTCAAATCCCATTATGGTAAGCTGTGAAATTTGAATTTAATAGATTGGGTAATTTGTGGGCTGACACCAGAAAAATTATGATGGAAACTGTTGGATTGTTATAAAAACTCAATTGGTTCATTAATGTCCTTCAGGAAAAGGAACCTGCCACCTTTACCCAGTCCTACACTATGCGGTTGACTCTTAATGCCCTCAGGGCAACTAGTGATGCATAATAAATGCTGCCTTGCCAATATTGCCCACATCCGAAGAACAAATAAAACAAAAGCTTCCATTGATATCACTTATCTTGATGACTTTCTTGATATTACTGAATTTCTTTTGAATATTCTTTATCGTTCTCATTTCTGACAACTAAATATGGAGGACAGCATTTAAGAAGAATTACATGGAATGTACAACACAGAAACAGGCCATTCGGCCCAACAGGTCCATGCCAGTGATTATGCTCCACACGAGCTTCCTCCCACCCTACTTCATGTAACCCCATCAACATATCCTTCTATTCCTTTCTCCCTCATGTGCTTATCTGGCTTCCCCTTAAATTCATCTTTGCTGGTCGGCTCAACTACCCCTTGTGGTAGCGAGTTCCACATTCTAACCACTCTCTGGGTAAAGAAGTTTCTCCTGAATTCCCTATTGGATTTATTAGTGACTATCTTATATTTACGGCCCCTAGATCTGGTCTCCCCTGCAAATGGAAACATCTTCTCTACATCTACCGTATCAAACCCTTTCGTAATCTTAAAGACCTCTATCAGGTCACCCCTCAGTATTCTCTTTTCGAGAGAAAAGAGCCCCAGCCTGTTCAATCTTTCCTGATAGGTATAACCTCTCAGTTCTGGTATCATCCTAGTAAATCTTTTTTGCACCTTCTCCGGTACCTCTACATCCTTTTTATAATATGGACAGTTATAATAGAAAAAAAAGTCCACAGAAAAACTTTAATATCTCCACCATGAGATAATTAGCAGTCGTCATATGTTCTGATGACAGAGGCCAATCTGGTTTTGTCACTGAACAAGGGCTTTGAACATAACAACAACAACTTGCATTTATATAGTGCCTTTAATGTAGTAAAACATCCCAAGGCGCTTCACCGGAGCAATTAGCAAACAAAATTTGACACCGAGCCACATAAGGAGATATTAGGCCAGGTGAGCAAAAGCTTGGTCAAAGAGATAGGTTTTAAGGAGCATCTTAAAAGGAGGAGAGGTGGAGAGCCAGAGAAGTTTAGGGAGGGAATTCCAGAGCTTAGGACCTGGACAGCTGAAGTCACAGCTGCCAATGGTGGAGTGATGAAAATCAGGGATACGCAAGAGGCCAGAATTGGAGGAGTGCAGAGATCTCGGAGAATATGTTGTTATTCTCCTGATACTGTAGAATATCCCTGTATACTCTGTCGCTTGATGAAAGCATTATGCAGATTGCCAGGAAACAAGTTGTCTCAAGTAACAATTTGTAGACAAGCCGCGAAAGAATAGCATAGATGAAGATCGTTAGGGTTAATAGTGTAAAATAATTAGGTTACTGGGTTTTTCTGGGACCAGTTGCTTTATAAAAGGGAATAGCTGCTAGCTCCGATAGGATTTTTATAATCAGAAAGCAGCCAAAACTGTTTCCAACTACTGCACTACTGGTATTATATTTTACTATCAAAATTCCTTATAGGCTGTGCAAGAATTGCTGCTCCTTACACCTTTTCATAGAATTGCATAGAATGTACAGCACAGAAACAGGCCATTTGGCCCAATAGGTCCATGATAGTGTTTGTGCTCCACATGAGCCTCCTCCCACCTTTCTTCATCTAACTCCATCAACATATCCTTCTATTCCTTGCTCCTTCATGTGTTTATCTAGCTTCCCCTCAAATGTATCTATGGTAGTCGCCTCAACGATTCCTTGTGGTAGCGAGTTCCACATTTTAACCACTCTCTGGTAAAGATGTATGTCCTAAATTCCCTATTGGATATACTATCTTATATTTACGGCACCCGCAAGTGGAAACATCTTCTCTACGTCTACCCTATCAAACCCTTTCATAATCTTAAATACCTCTATCAGGTCACACCTCAGTCTTCTCTCTTCTAGAGAAAAGCGCCCCAGCCTGTTCAATCTTTCCTGATAGGTATAACCTCTCAGTTCTGGTATCATCCTAGTAAATCTTTTTTGCACCGTCTCTGATGCCTCTATATCCTTTTTTATAATATGGAGACCAGAACTGTTCACAGTGCTCCTAGAGTGGTCTATCCAAGATTGTATACAAGTTTAACATAATTTCCCCGTTTTTCAATTCTATCCCTCTAGAAATGAACCACACAGTGCTTTATTTGCTTTTATATGGCCTTATTAACCTACATCGCTACTTTTAGTGATTTGTGTATCTGTACCCCCATTTAGACTCTGATTTTCCAAGGAGTATGTGGCCTCCTTAGTCTTCCTACGAGAATGTACCACCTCACACTCATCTATATTGAAATTCATTTGCCAATTACACACCCATTTTGCAAGTTTATTAACGTCTTCCTCAATTTTGTCACAGTCCTCCTCAGTATCAACTATATCCCCCCAATTTGATGCCGTCCGCAAATTTTGAAACTGTACTTCCAATTCCCGAGTCCAAATCGTTTGTGTAAATGGTGAACAAACAGTGGTCCCAGCACCAATCCTTGCAGAACACCACTTTTCACCTTTTGCCAGTCTGAGTAACTACCTTTAACTGCTACTCTCTGTTTTCTGTTTTGTAGACAGCTGGCAATCCATTCTACTACTTGGCCCCTGACACCACATGCTCTGACCTTAGTCATGAGTCTATATAACCTTATTGAAGGCCTTTTGAAAATCTAAATATATTACATCAGCTACATTTCCCTTGTCTACCCTTTCTGCTACTTCTTCAAATAATTCAATAAGGTTGTTCAAGCATGATCTTTCCTTTTAAAATCCGTGTTGACTACTCTTTGTTATATTTTTGATTTCTAGATGTTTTTCTATTACATCTTTGAGTAAGGATTCCATTATCTTTCCTACCACTGACTTTAAGCTAATTGGTCCATAGTTCCTTGGACTTGTTCTATCTCCCTTTTTAAAAATATAGGAATCACATTAACTGTCCGCCATTCCTTTGGCACTATTCCCTTTTCAAATGAATTTTTATATATAGGTAATAATACTGCCTCTGTATCTCTTCCCTAACTCGTTTTAATATGCACGGATGCAATCCATCCGGACCAGGGGTTTTGGCCTCTCTAAGTTTGATTAGTTATCAGTTAGCTCCTCCCTTTCTATCTTAAATGTCTTTATATCAGTTTTGATTTCTTCTTCTAATGTCATGCCCACATTGTTAGTCTCCTTGGTAAATACTGAGGCAAAGTAATTAAATATTTCTGCCATTTTGTTGTCATTATCTGTGAGTTTATCATGTTTATCCCTATCCCGATTTTTCTCTTATTTATCTGTCTGTCGAATACTTTACTATTTCTTTTTATATATTCCTTGATAATTTAATTTTGTAGTTTCTCTTTGCCTTCCTAATTTGTTTTTTTGACTTATTTCCTAACTTCTTTGAATTTATTTTGGTCATCGTCTCCTTTGTTGAAAGCAGGTCAGAGGCTGGGTATTCTGCGGCGAGTGACTCACCTCCTGACTCCCCAAAGCCTTTCCACCATCTACAAGGCACAAGTCAGGAGTGTGATGGAATACTCTCCACTTGCTTGGATGAGTGCAGCTCCAACAACACTCAAGAAGCTCGACACCATCCAAGATAAAGCAGCCCGCTTGATTGGCACCCCATCCACCACCCTAAACATTCACTCCCTTCACCACTGGCGCACTGTGGCTGCAGTGTGTACCATCCACAGGATGCACTGCAGCAACTCGCCAAGGCTTCTTCGACAGCACCTCCCAAACCCGCGACCTCTACCACCTAGAAGGACAAGAGCAGCAGGCACATGGGAACAACACCACCTGCACGTTCCCCTCCAAGTCACACACCATCCCGACTTGGAAATATATTGCCGTTCCTTCATTGTCGCTGGGTCAAAATCCTGGAACTCCCTTCCTAACAGCACTGTGGGAGAACCGTCACCACACGGACTGCAGCGGTTCAAGAAGGCGGCTCACCACCACCTTCTCGAGGGCAATTAGGGATGGGCAATAAATGCTGGCCTCGCCAGCGACGCCCACATCCCGTGAATGAATTTTAAAAAATATACTTAGTGTATGCCTTTTTCTTTAGTTTCAATTTTGTCCTTATTTCTTTATTCATCCATGGTCTGTCATTACTGGCTAGTTTGTTCTTGCTTTTTAGTGGGATATGTTTCACCTGGACTCTATTGGTCACCGTTTTAAATGTTTCCCACTGGTGTTCTATTTCTTTGTTTGTCAGTAAATTTTTCTAGTTTATTTTCCCAAGTTCCATTGTCATCCTCTTAAAATCAGCTTTTTTCCAATTTATTACTTTGGTCTTTATCTTACTTATGTCATTCTCAATCTTTATCTTAAACCGTATTATGTTGTGATCGCTATTGCCTAGATGTTTACCCAAGCTTACTTCTCTTATCTGTTCTCGTTCATTTCCCATTACTAGATCCAGCAATGCTTTCTCTCTTGTTGGGCATTTTACATACTGGGTAAGAAAGGAGCCCTGCACACACTGTAAAAGCTCCATTCCCTGTACCCCTTCACCTACCTATTCTTGCCAGTTTATCTGGGGGTAGTTAAAATCTCCCACGATTATTATATGTCCTTTACTCATTTCACATATTTCTTCCTCCACCTCCCTTCCACTATTAGGTGGTCTGTAGTATATCCCTATTGGCATGATCGATCCCTTCTCATCTTTTATTTCAGTCCATATGTATTCTGTTTGTAGCCTTTTGTTATGGTGTCCCTTTTTTCGACTGCCATTATGTTATCTCTAATTAGTACAGCTACTCCACCACCCCCTTCTTCCTTTCCTGAAATTTAATTGCCAGTCCTGTTCTTTATGTAGCCATGTTTCAGTTATTCCTACTACATCTGGTTCCTTGCTATGGATTATTGCCTCCAGTTCCCCCACTTTATTTTGTTTGCTGTGTACCTTGCTATACAGGTAGTTTAACTTGTCTTTAATAGTTGTTCCTTTTACTTTATTTTTAACAGTCCTTTTATACTTCTGTTTTATAACTATTTGTTCCATGACCATTTATATTATCTTTATTCTTTACCCTGTCCTGACCTTTAAACTCATTTCTTGTTTCTTTTATCTTTGTTTTTTGCCATCAGATCCTTCCCCCCACCTTGCTAGTTTAAAGCCTTATTCATCGCCCTATTTATCCTTTCTGCTAGGACTCTGGTCCCATTCCGGTTTGGGTAGAGCCCGTCCCAGCGGTACAGCTCCTTCCTGTCCCAGTACTGGTGTCGATGTTCCATGAACCCCTCTCTCCCACACCACTCCTTCAGCCACACGTTCACCTTTCTGATCTGCCTATCCCTATGCCAATTAGCATGTGGCTCAGGTAGTAAGATTACCACCCATGAGGTCCTGATTTTTAATTTAGTTCCTAGCTTCTGATCGTCCCTTAACAGGATCTCATCCTTGTTCTTGCTTATGTCATTGGTGCTGACATAGATCATGACAACTGGATCCTCCCCCTCCCTTTCCAAGTTCCTCTCCAATTACTTAGAGATGTCCTTTACCCTTGTACCAGGTAGGCAACACACCCTCCTGGACTCTCAATCGCGACTGCAGAGGATGCTATCTATCCCGCTGATCATAGAATCCCCTATGACTACAACCTTTCTATTCTGATCCTCCCCCCCCCCCCTTTGAATTGACTCATGCTCCACGGTGGCATAGTTAGCATTCTGAGCATCCTCCCTGCAGCCTTCATCCTTAACCTCACCGGTATCAAGTATCTCGTACCTGTTGGACAGGACCAATGTCTGTGGGACCTCCTCCTTTCCCAGGCTCCCACTACCCTGCTGACTAACAGCCACACTCTCCCCTTCCTGCAATTTCCTCTGAGGTGTGACTGTAGTCTGGAGAAAACTATCTAGATATTCCTCCCCTTCCCTTATTTGTCGGAGTGTCTCTAACTCGCACTCCAGTTCAAAGACTCTGAGCCGGAGTGTCTCAAGCCAAAGACATTTACTGCAGATGTGGCAATCCGGGACAGTCTCACTGTCTACAAACTCCCACATATTACAGTCCCGACACATAGCCTGTACTGCCATTTCTAGTTTTTATTTTTTTTAAAAATTCGTTCATGGGATGTGGGCATCGCTGGCAAGGCCAGCATTTATTGTCCATCTCTAATTGCCCTTCTTGAACCGCTGCAGTCCGTGTGGTGAAGCTTCTCCCACAGTGCTGTTAGGAAGGGAGTTCCAGGATTTTGACCCAGCAACGATGAAGGAATGGCAACATATTTCCAAGTCGGGATGGTGTGTGACTTGGAGGGGAACGTACAGTTGGTGTTGTTCCCATGTGCCTGCTGACCTTGTCCTTCTAGGTGGTAGAGGTCGTGGGTTTGGGAGGTGCTCTCGAAGAAGCCTTGGCGAGTTGCTGCAGTGCATCCTGCAGATGCACTATTTATCAGTAGTTTATTTCTTGGACTAATAGAATCACTTGAGATCTAGATTATGTTTAGTAAATGGATTTAGCTTGATTTTGAAAAAAATAGTAATTACTTTTTTTTATTTTAAGTTTTTTTTAATTTAAGTTTTTAAAGTTGACAGATTAGTTTATAGTCCCTTGGTTTAAATCACTTAGCACCTCCTTCCCCCTCTGCACCTAATTTCCACACTCACCAAATTACCAGTTGAAAGACCTCACTCTGTTAACAATCTGTTAGAAGTTCACTCTCTGTCCTTAGCAACCTCTGTGCTCAAGCTTTATTCCAAGTCTTTACTTATAATAAAAACAAAAGCCCTGAAGATCCTGGGTCCCTGATGTGGCACTGTAAGTGCGCAGGGGCAGGACTTATGCCTGCCAAATTCCAAAGAAGCTGATCCCATCGGAAATCCTGGGGTCAGCTAATTTCCATAAGAGGGGTGGAGCAGCTTAGGGAGGGAGTTCCAGAACTTGGGGCCGAGGCAGTTGAAGGCACGGCCACCAGTGGTAATAATTTTTTTTTAAAATTAAAGGTAATTGGCAAAAGAACCAGGAGGGAGATGAGGGGAATTGTTTTTACGCAGTGAGTTCTTATGGTTTGGAATGCATTGCCTGAAAGGGGGTGGAGTCAGATTCAACAGTAACTTTCAAAAGGGAATTGGCTAAATACTTGAAGGAAAAAAATTTGCAGGGCTATGCGAAAGAGCAGGGGAATGGGACTAATTGGATAACTCTTTCAAAGAACTGGCACAGGCACGATGGGCCGATCGGCCTCCTTCTGTGCTATATGATTCTATACCCTATGATTTCTGAACGCTGGTGGAACGAGGGTGGGAGTCCTGCGGCAGTTATACTGGGGGGCGGGGGGCGGAAAATTTGAGATGGGGTTGGAGCAAGGGCACAGTGTTATCATTTAAAGGGCTGAATGTAATTAAAGAGCTGAGCAGGCTCTAGCAAGAGGGAATGAAATTGATGGTGCAACCGAAGGGAAAGGGCCAAGTATCTAACTTCTCAGAGGCTGATGTTGAAATGCTACTCCACCAAATTAGGACTGGAGGGATGCCATTGTTGGAGCACCAGGGAAGAAGCCATTACATGTAGCAGCATGACTCATGTGGAAGGGGTGAAAAACCTCCATAACTCAAAAGATCCCTTTACAGTGTCGGAAGATGTTTAATGACCTCACAAGGTCAGAAAAGCTAAGGATGTCATCAGATGAGCAGCAAATGGGAAGTCCCTGCAACAATAATCAAACAAGGCCCTTTGGGGTATAATATGTCCCAGAAGCAAGTAACTTGGCAGCACTTATGTCAATTGTCTTACATCCTATAATGCATGTTATATTGAAGTCTCTCATCCTTGCTCCCTTGCACCTACCATTATTACCATCTATTCCACAAATCTTGACTGATTGTGACTGCTGGATCCGGAGACAACAGCAGTGAATTCAAACAATACATTCCTCCTACAGAATACAGCACATAATACCAGGCTACGCCAGTAAGCCAGGCTATGTCAGCCTACATCAAGCCACTGGGGAAGGAAGTGCACATATCCGCCATTTAATAACTCATGAATAGAAAGCACTGTCAATCATTGGACTTTACACTGGGGATGGAGATGTGGGAGTCATTGTGCCTTCAACAGGTTTCTTCAATCTGTCCACCAGCTACCACTTTTCTCATAATAGATCCACAAGGAGCTGATTAAGTTAGAATGCTGTTCAAGCAGACCAAAGTTAGCTGCCTTTGTTTCCTTCAGATGCTGCAAGCTGGGACACAAACGTGAAGATTGCTGAAGAGCGAGACAATGTAGTCCTCTCTACCGCTGACAACACTGGTGAACATTCACTCACCTCATCATTTACCCGCCCCCTTGTGCTTAACAGCCCAGAGATACCCACTTGAGGGAGTACTGAGTGTTGGTGAGGAATTGACACATGGTGAGACACAGAGCACAAGGAAGCCAAAGATTGCAGATGTGGAATTGGAGCCAGGCTGCAGACCATGAGGATGATGATCTCAGGGCTCTTGCCAAGAAGAGAAGAGAAGGATGCTAGCAGAGTAATAGACATATATGGAGGTACTGCACGACCTCTCCCAAAACTTGTGGCGGATGGCTAGGATAACGGTGGAGTTCACTGCCCTGCTGTATGCCAGCATCTGAGAGGACTTTAACTCATAGTAGAGCAGCTTGGAGAAAGTGGCAGCTGCAGGAGCATCTGCAAATCTTGCCCCATTTCATGAGAGATCCAAACAATGTGGAGGCACTGAATGAAGAACTGCAGGTCTTGGTGGATCATCTGGAGAGGTCATTGTCAACCAAATTGCAAAGTATAGAAGGAAGCATCTTGGAGGGATGAAAGGATATTCCGTTGACTTTCTTGCTCTCTCAGCAGATTTGAGGATCTTTCTGAAGCTGTGTGGACTGTTCTCCTGCTGATTGCTGGTAACCTGAATCCCGTTACCAGAACCAGTGGAGAAGCTGGTGCGCGTGCCTCAGGAGGTGCTTCTCCTCATGGCAGCAGCACGGAGAAGCACTCCATTAGCTCCCCGCCGTAGCTTTCATCTGTGCAGGATTAGGCTGCCAGTGAGCCCATGATAAAGAGTCATGTCCACATCCATCCCAGGAACTGGGAGCCCTAAGAGAAATGTTATCTCTATCCCAAGAGACTTACATAACTTTTTGCAGTGATCATTTAAATCTCAAGGCCCTCAGGTAGCATGGAAGAAATAGAAGGGAGTAAACAGCTTGCATTGTCACAAGGGGTGTCAGTGATAAAAAAATGAGAACATTTTCTGTAAATTGTTGCAATTAATCATTGGGTTATTTGATGTAATGACAACTTTACATAGTGTTACATTAGTATTTACAGCACAGAAACAGGCCATTCGGCCCAACTGGCCTGTGCCAGTGTTTATGCTCCACACGAGCTTGGTGTTTGGTTCTCTTGTAGGAGAATGGGAAACAGGTAACGTGCTGATGGTGAGGCTCAGGATTAGGATGTGAGGAGTAAGGATATTATTTAAACCATAATTTGGCAAGAGGACACAGATCTTTGATGGACTGAGACTTCCAAAGAATATTGCTCCACTCATCTGTGAAGATATCCCAAATGAGTCTGATTTTCAGGTGTCTAGTAACAGTTACCACTGCACCTGCTTCTTGTTCTTAATGGGCTTGGCCTTCATCATCAGTAGTGTAATCACCAGCCTCTCTGGCATGCTCTGGGGCATCTATCACTAGTCCTTTCCTGATTGCAAAATTATGAAGCATACAACACTCCACCACAATTCATGAGACAGTACTGTAAGGCACCCCAAGGCCTATCCAGGCACTGGAACCTGCCTTTGAGCATCCCATTGACTTTCCCAGTTCTTATCTTTGTCTTCATCTATGCTTCATTGTAGCGCTCCTCTATGGTCCTACAAAGTGGCTCATATGCCATTGGAGTTCCAGGTATCCTCTATCACCCAGCAGCCATCTTGCCTCCTCCCATCCCTGTTGAAATAAAGCTGGGATGCTGGAGTGACAAAATATAAAAGCATAATGGCAGCTCCCAGCATATCATGAATTCACATTCAAGAAGTTGTGCTTATTGTCAGAAATGAGCTGCATATTTAAAGAATGAAATCCTTTGTGGTTCACACAAATATGGGGGTTTTCATTTGGGGGGCACACAATCCACATTGGTGCAATCAGAGGCCTCCACAACTCTGGGGAATCCAGTGATTCTGAGAAATTTGATGACCCTGTCAGTCACCTGTCTGGGACCATGATCAAATTGCATAAACTGAGCTGCCCTGGCAAAGAGGGTATTGGTGGCTTGTTTTATACAGGAATGTGCAGCAAATTGACTGATCTGGTAAAAGTTCCCTGTTGTTCCCTGGAATGAGGTAAATGTTTTGAACTTTTTTTTTTGAGATCGCTATTTTCAAGTGCTTCCTTTTTAATTCAGAGAGCTATTGATTCAGTGAGACCGTGGAAGAGATAGATAGAGAGATAAAGAGAAAAGGGGTGACTGGAACACTTAGACAACATTTTGTTTACGCTGAAAATTTAAACGGTTTATTTAGTTTTCTTAGTGCAACTGGAACCGTGTCTTTCCTCAGGCTTGTGAGGATTTATGGTTTGTTTGGTTTGTCAAATGGTTTTAAAACAAGCTAGACCATGAATTTTCAAACTTTTTTGAGATAACAATTTTCAAGTGCTTTTTTTTTACTTCAAAGAGGGATGCTGGCTGAGAGAAAAGAGAGAGAGAGAGAAAGACAGGGAGAGTAATTAGGGCACCTATACTTTATTTCCTTTCTATTGATAATTTGAAAACATTGTTTACATCAAGATGTGTTTGTATAGCTGCAGTGGGTAAGGGAAGCACTAATTATTGTTTTTTCAGTATTCAATCAAAAGCACATGCTTCATATTGGGGTTAATTTTAACCTTACCCACCTGGCGGAAGCGGTGCTTGGGAGGGGTTAAAATTGGCTGAATCCACTCACAGGCCCGAGGCCAAAACATTTGCACCCGGTGGCATTTTATTGTTGCAGACTTTGAAGTCAGCCATGGCTCCCACTGCAAGCAGATGGGGGCCTGATTTAAATCTGAAAGACATAGCCCGATGACATAATCAGTGCTATGACATGATTTTAACAAAGACTCGGGGTGGGGGGGATGCTCATGGGATGTGAAACTGGGTAGAATGCAGCAGAGTGGCCAGAAGAGGCCGAGGTAAGTAATCTTTTTTTATTCTTTAGGAGGATGAGAGGGGTGGCCTATGAGGAGAGACTGAGCAGAATGGGCCTATATTCTCTGGAATAAACTCCACTTTCCCACCCTACCCCCATATCCCTTGATTCCCTTAGTGTCCAAATACCCATCGATCTCAGCTTTGAATATACTCAATGACTGAGCATCCACAGCTCTGTGGGATAGAGAATTCCTAAGATTCACAACTATTTGAGTGAAGAAATTTTTCCTCCTCTCTGTCCTAAATGGCTGACCCCTTATCCTGAGACTATGACCTCTAGTTCTAGATTGTCCAGCCAGGGAAAACAACCTCTCAGCATCTCCCCTGTCAAGCCCACTAAGAATTTTATACATTTCAATGAGATCACCACTCATTCTTCTAAACTCCAGAGAGTATAGGCCCATTCTACTCAATCTCTCCTCACAGGACAACCCTCTCATCCCAGGAATCAATCTAGTGAACCTTCGTTGCACCCCCTCTGAGACAAGTATATTCTTCCTTAGGTAAGGAGACCAAAACCGTACACAGCACTCTAGCTGTGGTCTCACCAGAGCCCTATATAATTGCAGCAAGACCTCCTTACTCTTATACTCCAACCCCCTTGCAATAAAGGGAAGCTAGATAAGTACATGAGGAAGTCAGGAATAGAAGGATATGCTGACAGGGTCAGATGAAGAGGGGTGGGAGGAGGCTCGCGTGGAGCATAAACAGTTGGCGTAGACAGTTGGGCTGAATGGCTTGTTTCTGTACTGTACATTCTATGTAATAATAACAACACAAAAAAATACATATTTCACAATGGCATGATTAAACTTACCTGTAAAATTGTCTCTTAACATACATTTATTAGGAGGCCTCACATCTCTCAAAAGCCTCGGGCTGGAGTTGATATTCTTTCCAGACCTATCACTTTGTCAGCTGGAATGAGTTGAGGACCACACTTTGTACCTGTGGTTGGCAGGATGCTGCAGTCTGAGCATGTGCAGGGTGGAGAAATCCCACAATGCATTGGGATGATTCGCCAAGTATTGCACAACAATTTGAAGCGTGCCTTTCCTCAAATCACAACAGCAAACTAGAGTAAGAACTTTAATGTACCTTTAGATGTAAAAATACTTTCAGCTGCTTATTTTTATGAGAGAGAGAGAGAGAGAGGGATTGGCTCAGTGAGAGAGTGAGACAAGCATAGACTGAAAGGGATGATGACAGTACATGCCTCTTTTGGTTATACTGAGAGTTTGAAACCAACCAGAACACATTTGTTTATACAGCTATGGAATCTTATTTATTTATCCAGTTGTCATGGGTAAGGAAAATCCTATTTACTATCCAGAAACCAATAGAAAAGCATTTGCTTCACTGTCTCTGGGCCAACACAGAACATTAAAGGCAGGACCTCAGGTTGATAAGGCTGTAAAAAAGATAATGGAATTCTAGGTTTTATCACAAGAGTTATAAAATATAAAAGCCAAGAGGTAATGATGAGCCTAAAATAAAACCTTAACAAGACCTCACTTAAAGTATTATGTTCCGTAATGGGCTCCACACTATCGGAAGGCTATCGAATCTTTAGAGAGGATACAATGCAGATTCACTAGGATGCTGCCTGGCATAAGGAAATACAAACACAAAGCAAGACTTGAAAAATTGGAGCATTTTTGTTAGAACAATGCAAATTATAGGGTGGTATGGTATAAGTGTTTAAAATGATTTAAAGGATGGAACAGGGTAGATAGAAGCAGACTGGTTCTACTGGTTGAGGGATCTAGAAAAAGGGGCCAAGTTTAAATGTAAAAGATTTTGAACCGAAAGCACAGGAACAGGAGAAGGCCATTCAGCCCCTCGAGGCCGTTCCGGTATTCAGTTAGATCATGGCTGATCTGTATCTTAACTCCATCTACCCTCCTTGGTTCCGTAACCCTTGCCTAACAAAAATCTATCAATCTCAATTGACCCACAGCCTCAACAGCTTTTTGGGGGAGAGAGTTCCAGATTTCCACTGCCCTTTGTGTGAAGAGAAGCAAGAGAAACTCTTTTACACAGAGAGTTGTGATCCTGCGGAATTCATTTTCAGAGTTAGTGGATTGAGACAGAAACTATGTCAACATTCAAGATTAGATTGGAAAAAGGGATGAAGGGGTAAGGAATCAGGGCGGGTAATTGGTCTATTTGCTCGCATGGAAGGTAAACGCTGATATGGAGTGGTTAGAATGGCCTGTTTAGGTTTTTGTAACTTTTATGTATTTCTATGCGTAACTCTGACAAATTTAATGGCCGATTTTTACTCAGGGCAGGAATCGGGGACAGGGACTGAAGCGGGATTTTAACTCCTGGGATTCATTTACATGCCCCGACTCTGACTCCTGCATGAAGTTGGTGAGAATTACATCATAGCTGTCAAGCAGGAGTCAAAATTGATGGGGGGGGGGGGGGGGGGTGGGGTCAGGTCACCACCAAGGACCCACTGAAATGGTCCCCCTACAAGGTAAGTATGAATTGAGGGGGAGGTTTGTGATTGTGGGAGAGGAGCAGGCCCGGGCAGGGGAAGCCCAAGATATCCTTATAGGGTCAGGAGGAGCAGGAGTGGCCCACAAGGAACCTTTAAAATAAGATTTTTAAATGGAACCTTGCTGCCGGGCCAGAAACCATGCAGGCCATAGTCAGGCCCACGGTTAAATTAGGCCCCTGCCCCTCTTGGGCGGGTGGCCTTCCCGTACCTGAAGACAGGTCAGTAAAAATGGTGGGGGGGCAGGAACACATTGGGAATGTGGTGTGTACCCCCACCCATTGTCCTACCTCCACCCACCCCACCCTCTGCCGCACCATTTCCACTGGGCGGGGGGAGTTAATCGGCCCTTTGTTTTCAAATGATTGTAACCAGGATGTGCACCCTTCCCAAACTTTCAAAGCTAAGCACCCCAGCACCCCTACGCCTTGGAGCAGCATAGCGCGAGCCCACATACCCTGCATCCCTATTCCTTTCCAGCCTTAGTCCACAACCTACTACTTCCTTTCTGATTTCTACGTCTTCCATCACTTCCCACACAGCTGGTCTCCACGTGAGCTTGGTGTCTACCGCCAGCCGAGTACATCTTGCCTATTATCTGACTGTGTATCCTGTCCTTTGAAAAGATAAGAGATAAATCCACCTGCGTCTAGCTGATAGAGATACATGATTGATTGGAGGTTCAATTTTCCTAAATGGTTAGATTTGGCATCTGGTATATTAAGCCAGGAGGAGAGGATAAGGAATTTGGGGTGTTTTCTTTAGAAAGGTGCCTTTGATTTAATTGAAGTTTTTAAGGCTATGAAGGGAATTGATAAAGCTCATCAGGGCAAATTGTTCACTGTGGCAGGGGGTTCAAATATCAGGGGACACGAGTTAAAAATGGAGAAGTCAAAAGTAAGAAGGGAAGTTGGAAGAAACTTTTTTTTACACAACAGGTATCAGTGTTGTGGAATTAGTACCAGGTGAGGTCACTAAAGTAAACAGAATAAATGGGTTAAAGAGGATGTGTTTCTGGAGAAACAGAAGTGACTATGGCATACTGTGAGAAGTTGAGTGGGTGTAGCTGATTTCTAGTAGAAGGGGGTGGGATTGTTGGTCTGAAGGACTTTATCCTGTTCATAAATTCGTCATATTTTATCATGGCCGAGATGGGGGTCAAGAGAAACCTAGCATTCTAATCTTAACCTTCTAACAACTAACAATACAATGGCAATGATGGTGGCTGCAGAGAAATCCATGACTTACAAAACTACCCGAAACTTCAAGAAGATTGTTCAGGATGGCGAGGTGATGGTTAGGATTACTTTTGTAGTTAGGAGTGGTGGCAGCGCTGGAAAGATCATTGCAGCTGTGAAGTCTGCCAATGTTCATAATTGTCCATCATGGTAGTCTTCTGAAGATAGCCATGTTTATGTCATTTAGCAGCCGACTGCGGTTATGATGTGTATCGTGTCAGAGAGGGCCAATGATGCAGGAAATATTTTGCTGGTGTTCTAGATGCATTTAAGGGGAAGCTAGATAAGTACACGAGGGGGAAAGGAATAGAAAGATATGTTGTCAGTGTTAGATGAAGTAAGGTGCGGATATTACACAGTGTGCTGAGAGTTCGGTAAGTGTGGGAGTTTGGTGAAGTGGGGGAAGGAGGTGCTGCTTTGCCTTGCTTTTCCAAACTTTTCCTGCAGAGCCGTAGTGGACCTGAGAGTAGAAGACTGAGATTGTGGAATAAAAGCAGCAGCAGACCTGCACCAAGAGACGACTACTGTGCGACATCACAGGGACTTAACTCCTGGACCTAAGATAAATAAGAAGCAAAAAGTAATCCAAGTGGGACGTCACCAAGGAAGAGGTAAGTGATTGGCTGGTGAGTATTTTCCTGCTGAATTTGTCTAAGGTTAGAGTTTGTGGATTCTCTGGTCTCTGTTGTGTAGTGGGGGACTGCTGTTCAGCAAGGGCCCTTGAGTATACCTTTTTAATTGAAGTGAAATTGGTGGGATTCATTTAATTTGAATTAATTAGTTAAAGGGTAAGCCATGTCAGGACAGCCCAGCCCCGTGTTATGCTCTTCCTGCTCTATGTGGGAAATCAGGGACCCTTCCGGTGTCCCTGACGACCATGTGTGCGGGAAATGTATCCAGCTGCAGCGACTGACAAACCGCATTGCGGCACTGGAGCTGCGGATGGATTCATTAAGGAGCATTCGCGATGCTGAGAACGTCGTGGATAGCACGTTTAGTGAGATGGTCACACCGCAGGTAAAGGTTGTACAGGCAGGAAGTAATTGGGTGACCACCAGGCAGAGTAAGAAGAGCAGGCAGGCAGTGCAGGGGTCCCCTGTGGCCGTCCCCCTCTCAAACAAATATACCGCTTTGGATATTGTTGAGGGGGCTGACTTATCAGGGGAAGGCAGCAGCAGCCAACTTCCTGGCACCAGGGGTAGCTCTGCTGCACAGGCTGGGAGGAAAAAGAGTGGAAGAGCTATAGTGGTAGGGGATTCTATCGTAAGGGGAACAGACAGGCGTTTCTGTGGCCGTAAACATGACTCCAGGATGGTTTGTTGCCTCCCTGGTGCCAGGGTCATGGATGTCACTGAGCGGCTTCAGGGCATTCTCAAGGGGGAGGGTGAGCAGGCAGAGGTCGTGGTCCACATTGGGACCAACGACATAGGTAGGAAGGGAGATGAGGTCCTGCATCAAGAATTTAGGGAGCTAGGTAGCAGATTAAAGAGCAGGACCTCAAAGGTTGTAATCTCTGGATTACTCCCAGTGCCACGGGCTAGTGAGTATAGAAATAGGAGGATAGAACAGATGAATGCGTGGCTAAAGAGTTGGTGCAGGAGGGAGGGTTTCAGTTTCCTGGATCACTGGGCCTGCTTCTGGGGAAGGTGGGACTTGTACAAGTCGGACGGGTTGCACCTGAACCAGAGCGGGACAAATATCCTTGCGGGGAGGTTTGCTAGCACTGTTGGGGGGGGTTTAAACTAACTTGGCAGGGGGATGGGATACAGAGTGGAGCTACAATAGGGGGTGATGTGCAGCCAAATATTGAGAAAAAAACAAGTCAGCTTGGAAGACAGGGCAAATATGTGAGGGCAAGGCTGGATGGCATCTATTTTAATGCAAGGAGTCTTGCGAATAAGGTGGATGAACTGAAGGTGTTGATAAACACATGGGAGTATGATATTGTTGCTGTCACAGAGACATGGTTGAGGGAGGGGCAAGACTGGCAGCTCAATATTCTGGGGTACAGAATCTTCAGGCGAGACAGAGGGGGAGGTATAAGAGGAGGGGGGGTCGCAATATTAATTAAAGAATCAATTACTGCCATAAGGAGGGATGATATATTAGCAGGTTCCTCTAATGAGGCCATATGGGTGGAGCTTAAAAACAAAAAGGGGGCAAGCACTTTGATGGGAGTGTACTATAGGCCCCCAAACAGTCAGGGGGAGATAGAGGAACAGATATGTAGGCAAATCTCAGAAAATTGTGCAAATAATAGGGTAATAATAGTGGGGGATTTCAACTTGCCCAATATTAACTGGGATACTCAGAGTGTAAAAGGCTTAGAGGGTACAAAATTCTTAACGTGCATCCAGGAGAGCTTTTTGAGCCAGCATGTAGAAAGTCCTACAAGAGAGGGGGCGGTACTGGACCTAATTCTAGGGAATGTGGCCGGCCAAGTGGAAGAAGTGCTAGTAGGTGAGCACTTTGGTGACAGTGACCATAATTCAGTGAGATTTAAGGTGGTCATGGAAAAGGACAGGGAGGGGCCGGAAATAAAGGTTCTAAATTGGGGGAAGGCCGATTTTATAGGATAAGGCAGGATCTGGCCAAAATGGACTGGGATCAGCTGCTTGTAGGAAAATCCGCATCGGAGCAATGGGAGTCTTTCAGAAGGGAGATTGAGACCATACAATGGCAACATGTTCCCGTAAAGGTCAAGGGTGGTTCCAAGAACTCCAGGGAACCTTGGATGTCAGGGGATATACGAGAATGGATTAGGAAAAAAAGGAGGGCTTTTGGCAGATACAAAAGGCTAAGGACGGAGGAAGCCCTAGAGGAGTACAAAAAGTGCAGGGGGATACTTAAAAAAGAAATTAGGAGATCAAGGAGGGGCCATGAAATAACACTGGCGAGCAAAATAAAGGAAAATCCTAAGATGTTTTATAAGTATATTAAGGGTAAGAGGATGACTAGGGAAAAAATAGGGCCCATTAGGGACAAAAATGGCAATCTGTGTGTGGAGCCGGCAGATGTAGGAGGGGTTCTAAATGAATTTTTTGCATCTGTTTTCACTCTGGAGAAGGACGATGTAGACATAGAAATACGGCAGGGGGACTGTGATATACTCGAACATATTAACATTGGCGGTTTTAGCAGGCCTAAAAATGGATAAATCCCCAGGCCCGGACGAAATGTATCCCAGGCTACTGTGTGAGGCAAAGGAGGAGATTGCGGGGGCTCTGACACATATATTCAGTTGTAAACAATTTTACAACACCAAGTTATAGTCCAGCAATTTTATTTTAAATTCACAAGCTTTCGGAGATTTTCTCCTTCCTCAGGCAAATGTTTCAAGAACTCCTTGAAGCCTACGCATTTATACATATAGAACAATACATGGTGTTTACAGACTGCCCCTGCAACTGCCCGTTGCCAAGGCAATCACCGTGTTCAGACAGAGAGGTGTCACCTGCAGAACCCCCGAATACACATTCAACAAAAAAACAAACAGGGAAAAAAAACAGAGAAAAAAAAACACAGAGAGAGGCAGAAACATCCGGAAGGCAGAGAGAGCCAGCACATGACCCATTATATTAAAAACAGATAACATTTGTTCGCTGGTGGGGTAACGTGTAGCGTGACATGAACCCAAGATCCCGGTTGAGGCCGTCCTCATGGGTGCGGAACTTGGCTATCAATTTCTGCTCGACGATTTTGCGTTGTCGTGTGTCTCGAAGGCCGCCTTGGAGTACGCTTACCCGAAGGTCGGTGGATGAATGTCCATGACTGCTGAAGTGTTCCCCGACTGGGAGGGAACCCTCCTGTTTGGCGATTGTTGCGCGGTGTCCGTTCATCCGTTGTCGCAGCGTCTGCATGGTCTCGCCAATGTACCATGCTCTGGGGCATCCTTTCCTGCAACGTATGAGGTAGACAACGTTGGCCGAGTCACAGGAGTATGAACCGTGCACCTGGTGGGTGGTGTCCTCTCGTGTGATGGTGGTATCTGTGTCGATGATCTGGCATGTCTTGCAGAGGTTACCGTGGCAGGGTTGTGTGGCGTCGTGGACGCTGTTCTCTTGAAAGCTAGGTAGTTTGCTGCGAACGATGGTCTGTTTGAGGTTGGGTGGCTGTTTAAAGGCGAGTAGTGGAGGTGTGGGGATGGCCATAGCGAGGTGTTTGTCCTCATTGATGACATGTTGAAGGCTGCGGAGAACATGGCGTAGTTTCTCCGCTCCGGGGAAGTACTGGACGACAAAGGGTACTCTGTTGGTTGCGTCCCGTGTTAGTCTCCTGAGGAGGTCTATGCGATTTTTTGCTGTGGCCCGTCGGAACTGTCGATCGATGAGTCGAGCGTCATATCCCGTTCTTACTAGGGCGTCTTTCAGCGTCTGTAGGTGTCCATCGCGTTCCTCCTCGTCTGAGCAGACCCTGTGTATTCGCAGGGCCTGTCCATAGGGGATGGCCTCTTTGACGTGGTTAGGGTGGAAGCTGGAAAAGTGGAGCATCGTGAGGTTGTCCGTGGGCTTGCGGTAGAGTGAGGTGCTGAGGTGCCCGTCTTTGATGGAGATTCGTGTGTCCAAGAAAGAAACTGATTCTGAGGAGTAGTCCATGGTGAGCTTGATGGTGGGATGGAACTTGTTGATGTTATCGTGTAGTCTCTTTAGTGATTCCTTGCCGTGGGTCCATAGAAAGAAAATGTCGTCGATGTATCTGGTGTATAGTGTTGGTTGGAGGTCTTGTGCAGTGAAGAAGTCCTGCTCGAACTTGTGCATGAAAATGTTGGCGTATTGGGGTGCGAATTTGGTCCCCATGGCTGTTCCGTGTGTTTGGGTAAAGAACTGGTTATCGAAGGTGAAGACATTGTGATCCAGGATGAAGCGGATGAGTTGTAGGATGGCTTCCGGCATCTCCACATCACATATATTCAGAACCTCTCTGGCCACAGGGGATGTGCCAGAGGACTGGAGAACCGCTAATGTAATACCATTATTCAAGAAGGGGAGTAGGGAAAAACCGGGGAACTACAGGCCAGTGAGCCTAACATCAGTGGTAGGAAAATTATTGGAAAAAATTCTGAAGGACAAAATTAGTCACCACTTAGAGAAGCAAGGATTAATCAGGGATAGTCAACATGGCTTTGTCAAGGGAAGATCATGTCTGACTAATTTGATTGAATTTTTTGAGGGGGTGACTAGGCGTGTGGATGAGGGTAACGCAGTGGATGTGGTATACATGGATTTCAGTAAGGCCTTCGATAAAGTCCCCCACAGGAGACTGGTCAAGAAGGTACGAGCCCATGGAATCCAGGGTGCCTTGGCACTTTGGATACAAAACTGGCGTAGTGGCAGAAGGCAGAGGGTGATGGTCGAAGGTTGTTTTTGTGACTGGAAGCCTGTGGCCAGTGGGGTACCACAGGGATCGGTGCTGGGTCCCTTGCTGTTTGTGGTCTACATTAATGACTTGGATATGAATGTAAAAGGTATGATCAGTAAGTTCGCTGATGATACAAAGATTGGTAGGGTGGTAAATAGCGAGGAGGATAGCCTCAGTCTGCAGGACGATATAGATGGGTTGGTCAGATGGGCGGAACAGTGGCAAATGGAATTTAACCCGGAAAAGTGCGAGGTGATGCACTTTGGAGGGACTAACAAGGCAAGGGAATACACAATGAATGGGAGGACCCTAGGCAAGACAGAGGGTCAGAGGGATCTTGGTGTGCAAGTTCACAGATCCCTGAAGGCGGCGGAACAGGTAGATAAGGTGGTAAAGAAGGCATATGGGATACTTGCCTTTATTAGCCGAGGCATAGAATATAAGAGCAAGGAGGTTATGATGGAGCTGTATAAAACACTGGTTAGGCCACAGCTGGAGTACTGTGTGCAGTTCTGGTCGCCACACTACAGGAAGGATGTGATCGCTTTGGAGAGGGTGCAGAGGAGATTCACCAGGATGTTACCAGGGCTGGAGCGCTTCAGCTATGAAGAGAGACTGGGAAGATTGGGTTTGTTTTCCTTGGAGCAGAGGAGGCTGAGGGGGGACATGATTGAGGTGTACAAAATTATGAGGGGCACAGATAGGATGGATACTAAGGAGCTTTTTCCCTTCGTTGAGGGTTCTATAACAAGGGGACATAAAAGGCGGGAGGTTTAGAGGGGATTTGAGAAAGAACTTTTTCACCCAGAGGGTGGTTGGAGTCTGGAACTCACTGCCTGAAAGGGTTGTGGAGGCAGGAACCCTCACAACATTCAAGAAGCATTTGGATGAGCACTTGAAATGCCATAGCATACAAGGCTACGGACCAAATGCTGGAATATGGGATTAGAGTAGACGGGGCTGATGGCCGGCGCGGACACGATGGGCCGAAGGGCCTCTATCCGTGCTGTATAACTCTATGACTCTATGACTCTAGGATGTTCTTGTGGAGCACCGGCATTGACCTATTGGGCCAAATGGTCTGTTACTGTGCTGTAAATTCTATATAATGGAAAACCGTATAGTTATTACTGCTATCAGACCTTGTTTAAGTAAACCTACTGCTAACAAATTTCGCACTATTGTAAACTATTTTTTGTTCTGCACTTTATAGAAATGCTACCTCATGCACTCATGGTGCTTTAATACTACAAATTTAGTGCTAGTGCAAAGACCTTTATACCTCTACAAATTTAGTTGCATACCGATAGTTAAATTGTCGAGTGTAAATCGGTCGCAGCCTGAACTGACTTTGAAGTGAAGCAGAGTGATTCCTCCAGGAAGTCTAACTCCTCCTTGGTCTGATGTCGGATTGGGTCCTGACACCAGTTTCTGGCAGCATTTAAACTACAACTGTAACATTGATGCAAAACGAAACCAAATCACACTGACGTTGCAGTTATAGAGTGAATGCACCCACATAAACCAGAGAGACTGCGTACTGTGCTGGGGACCCAGGCACATTACTTTTTCTCTTATTCCTTCTCCCCATTTGCAGATGATTAATGTCAAATTAGGATTGCAGTAATCTTGAATGTACATGAAAATATACACTGAAGGAAGGGACAACAATCAACAGAGAATACAATATGAAAAGCACTGGAGGAATAAAGGAAATATGCACAGGGGAAAGGAGGGTGGGTCAAGACTGCCACTCTTTGACAGGTGTAAAACATTATAAATTAAATGCATGCTGGTACTTGGAATTCAACTCCCAGTGGAATAAAGTGCACAATGCAAAACAGATGTGATTGGCACTAATTAAGTAATTTCCCTTGTTTTTTTTTCATTTCTTCTTTTTATGAGGCTAGGATTTCTTCTCTTTCACAAATGATTTTCTCCAGTTCCTCTTCCTTCTGTCCCAAGCACAGAGAGGGCAGGCAATCTGTGGTGAGGCGTGCCCCACTAAATTTTACACAAGCCGTATTTAAGAAGGCCACTTATGGTATTGAGGTTATACATGAGGTTTAACGAGGCCGAGTGAGGGACTGTCCACAGTGCACAGCTCCAACATATATACTGACAGCAGGGGTGGATTAACGCTCGGGCCAATGGGGCCCCAGCCAAACTAAGGGGGCCCACGTTAAAACTTACCATAATGCAGAAGAGCTACTGGATCAAAATATTCTAGCATTTAAAATTACTGTCGGAAGGGAGCAAAGCAGAGTCGGCAGATTCGTTACAGTATAAATACCGACTCCTGCCGTTGCAGTTCATAAGTGTGTAAACATTCTACGGGTTTATTTCTACATGTATTTTACTTTATGTTTGTGTATCAATGGATCGAGGGGGTGGGGGGGGGATTTGGGCGAGGGCTTCAGAGGGGGCCCGAATATTCTTGCTACCACAAGGAGTAGTTCGGGTGAATAGCATAGATGCATTTAAGGGGAAGTTAGATAAGTACACGAGGGAGAAAGGAATAGAAGGTTATGCTGATAGGGTTAGATGAAATAGGATGGGAGGAGGCTCCTGTGGAGCATAAATGCCGGCCTGGACCATTTGGGCTGAATGGCCTGTTTCTGTGCTGTAAATTCTAAGTAATTCTTTGAGCCCTTGGCCCCAAGAATTTTTAATCTAGCCCTGCATGACAGATGAATGGACGTGGCTTGCTTTTATAAAAGAATATAAAACCAGATTGTTGTAGTTGCAGCGAGTTCAACTGACGTTTGTTTTCATCATTACCATTTTTTTACTTCGTCATTTAAGATCCAATGCACATATTTAGTCTACTGCATCGGATCATTGTTACTAAATCATTGTTTCCTAAGCAACACATTCCGGCACTCAAGGCAATTAGTGCTGCATTAGAAGCTCCAGCAGACAAATTTGGGAGGATGGGAAACTTTTTGACTGTTCCCATGGACTGCATGAATTGGATGAAGAGGATGCCCTCCTACCCATACCCAGGTAGACATGCCAGTCCTACCTGGGCATGTCCGAAGAGGCCTGCCCTTATCACCTCCAGTACTTTGCAGAGACAGTGACCGAGATTCAGGCTGACTTACACCCTACATCAAAGACTGAGATTGATCCTCCTTGAAGATTACTGCAGCATTAATCTTCTCTGCAAGAAGATCCTTCTAGGCCACAGCAGGGGCTATCAGCCAGACAAGCCAGTCTGCAGTTCATACTTGTAGAAAGCAAGCAACTGGTGCAATGCTTGCCAGGGGAAACACATTCATCACTTTCCCCGTAGAAAGGAGACACAATGGAGAGGCCGTGGAACATTTACTGCCTGGAAGACTTCCTTAGAGTCCAGGTTGTTGTAGAGGGAACCCATGTGGTCATCAGCATTCCACCCAAATCCATAGATCAATGGGAAGGGATATCACTTCATAAATGTGCAGGTCGTTTTCAGCCTATCAAAATGTGATGCTGCATGCTAATATCAAGGGAGCACCCACTTTGCTTTTCCAACACTGTACCTGCACTATTGAAAGGTCCTGAGACAATGGATGACTGGTTGTTGGGAGACCAGGACAATTCTTTGCATCCATGATTCATGATACCAATTAGAAACAGCAAAGTGCAAATACAATGAAGCCCATGCCACCATCTGAGCTACTATCAAGCATGGAGATGATAAAGCAACAACTCCATTGTTTGGACTACTCTGGTGGAGTGCTGCCACAATCCAACAACAACAACAACTACTACTACTACTCACATTTATAGAGCACCATTGACGTAGTAAAATGTCCCAAGGCGCTTCACAGGAGCGTTATCAAACAGAATTTGACACCAAGCCACATAAGGAGACATTAGGACTGGTGACCAAAAGCTTTGTCAAAGAGGTAGATTTTAAGAAGCGTCTTAAAGGAGGAGAGAGAGGTAGAGAGGTGGTAGAGGATTTCAGGAGGGAATTCCAGAGCTTAGAGCCTAGGCAGCTGAAGGCATGGCTGCCAATGGTGGAGCGACGAAAATCGGGAGCACGCAAGAGGCCAGAATTGGAGCAGCGCAGAAATCTCGGAGGGTTGTAGGGCTGGAGGAGGTTACAGAGATAGGGAGGGGCAACGCCATGGAGGGATTTGAACACAAAGAAGAGAATTTTAAAATTGAGGTGTTCCCGGACCAGTACCCAATGTAGATCAGCAGAAGGGTGATGGGTGAACGGGACTTGTTGCAAGTTAGGATATGGGCAGCAGAATTTTGGATGAGCTCAAATTTACGGAGGGTGGAAGATGGGAGGCCAGGAAAACATTGGAATAGTCAAGTCTGGAGGTAACTAAGGCATGGATGAGGGTTTCAGCAGCAGGTGAGCTGCGGCAGGGGCGGAGACGGCCGATGTTATGGAGGTGGAAGTAGGCGGTCTTAGTGATGGTGTGGATATAGGGTCAGCAGTTCATCTCACGGTCAAATAGGACGCCAAGGTTGCTAACGGTCTGGGTCAGCCTCAGACAGTGGCCAGGGAGAGGGATGGAATTGGTGGCCAGGGAGCAGAGTTTGTGGCTGGAACCAAAGATAATGGCTTCAGTCTTCCTTCTATCCAGTTGGAGGAAATTGTTGCTCATCCAGTAATGGATATCGGATAAGCAGCGTGACAAACAAAAGGCAGTGGAGGGGTCGAGAGAGATGGTGGTTAGGTACAGCTGGGTGTTGTCAGCGTACATGTGGAATCTGACGTCGTGTTTTCGGACGATGTCGCCGAGGGGCAGCATATAGATGAGAAATAGGAGGGGGCCAAAGATAGATCCTTGGGGGACTCCAGAGGTAACTGTGCGGGAGTGGGAAGAGAAGCCATTGCAGGTGATTCTCTGGCTAAGACTGGATAGATAGGAATTGAACCAGGTGAGGGTAGTCCCACCCAGCTGGATGATGAAGGAGAGTTGTTGGAGGGGGACGATGTGGTCAACCGTGTCAAAGGCTGTAGACAGGTCGAGAAGGATGAGGAAGGCTAGTTTACCATGGTCACAGTCACATAGAATGTCATTTGTGATTTTGATAAGGGCTGTTTCATTCCTGTGGCAGGGGTGGAAACCTGATTGGAGAAGTTCAAACATGGAGTTGTGGGAAAGTTAGGCACAAAATTTGGAGACGACAACACGTTCAAGGACTTTGGAGAGGAAAGGGAGGTTGAAGTTGGGGTGGTAGTTTGCAAGGACAGAGGGGTCAAGGGTGAGTTTCATTTAGGAGTGGGATGATGATGGCAGATTTGAAGGGGAGGGGGACAGTACCTGAGGAGAGGGAACCATTAACAACTTCAGCTAACATGGGACCAGGAAGGGAAGTTGGGTGGCCAGCAGTTTGGTGAGAATAGGGTCAAGAGAGCAGGAGGTGGGTCTCATGGACACGATGAGCTCAGACAGGGCATGAGGGAGATTGGAGAGAAACTAGAGAAAGGGCTAGGGCAGGTGGAACCTTAGAGGAAGTTTGGCTTGGTGGGCTAGGGGAAGGGAATGAAGTGGCAGAGGCAGCTGAACGGATGGTCTCAATCTTAGTAACAAAGAAGTCCATGAGCTCCTCGCTTTTGTTGTTGGAGGTGAGGATGGAGGGAGCAGGGGATAGGGGTTTAAGAAGATGATTTGTAGTGGAGTAGAGAAGCCGGAGATTATCTTTGCATTCCAGGATGATCCTGGAATATTGAACAGTTTTGGCAGAGGAGAGCAGGACCTGATAGTGCTTTATGTGGTCCAGCCAGATCTGGCAACGAATGGCTAAACCATTTGTCTACCATTAACGTTCAAGTCTGCATCCCTTGGATTTAAGGGAGCGGAGATGGGGTCCATACCAGGGGGAATGATCAGGATGAGAGAGTGTAATGGTTTTAATGGGGACAAGGGCATCAATGGTGGAGGTGAAAAGTTTCCCAAAAATCACCATCTGCTTCATGCTGCATGCTGCACAATTTTGCCATCCAATGAGGAGTGAGCATGCAGCTGGATGATGAGAAGGGATATAGGGCTGCAGGCCCACAGGAAGAGGAAGGTGGCAAAATGGAGGGAGATGATGTAAAGGCAGGTCGATTGGTCTGTAGTTCTGTGATTGACAACTTCTTGCAGTAATGAACACATCCTACCAGTGACCAACTTTGTTTTTGATATGATAACCACACATCCTTTCCTCTCAAGAACATGGCGCACATTGCCTCTAATTAAGCTGACCTGTCATTTTTTTAGTTCCCCAGTACTCATTATCTTTCTACAACCCTATCCAACAAACATCGTCCACATTAAGGAAAAATAAAAAGATGATTTTTTTTTTCATGCTACTTACATGAAAAATGTGCTGTACGCCCTACACGTGCTTTACCTTGTGACCTATAAGATGTCCTTGCTCTTCTCTGCAAGGCTGTTGATGTGCCCTCTGAGTGGGAGAAACACCTGTGGTGGCAGATTGCTGTTGGATTGTGCAGCCCTGTTGGAATGATGGTGGCCTTGGACCTCTGGGTGAAGGGCCATCTGACAATCCAGTGGCTGCCTGTACCTACCAGCTCTCTTCTTTTTATTATTCATTCATGGGATGTGGGCGTCGCTGGCAAGGCCAGCATTTATTGGCCATCCCTAATTGCCCTTGAGAAGGTGGTAGTGAGCCGCCTTCTTGAACCGCTGCAGTCAGTGTGGTGAAGGTTCTCCCACTGTGCTGTTTGGAATGGAGTTCCAGGATTTTGAACCAGCGACGATGAAGGAATGGTGACATATTTCCAAGTCAGAATGGTGTGTGACTTGGAGGGGAACATGCAGGTGGTGTTGTTCCCATGTGCCTGCTGCCCTTGTCCTTCTAGATGGCAGAGGTCACGGGTTTGGGAGGTACTGTTGAAGAAGCTTTGGCGAGTTGCTGCAGTGCATCCTGTGGATGGTACACACTGCAGCCACAGTGCACCGGTGGTGAAGGAAGTGAATGTTTAGGGTGGTGGATGGGGTGCCAATCAAGCGGGCTGCTTTGTCCTGGATGGTGTCGAGCTTCTTGAGTATTGTTGGAGCTGCACTGATCCAGGCAAGTGGAGACTATTCCATCGCACTCCTGACTTGCGCCTTATAGATGGTGGAAAGGCTTTGGGGAGTCAGGAGGTGAGTCACTCACCACAGAATACCCAGCCTCTGACCTGCTCTTGTAGCCACAGTATTTATATGGCTGGTTCAGTTAAGTTTCTGGTCAATGGTGACCCCCAGGATGTTAATTGTGGGGGATTTGGCAATGGTAATGCCGTTGAATGTCAAGGGGAAGTGGTTAGACTCTCTCTTGTTGGAGATGGTCATTGCCTGGCACTTGTCTGGGGCAAATGTTACTTGCCACTTATCAGCCCAAGCCTGGATGTTGTCCAGGTGTTGCTGCGTGCGGGCACGGACTGCTTCATTATCTGAGGGGTTGCGAATGGAACTGAACACTGTGCAGTCATCAGCGAACATCCCCATTTCTGACCTTATGATGGAGGGAAGGTCATTGAGGAAGCAGCTGAAGATGGTTGGGCCTAGGACACTGCCCTGAGGAACTCCTCCAGTAATGTCCAGGGGCTGAGATGATTGGCCTCCCACAATCACTACCATCTTCCTTTGTGCTAGATATGACTCCAGCCACTGGAGAGTTTTCCCCCTGATTCCCATTGACTTCAATTTTACTAGGGCTTAATAGGAGCACTGTTGCACATTCTTCACCAGCTGCAGCAGGTTGTGCGTGGCAGACTCAAAGGATATGGAAAAGATGTTGTACTCCTTCATTAATTCATGTCTGATGGAAGAGGAGAGATTAGAGCAGGCTGCCAGACCATGTCCCCATGCCATGGGCGAGGGATTAATATCTTAATGAACTTACCTTTCAGATGCGTGTCAACTCAACAGGACAAGGCAATAAGATGATGTCTACCTAGATGTCTGCCATGAGCATCACACAGCACTTGTCCAAGACTGCAGGAGAACGTCTCAGTGCCGAAGGAGGAATTTGCTGAAATGCAAAGTACCATGGAGTGAATGGCTTCACCACAGCCATCTGCAAAAGAATACGTACAGAACATCCTTCTATTACAACTCACTGTCATTGCTGACACAAGAGCGGTGCCATTCATAAGTCAGTGTGGTCTAAATGTTGGTCATGTGTTGAAGATGTGGGTCACATACTGAATAAAGTGGTCTATGTGCTGAAGAACATGGCCATGTCCCAAACAAGGTGGGCTACATACTGCTTAAGGTGGTATTCTGGTTTCTTCCCTATGAATAACCATTAAGGGAACGATTCCAGAGAATGTAGATTACTTTGCATACCTTGGTAGCTATCTATCAAAGAATGCGAACATCGATGAGAAGATTCAGCACTGCATTAACAGTGCCTCAGCGGCTTTTGGTCACCTGAGGACCCGTGTCTTCGATGAAAAAGGACTGGATGTATCTACGAAGATTATGGTTAACAAGTCCATTGATCTCCCAACCCTACTCTACGGCTCTAAATCCTGGGTTACTTTCAGAAGGCATCTCAAGACTCTTGAGTGCTTTCACCAATGTTCCTTAAGCAAAATCCTTCAAATTAGTTGGGTTGATTGTAAAACCAATGTGTTAGTCCCCTCAAAAACCGGTTGTAGCAGTATTGAAGCTATGGTTATCAAAACCCAACTTTGCTGGTCTGGCCACATGACTTCAGACTCCCAAAACAACAAAATAAGTGTTGGTGGCCAGAAAAAGATATAAAGATAATTTGAAATCCAACCTGACAAAATGTGGTATTGACATCAATTAACGGGAGGAAACCATCAAAGACCACAAACTGTGGTGATCTGTGTGCAGGCAAGGAGTTAACAATTTTGAACAAGCTAGGATTAACAAAACAGAAAAGAATTGTAGACAGAGGAAAGACTGCCAGTCTGCTGCGACTACACTATCAACTGGGTACTCTTTCACATGTCAGGTTTGTGCTAAAATATCTCACTAGGATTGGTTTACAAAGCCATCTAAATGCCCAGCAAAGATGTGGCCAATCTTAAAACTAATCATTTTTAATGCTGAGAAACAATTTTACTGGATTATCGAGGGATTGCCAAGAGAGAGAGACGGTGGCTTTGTCTTGAACTAGGTGGGCTATATATTAAGGTGATATCCCTGTTGGAGAAGGTGGGCTATATGCTGAGTGAGGTGATATCTGTGTTGGAGAAGGTGGGCTATATACTGAGTGAGGTGATATCCCTGTTGGAGAAGGTGGGCTATATACTGAGTGAGGTGATATCTGTGTTGGAGAAGGTGGGCTATATATTGAGTGAGGTGATATCTGTGTTGGAGAAGGTGGGCTATATATTGAGTGAGGTGATATCTGTGTTGGAGAAGGTGGGCTTATATATTGAGTGAAGTGATATCTGTGTTGGAGAAGATGGACTATATATGAGTGAAGTGATATCTGTATTGGAGAAGGTGGGCTATATATTGAGTGAGGTGACATCTGTGTTGGAGAAGGTGGGCTATATATTGAGTGAGGTGATATCTGTGTTGGAGAAGGTGGGCTATATATTGAGTGAGGTGATATCTGTGTTGGAGAAGGTGGGCTTATATATTGAGTGAAGTGATATCTGTATTGGAGAAGGTGGGCTATATATTGAGTGAGGTGATATCTGTGTTGGAGAAGGTGGGCTATATATTGAGTGAGGTGACATCTGTGTTGGAGAAGGTGGGCTATATATTGAGTGAGGTGATATCTGTGTTGGAGAAGGTGGGCTTATATATTGAGTGAAGTGATATCTGTGTTGGAGAAGATGGACTATATATGAGTGAAGTGATATCTGTATTGGAGAAGGTGGGCTATATATTGAGTGAGGTGATATCTGTGTTGGAAAAGGTGGGCTATATATTGAGTGAGGTGACATCTGTGTTGGAGAAGGTGGGCTATATATTGAGTGAGGTGACATCTGTGTTGGAGAAGGTGGGCTATATATTGAGTGAGGTGATATCTGTGTTGGAGAAGGTGGGCTTATATATTGAGTGAAGTGATATCTGTGTTGGAGAAGATGGACTATATATGAGTGAAGTGATATCTGTATTGGAGAAGGTGGGCTATATATTGAGTGAGGTGATATCTGTGTTGGAAAAGGTGGGCTATATATTGAGTGAGGTGACATCTGTGTTGGAGAAGGTGGGCTATATATTGAGTGAGGTGACATCTGTGTTGGAGAAGGTGGGCTATATATTGAGTGAGGTGATATCTGTGTTGGAGAAGGTGGGCTTATATATTGAGTGAAGTGATATCTGTGTTGGAGAAGATGGACTATATATGAGTGAAGTGATATCTGTATTGGAGAAGGTGGGCTATATATTGAGTGAGGTGATATCTGTGTTGGAAAAGGTGGGCTACATATTGAGTGAGGTGATATCTTTGTTGGAGAAGGTGGGCTATATATTGAGTGAGGTGATATCTGTGTTGGAGAAGGTGGGCTATATATTGAGTGAGGTGATATCTGTGTTGGAGAAGGTGGGCTATATATTGAGTGAGGTGATATCTGTGTTGGAGAAGATGGGCTATATATTGAGTGAGGTGATATCTGTGTTGGAGAAGGTGGGCTATATATTGAGTGAGGTGATATCTGTGTTGGAAAAGGTGGGCTACATATTGAGTGAGGTGATATCTGTGTTGGAGAAGGTGGGCTAAATATTGAGTGAGGTGATATCTGTGTTGGAGAAGATGGGCTATATATTGAGTGAGGTGATATCTGTGTTGGAGAAGGTGGGCTATATATTGAGTGAGGTGATATCTGTGTTGGAGAAGGTGGGCTATATATTGAGTGAGGTGATATCTGTGTTGGAGAAGGTGGGCTATATATTGAGTGAGGTGATATCTGTGTTGGAAAAGGTGGGCTATATATTGAGTGAGGTGATATCTGTGTTGGAGAAGGTGGGCTATATATTGAGTGAGGTGATATCTGTGTTGGAGAAGGTGGGCTATATATTGAGTGAGGTGATATCTGTGTTGGAAAAGGTGGGCTATATATATTGAGTGAGGTGATACCTGTGTTGGAGAAGGTGGGCTATATAATGAGTGAGGTGATATCTGTGTTGGAGAAGGTGGGCTATATATATTGAGTGAGGTGATACCTGTGTTGGAGAAGGTGGGCTATATAATGAGTGAGGTGATATCTGTGTTGGAGAAGGTGAGCTACATATTGAGTGAGGTGATATCTGTGTTGGAGAAGGTGGGTTATATATTGAGTGAAGTGATACCTGTGTTGGAGAAGGTGGGCTAAATATTGAGTGACGTGATATCTGTATTGGAGACGGTGAGCTATATATTGAGTGAAGTGATATCTGTGTTGGAGAAGGTGGGCTATATATTGAGTGAGGTGATACCTGTGTTGGAGAAGGTGGGCTATATATTGAGTGAGGTGATATCTGTGTTAGAGAAGGTGGGCTAAATATTGAGTGAGGTGCTATCTGTATTGGAGACGGTGAGCTATATATTGAGTGAGGTGATATCTGTGTTGGAGAAGGTGGGCTATATATTGAGTGAGGTGATATCTGTGTTGGAGAAGGTGGGTTATATATTGAGTGAGGTGATATCTGTGTTGGAGAAGGTGGGCTATATATTGAGTGAGGTGATATCTGTGTTGGAGAAGGTGGGCTATATATTGAGTGAGGTGATATCTGTGTTGGAGAAGGTGGGCTATATAATGAGTGAGGTGATATCTGTGTTGGAGAAGGTGAGCTATATATTGAGTGAGGTGATATCTGTGTTGGAGAAGGTGGGCTATATAATGAGTGAGGTGATATCTGTGTTGGAGAAGGTGGGCTAAATATTGAGTGAAGTGATATCTGTGTTGGAGAAGGTGGACTATATATTGAGTGAGGTGATATCTGTGTTGGAGAAGGTGGGCTAAATATTGAGTGAAGTGATATCTGTGTTGGAGAAGGTGGGCTAAATATTGAGTGAAGTGATATCTGTGTTGGAGAAGGTGGGCTATATAGTGAGTGAGGTGATATCTGTGTTGGAGAAGGTGGGCTAAATATTGAGTGAAGTGATATCTGTGTTGGAGAAGGTGGGCTAAATATTGAGTGAAGTGATATCTGTGTTGGAGAAGGTGGGCTAAATATTGAGTGAAGTGATATCTGTGTTGGAGAAGGTGGGCTAAATATTGAGTGAAGTGATATCTGTGTTGGAGAAGGTGGGCTAAATATTGAGTGGTGATATCTGTGTTGGAGAAGGTGGGCTAAATATTGAGTGAAGTGATATCTGTGTTGGAGAAGGTGGGCTATATAATCAGTGAGGTGATATCTGTGTTGGAGAAGGTGGGCTATATAGTGAGTGAGGTGATATCTGTGTTGGAGAAAGTGGGTTATATAATGAGTGAGGTGATATCAATTCTGAAGGTTGTGTATGAATTCTGAGGGTGTCCTGACTGTTCTTCTAAGTCCTGAAGAAGCTGGCCTCTGTGCCTCTTTGACTCCATCGTCTGAGCCCTAAAGAATGTGTTCTGCATGTTTGCTGCAACAGCCTTTTCCTTCGTGCATCTTGACTAAAGAGGGTTGTTAATGAGACCGACCTGTCCGGATGCCGCTGTAGTGAGTGGGAGGGTCTGCAGACACCGCCTGGTCGGGTCGACTAATAAGGACACATCTCGGGACAAGTCGCACTCAATGGCAAGTGCAGCTCTCACTGCCTGGCATTACAGTTCAGGCACTAAAGCGGCGTCCTGAGCGATCTTACTCATCCAGTGCGCATTTTACACACTGAAGAATTCTATCACAAGGTAAGCCCTCAGTGTTGTATATGTACAAGAATCGTGATACCAAAACGAATTGGCACATGTCACGAAGTTGGACTTTTATATTTTAGATGCTCGTTTTTTCAAGAGTAAACTGTCGCTTTGCTAAGTAGAATGATTTGTAGCACACGTTTCTGGAGATGGGTATTAGTGGAATAGGAGACAAGTTCTGTAATTAAACACCGCCATGAACTGTCAGTTTCGTTTTACTGAAAAGATATCCTACCTATCTATATCCGATTTTATTTATAACACTGTCTGATTCTCTCACGCAGTCAGTATTTCCTGTTGTCAGTGCAATTTCGTTTATCTATGGGTTACTTATTCATCAGGTATCGTTTGCATGAAAGTCATCACAGTTGCATATTAATTATTTGCAAATTATTTGTGCTGACTGCAGATTTTGCACCCCGTTGGGTCTGGGTGTATTTTAGACAGTTTATACAGTGAGATCTTTCTTCAGAGTCGGATGTAATGGTGTAACAGGACCTGCTTAGTGGGTCTGGATTGGGAGGATGTTGTTTTATTAAGTTGCACAAAGTATTAATTGGGTATCAGACGAGTATTTATATGCAAACTTTGGCAGTCACTCCCGGGCTTCTCGTGGTGCATCTGTGGCTGTCAGTATCGGATCCGACGAACTAACGCGCCCTTTTCACACCTTATGGGCAGTGGCCATCCAAAAGCTCAGCTTTCGTCCCCGTGGTTCGAAAAGTTTCATTGAGAAATCTTCCGGCAGGCTGACATGTAAGCGAGCCGGACGCTGAGTCAGGAGAGAGAAGCAGGAAAGAGAGGAGCAAGGAAATTCGATAAAGTGAAGGCGATAGAGTAGGTGGAGCGAAGGGAGGGACTAAGAGATGGGGAAAAAGTTGGGTTGAAAAAGAAACGGCGAGAACACAGGGGGGGAAAAAAAAGTGAAGGAGGCACAGCGGGAAAGGTTAATTAGAGACAGGGAAAACAAAGTGAGTGAGTGAAAAGAGAGAAAGTACAGGAGATGTGCCGAGGATAGAGGGGAAGATGGGAAAAACAGAGGGAATTGAGATGGAAGAGGACGAGAGAAGAGGGGGATTAGAAAGATGTGACCTAAAAAAAGATCGCGTGTCTGAGGGAACAGAAGGAAAGGGGAGATTGGTTATTGTACCTAGGGAGAAGAAATCGAGTAAATTGGAATTAGAGGGAGAGAGGGAAATGGGGGAATTGAGCAGTGGGAATGAGGCAGTGCAGAAGGTGCGGGTAGGGAGAGAGGATTTTGCAGGGACTGTTGATGGACAGAATGGTTGAATGTAACAGCACAGAAGCAAGTCATTCCGCCCAGATGTTTCTCTCCACATGAACCACCCAATCTAATCCCACTCTCCTGCTCGCTATGACGTGTATTGGCTAACCAAGGTATGCTCGGACAGCAGGGTATATTGATACACCAGACTATATCGGTGCACCAGGGTATATTGGTACCCCAAGATATACTGGTACACTAGGAAATATTGGTGCACTAAGATGCATTGGTACTCCAGGGTATACTGGGACACAAGAGTATACTGGTACACTAGGATATACTGGTACATTACATGAGGGTATCATATGCTGGTCCACCGGCATATATTGGTACATCCAGGTATAGTGATATAGCAGGGAATATTGGTATGCCAGGGTATATTGATACACCATGGTACATTGGTATACCTGGGTATATTGATATGCCAGAGTATATTGAAATACCATGGTATATTACATCTGGGTATATTTGTGTGCTATGGTATATTGATATGGCATGATATAGTGGTACATCTGGGTACATTGGTATGCCAGGGTGTATTGGTATGCCATGGTACATTGGTACAGCTGGGTATATTGATATGCTAGAATATATTGAAATGCCATGGTATGTTATTACACCTGGGTATATTTGTAAGCCATGGTATATTGATACACCTGGATATATTGGTATGCTAGGGTACAGTGATACACCATGGAATATTGGTACACTTGGGTATATTGATAAGCCTTGGTATATTGGAACACTTGGGTATACTGGTATGGCAGGATATATTGGTATGCTAGGTGTATTGATAAGCCATGGTACTTTGTTACACCTGGGTATGTTGGAATGGTAGGGCATATTGATACGCCATGTTATATTGGTACACCTGGGTATAATGGTATGGCAAGGTATATTATTATGCCATGGTACATTGGTACATCTGGGTATATTGGCATGCGAGGGTATATTGATAAACCATGTAATATTGGTACACCTGGGTATATTGATGCACCATGGTATATTGTTACACTTGGGTATACTGGTATGGTAGGGTGTATTTGTATGGCATGGTATATTGGTACACCTGGGTTTACTGGTATGCCACAGTAGATTACACCTGGGTATTTTGGTATGCCAGGGTATATTGATACACCATGCAATATTGGTACAGCTGGGTATATTGATGTGCTATGGTATATAGGTACACTTGGGTATACTGGTATGACAGGGTATATTGGTACGCTAGGGTATATTGGTATGCCATGTTGTATTGGTACATTTGGGTTTCCTGTATGCCAGGATATATTGGTATGCCATGGTACATTGATGCACCTGGGTATATTGGTATGGTAGGGGATATTGATATACCATGGTGTATTTGTACACCTGGGTATATAGGTATGCCAGTGTATATTGGTATAGCTGGGTATACTGGTATGGCAGGGTATAACATTATGCCTTGGTACACATGGCTTTACTGGTATGCCAGGGTACAGTGGTACACCTGGGTATATTGGTATGCCAATGCCAGCTCACATGAGCACTTAATCACTGTGCAGCAACTGGTATCAGGTTTACACTGAGGAGCCTGAGTGGATAGATTCACGATTCAGGTTCAAGTTCAGCGATGGGGTCAGCACGCAGATCAACTAACACCGCCCCATCAGCTCATGCTGCGGTTCCGACGGACAGAACGGTTTGCCCACGCCTGTGGGAAGCAGGTTAAGCTTCAGTAACCGGCAGTAAACACCCCAGCCTCACACTCACCTGTCTAACCACCGATATCTTACTCCTGATATTACTTGCTCCATCATTTCTTACTGCGATTGGCTACAAGATCCAGTGTAGTAAAATGCTCTAACTCCTAAATAATGTGAACTTTATGTACAAAATTGCCCAGTGTCAAACAGATCTTTAGGACTCTTGACTATATCAAAATGCTGCCACACTCGTTGACCTAAACAGGCTCTGTAAATACAGTAACTGTAAACCGTGCAAACACAGCATTCTATTTGTATCTTTAATTGCAGAACAGGAAGCCGGATGCAATGAAGATGAGGATAGCAGGGAGGGAGAGAGCCCTTCTCTCACGCCCTTGCAATAAAACATTATTTTTCTTTAAATGTATTATTGAAGTTATGTTAGTCGCAGTCAGATTGCAGTTTTAAAAAAAAATCCGCAGCAGACCCTGAGCAACTTTCAATATCGCCCCGGAAGGAATGAGTGAACATCAAGACGGTGCATGTAATATTAAAATGATCCCACCTAGCTCTTATTGAAATGAATGTTATTGTTCCAACTCATGGAATATCCCGATGGGACCAAAAATTCAAGATCTACATCAAATGGGCCAGTAACCTTTGCGGGAGATGTTCTGCCTTCAAGTAACTCGCCTCTTTTTTATTCGTTCATGGGATGTGGGCGTCGCTGGCAAGGCCAGCATTTATTGCTCATCCCTAACTGCCCTTGAGAAGGTGGTGGTGAGCCGCCTTCTTGAACCGCTGCAGTCCGTGTGGTGAAGGTTCTCCCACAGTGCTGTTAGGAAGGGAGTTCCAGGAATTTGAACCAGCGACGATGAAGGAACGGCGATATATTTCCAAGTCAGAATGGTGTGTGACTTGGAGGGGAACGTGCAAGTGGTGTTGTTCCCATGTGCCTGCTGCCCTTGTCCTTCTAGGTGGTAGAGGTCGTGGGTTTGGTTGGTGCTGTTGAAGAAGCCTTGGCGAGTTGCTGCAGTGTATCTGTAGATTGTACACACTGCAGCCACGGTGCGCCGGTGGTGAAGGGAGTGAATGTTTAGGGTATTGGATGGGATTCCAATCAAGCGGGCTGCTTTGTCCTGGATGGTGTCGAGCTTCTTGTGTGTTGTTGGAGCTGCACTCATCCAGGCAAGTGGAGAGTATTCCATCACACTCCTGACTTGTGTTTTGGTGGAAAGGCTTTGGGGAGTCAGGAGGTGAGCCACTTGCCACAGAATACCCAACTTCTGACCTGCTTTTGTAGCCACGGTATTTATGTGGCTGGTCCAGTTAAGTTTCTGGTCAATGGTGACCCCCAGGATGTTGATGGTGGGGGATTCGGCGATGGTAATGCCGTTGAATGTCAAGGGGAAGTGGTTAGACTCTCTCTTGTTGGAGATGATTATTGCCTGGCACTTGTCTGATGCGAATGTTACTTGCCACTTATCAGCCCAAGCCTGGATTTTTGTCCAGGTCTTGCTGCATGTGGGCATGGACTGCTTCATTATCTGAGGGGTTGTGAATGGAACTGAACACTATGCAATCAGCAGCGAACATTCTGATTTCTGATCTTATGATGGAGGGAAGGTCATTGATGAAGCAGCTGAAGATGGTTGGGCCTAGGACACTGCGCTGAGGAACTCCTGCAGCGATGTCCTGGGGCTGAGATGATTGGCCTCCCACAACCACTACTATCTTCCTTTGTGCTAGGTATGACTGCAGCCACTGGAGAGTTTTCTCCCTGATTCCCATTAACTTCAATTTTACTAGGGCTCCTTGGTGCCACACTCGGTCAAATGCTGCCTTGATGTCAAGGGCAGTTACTCTCACCTCACCTCTGGAATTCAGCTCTTTTGTCCATGTTTGGACCAAGGCTGTAATGAGGTCTGGAGTCGAGTGGTCCTGACGGAACCCAAACTGAGCATCGGAAGGTGGATTATTGGTGAGTAAGTGCCGCTTGATAGCACTGTCGACGACACCTGCCATCACTTTGCTGATTGAGAGTAGACTGATGGGGTGGTAATTGGCCGGATTGGATTTATCCTGCTTTTTGTGAACAGGACATACCTGGGCAATTTTCCACATTGTCGGTTAGATGCCAGTGTTGTAGCTGTACTGGAACAGTTTGGCTAGCAGCTAGTTCTGGAGCACAAGTCTTCAGCACTACAACCGGGATGTTGTCGGGGCCCATAGGCTTTGTTATATCCAGTGCACTCAGCCGTTTCTTGATATCATGTTGAGTGAATCGAATTGGCTGAAGACTGGCTTCTGTGATATTGGGGATATCGGGAGGAGTTTTGTTGTGTTTTTCACAAAGTTCCACAAAATACAGTGATTGTCTGAAACCAGAACGATTTAAAAAAAAATCAGGTTTCCCATCACAGATCATTCCCTAAAATTGTACTCCAAAAGACAATCTGAATTAAAGGCCAGTTTGAGAACAATGAAGATCATGTACGTGATTTTAACATGGCGGCGGGATCTTAACTGTGGTGATGGGGGGGTCAATAATTGGGTGGGAAACCCGGAGAAAAAAATCGTGTGGTTTTCTGAGTGATTGCGACTCAATTGAAACCATTTAACTGAACTTCCGGGTTTCACGTCCTCAAGCTGCGCAGCGGACGGACTGCGCACCCGCGTGACACGTTTAAAGCCTGCTATTTAAAGGGCTACTCCAGCAATGCATCTTGAAGGAGAAAGGAGGCTACAATCACTGTGCAACGTTCCAGAGCCAAGGCAGCACCTAGGTTCTCCGACACCGCCCTGGAGACATTGTTGGACGCAGTGAGAAGCAGGAAGGAGGTGCCTTACCTATCAGACAGGT